>NW_027521049.1:0-712998 GCF_052094955.1 Ictidomys tridecemlineatus
AAGAAACATTTGTTAAAGAGATGAGGAACGTGTATCTGAACTCATAGAAAGGAAATGGATTGACTATTTCACATATTTTTTTAGAGAAATTATTTTACAACTTTATGTTCAATAACTTATTGACCATAAAGTTGTAAAATAATTTCTCTTTTACATAAAAATTTACTCTTTTACCTAAAATTATATACACTTTGAATGAGTTGTTATGCTCACATCTAGCTGAGCAAATAATATATGCCACTACTCTCCACTTACCAATCATTGCAGACATAGCTACTTGAACACAACTGTAACCATCATGGTTGTTCTCTGTGACCAACAGAAACAAGACAAAAATGATGGTAATCATTTGATACCAGATTTTAACAGATGCTGTCCAACATCTATTTATCCTACCTACCTATCATCTGCCTATCTCCATCTCTAACTTTGGTAACAAGTACTAAGAAAGCTCACGTCCATGTTGTAAGGAGAGACATATGTGATGAGGAGCTGAGGTTTCTGGCCAAGAGCTCCTAAGAATCTAGCTGCTAACAGCCATGTGGTGAGAGCCACTACATGTGTGGGTCCTCCATTTCCAGTCAATCCTTCAAACAATTACAACCTTGGCAGAAATTTTTTCTGCAACCTCATGAGATTCTCTGAACTAGGACCATCCAGTTAAACTGCTTCAAAATTCCCAACCCACAAAATATATGAGATAATAAATGTTTATTGTTTTAATCTATTAAATTTTGAGGTGAATTTATTGCAACACTAGATACCTGACAAAACTCTGGTGTCCTATGCTTTTTCTCTGGGCATTGAGGCTGCCTCAGATTTCTTCCAACATCACAATCCAAGCAGCAACTGTCATTCTACTGATGTTGGCAGGGCATGGAACCCATGTGACAGTCAGTCTTGAGCTGAAGCCAGAGGTTCCTTACCCTTGTTTTACAACATCACTTGCTGTTAATGTGGTTGTGGTTGTCTTGCCACTGGAACTTTTGCCTACTTAACATTGCACTTTGCACATCAGAATGTTATGAATCTGGGTATATATAAGTCTAGCAGAAAGTGGTTGAAGATGCCCACAGAGCCTTGGTCTACTGAGGCTTGAAGTTAAGGACAAAGGAATTTCCATAATTCAGTTCATCACCTCAGGGGACCACATGGAGGGGTGGAATTCAAATCTTGCTCTGGTAAGACTTGTGTATCATTCTGGAGTGCATGCACTACCCATCTTTCTAAGAAATGATTAATTCATAAGAACTGCCATCCTGAGTCACATTCTGAAGTCCATCCAGTCCATAATTCTGTCTCCAATACCATGAATGGGTTGTAGGAAGGGATGGTTAAGTGTCTAAGCAGAGGATGGTAATGTTCTCAGAAAGTTGAGAATTTTGTCTATTGAATCCTCAATGTCCTTCCAGTCTTACTGTTTAATCTATTTTTCATAACATTATGTGAACTTTTTGTGAGATCACTTACTTCTTCCCCCTATGGTGTATCTTAAGTTAACATCTTCTATAAGCTGAAGAATTCTCTGAGTCAAAAGTAGTTATGCAGAAAGATTAAATAGAGTATCAATCCATGTGGGAGTTCCTGGGAATAGAAAGTGTAGAATGTTCTTTTCTGGAATTTTTGTGTTTTCTTCCAAAACTTTCTTTCATTATTGAGCTCAATTCTAGCTCATTTTCAAACAAATTCATTGGGGTCATGAGACTGAGGGGAAAAAATGAGAGCCAGATTTTGTAGTATGATTTCTAAATCTCTATAAGGAGAACCAGTCTCCACACATTAATGAAAGAGGCAGAAATTTTATGAATTCATTGAAAAATGCAGAACAATGAGTTGATTCATTCAACAAATTCTTGAATGGTAACTTAATGCTATATAATCTATACATAGTTTGCATGCAATACACATTTAATGCTTGTAGTTGATTGAATGAAACAGAAAAGAAACAGAGAAAGTAGGGTATGCATTTAGTAGATGATTCTATAGGACATAAAATAATATAAAGAGGAAAAGAAAAGAGGGCAATGGTGCTGTTTGTGGTAGGCTTTGAGTGGTTCTATATCATAGGACTTAATATGGAACCCTGATAAGACCCTGAGGGGGGAAAAACTGATACAATTAAATGAAGGGAGAAATGATCTTTATTCACACAATTTAGTTTGGAATAAGTGGGAAGTGCCTTTAAATTATGAATTTTGCAGCAACAAAAACTTACTGAGGCAGTTTCTTAAAGCCCCAGAGAAATTATTATGGTTTTCATCTTCAGGTTGACATTGGCTTTGAATACCAGCCTTAGAGAGTTTGAAGATTCCTCTCTGTTCTCTCATTCCCCCCTCTAGCCATACAGTGTTGGAAATCTTTTCATTTCAGAGACCAATTGAGTATGTTTGCCAGGGAGAAAGTTTTTACTAGACTCCCTTCTCCCATCCTTTTTTTTTCCAATAAAGAAAGTTGAAGTCAGACCTCTGGCCAATAGGAAGGAATTGAAGAATCCCTATGCTGCCCAGCACATAAAATATTTATGCTTAGAGAAAGCTAGACTAAGTAGTCAGCAGAGTATTTTGCAGCATAGAAGCCAAACACGACTCTAAAAGAGTAGAGCATGTTCCTAAAAGCTCCTCTTTATAGATTGAAAAATAAACTATGATTTCCATGGTGTAGGATTGCTTAAAGTTCCTTTGACCAGTAAATGCCATGGGCCTTCTTACAACACAAGCTGGCTTGATTGAAGAAAGGAGGAATTTTGTTTGTTATTTATTTTACTTACTTATTTATGCCATTGTCAGAGATACCCATTTCTGGATGGGAGGGGTAGTGTTCAAATAGTAGCCAAGAGTTTTCTTCCTAGGGAATGAAGTCCTATCCTCCCCACAACCCACCCATCCCATGATGACCTTGGATGAAAGTTCTGAGCACAGTTTCTTGTTCCACTGCCTCAACATTATTTGGGAATTGTGGAAAAAGGGAGCGAGCTTTGATGTTGAAGACACTCAAAGGGAAGCACAGGACAAGGGCAGAAGCGCAGTCAGTGTAGCACCTCTGACCCTAGACAATGCTTGACTGGTCCTCCTGGCCCAGGCTTATATCCATGGCTTCTCCATCAGCAATGAGGGGGCAGGAAGGGCTTTCCTTTTAGTTGAAAGCAGAGGGTGAGCTGAGCAGGCGGTTCAGAGGGTCATAATAAAGCATCAAATGAGGCAGCCTCATGACGGTAACAAGACGGCTGTAAGGAAATAAAGTGGGCATTGATCTGCACTATCGAGTGTGACATTTTAACCGAAGCTAAAAGCCAAGAGGAAATCTAGCCCTCTTATTCATCTGCCTGCCTGTTTTAGTAAATTGTCTTCCCTTCCCCCCAAACCACTGGCCTCAGAGGTCACTTCATATTAGCTGGCTTGTTAATACTGAGGCAATCAATACTTAATCAACAAGTAATGGGATTTTGCAGTCATCCTGTAAAATAAAGCCCTGAATCCATCTCGGCCCATTCCAAGCCTGACGAAAGGAGGTGTGTAGTTGCAGCAGACCCTGGATTTGATGGTCTGATGCTCTTCGGTTGATCTGCATCTTATTAAGACACCAGGCAGCTACTGTCTTTCACCCCTTTGTTTCCTTATCCCCACAGAGCACAGCATGGCACGGAATCCAGGCATCCCAGAGTTTATATGAATCAGTAAGAAAATTCCTATTTATTTAGTGCATAGGGTTTAGGCCTCTGGTAGCATTATATAATTAAATGCATAAATAGAGGACTGGAGATGGAAGAGTTACAGTGAAGAGGGGAATTTTTAAAAGGAAATGGTTCTTTTAATATATGATATTAAGCCAGGGACCTGGAATACCCACATGTTTCAATTATTGAACCCTAGGTTGCCCAAGCTCTTCACTAAATGTGCTCAATGAATGATGATGGAAAGAATAAAGATTTGACATTGGCTCTAGATAGTCAAAAGGGGTGTTGAAGGAGACATCTGGATATTGCTATTTGGAAAGAAATTGATTTTGTGACACAGGACTTAGTTTTCAGTACTTCTGTGATACCCTGAATATGGATGTTTGTCCACCTGTAACACCATGATAATCTGTTGTAGATGTTTAAAGGGGTCTGACAATAAGGGAGGGGGCATCCCAGAGGGATACTTTACAGTTGTCCTTATACAATCCACCAAAGATGATTTCCTTTCATGAATTAACTTTTATCATTATCTGACCTTTCCACTTTAAGATTTGGAAAGTGGATCAAGACAGGGTTTGACTTAAATGATGGACAATTTAGGCTAATAAAAGCTCTGAGAGTGATAAATAAAATTATAGTGCTGATTTACTAATATAACTTTCAAGTAAATAACCTATCAGTCAATTGTATAAACAAAAGTCTCACCAGCCATCTTCTCCTGATCTGAAAAGAAGCTGCATTATGAGAAGACTGATTAGAAATCACAGAATTAGATCCAGGGGAAGTAGGAGGTGATATAAACATCTGATGGCAACAGGATCAAGCACTACAATGCATACAACTCAACAACAGGCTATACTTGTCCTTCTGCATTAATGACTAAACATAGTACAAACATGAATAGCCCCACCCATCATATGCATTACTTTATGACAATCTAATACAGCAGGTACTCTAATTATCCTCATTGCCCAATGAGTAGATTGAGACTTAGAAAGTCATTTGTATTGATTTCTGCTCTATTTTTACTATTTCCTTTCTTCTACTTACTTTGGATTCAATTTGTTTTATTTGGGTTTATATTTTTAAATTTCTGCTCTGATAATTTCAATATCCCTTCCATATCTGACCATAGTTATGATACTTGTGTAATCTCTTCACCTTTTGGTTGTGCCTTTTAGTATGCCTGGTGATTTTTTTTTTCTTTTAAAATTTTTTTCCTGAAAGGCAGACTTTTGAAGGTAAAAGTAACTGTGGTAAATAGGCTTTAGTAAAGTAGTGGTAAGGTGTGTGGAGAGGAAATCATGCTACAGTTCCACCATTCTCAGTTTTTTGTTGAGCCTGAGCCAATGGACTCTGAACTTCATTAGTTTTTCTCAGTATTTCCCCTGCTTATGTGGAATGAGATGGTTAGAGATATTGAGGTGGGAATTTCCCTTCCCCCAGGTCATTTAGACCTTGATAAAACCTCAGCAAGGCTAAGCACTAGTAAAGCAGTTTCTCCTGAGGGTAGACCTGGTTAAGAAAAACAGACTATTCTGGCATATTTTAAAATGCTTCCTTTCCCCCTTTCTCTGCCCAGATGAGTATAACAGTGATGAGGAGTTTGGAAAAATAGGAGAAGAATGTTGTCAATATTGGTGTTGAGGAGAGGGGATCTAGATAGTCAATAAGTTTTTTGGCTTTCTGGAAGAGTTCTTTGGGTCAAACTCACAAAAGTATAGAGGCCCCTCCTATGACCAGGCACTTCCAATGGATGTTCTTAAATTTGTGGTAAGAACATTTAACACAAAACTACCCTCAAGACAATTGCATAATACAGTATTTTTCACTCTAGGCACAGGATTGTATAGAAGATGTCCAGAACTTATTTATCTTGCATAACTGAGAAATGAAACTTTATGCCCACTGAACAGTATCTCCCTGTTTCCCCTTCCCCATCATTGGTTGCACCCACCATTTTACTCTATTTCTCTGAGTTTTATTATTTTAGATAAGTAAGTAGAATCCTATGGTTCTTGTTACCGTGAAGGTTTTAACTCTCAGAATTGTCCACTGTGAGATGGAAGATGATTCCTCAGTTACTAGTCAGATTTTGCTATCCTGACAACATTCCTGTGGAGGTTTCTGCTCCAATGGCTGAGAGTTTGAGTTCATTTATATATCTGGCATTCCTGGGGCAGGAATTTTGTCTTTCTTCTCATGTTTCTGATAGACCTAAGAAGAGTCTGGATTTTTTTTCAGATTATTCAGGTATTTATTTATGATAAGATACATGGCAATTTCTAAAGTTCTTCCTTACATGAGAGACTGGACGCAGGAAGTGCTATTCCGATCACTTTCAAGCCTAACTCTCCTTAATTTGCCCTTTAATAAAGTGTTTCTTCTTTTGGACTCTGGCTTAATTCTTACTACCCAATGTTGACCTTGGAGAAACCCAGTCACTTGATGTGTACACTGTGGGGCCAGTGATCTTATTGTCAGTCATCCATCTTCCAAAACCTCCAAATACTTTCAAGATGGTGCACCAGGGGTCAGTGACTACAATGGCAAGCACATCAAAAAGAAAGGCCTGTCTTTCACTCTACCTGCAAAAATATCAAGTTACCATTCAACTAAATCATTTGTGCCTCTTCTGTTCTCTGAGAAGACCTCATGAGCACTAATAAATAAGTCTCTCTAGTCACCAATTGGAAAGGGTTTCTGAAAGGGAAATCCTAACATGACTTTGGTTGTGGGGATCTGTGTACTCTGTGAATACATTTAGTTTGATTTCCTTAAGGCTGGCACTGAATTTTAGAGCTTTCCAACAATTTGTAAAAAAAAGAATTCTTACTTTCCCAGAGATATCCACTCAGATTCACCCTTGCACCCTCTAACCTGCTGTGGGTAGAGAAAGCTAATAGATGAGCTGCTTCCATATACTCCTAATCCCTCTGGTTTGCAGTTTGCTAATTGGGTCACCAACAGGAGATCTGGAGGCAAGACAATAGTATGGTGGATATTTCTTCCTTCAGCTGCATCCCAGTTAGGTCTCTATGGTTGACTCTGTTTTTCTAAGGAGGACCACAGCTCCTACTAGACAGCTTTCCCCCTGCAACCAGTGGTCTGTTCTGTAACCACTACCTCTTGTATCCCATTCAAACTTGAGACTGGTGATAGCTTACAAACATTGCTAGCCCCAAAGTACAACACAAACCCTTAGATTTCCAATATCCATGGCCTTTCACGTGTCCCCCTCTAGTAAGCTTTTAAGCATTATTGCATTTGAGCGTGCTAAGACTGACCTAACAGAAATCATGTATACAACACTGAGAAGGTAGAAATGCCTAAAGGCTCTTAAGATCTAAACAAAATTAAAAATTTAGAGGGCTTTCTGAAAGAAGAAAAAAAAGCCACATTCCATTGTAGATTACCTTCTAACTTGACAGAACTCTCTGAAGTGAGCAATGAGTAGAATGTATGTTTATATTTTGGAAGGGGATGGTGGTAACCTTAGAAATTAGTATGAGCATCACATGTGAAAATAAATAAAGCTATAAATGGCATACTTCTCTAGTGATTATGATAAAGCCCCAACTTTTAATTAGGATAAATTGCTAACAACCCAACTTAGCGACCCATTTGTGGTAATCATTATTTTGCTGACTTGGCTCTATGTCTGGATTGCATTTCAATGGTGAATGCAAAGCCTATAAGCATCTAAAGATTTTCTTGCTAAACATTTCCCTATTAACAGAGAACCTAAACTCAGAATCAGAATGTCCCAATGTCTAGCCTATATTTCTAGTTGAACATTAAGGACTTTTGAAGTATGGTTTAACTCTCAAATGCTGTCAAATGCCATTTGAATTAGTGACTGATGCTGGTTGTAAGATTCAAAAGAACATATTCTAAAACTAAAACAATTAACCAACTGCCTTATTCACACAGTAAATCATTTTCAGTTAGAATGCTTAACCCCAGTATAGACTCATCCCCTGCTGTGGTACTGTCTATACAAGGAATCAGATGCAACCACTACCTGAATGTCTTTCTGAGGATCAGCCAAATTAGCAAGCTGCAATATTATGGTAACCCCCCCCCGCCCCCGGCTGCTCTTGTGAATTAGGAGATAGTATCAGTAAATTTAGGAAAAAAGCTTCATCTGGGAGTTCTAGTCCTAAGTTTCTTACTAACTAGCTGGAATGTTTTGGAACAAGTCACTTAATCTTCATGAATTCTGTTTCCTTATTTATAAAGTGGAGTATTTGCTAAAGTTATTTTCCACACCAAAGTGGTCTGGTCAGGTCCCTCCTAATGTTTTCAGGCTTAGTCCTGTATGTGAATGATATCTGAAGTATACAGACATTTGCATCCCTAGTTGTCTCAAGAAGTTGGGAGAAAGAGCTATGCATTCTCAGCATAGGTACGCATTCCCCCAAACACAACGATACCCACCTCTGCTCTCCAGAAACCAAATTCATCTGCTGGCTTAATATCAGCTTGACCCTCGAAGTCCTTGTCAATGTTCCAGGCCAACTTTGATTTCATTTTCAGCTGAGTTGTCTATTTTTCTTTGATATGATAGTTTATAAAGCAAACTTGAAGGGATTCTGAAATTGGTCTGGGCAGTGTTGTTTTTAGCAGGGGCCTTGAATTTCAATGGAAGAAGGCCAATCATACATTCTGCATGTATTTCACCAGAGATGACAGTCCGTAGCTAATGCCTCAGAGCCTGCATTCCGAAGACACCTTTAACTGAGAGCAGCTCAGATGGAGAGAAGGGCAAGGAAAGGGAAATGAACATCTGGCAAGGCCAAGCGTGTTATGAGTTGTGTCCAATACCAAGCATGTCCTGATTAAATATTTCATGCTTTCCCCAGTCAGACATCACTTAAGTATCAGCTGTTCTCTTCAGCAGGGATGAATTCACCTTTACAGCAGGATGCATTAGCATGGGGTTAATAAGCTACATGAAAAGATTGTTTTCAACTGCTTGTATAATCCCCCTCCCCCACCTCTTCCCCCTCACTCCCTCACTCTCTGTCTTCATTGTCCCACCCCATCCCTATCCAACTTTGCAGACAGATTTTACCCATAAAGACTAGGCTGAAAATTTCTCCTCTCCATCCAAGCCCAAGATCCACATATTCTGCTAAAGGTGGCTACAAACTGACTCCTGTGGGCTAGTCCTGGCCATGAACCTGGTTAGATGAAAGATCCTGTGTGTCTGCCCTTTTTTCTTTTAGTAGAGGTCTTAGCCATACTGTAAGGATACAGGGTGTTTGTAGCTCTGGGTGGTTTGCTCCTGATTGAACCTCATCTTCTTGAACCTATTAGAGCTTATTTTTCCCCTTTAATTTATTTTATCAGATATTTATATTGTGACCTTCATCTATTTTTTTTTTACGCCATGTAAACCCTCTCCCCCTTTATCTTTAACCTTATAATATCAATTTGTTTGGGAGATCTCTTTCTGATAATATACCTTCTTCTTTTAGCTCAGTCTGGTACTCTTTGTATTTTAATGTAGTTTTTGTATTCACCATGAATTTGCACTCATTGTTACATTTACTATGATTACTGATTACAAACATATTTTGTGTTTGTTATTTATCATCCTTTCTTTTTCTTCTTCTTTTTCACTTTCTGTTAGATTGAAGAGGTATTTTATATTACTTTCCAATTCTCACCATATACTGATTTTTTTCTGATGATGATCTGGAATCTATGCATTACATTTTAATTTATTTAATGAGTTCCATTCATTTTGTAACATACTTACATGATTAAACATTTTAAATACATCTATAGCAGCTTTAGCTGTTTTCTATTTTTGTCCTAAATACTGGTATAATTTTAGTACAATGTAGGTCCCCATTAAATATCTCACTCTTTTTGATTTTATTGTCTAAAATCACAATTTTACTTAACTGAACCCAAAAACCTTATATGAGAGTTCAAAAAAAGGCAATCAATATAAACTTAAATTATTCAATAACTTCCATCAATGTCTGGGCTCTTCAAAGTTTAGTTTCTCTCCTGAACCTTTCTTAGAGTTCATTTTAAAAAATTTTATTTATTTTTCAATTTCTGCAGAAGCATATGTTTAGTTATTTTAAAAATAGGGGCTTGGGTAAGAAATGGAACTCAGTCTTTGGCAGTCTAAAAATATATTTATTTCATCCTTATTTTTGAAAGAAAGTATAGCGAGGCATAAAATCCTAGAGTTAGGATTAATTTCCTTCAATTCATTGAAAATAAGAACCCACTCTCTCTGGCCTCTATTATTATTGGGAAAAGGCTGTTGTCAAAAACAAATAAGCGAAAGAAAACAAAAACCTGTCATCTCCTCTGGGTAACCTGCCTCATCTTTACTGGAGCTTTTTAAATTATTTATGTTTGTATTATACTAGAAGATATATGTTGAAGCAAGAAATTATGGTTTCACATGAAGTGAACATAGCCTTTTAATAAAGCAAGATGAGTAGCTTGTGCTGAAAAACCTTCATTGTTAAAAATGCAGATGAGCAAAAGAAAATAATTTGATCAAACCCTAATGAAAGATCCACTGCTGTTTGTAATGGCTACTTGAGGTTCGGTGGAATAAAAAAGGATAGAGAGATGGGGAAGTATTGGTCATTGGTTACTCAGGTAGAGTCGGGTAAGGGAAACGAACCCAGGTATTGTTTCATTAAACATCAGGGTGATTGCAGATAATGAAAAGGTGCTATATATTTCACAAAGTTAGAAGAAGGGATTTTGAGTGTGTGGGTTTTTTTTTTTTTTTTAGGCACAAAGCAAAAATAGATGTTTGAGAGAGAAATCTATTTACCCTGATTTGAACATTGCATGGTATATACACATATCAAAAACATCACTTGGTGTGCCATAAATAGCTATAAATTTTTATGTGTCGATTTTTTAAAAGGAGTAACTCCAACACAAGCATTTTTGCATGGCATTTAATTGTGACCTAGACACAGGGAATTATTCTTTTCTGGCAGTCAGTAATGGCTAGGAGGGTCAGTGTCCCTGTGTCAGGGACCAGCATGCCATGCTCAGCCGTGCTATTTGTAACTAAGAGGATGGGGAAAGAGATTGTGAATAACATTTAAGACTAATTTCTAGTACTAGAAAATAATTTAATGCTCATACTCAGCTGATGGTTGGTCAGTAAAGGCTAACACATTATATTCTGAAAACTATCATTCCAAGTAAAATAGTCAAATTCAAATTCTATCCATTAGAAATGTGTAAATAGTCATAAACCTCAGAGTCACAAAGTCTCTCAAGAGAACATGTCATCCAGTACCTCATATTTATGTAGGTAATAGGTTATTATTTTTTACTTTTTACTATGATCACACTATGTTTCAGGCATTGTGTTAGACTCTGAAAAATAAAACATAAATCCTATCTGTTAGTAACTAATAATTTGAATCTTAAATGTTCTTTAAAAGCCCTGTGTTATAGGCTTGGCACCCAACCTGTGGCCATGATGGAAAGTGCTAGAACCTTTAAGAGGTGGGGCCCAGCAGAAGGAAGTGAGGTCATTGGAAGCATGCTCTTGAAGGGGATATGGGGATCCCCTGCATGTCTCTTTCTGCTTCCTCTTTTTCTCTGCTTTCTGGCCACAATGAGGTAAATAGGCCTCCTCTGCCACACATTTGTGCCATGATGTGTTATGTGCCACAGACCCAAGCAACTGTGGACTGAGAGGTCTGACACCATGAACTAAAATAAACCTTTCCTACTTTTAAGTTGATTATCACAGGTATTTTGTCACAGTAATGGAAAACTAGCACAGTAACTTTAGGTTCAATTTTTACAAATGAGAATTCTGATATGGCTCAATTGATGAATCTGCAGACTGTCAATGAGGGAGATAATGTTTAAAACGATGCTTTCTGCACATAAATGGCCTGTAGTATTTCTTTTTAAAATTTATTCCAATTTGTTATATAAGACAGCAGAATGCATTTTAATTAATAGTATAATATATAAAGCACAATTTTCATATATAACATATAGAGCACAATTTTCCAGGTCTATTTGTACACAAAATAGAGTCACTCCATTCATGTCTTCATACATGTACTTAGGGTAATGATGTCCATCTCATTTCACCATCTTTCCTAACCCCTGCCCCTCTCTTCTCCTCCCTCCTGTTTGGCCTATCTAAAGTTTCTTCCACGTGGTTCAGCATCCTCATATCAGAGAAAACATTTGGCATTTATTTGGGGGGATTGGTTTACTTAGTGTAATATTTTTCAACTCCATCCATTTACCTACAAATGCCATGATTTTATTATCTTTTAATGCTGAGTAATATTCCATTGTGTGTATATATACAACAGTTTCTTTATAAATTCATCTACTGAAGGGCATCTAGGTTGGTTCCAAAGAAAATACTACTTATGTCAACTGACATTAGGGTAATAAGATTTTCAATTCCAGGACATGAAAACAAAATCCAGATGTCTAGCTCCAATATCATTTATTGTAATAGTAACCATTGTTAACATTTAAATAGTCCTCATTATATTCCAACTATATTCTCCCATCTTTATATTTATTAAACAATGTACAGCAACCCAGTGAAATGGGATATTAAACCCATTTCACAGAGGGGAAAAACACAAGGCACTAAGTTCATAAGTAATTTTTCCCCAAAGTTTACAACTGTCAAAAGAAACCTAACAGCTTGGCTCTTAATCACTTTGCTATTTGGCCTCTCAGTAGAATAATTACTTACGTTACAAGGCCAAGAAGTATTTTCAAATCGTGAATTAATAATAAACCCATTTTTTTTGCTACATACTCCCTCATTTCAGAAAATTCTTTGAAAAATCTATACATTTAAATTCATATTAATTAGAAGACCTCATTTCTTTTTGAAAATTGGTACTTTTTATATTTAGAATTCCCCAACTCTCATACATTTAGCTATTCATATGTTTCTTGTCGAGCTTATAGTTTTCTGAGTACTTAACAACATATCCTGGGACCTGCACAGGTTTACAGCTAGTTCAGTGGGAATAAACAAGCAATAATGCTTCATGATAGAGCCTAGATTCTGGCAGAGGCTCCTCCACCTTTTAAAGCTAGATTATGGTTAAATTAAGATGTGCTATTTGTTCTACATTTGCAAATATCAGTGTTTTAGTGTTTACTCTTTCATAAGTGCTCTGTTTTTCTATTAAAAATAATAATAATTTTCACTTCAGTTTTCTATATTTTAGAAAGGTTCCACCAAGGTAGACATAGACTCATAAATCTATAAAAAATAGGAACATTTCACTGGGGACAATTTACTTTATTTTTTACTTCTTATATCAATATCTCTCATGAAAATGAACTTTACATTTCCAACTGTTTACCCCCACAGTTATCAAAACAAGGAAAGAAAGAAAGAAAGAAAGAAAGAAAGAAAGAAAGAAAGAAAGAAAGAAAGAAAGAAAGAAAGAAAGAAAGAGGAAGTGAGAGAGAAATGAACAAACTTTTCAGGGAAATAGGCAAATTTTCATCAGGTATTCAATTGTGCTTTTAGTCCTGGGAAGTTAAAATTAATAATAACATATTATCTCTATGGGTTAAAAACAAGAGGATAGTGCCAACTTCCCAAAAAATGGACATCAATTTCTTCAGAGAGGCAACCCCATCCCATGTACATTTACATTCTACCTAACTAAGGGCCCAAAACATAGAAGGCAATCAGTGCTGATGTATTACTATTTACAGTATAAAATTAAGTGGAAGAGCTATCATTTGTCCTTAGCCTGTCTATATCATTTCAATGTTAGCAACGTTAAAGTTTAAGGGTCTTTAATCTCTGCTTATGCTTAAGGTTGATCACAAGTAAAAAAAAAAATCTTCCTACTCTGAGATTACAATTATCAGCTAGTAAATTCTGTCTCAAAAGTCAGATCCTTATATGCCCCAGAAAGAAACTGCTTTTCCTAGGCCACTGTCTGAAATATGCTAAACAAAACTCCCCACATTTTTTACTTAAGAAATACTTAGTTTTATGTACCAAATTTAGGGAACACATGCATCCCCAAACCAGCTTTCAATAGTGAAATGTTTTGTAAAAATTGAATTTTGTAAAATAGGAAAGACTGTGAATGAATGAAGGGAGGGCCCTTGTGTTAGAGATAGTTAGTCATTTACTAGTAAGTACACCTTGATTCTTTCAATCAGAACATCAGATTTGTTTTCATTGCTGCTGTGGTTGAGGAAGTTTCCATCAGATGACCCTGTCACGGGTAACAACTGTAAAAATGTGGACAACTTACAGAAGGACAATGACTTGAAGGTATTGGATATCAACAAAGCAGGTGGATTTGGGAGGCAGTTAACAGTAGGAAAAAAAGAAGGACAAGTTGATATATCCATTTATGCAAGACACAGTTGACATTGAGTGAGGCACTTAAAACTTTGCTAGAAATTCTGGAGACTTTCTGACAAAAAGGAACAGGAAAGAATCCAAGGCAGAGGCAGCAACTGAAAAGTAAGAGTTCATCACAGTGAGCAGAGAGACAGAGAAGGAACTGTAATTTCTTGTGCATAAATGTTACCCAAATTTCTGATTTATCTGAACCATACATGGGCCGCATAGATTCTAGCTAAATATAAAAGCACTAAACTGGGATTTGACTTGCAGCCTAAGAGACAGAGATTTTAGTTTGAGTCTGACCAACTTAATTGCCTTCTAAACAACAACAACAAAATGATCTCCCTAGAGAAATATAACAGAATTCAATGTTTTCACACAAAATTTTTTTACAATGTTCAAAATATAATTTAAAATTACTTGACATACAAAGAGACAGGAAATGTTACCCATTTTTTGAGGAGAAAAGATAATCAATGGAAACCAACTGTTTGATGATTGGTATGCTGGAATTAGCAGATAGTTATAATGATGCACAATGAGGTAGAGAACAATATGTTTGTAATTAATTAAAAGAAAGAATATCTCAGAAGAGATATAAAAAACTCAAAAAGGTACCAAGTAGAAATTCTAAAATTAAAAAAAACTATAATATATGAAATAAAAAATGTAACTGAATGTGATTAACAGAATGGGTATGACTAAAAAGAGTCAGTGAATTTGTATGGGTAACAGATTGTTAATATGAAAAACAGAGAGAAGAAAAGATTTAAAGAATAAGCCTGGTCTCAGGGACATGTATTTTAAACACAAAAGGTCAAACATACAGGTAATGAGACTCCCAAGAGAAAAAAGAATGGTCTAGAAAAACTATTTGAAGAAACAATGGCTTATATTTTCCAAAAATTGGCAATGACATAAATTGACAATAAGGAGACACAGAAAACCCCAAACAAGGCAAATATGAAGAAAAGTGTGCATAATTAAACTACTAAACACCAAAGATAAAGCTCCTCTGCATGTTCGGCTGGCTGTATGGTTGTCTGACAACCAAACTACATTTCCCAGTCTCCTTTATGACTAGGTGTGACCACATGACTAAATGTTCACCAATTGCATGTAGGGAAAACAAGGCATACAATTCCAAAGCTATATCCCTTTTATCTTCCCCTTTCTGCCTGCATGCTGACTGGCATGTGACATGGAATTATGTCATCTTGGACTGTAAACAAGAGTAACATTTAATTGGGCTTCTAATACAGAGAGCACCATTCAGGCTCTGGATACCTCTTAGTGCATTCTATGCCATCATAAGAGTATCTGAGACTGAGTAATTTATAAAGAAATAGAAATTTACTGATAACTGGAGACTGGGAAGTCAAGGGCAAGGTGTAGTAGGTCAGAGCCTGGTTTCTCTGATTCCAAGATGGTGCCTTTAACACTCTGTCCCCTAGAGGGGAGAAGCAATATGTCTTCATGTGGCAGAAGAGCAAGCTGGGACTAACTCTCTCCATCAAGCCCCGTTATAAGGGCACCTATTCCCATTATGAGGGAGAAGTCCACACTGCCCAGAACCTCTGAACTGCCCTACCTTTTAATACATTCACATTGCCCACACCTGAGTGTTGAAGGGGACACATTTGTTTCACAGCTACCTCTTGAAACAGTAACTTATGACAGCTTCAGGATACTGTATCGTACAGAAATAAACATATGTTTTTTTGTTTTTTTGTTTTTTACTGTGAGGAAAAAATAGTTTTATCTTTCTTTAGGTTTTCTAATCATGGGACTAAATGTGTATCTACATTAATACGCTTAAGAACATCTTATTTCAGTTTCAGGGCATACTGAGGGCAAAAAGCAAAACATGAACAGGCCAGAAGTCTGGCAAAGAGATAATTAAATTATTTAAAATTGTCTACTTTAATAAGGTAAGGGGTTATTAGTGGAATCACAGTGCTATTATCTTTGGTATTTTTCCTAAGCTTAATGTAAGTAATATTTTGTTAAATGACTCAGAGGAGCTTTCAATCAATCAACTTCAAAACCAAAAGAAAGTCATAAACATAATTGCAGGAGCCTATTGAAATATATATATATATATAATGTATATGTGTATATATATATATATATATATATACACAAACACACACAACACAAATTTATGTGTATACACACACACACACACACACACACACACATATTTGTTTTTCTCATCCTGGTTTTAAACTAAAGTCAGTGCCTATTCACTGCCTCTCACCTGCTCTCATCTAACTTCTCCCCAAGCCCTTGGATTACCACAAAGTTTTCCTAGGTCTATTTCACTTTCGATTAGATAAATGTGTTAGATTTTTGTCATTGTGACCAAAATACCCGACACAAATAAATTAGGGGAGGAAAATTTATTTGGGACTCTGCGTTTCGGAGGTTCAAGTCCATGGTCAGCCCACTCCGTTTCTCTGGGTCATGTTGAGGATGCAAGAACATGTGAAAGAAAGTTGCTTCTTCTCTGAGAGCAGGGAAGCAGAGAGAGAGAGAGGAGGAGCCAGGGGTCAAGATACAATTCTCATGGGCTCACCCCCAATGACTCACCTCCAGGCATGCCCCACTAGCTTAGTTACCACCTAGTACAGAGTGTTTTCAAATTATTGATCAAATAGATTCATTCACTCATCAGATATAGCTCTCATAATGTAACCAAAAATTACATCTTTGAATGTTCCTGCAATGTCTATAATATGACTTTATGAGGGAGATATCTTATATCCAAAGTATAATAATGAGCAAGACTCTGTGACATCAGCATACAGGAGATGCTGTGGCTTGTTTTTTTCCCCTTTGTGTTGGAGTAAAAATGTGTTCTCCCAAAGGAGTGTGGATTGTCATTTATTCTTTTGCATGTTTTGCTGATCCCATCCTCAACCTCATAGGACTTTTAGCCTCTGACACCAATTTTCCCTGGGTTGAGGTAGTTACTATTTAATGGTGTCATCTTATGATTAGAAGATCCTTCCACATAAATTTTCAGTATAGACTGTTGAATATAAAAGAATCAGTTTTTTTTCCTAAACATCAACAATAATCTCTCATACACACACACACACACACACACACACACACACACATATACACACACACACACACACAAATAAGACAAAG
Organism: Ictidomys tridecemlineatus; assembly: GCF_052094955.1. Lineage (NCBI taxonomy): Eukaryota > Metazoa > Chordata > Mammalia > Rodentia > Sciuridae > Ictidomys > Ictidomys tridecemlineatus. The sequence goes on from NW_027521049.1 coordinate 17,214, forward strand.
TGTGTAGGAAATGAACTACTCATTTAAAGCAGGGTCTTCACTGGGTCAGTTCATCTATTAATGAGTGTTTCCTTTGTTTTATAATTCTTGCCAGTTGCTTATTAAGGATGGCCAACTAGTTCTCACATAGCTCTTTGTGAGTAGCTTAGGATTCTCTAAGAATCAAAGCTCTAAAGCAACACATGAGGCTGGTTGGTGTCAAGAGTTTCCCACTAAATAGTACCTTCCAACCAAGTCCTTTTGTGAAAACATGTCTGAGATCTCAGGGCTTTATTCAGAGTTGTCTTAGCACTTGTTTCCAGTTTCAATTTAACCCAACAGGAAGATGGCAGCTCCCTAAGTCTCCTTTAATTCCCATAACTGATTTAGGGCCAGTCAGGAAAATTTGGCAATTTGCAAATCCCCAGGACTCAGCTCTGTGACCATTCACCTAGAGAGTCACCACTTCTGATCTGACCTACTCTGCTTTTCAATCCATGTTTATTGTTTTAGACAACAAGCAGGACTTTCAAGGGGCCAACCAGTTTTTTTATGATTTTAAATGTCATATAATATACATTGGACCAACAAAGATGTGGTTTAAATAAAAAATAAAAAAAGCTGGGTGAAATAGCACCTGCCTGTAATCCTCTGAGTCAGTAGGATTAAAAGTTTGAAACCAGTCTCAGCAATTTAGGGAGACCCTGTCTAAAAGTGAAAAAAAATAGGATATGGGTGTAACTCAGTGGTAAAGCACCCCTGGGTTCAATCAACAGTGCCCAATTAATTAATTAATTAATTTCAGTCCTCAGTTCCTAGCACACAGCTCCTAAAACCCTTGGGCTCTACTGGATGATAAGAATCTCTTTTGTGTGCTAATTAGATGCCTCCAAGTGGGGAGATGAAGGGCTGGATACCCTCAGCATGGGGCTGGTCTCCAGTTCATCTCTTCCATTTGACTGGTCCTGAGTTGTATCCTTTATAATAAACTCACTAGTTAGGCTGAGTGCTTTCCTGAGTTCTGGGGGTCTTTTTATTGAATTATGAAATTTTGGTAGGCGAATGGGTAACCATGTCAGATGGAAATGTGAGTGATCTAGGAGCCCATTACTTGTGACCAGCATCTGAAGCGGGGGTGGTTTTGTGGGACTGAGCACTTCAACCTGTGCAGTCTATGCTAATTCTGCGTAGTTAGCCTGAGACTTCATCAGTTTGCCAAGATGAAGTCAAGAGAATCAGAGAGCTGAAGAATTGGCCTGAAAAAGATAATGGGTATTGGATGTCAGGAGAAAAAAACAAAACTTCTTCATTTGGTGTCAGAAATGGAGTATATAAAAACAACTGGAAAGGGCAAGTTCTCACTGAAAGACGGCTCAACTCAGCAGATTTTCATTTTGCAGCAGGGGCTTTGGAACTGCCTTAGGTCATTCCTTAGAAAAAGATTGAATTAGACATGGTTAATTGCACAGATGCATGATCTGGAAGAACAGACCCTACCTGTAGAGAGAAATAGAGTTTGCAGAAGTTCTTGTAGGTGGCACTTAGATTTCTCCAAGAGTTGAGTAGAATCCAGAATAGAGGAAATTATTGGGAATATTAATATCCTGAAATCTAGGAGAACAAGGAGTAGATGGGTATCAGGCAAATGCTGCAGCAGTGAGCAAGAAGTTGTCATTGGGTCAGGTAAAACCTCAGTCCTGGGAGTAGGTGGAGGGTGAGACATCTAGCCAGCTAGACCATGGCCTATCCCTACAGAGACCGGTCATTAGGTGGCTTCTCAAGACTTCTTCCACCATTAAGGGGTCACCACAGTTGGAGTACCCAGGTGGGATCTTTGGAATACCAGGCCTAAGTATCAGAACAAAGTGAGGCCTAAGTATTAGACATAACACAAAGAAGACATGGTACTGAATCCTAGAATGTCAGATGCACCGGGTATGAGGAGCTATCTTGGGAATAATCTTAATGGAGAAGTTTCTGAGGGTCATTATCATGTGACTAGAATAGTTAGGAGGGACATATGTGGATTTGAATTGGACTTGTGTGAACTTTTCAGTGACTTTGACTTGAACATGTTTCTTCAACTACTTCTTAATGAAAAAAATTTCAATATAAATATATATGGAATAAAAATGATTAACAATATCTGGGGACTTACAACTTAAGATTCAAATAGGAGATCCAGACAACAACCAGTTGCCTTAGAATTCTGAAGATGATTTTACTCTTTTGAGCTCAGATGGGGATGGCAGAGAAGGCTTAGAAGTTAGCCTGTATCTCAAAGGAGCACAAAAAGATAGAGTAAATTTTTGGTGAAAGCTGAAGAATACAATGGTTATGGGTTGAATTATGTGCCTTTGTTTCTACACACATATCCCTAATTTCTACATTGCAGTTCTAACCCCCAGTCTCTCAGAATGGGATTCCATAATTGCAGAAGCAGTTTGCTAAGCCAAATTGTGCTGGAGCATGACTGGTTTTCTTATAAAAAGGAGAAATTTGGGCACAGATACACATAGGGAGAAATACCTTGTGAAGATTGGAGTTATGCTGCCACAAACCAAAAATTTTCCAGAAGCTGGGAAAGAGGGTGGGGAGAAGGGAAGACTGGAGAAGATCTTCTCTAGCACCTACGGAGAAAGGCTGGCACTGCTGACTCCTTGGTGAAACAATACATTTCCATTTTTTTTAAGCCACTCAGTTTATGCTACCTTGTTATAGCAGCCCCAAGACACTAACAGTGATCAAAGATGCAGGGGCAAGAAGGTATGAAGCAGATGCTTGGGAATACTAAATCTATAGATACAAATAGCCCTTCCTATTTGTGAGGTTTGCATCCATGGATTCAACCAACTATAGATAGAGATATTTGAAAAATGGTGTCTGTATTAAATGGTGTACACATATTTTTTGTCATTATTTCCTAAAGCTTATAATAAATATTTTCTTGGTGTTTACATTGTAGTAGCTCTTCTAAGTAATCTAGAGTTGATTTAAAATATACAGGAGGTGTATGTAGGTTATATGCAAATACTATGCCATTTTGTATAGAGGACCTGAGTATCTATGGAGTTTGGTATCTGCAGGTGTTCTGGAACCAATCAATCCTTCGTGGATACTGAGAGATGACCAATATCTATAACTTTCTGAATGCTTGGCATGAACTTCACATCTTTTTATAAATTAAATCCTCATAATTACTCTGTAAGTGGAGCTCTATTATCAGGTCCAGTTTATGGACAAGAAAAACAGATTCAGAGAAGTCAAGAAAATTGTCTGTGATTACACAGCTAGGAGAGTACAAACAGGTTGGTAAGAGAGATAATGAGAGTTGAAGAATTGCAGTGGACAGAATGTGGGGCATCTTTCAGTCCAACTAATGCATTTCCCTCTGTCAAACACAACATCATGGACTAGCAAATATATAATGCCAAGGAAAACTGCCACCATGCTTAATTTCTGGAAGACATCATCAAGTGGCCTTGCAAATCCCTCATTTTTGCAATGGGGAAGTAATACCTAAAAAAAATATTTTTAGAGTTGGGTAAGGCCAACAGCTAGTGTGAAGTTATCACCAGCACTGTGCCCCTCAGTCCAGTATCTATTCACTATACCACCTTCCTGTGGAAATAACATTGACCAGGGAATCCTCTGGATCACCTGCTCACCTTTTTTTTTATTTTTAAAGGAAAATCAGAGTTCCCCACACTGATACCACCGAGGCCCAGGAGGAGGTCTTCATCAACAGTGCCCTGTCTTGGATTTTGCATCCACCTTTTGAAGAAAAGAAAAATGGTACCTATTCTCTGAATTGATATATTACTCTCACACTAAACATGCCAAGGGCTCCTCCTGGGGCCTTCTTGGTAAATATTTGCCTTGAATTTTCACAGGCCTGGAACATTGGCTCTCCAGAGAGTTGTATGACTGTGGACACTAGGAATCTGGAACCTGTGAGGAATAGAAATACAGCCCTGTATGCCGCCAGAGTCTCCGGTCTGCCAAGGGAAAATGTGCTTTATACAGCCACAAAGCTTGACCTCCAAGAGCCTTAAAAGGCCGCACATGCTCAAAGGTGCATTACCAGGCCTCACACTAATTCATCAGGATAGCTAAAGTGCTCTGCGTAAACCACAGGAGATCTGAATCCCCTGGGCATCCAGGAATCAGCAGCATTAATTGCTTTGAGTTTAGCAGAGGGAACCATAAGTGAACATAGGGAGAGACTATTCGCATGTTGTTTGCAATAAAGCTTAGAAATGGTTCCAGATGTCCAGCTGAAACCCTCTTCCCAAAATTTGGTCCAAGGTTGGGGACTCAGCACAGGCCCATCTCATAACCATTTCACCCAGTCTCTCTCTTCCTCCTATGAGTCAGAGTTTGCAGGTTGCCACAGGAATACTCTAGACAAATTTTTATTCCAAGCAGGCTGGACATGATTTATTAATTTATTTTTGAAATAACAATTGCAGTTGGGAGGGATCAGTTGAAAGCCTTAATTACATTAGAAAATATGCCTCACTTAGTCTGCCCCTATCCAGGGTACAGAACACATAATTATCATAATTTTCAAATTTTATTATTATTATTACTTAAAAAAAATGATGAAGATCAGACTTTGTCGACTTAGCCACTTCAAAGCAATGGCCAAGTCACATTTAAACCTGGGAGTAGATGATTTCCCCAACTTTCTTATTAAGGCCCCTTATACAGGTGACATGTACGGGCTGTTCCAGCCCCAGCCACTATCTGTTCAGCAGAACTAGCTTCCCATCCCTCTGTCCTCCTTTGTGCCGAGAGGGAAATGCTCAGGTGTGCTGTTGCCAGAGTGATTATGCTAGCCTGGGAACTCTCCTTGGACAGGAGGTTGGAAAGCCTTTGGGATCATGCCCTCTCATCCTTGTTAAATGATGGTGAGTGTGCATGTGTGTGTGTGCCCACTGCATGCACACCTGCCTAGAGGGAAGAGGCTTGTTTTTATTTTTTTAAAGGCCAAGAGTGTTTTTAAAGAGAAAGCAAAGCATTTTGTGGAAATGACATTGGTGTCTGTGTGACGCAGCTGGAGTGCAGGCACAAGTCTCAACTGTTAATCATTGGCTTCATTATCAGCTTCCCATGCCTGTAGAGTCTCTATCTCTGGCTTTCTATCTGTAACCCCAGGGGGCAATAAGACCCTCTATCTACCCCTTTTGGGGGCTGTGAGGTTTCACAGACTAATGAGTCCAGTTCTGTGTCAGTGCTGAAGTGGGGTGCTATTGCAGGTTTCCCCACCTGGATTCCATCTAAACCTAGTGTGGTCTGCCTTCTGTTTCCCAAGCCTCCACCTTCCAAGTTGCTTGGATTCTTAGACATAAAGAAACTCAAGGGAGATGTTCAACCATTTTGAGTAACTCAAATTCCCCATCCAAGGGAATCCACTTAGAAAAACAAAGTACATCAAGAAAAAAAGGAATAAAAAAAGCTTGAACATAAATTGCCATTATGCATCTGAGCCAGGAAATCTGGACATGAGTCGTGGCTAGGTCACTGACTGGTGCCCACATCCTACCTGGGCTTCAGTTTCCTCACTGGTAAAACTGGAATCATAACCCTGGATCCACTTCTTCACTGAATTTTATTGAGCATAGTGTAATTTTTGGCATTGTTAAAATCTCTGAAGTGCTTTGAAAATGTTTGACTATCATCACAACTGGCCCAGAGAGCATCCATTTTCTTTTGAAGATAACAGCAACCAATTGTCTGGTGTTTTGTGTCCTTCTTGTAATCATGAACATAATTCTTTCCTTTGGTTTCCTTCACCCAAGTGGATGAGCCAGCCTTCTGACCAGATTAAGAAGAAAGATGGCTTTCTTCTTTGATTATTTTCAGTTGGATTGTGTGAGATTGGAAAAGGAAGAGTAAAAACTAATGCAAGAAGAAGATAATGATCATGGCCATTTCTTTTACATCTAAGATTGGTATTTGTAATTTGATCATTTTCTTTGACAAGACTGAGTGTTCCTTTAAACAGGTGGAGACCCTGTTAAATTAGCACATCTTCCTTTACTTAGTAACTTACAGACTCTGCTCTCTAGAACCAATGGGAAAAAGTGATTAAAACTTTCCTTCAAGGACTCATTGCCTTCAGATAATATTACTTCAGAAGTCACAAATTATTCACTTTGACAAATACCCTGATATCTGAAAAGGAGAGGAATAAATGGGTCATATGGCCCCAAGAAGAAAAAGAATGAAATGACAAGGGATTCTAAATCTGAACATACCACTGCTCATTAATGGGTTTGAAAATTGAAGTTTTTCTCCATCCAACAATTATGCCATTTGCCAACACCCAGGTGAGTAAGAAGATACCTGGTCACAGTTCTTGGTGTGGAACAGAGGTCAAGAACAAAGATGCAACTGGCTTATGTTTGAGTTCTTCCTATCAAGCCCTCTCTTGCTCCTCTAGGCCTCCAGACTTCTCAAGGACAAGCATCTTATTTATTAAACTATTTGGGTGGTATTAACTGGTAGTAAAAACATCTTGATGATCAAAACATAAAAATTTGGATCATATTTAGATGTTATACCCAATATTATAATCTTTAGGGTATAGAATGGGAAAAAGACAGGTCTTCCCAGGGGAGAAGCAAGCTCACCTTATGAAACCTAAAATCAGCCTGCAATTCCTCCATATCTGCTGGTCTTTAGTCTGCTGTGCTCACCATCTCCACCATTGTAGGACTGGCCTTGTCCCCATGTGCACATCACATTTTCTCCTCCCCCAATTTGTTCTACTGGGGATATCTGTTTGAACTTGATTTTGCCAGTTGGAAGTTGGGTCGACCATGATGGTGCACTTTTAGTGGTATCTTGACTGAATTCCCCTGTCCCTATGGAGAATGGCAGGGTCAACACCCTGAGGAATGGAGGAGACATCAGTGAGGAAGAGCGCATGTCCATGTGATTGATCAAGATGCAGAAAGTGCAGGGGAGTCATCTGCACTGTGGCTGGTGGGGAGGCTGGGAGTAGGACACAATTACATCCAACTACAGCAGAGAATGATGAGGCTGACAAGATCCACTACACCCGCTACCTTTGGCTTATTCTCAAACTCAAGAGCTGCCTTCCACGGATGGGCTATGAAAAAAAATTCTTCATCTCCCCTGCCTTGAATGTTTACTGTCAACATTTCTCCCCCTCCTCTCACTCTTCTCCCCACTTTGGAAAGGTGTAAAAGAGGTACCATATGTGGGCTCTCTCTGCTGACATGTTTCTAAAAGACCTTGTCAACTGGTACTAATTGTTGTGACTGCAAACTTTCATTCCATCCTGGATACAGCTGCCAGCTTCCTGTGCCTTTAACATTCTGGGCCAATCGCACTTTCCTGTGTAGTTTCATTGACACTCACAAGGTGTCCTCTTCCAGAACCTTTCACTTCACCATCACACCAGCTTTTCAGGTCCTGCCGCATAGAGCCTGCAATTTGTAGAGCTCAGTGTGACTTTAGCCAAAGGCTCCTAACACTCAGAACCCATTTTTCCCTCTGTCAGAGGGCCCAGGCACAAGCTTTATTTCTTTTTCCATTAGAGGCTGTAGGGCAGCATATTCATTATGGGTGGGCCGTGTTTAGGAACTCAGAGTGCATTATTCCTCAAGTTATCTCTGTTGACCTGCACCTCACAAGGGCACCAATCAATGCTACATCTTTCCATCTCCAACAAAACCCCAGTGATATGACGGACTTGCTGGGTGATATTAAAACCCGAGGAGGGAAGAGAAAAGGGAGGCTTTTATGAAAGTGACTTCAGAATACTATCCAATTATTAGTATGCTTTTTCATAATACCAACGGTTTCACATTTTATTGAGAGAGAGAATTTTTTCCCTAGTCCTCTTGGGAATGATTTTATTGAAAGCATCAGAATGAAGAAGATGGCTGCATCATTTCAGCAGTGCCAGGGGTCAGAATCTTTGACTGGTTTGGTGTACTGTGCACATATAAAATTTCACTCAGTGCTTATTCATTGCCTTGTATTTAATATATAATCTGGCTAGATCCACTTTTGTTTCTTTACATTTACTGCTTGCCTGCATTAACTTATTCTTTGGGCTGCTTTAATATGTATATATTAAATCATATATATATATATATGAGAGAGAGAGAGAGAGAGAGAGAGAGAGAGAGAGAGAGAGAGAGAGAGAGAGGGCGCGCCATGGAGGAAACTCTTTGCTTTTGCTCATTTTACAGAGAAAGTCTAGTGGCATAGCTAGCAATGAGGAATTACCCATAGGATAGCACTTTATTTTTAATAGCCATTTAGTTCAGGACACTGTTGTTCTTTCAGGAGTAAATTCCTACCCCTTTATACCCAGCTCTGGCCCATTAAAAATCACTTTAATATATAACTAATTTTTTTTAGTTGAATTACTTTAATGTCACAAAACCAAGTCTACAAGCTATATAGATTTATGCTGAGTGAAAGGATTGTCCTCTCCTCTAGTTTCTGATCCATGGAGAAACGACCCAAGTAGATAATCAGTATTGTCAGATTTATTTCTGAAATTCCAATAACTTCCTGAAGGAAACTCCCTGGTAAAGTTAGAGGATGACATTGAGATCTGGGACAAGGCAGTTGCTTCTTTTACCTCCCAATTGCATTGATGGTAACTCAATCTGGTGAAGAACTGATCTACTGCTTAGAAATTTGTTGAGTATCATACGATGAAACCATCCAAAATAAAATTATCTGAATAAAATAGAAAGTTATTTATCTCCCACATAAGAAAAAATGGAAGGGAGGCAATACAGGGCAGCTCCTGTGTCTCCATTAGGTCATCAAGGACCCTGATCCCCAGTAGGAAATATGTGACTTTGCATGACCTATGTAGGTAGGTTTTGCTTTACCTATATGATGGGCCTATACCTGTGATCTAAGTAAATGTCCTCCCTACCCCAAAAAGGATGCCTTTCAGAAGTTCCATGTAACACTCCCACTTAATCTCTGTGGCTAGATTGAATTGCAAAGGAGAGTAGGTGATATAGTCTTCTAAGTATGTAATATTGGGCCCACTAAACCTTGGAAAAGGATGGAAAGTACATTGAGAGGACTTAGTAAGGTCTGCAAAACTTGGCTGTGGAAGGACTTTATATATGTTTACATTTACTGCTTTCCTGCATTAACTTATTCTTTTGTCTGCATTAACTTATTTTATATATATATATGTAAATCAGTCTATTCATACTCCTTTCTGTTGATACTCTATCAGCTACTGCTGTGGTTTGGATGTGAGATGTCCCCCAAGAGCTCATGTGTGAGACAGTGTAAAAGTTTTGGTGGTGAAATGATTGGATTATGAGATTCTTAACCCAATCTGTGAATTAATCCCCTGAAATGGAATAATTTAGTAGTAAGTATAGTGAGGTAGCATGTGGCTGGAGAAGGTGGGTCATTGTGGGCATGCCTTTGGGGTGTATATTTTATGTTTGGTGCATGGAGATTCTTTCTGCCTCCAGGTGTGATGTATTGAGCCACTTCTTGGCACTACACTCTTCCACATCATGTCCTCCTTTACCTCCAGCCCCAAAGAATGTTACCAGCTTCTAATGACTGAGACTTCTGAAAATTTGGCTCCAAAAAAGGTTTGCTTTTTTTAAGTTGTAGATGGACACAATACCTTCATTTTTTAAATTTATTCTTTATGTGGTACTGAGGATCAAACCTGGTGCCTCACATATGCTAGGCAAGCGCTCTACCACTGACCCAAAACTGCAGCCCCCCAAATAAACTTTTATTCTATAAAATTGTTCTTGTCATGTCTTTTAGACACAGCACTGAAAAAAACTGACTAAGAACAGCTACAAAATAAATGACAGTCTTACAATCATGACAAATAAGAAATGTGACCATGTAAACAAAACTGGAATATCATTGAGAGTAAGTGGGAGCACAATTAAAACATACATGACAAAATATACTATCTTAGACAAACCTAGATATACAAAGTAAGTTCTAGTCTTCCTCCATTTCTCCACTTGAACTTTATATCTATAAAATAGTTTGAATTTCCCTAAACACAACATAATTGTCTACACATCATCACTTTGGTCTGGAATTCCCATGCCAACCTAGTACTTGGAAAATCCATATCTATCTTCTACCCCAGGTCAGATATTGCCCTGAGAAACCTGACCTAACTGGCTCTCTAAATTCATAGAGAATTAATTACCTTCTCTTCTGTTTTTGTTCACTGAAAATTATTTGTTTCCATGTTTAACTCACTGTCAGGGTAAGCTGGGTTATGCTCTGGCAAACACCAAACTTATATAACTTTTTTTTAAATCATACACACCTTATGACATACTCCAATTGGCGAGGAGCCTACTATGTTCATTGTAGTTCACTGAAGGCTTACTGGAGCTATAGAATGGCATATAATTAAATATCAGAAAAATCATCATATGGTAACTCACATGAAAGCTCTTGAACATTTTCATATAGAAAGTCACATATTCTGCTTATACCTCACATTAAAAAACTGATCACATGGTCACTTTGGACTTCAAAGGTGTAGAAATGCATAGACATGGAAAGAACATGGAAAAAGACATGGAAAGAACCCAGTATATCAGGAGTTCACAAGCATTTTCCGTAAAGGGCCAGAGAGTAAATACTTTTGGCTTTGTAGGCCAAATAGTCTCTGTTACCACTCTTTAGTTCTTTCATTGCAGTATAAAGGTTGTTTTAGACATACATAAATACATGAGCACAGCTGTATTCCAATAAAGCTTTATTTGAAAGCAGTGGTGGTAGATGGGATTTGGCCTGAGGGCCATAGTTTGCTGACCCTTATACTGAGCTGAGCCCTTCATTTCTATTACCTGGTAAAGGTGTCGATGCTCTATCAGGTTCTTAAAAATGTTTTATAGATTTGATTGAAATATTTATGGACAAATGAAAAGTCTATCTGAAGCAAATGAAAGGTCTCATTTTTCCAACTATGAAATAAGGTAAATTTTCTGTTAGTCCTTGTCTTAGCCTGTTTAGTCTGCTATAACAAATTACTATAATCTGATTGCTTAATAAACAACAGAAATTTATGACTCACCATTCTGGAGGCTGGAAAGCACAAGATCAAGTTGGCAGTAGATGTAGTGTCTGCTTACTTGTCCTGAGATAGCAGCCCTCTTGCTTTGTCTTCACGTGGTGGAGGGGCCAAAGATCTTTCTGGGATGTCTCTTATAAGGGCACTAGTTCCATTCAAAAGGTTTCATTTTCATGACTTAATTAATTCCCCCAGTTCCCACCTCTTAATAGCATCACACTGGGGATTAGGTTTCAACAAATGAATTCTGGGGGACACAATGACTCTACAGCACACAATTCTATATAATTTTTTAGGATAAAATGAAATAGGATGAATTAGGAGCAGAAGTAGAAGTTGACATTTGTATCAAGTTTGGTCGGGGAGGTGTGAAACCTAGAAGAGTGTATGAGCAAGAGACAAGTGACGATGTGACACAAGTTGCATTGGGGTTGGGTGGGTTCAAACTAAGCAGCCAAGCATCTGTTTCCACAGGGCCAGTCATGGTGGAAATAACCAAGTTAGACGAGAACTCCACAAAAGAGATTGGGGTCAGTAACCCATGAGATGTGGGCTATTATTACAAGGTTCAGGAGATAAAAATTATCATTGATCAGGGAAGAATGTTGACTGAGTTGTGCTCTGGAATTTAATATCTTATCAGGAACAAGCAGATAAGTATTGGTGAGTGGACATTAAGGTCCAGAAAGAGAGAGAACACAGATATCATGGGAAGTTGCTCAGTTGGTGGGAGCAGAGATACAAATTTTATGTACCACAAAATGTGAAATCAACCACTGAGGAAGAGTCAGTTATTATCAATAAAACGATCTTCTTCCCTCCGCACCAGGTTGCGTACCTTTTCTCACCTGAGGCCTGAGAGCTGTGGTTGCTGTCTTCTGAAATACAGCCTAAATAAAAGGCAGTTAGGACTTCTTTGCACACCAGTCGGAGAGGAGGTGGCATCCAATAGTATCCTCTTATGTCACTATAATGTCTGGGTAGGTGAGCATGCAGTCTGCATAGCTGTTAATGACCATGAAGGTTGACAGGGAGGCTTGGTAAGAAAACATTCTGCAAAGCAGAACCATTATAATTAAAGCTCATTGAGGTGCATATTACTCTCAGGGAAAGGCGACTAGTAATAACAATGGTAATAATATACAAAACAGGCTATAATATGTGAGTTAGTGGCTGCCACATGGTCTTTAGTGGCTCCTCGTGACAGAATCCAAAAGGCTGCTCAGGACCAAATACATAAAACATTTGGCCCAAGGGGTGTGGAAAATGTTCCAATGAAGCATATGTTCTTCAGTAAACAGGCCAGCCACGGCTGAGGAAGAGAGGGCAAGATGGAAAGACATACAGACAGAAGGAAAGATGGACTGAGCAGAAAAGAATGGAGAAAAAGGATGAGAGGGAAGCAAAGACCTTGAAATAAAGCAGCCCTGGGCTCTGCTCCAAGCCTGAATTTATGAAAACACCGGACCCAAACAGGATAATATGGCAAAGCATCGTTTCGAGCAGGGGCCCTCGCTGTTGGGCGCTATTATTCCAATTGCTGACACTTGAATGAAATGTAGTATAATTAGGTTTCCGAGCCTCCGCTTCAGGCGACATCAATTGCCATTTTTAAAAATGATGATGGCCAGGAAGGAGACTCCTTTTTTCCTTTAATGCTTTGAAATTGCCACACTCTCTGTGCCACTTGAACACTCCTTGGAAGGGCCATGGGACTCCTGGGAGGATCTAAAGTGCCAGTGGTGGAGCCCATGAAGAAATATGGTGAGCTGAGGGCCGAGGAAACTAAATGTGGCAGAGGATGTAGGATTGGAGTTGGTCCCCTGACACACATTTCGAGGCCTCTCTCTTTTCTTGCTGTTTTTCTTCCCCATTGGAGAGTGGTTCTTCCCCTCCCCTTTTGGCACTCCTTCACTCTGTTTTGCATACAATGACTGGGATGTTTTCCAGCTGTTATAATTTTTTTTCTTCCTTTGGACTTAATAATGTGACATCTATATTATTGAGTCAGAGAAAAATTATTGTCATGAAAGAAAAGCATATTCCATACAAAATGGCTAAGTCCTCCCACAGCACAGCCCCAAGGATACAAATGTCCTTGTGCGTGCCGTTTGCTTGGTATTGTTTTCTGGTTTGGGAGCAGGTGGTGGAAAAAGAGAATGTTGGGGGAACTTTTAAATACCCTTGTGTTCTTCAGTTACACCTAAAAAATAGAAGCAAAGCTGTCTTTTCCATTTCTAGCTCCCCTGACCTCCCGTGTGAATCTGTGTGTTTTAGAATTGCCTTTAATACAGAAAACGTCTATCTGATTTTTAGAGTCACCTCCAAGCAGTCAAAGAAGAAAGTTGGAAAAGTGAGAAATATCCAGAACATAACTCTGTCTAGTTTAAAATTCTTTCTTCTTCTACCAGTGAGCACCCCTCCCCCTAATTAGACTTAATAGATGTAAATAAATATAATTTGCAATGCAATCTGGAATCCTTGCTCTGAAAATCCCCATGCCAAGGGATAACTGTCAAAGGCAGTTTAAAACAATGTTTTCTAAAAATTGAACTTACATATTCATGTTTCTTGTGCCCACTCGAGGATTTGGAGATGCCCCCTGTATCACATGATGTCATCATCTGAACCCAAAACAAATATGAAATTATCATATTATGACATCTTTTATAAAAATGGCATTTATATCCCTGAGTATAGAGTCAAGCAGATAATAATAATATGGTATTGGCACTCATTCTGAAAAAAAAATGACATACTTTCCTCCACAACTGCATGTGTAGCATAGTATACCAAGTATGAGGAAAATTTTGAATGTTCCTAATGTGAACATATGGTTAGGAAAAGACCAGTTATGTGGCCTCAGTTTTATTCCAGGCTGGGTGAACTAATCGGGTGGTCTGTGGAGATCCACTTTCTCTCTTCCTCATTTTTTTTTCATTGTTGATAGATCTTTATTTTATTTGTTTTTATGTTGTGCTGAGTATTGAACCCAGTGCCTCACACATGCCAGGCAAATGCACTACCGCCGAGCCCCAGCCCCAGCCCCAGCCCCCTCTTCCTCATTTCTTATCTGTGAGATGGGTTAATTCATTTCTCTCTATAACTCACGGATGTCCTGAAAACCACCCATAGTCAAATCACTCAGTCGTCTTGAATTTATTATCCAACATAAAGAAGTATACCAGGCACTTACCAAGAGATACGTAAGCATTCACTGTCTCCATGTTCCCTTAAAAAACAGTTCCTCAAGATGACTCTTCTGGTGATGCTAGATTGTTCTCTGAGCTATAAAAGATAGGGACATGGGATTGTCCCCACCTCACAGTCCCCTAGGGAGCCAGAAGCAGGTGTAGACTGTTTTCCACCTCTCTCTGCTCTGATAATGGTCTTGGATGTAGTAAATGTTGGGCTGAGGAGTATGACCCTACTCTGTCATTTCTGACAATGGGTTTCTCTCTTTGTAACTGTTGGAGAAACAGACCACAGGGGCTGCTGTGAATTCCTTTAGCCTTTGGTGAGGCCAACCCACAGAGCTGAAAGGGACTGTGAGAATGTTATTGCAACTTCTTAATTCAAAACATCGCTGCAGAGACTTCCTGGGATGGGGCTGGAGGAAATGGGGCAGCTCAGCTGGGATGAATTATTGAGACTGTTGGGTTGATTTTGCCCCCTAGTGGTTAGAGGCTTAGGGACCCCAAGAACTAAATGGCTCCCAGTATTGAATACAAGAAGGCAGCTGGGTGGAGTAGGGGGACACTGCATGGGATCAGAGGAGCCGTTAACCAGTGGTGTGACCTCAGGTCTTAAGACCTCAGGCCCAACACCTGCAAATTCAATGGACTAGAAAACAACAGACTACATCATGAGGACTGTGATTCCACCCGCCTTTGCCTCACTAAGGACTCTAGAAACCTAACACACAGTGCTAGGATCCCTCTGTGCATTTCCTGAGGACAGTAGAGGCAGAATTTTAAGATCCTGATAGTTGCTTATTAAGGGACAGGTGACATTTTAGTGAAAGCTAAGCTAAAGAGTTTATCCCTTAAGGGTGTTTGAAAAAGACTGCCCAAGAGGATGAATCTATGGTGGCCTTTATAGTAAGTTCGTATCCTTCGAGGACATCCTTTGTGCCCTTGCTGAAAACTGTAAAGTGAGCAGGGAGGAGGAACAGAGCAGAGCATCACTTTCCCAGAAACTGCCTTCCTTCACTTAACACATCGTTTCTTACATCCCAATGGTACATGGACCACCAGTCACATCAAGAGGTCTCCCTCTGACCCAGAGAAGACAAGACCACATCCAAATCCTACCACATAGAAGCAACAGGAGACCCACCTTCTAAGTTAAGGAGAGACAAATGAAACCACTGTTCTGAATTATGGGATGTTGACCATCTATTGAAGTGGAAGAGAGAGTCTCTCAAGCGTGATGGTCTACAGTGGTTCATCTTTGTCTCCTTTGTGAAACTTGCTCACTGAATCTCGGAGCACTTCGAAACACATGAACATGCCATTGATTCTTTTCTTCTGTGTCATCTTTGCAAGATTTTGCAATGCATTCTATTATATTAGGCAGATAATTCTCCATAGCATCTGTACCATTTAAAGGCAGCTGAGCTGAAGACAGGCATTTTTCTGGGTATTGTTTCCTAACTCCATAGCTTGTTCCTATTTGGGACAAAAACAAGAATTACATTCTCCTTTCTGGACTGCACCATGTTCAAATGAAACTAAAAATACTATATAGTCAAATCAATCAGGTTGAGAGGATGGGATGAATTGGGGGTTTATTATTCAAAGGAAGGTCATAGTTAATTTTTCAGGGTAGGTGAGTGATCCTGAATCACCAGGAATTATTAATAAGAATTCCAAGTAACTAGAAAAAAAATGGACTGTGCTGTTCAATTAAAAGTGGCAGAAAACAAGAAGCCCATAAACTCCTTTACTAAAACCTGTTTCTGTCTTGCTAGAGTAAAAATGGAGACAATAAAATCATTTTTCAGCAAATTATTAGTGCAATATATTTTTCCCTTTCAAAAAAGGGAAAGTAAAGAATGGTTGTGGCCTTTTGTTGTAGATAGCTTTTCAGAACAGTGTAACGTAAACAGATTATCTGCAGTGTTTATTCAGTGTGAAAAAACAGTTCCAAGAGCCCCAGGTGCTTGCCAAGATCATAAATGTACCTTCTTAAATACTTTCATTACTTGGAAGTACAATAAGTGAAGCAGGGACACATGCTTTCCATTTTCTTGTCAACAAAACACCTCCAAGAAATTAAGCTCTATTTTCTCTAGAAAATGTCTCTAGAATGGCTCAGGGTGTATAAAAAGACAAGGGAGGTGGGGCTTCGGTTTAATTTCTTTATGACCTTGAAAAGAAGCACATGAACCTCTCTTTCCAAAAGGTGGCTCAAGTCTGGGGTACAAGGTGATGCCAACCCAGAAATGTTCCATTTCAGGCAATTCCCATGTGGTTAGAGGAGGGTGCAAGAGTGCAGAATGTTAAGGAAACATGGCTAGATTTCACACACAGTCGATTTTTCTGGGAAGGGAGCTGAATTGCTGGGGTGTGAGGGGTGTGAGGAAGCCATAGGACAAAGCTGAGATCAGAAATGTGAAATGCACTGGGCAAGTCCTGTGTTTCAGGATGAGTCGGAAAATGCGTGCTGATCCTGAGCAGGCCCGAGCATCGCTTGGGGTAGGCATGGGAGGTGCAGCTCTGCTTGTACATGTTAGTAGCTTCTGAGCCAATGGGAAAATCTCAAGAGCCTGTGGTCCCAGGATAAAAAGTCAAATTGGCGTGTGTGTGTGTGTGTGTGTGTGTGTGTGTGTGTGTGTGTGTGTGTGTAACCACAGAGGAAGTCAAGTTAGTAGGAAAAAGGCCTGTACATCTGGGCCTCCTTCTTCAGTCATGTCCTTTGCTCTTTATCTCCTTATTTTTCTCTGAGCTCTTCCCTTCCCCCGTGACCTGTCCTCCCTTCTCTCATCTTCAGTCACTGTTCTCACTGGTTTTGTCAGGTTTCACTCTCCTAGTGTATGTCAGAGCTGCTTATATTTGTGCAAACTTGACCTTCATGTACCCTTTGTGACATTTCCCTTCACTTGACCCCCTTAGGATAATGGTGAAAGTTCTCCTAGATATGGAACAGCCAGAAAAGGTACAGAAATCTGGGGGAAAGTGTGAATTAAAAATTCAACAATGGTTCCATGAGTCTTTCTTTCCCTGGCCCCTTGTTCTCTCTCTCTCTCTCTCTCTCTCTCTCTCTCTCTCTCTCTCTCTCTCTC
This sequence comes from Ictidomys tridecemlineatus, assembly GCF_052094955.1. Classification (NCBI taxonomy): domain Eukaryota; kingdom Metazoa; phylum Chordata; class Mammalia; order Rodentia; family Sciuridae; genus Ictidomys; species Ictidomys tridecemlineatus. Next base: position 34,565 of record NW_027521049.1, read on the forward strand.
TCTCTCTCTCTCTCGTGTGTGTGTGTGTGTGTGTGTGTGTGTGTGTGTGTGTGTGTGAGATTGTGTGTGTGTTTTCCTGGCTGCCATGAGGTGAGCAACCTCCTTCAATTGAAGTTCTGATTTATCTGAGGCCAAAGTAATAGAGCCCTGGGACCAGGTGTTGAACCTTTGAAACCATAAGTCAGAATGAATCTCTCCTCTTTTTAAGTTGTTTTTCTCAAGTATTTTGTCACAGGGATGAAAACCTGACTAACACAGTGTGTGAGTGTATGAGACAAATTATCTGGAGCTTGTCCAACCAAAATGGCCAATTGGAATTTTTCTGCACCTGAATTTTAGGAACAATGGAAAGTATGGAATGAAGAATATCTTCTATCTTCACACAAATTATCCATTGTCACAATTTAGACTTCCATGCAGTGGTTCTTGGATGAGGCCAAGAATTTGCATTCATAATAGATGCCAGTCAATGTTTATGCTGCTGTTTCTTGAGCAGCATGGTGTTAATACACTTATGAGAAAGTCCTCAAAAAAAAAAGACTCAAACTTATTTATTTAGAAAAATAAGATAACCTCCATATTGTCCCATAAACTCCAGGTTAGTAATCATTTGTCTAAAATTGATTGGTGGCCTAAAGTTAATTTATGCCACTATGTTCTCCAAGTGTAGTCCTTGGGTAGAGTAGAATCATCAGCACTTAGGCACACCTGTGTTCTGCATGACACAAACCTCCCAGGTGGTTCCAGTACATGCTAAAGATTGGGAACCACTGGTTTATGGTTGGAAGAATCAATCAGGGGTTGGTGGTGGAGGGTTGTTGTTGTTTAGTGAACATTCTATGAGTCTATCTATATATAGCTTTATGTTGTCTTTGCTTATATAGACTTTCCTAGCAAAGGATATAGGGAGACACTGAAATGGGGAGAAACATTCTGACATTATTCTGGGCCTTTATTCCCTTTGGCAAAACATAGATGATTCCATAATGCTGCTGCTATCTGATATCAGTTTATATTTCCATGTCAAAAAATTCTCATTTAATTAATAAGGCTATTATAAATGTCTGTCCCATATTTGTTACAATAAAACATGACCGCAGTAAATCCCAGGACAGTTCTGCAAAGGCAAGGGAAGCTAAATTTTGGTCTTCGGGATTTTTTTTGTTCAATGTTTCATGGTTTATTCTTCTCGTACCATTTCTTTCTGTGCCACAAATGCACTGCTTTTTAGATAACTACCTGAGGATAAAACAAAACTAAACTAAACCACTTTGTGGAATTGGAATTGGGAGAAAAATCTTATCATATGAGTCAGACACTTTCATGTGCCACTTCTGATTAGCTCAGTTTATTTGCAAAGCTTTTGGCCACAGAAGTACCACTTCATCAAGATTTCTGTGTACATCCTCTCCCTCCTCCCTCATCTTTCTTCCTCATAGATGCCCATGAGTGCTTTGCTACAGGACCTCTGAGAACTGCCTACACAGCCAGAGTGTGGGGAAGCTAATGCTCCTGGCGTGAACCTTTAACCAACAGGACACAAAAGTCAGCAGGTCAATCTTCCTCTCCCTCCCTCTAATGCAGCATGGGTAATGCATCCATGATCCAGCATCCTCATGCACTAGTCTGGAGTAGGGAGCAGGCAGTGACAGTGGAAATCCAACGGGGACCAGCTCAGTAAAACACTGTCTTTCCCTTCTCGTTCCCTTTCCTCCATCATTCTGCTTTCATGAACTTTCACTCCTTAAATCAAATAGAAGCACCTAGGACATTGCCCCCAACTGTGCTTTCCAGGAAATCAGATGAAGGTCCCTGCCATTTCATACCACAATAGAAGGTGAGAAACTTTTTTCTTGGATTCATTTCAGTCTGTGATCAGTAGGAATTCCAGCCTGAAAACATTTGGAAAGTTGAGGACGGACAATGGCAAGTAAATTTCTTCAGGAAGTATGCAAAGCTCTTCTTGAGGGAGGGAAAAGAGCAGTACACTTCATGGTAAAATATGCTATTGCTAGGGCTTCAGAAAAACCAGCTGTGGAGATGTGCCCAAGCCCCTGCCCAGAGCTGACGCATCAGAATCTCCTGGGTGGGTTACGGTGTACTTATCATACTTTTACCTCTCCAGGCAGGATCCTAATGGGCAGGTAGGGTTGTGAGCCATTAAGATATCATAAGAAATACATATTGCAATGAACAGATGTGTGTGTGTGTGTGTGTGTTGTACATGCATGTGTTTTAAAAACATTTTTTAGGTATAGCTGGCATACAAAACCTGTACTATTAATATATACAATGTAGAAGTTTAAAATAAGTATACTCCTGTGAAAACATTACTATAACCTGTGTCCCATCATCTCTAAAGATTTATTCCTGTGTTCTTTACTTATGATTCTCTCTCTCTCTCCCTCTCTCTCTCTCTCTGTGTGTGTGTGTATGACATAACAAAACTTAAGGTCTGCTGTCTTAGTCAATTTTTAAGTCTACAATACAGTGTTGTTAAATATTGACACTATGATGGACAGCAGATCTCTAAGACATAGTCATGTTACAAAACTGAAACTTGATACTATTGTGTCCCCATTTCTCCAACCCCTGACAATTGTCATTGTACTCCATTACTCTGCATTTTAGATTTCTCATATAAATGATATCAAAAAGTTATGATGAAATGAGCTCATAAAGCACCTGGTACATGGTCTGTGTTCTACAGCTGTGGATTCTTGGTCCCTCTCCTTCAATTCCTTTCTGTGTCCTCAGACTGAACTCTCCCTGAGTTGTCTCTGACCATACGTTATTGCTGAACCCCTGTTGTACATCCCTAGCTCCTCATCTTGCATCCCTCCTTTAGCAAAAGCCTCCTTTAGCTGAGCCTCTTTTACTCCCATCCTCCAGACCTGTCTGAATTACCCTCCTCCTATGAGATTCCAAATTCTCCCTCCCATAAAGACTTCTTCTACCATGAAAGCTTGTCACGCTTCTTCCACCTCTGAAATTTTCTGGTTTGCATTGTCTTTTCCACTTGGCATTGATATCTTTGCATCCTGGTTACAATTTTTCATACCTCCAAATTATATTTTAACAAGATTATACAGCTCCAGGGAGGACTCTGTGGATTCTCACAGGTTACCCTGACAGTGGCCTGCAACACATTTTCAACTTTGGTTGCTAGTTTCCATTGGAGAGTCTATTCTCTTTTCTGGGAGAAAATTGAGTGGATAGGAGAAAAATGCTACCAATTACATACTCCCAGACTCCAATCCTGAACGCAGCCAAACTGCTTAACAACAGAAAAGTGTCTGTTTTCCCCGGTTTGGCTTAATGATTTTCCTGTAGATCCACATCTCTTTCTATCACAAAGAAATCACTTTATCCTGCTGGGTAATTAATACAAATGTACAGTATGGCAAACATATTCCTGTAGACTGCTTATTTTGCTGGTAAATTACAGGAAATCCTATACAGTACACCTGGGATACCCTGCAGTTTGAAATTAGATTATAAAGTGTCTCCCAGTTCCTCCTACTTGGCCAGGGTACTGGTCTGATTGTGAAAATCTTTCTAGTTAGACATGTAATGAACTGAGATGATAGCAAATTCATTTACTTCCCTTTAGCTTAAAATTAATAAAGATTCTAATTCTAAGCTTAAAAAAAAAACACCCACTACCCTGTTTTCAGCTAAGTTACTAGAGGAGATGCGGTATGGTGTTGGTTCCCAGGGTGAATTCATTCAAAAAACATGTGCCACATACAAATTTGTAACTAAATCCTTAGAGTCTAAGGTATATTGCCAGTAAAACTCCTTGGCCGAGCTTCAGTTCTTCGTGATTTCACATCTCTATGAGCCCTGTGATAGCATTAAACTGGCCACAGCTGTTTCTGATTGAAGCGCTATAGACCTCTTCAAGGCAGGGCTCACATCTTTCCCACCCCTTCCCGCCCTCTTCCTGAGTGGCTTTCTTTAACAAAGGGACTTCTTTATGAACATGGTCAATGGGCTCTGGCTGGTTATTCTCACAGCAAGTTTGCAGTGGTTTGGTTCAGCCTTGAATTGGACTTGCACACACACACACAGGGCAGCATGTACATGCAAACACACACATGTGTACACACACACACATACACACACACACACACACACACACACACACACACACACAGAGCCCAGAAAGGTTTTCTTCTTGATAATTGATCTGTAAATTACTCCTAGGCCTGTGAGCTGACATTTACAGCAAACACCTTGATATCTTCTTTTTTGGAAATAATAGTCTAGTCCAGTCCAAGTTGCTGCTGAGAAATATCAGCCCTCTTTTATCCCAGTAAGTGGAGGAGATAGTGTGTGGGTGGGTGGTGTCAGTGTTGCTAAAATTTACCCCATCTTTTTGTTGCATAGAGTGATTTAGTTCATCAGGGGTACACAGATGACTTTTTAAGGGCCACATAATAAATATTTTAGGTTTGTAGGTGAATTCCTGGATTCAACAGTGACAACATGGGAGCAGATATATGCAGTTCTTAAAGTTTTATTTATGAAAACAGGTGTTGGGTAGGATTTTGTCTAGGGGCCCCATTTGGAGCCCTTCACTTTAAGACCATGTTACTCAGAGTACGGTGGCCAGGTGCCAGTTTAGAACCATTTAGAAACCTTCTGTGACATGATGAGTATACAAATTGAAAGTAAATGGTTAGAAACTTCTATAGCAATCTGACACTGCCACAAACACATAAGCATGATCCATGCCTTCCTCTTTCTGAAGGAGGAATAGACCACTTCAGATGAACTCAGAAAGGGTTCTTGCTTGTGCTGAAGTTGCATTCCAGGCATGCTCAGTAAGACCCAAAGAAATTTTAGGCGGATTAAAAAAATAAAATGATAACCTTCCTTCTAAAAGCAAGGCTGTTTGTAGGGGAAGCTCTTGCAGATTCCTGAGTGGGAAGGATCACAACATCTCACCCCCAGCTTCTCCCCTCTTGCCTCTCTTGTGAAGATGGCTGGAGAGTGGTCTCAACCCTGCCTGTCTGAGACCCTGAAACCCTTGCCTTGACATTGCTCTAGAAATAAAGGGGCTGAGTCTCCTGCCCCAGGGAGTTGGCCCTGCACCCTGAACTCCTGATGCATCATGAAAGAGATTGAGTATTTTGGGTTTTTTCTTTTTTGATCTTGTGAAAATAATCAGAGCAGATCCAAAGAACTTGGGAAAGTAGGTGCAAACTGCTGGACCTGGAGAAAAAAAAAGCAAAAGAAAGCATTGCTGCTTGAACCAGACTGTTCTGTCTAACTCTCCATGTAACCTCCCTGCTGTCCAGCCACCTGTCCAGTCAGGCCCTTTTTATAAGGTGCTATTTCACAGGGTTGGCCTCACAGTTTGTAAACATAGAGAAACTTATCTGGATCTTTGGGTTCAAAAACCCAAAGGAAACTTTGGAAAGTTAAGGTCATGGAGGAAAAGTACGAAATGCCAAATTTGGATGGGCTGGGAACATTTTGAGAAATGAGTGCCATTGGATTCCTATCTTGAAAAGCCATGGTGTCATGGTGAGGAATATGATGTCAGGCTGTAAAAATATCTGAATGCTTTTGAAAATTCTTCGGCTGTGTTGGGAAGTTTCTATGCAATACCGAACAGAAAATGTAGTGTTCTTTTTCTTCTTGCCTCCCCCTGCCAAGAACATGAAAGGGAGGCAGCTCTGCTGTTCCGTTTCTCTCTCTGGGAATATAGGCAGCTTTTATTACCAGAACTTTTTCAGTGTTTAACAGAGTTGTGAGAAAACTGTTTTTTAAAAAAGTTCTTTGGCTTAACTACTACATGAAGTATTAAATGGTAGCCTTCCTTTTTTTTCACAAATGGCACTTACTTTCTATCAAGTAAGGAGGATACTTTTCTCAAATTGGCTCCCAGCTCTCAAGAACATTGTAATTATTGGTGTGTTTTCATTTATGAAAGCACTAGAGTTCTGGTCCTCTCTCTTATTAGAAACTTGTGGTTCTCTCTCTCTTCTCTCTTTCTCTCTCCAAGGACTCAGCACTAATAATGGTTTTTTTAATAATTTATATTGATACGCTTTCAAAAGACAATGATCTCACATTCTAATGGTAAACTATTGGGTAAATAATCTGTCAAGAATTATTAAGGAGCTGGGGAGACTGATTTATGAAGAAAGATTAAAAAAATGAAACATGTAGGGCTTGGCTAAGCAGAAACTAAGGGGACCTGATAGTCATCTACCAAAGTCAGGAAGGGCTGGTACTGTAAGCAGAAAGAGAAATATCTCACCTCCACACTGAGCTCTACAAGATGTGAAGACATTTGGGAGAAGAAGATAGAAGCTGGGTAACACCAAAGTCTTTCTACCATTGAAATCCATTAGATGATGGCTTCATGTCTCAGGAGATCTTGTGTAGAATCCCACCTCTGAAATGAGAATGTCTGGCTAGGGACAACTTAACTACAGGGAACATTCAGATACCTGTGGCGGGATCCTTTCATTCAGGGCTTTTTTTTTTTAAATATATCTTTGCAAGCTTGTCATTCTGATGTTTCAAGTCTTTGCAAAACAATGTATAATAATAGGGACAAGAGCACAGAAGAAGGTCAGAGTGGTGGATGGGCTCAGGAGCCATATCCTTCCCCTGAGTGGTGGTCCCTTTTCTAGCTCTCATGGAAATTCTTTGCATTTTGAATACATCCCATAAATGTCCTTTGTAAGACTTTTTCCAAAATATTGCAGAACCAATATCAAAATATATAATTCCCCTACCCCCCTCTCCCTTTTTTTTTTCAAATATACGTGAAAGATGCATTTTGTCAATGTGATAAAAGGAAATGAAAAATAGGTTTGAGTTTTGCTTCTACCTTTTTAGGGTTTTCAGTTTTGTTTTTCTCTGCTGTTTGTCACATTTGTGTGTGAGTGTGTGTGTGTGTGTGTGTGTGTGTGTGTGTGGTTTAATTATATGAAAATTATACTGGGGGTTCAGTAACCAGTGGCTTGAAAATTAACTGAATTATGAAAGCTGAAATGTTGCTCATAGCATAAGTTAATGACAAGGTCGCCACCACTGTCATATTCAAAAGAAATGTCACACTTGAATGGGGCTGAGATGGCTGTGTTGTCCCAGGGTCCCAGGTAGAGACAATGAAACAGGGGCTCCTTGGGTACTGTTTCATCCCGTGTTTGAATCAAATGCATTCTTCTTTCAGCTCATTTTGATTCTGCTGTGTTCCCATAACATATGGAGTCCCTAGATATTCTGCTATAACATGGAAACTTTTGGAGCTGGGAATTACAGATCATGAATAGATTGGAAATTCTCTCTAAATGCCCCCTTGGGTGGTCTGTGCAAAGGCTCATTGTGTGTTGCTTCTGTCTTTTACAAAAATCAAATATGTCTAGATTATTTGAGTCCAACAGGCTGTATTAGGGATCTGAATGCCAGCACACTCCATACACTACCAGTTAAATGGTGACAGATGTATGCCCCTACTATCTCCTCCTATCTCCCCAGCTCCGGGCAACTGTAGTTAATTAAAAAAGAGGAAAGAGGAAATTGAGTTTGGGATGGAGTCAGTTGGAGATGAAGGAAAAATCCAAATAAGAGACTTTGATGTTTAGCCTGTCCCAGACTAGTTGACAGAGGGAGTGTAAGAAGTGCTTGGAAGTAGGAGTGGGGGTGGTGGGCACAGCAACAAGTTTACGAAGCAGCAAGCCAGAGCAGGAGCAGAACTGAAGAATGACTTGGTAACCCCAGAGAAAGCCAGATATGTCTCAGCCTCACTTGACTCTCATGAACAATCAGGAAGGAGCTTCAGGAAGAGGGGAGGGAGTGACCTGACCATCCCAAGTTTTTCAGCCTCCTTTGCATGGGGAAGAAATGTGTTGCATTAGACATGGTACATGCATTATTTGTTTTTTCTCTTTATCTCTTAAGTTTAAGGTTGTTTAGCCGATATTTTTTTTTTTTTGCCACTTTGACTCAAAGACCTGACCAACCCAATTGTAGAGGAGGAGAAGCGTATTTGAGGGCCCATGGCTTCAGAGATCTCAATCCATAGACAGCAGGCTCCATTCCTTAAGTCTGGAGGTGAGTCTGAACATCATGGAAGCAGAGTGTGGAGGACAGACGCAGCTCACATGATGATCAGGCAGCAGAGAGAGAGATTCCACTTGCCAGATATTAATATATACCCCACTTCCTCCAGCCACACCCAACCTGCTCTAGGTAACCACTCAGTTAATCCCATCAAGGGATTGATTCACTGATTGGATTTAAATTCTTGCAACCCAATCATTTCCCTTGAGAACCCTTTTGCAATGTCTCACATGTGAGCCTTTGGGGGACACCTCACATCCAAACCATAACAAGGGTTGACTAAGACAAAAGACTGATATGTGGGGCTGGGGATGTGGCTCATCAGTAGCATGCTCTCCTGGCATGCATGTGGCCTGGGTTCGACCCTCAGCACCACATACAAAGATGTTGTGTCCACCGAGAGCTAAAAAAATAAATATTAAAAATTCTCTCTCTCTCTCTCTCTCTCTCTAAAAAATAAAATTAAAAAAAGACTGATATGTAAAATCTGAGCATAAAATTCTTTCAATTTTTGTCTTTCCCAGATTCAGTGTGACACCATAAGGATCCTCAAGGAGAAGAGAAAAGTATGACTAGCAGCTACAGTTTCCCTGTCACCATGGTAAGCCCTTTACTTACCTGACTTCATTTAACCTTTGCAAAAGCCCAATGAGTTCAGTAATACTACTCCCATTTTTGAGATAAGAAAACCATAACTTGAAAGTGAAAGAAACTAAATAGCCAAAATCCAGCCAATGAGATAGCAAATCAACCTGATACAAACCCAAGTCTGACAGAACCCAAAGGCTGTACAGTAATGGCTAGCTGTAAGCTAAGCTAGCTCCCGTTCCTGCTTTGAGGCAGTCCAACTTAATTCATTTTCTCTAGCTTCCTTCCTGCTTTGACATCAGTCCCAGACCAAAGTCTACTGGCTTGGGTGATGTGGATGTTCCTCACATAACACAGCTCACTGTTATATTTTCAAGGCTCATCCCTCTGTGGTTCCCATAGCAGGAAAGAAGCAGAGCTTTGGCTCTGGCCCCAGGTGTGCAGGGCAGTGGCAGCATGGTTGGGAGGATGGCATGCTTGCCCCTGGCTGAGTGTTGATCACACACAAGGCGACATGAGCACTCACAGAACGCACATCCCCTGCTCTCTTTGCCCTGGTTGTGTTAACATAACTTCCCTAGAAATTAGAGAGGGTGAGAGAAGGGGCTGGTAAGATGAGCAAGGACACAGCGATGAACCCTGCTTGAGAATTAATCAATAATTCTCTCTAATTAGATAACTAAACAATATTTTGCCATTCTCTCTGATTAGTCATGCTGAAACAATAACATATTGAGGAAGGATATTCCTTTGTGTTTATAGTTTGTAGAGTGAGAGCAGTGGCAAGGAACATTACTGCAACTCTTAATCTTGAGGGAGAAAATATATAAACACCTAAAGAAGATCTATCCTATAGTTTGGATGTCAAATAGGAAAAGCAGATGGCATTCTTTGGGATGCACAGGTTGTTTGGGAAATATACTCCAGAGCAGAAAGAAAAAGTAAAAGATGTCCAGCTTAGCAATTCCAAGTCTTACAATTCAGATACATGTCATCGGTATCTTCTCCTTACCAGTGAGGAGGAAGAAATCTTCTAACCTTCCACCTTCAAATTCCACCTGAATAGCTGGCTGCCAATATGTCCATTCTAGCTACACTGTTTGAGCAAAGTAGTATGACTGAGTTTATTAGGATTTTGTTTTTTTGTGTGTATTTGTTTCACAAAAAGAGTGGATGGTGTTTCCTGCGTGTGGGACCCACATCATGTCCTTCAACTAGATTCTGTGATGATTGGGTAATGGGCTACTTTGTAAGTCATTAAAAGTCAACGTGGATAGAACTGACATAGCTCACCTTTGTGAACTCTTGCTAAATCACACTGCTTTAAGGGGTTTACATGCATTAATTTATTTAATATCTTCATTACATGCCCAGTGAAGGAAGGACTCTTCTCTCTTTAGAGCTGAGGAAATGAAGATTTCAGATGTAAGTAACATTATCTCTAGAGTTATGCTGTTCTTCAGTCCCAAGTTTGACCTCCCTCCGCTGTTGGATGGCTCTGAGGAACAGCTTTTTTCCTTGGACCCAATCTTTATAATTATTCTGTTTTTCCTCAAAATTTTAATTTTACTTGGTGCATTACTTCCAAATCTCTGGCGTGTTTGATTGTCACTTGTACACGTATGTAAGTGGGGGGCACAGAATTGACACCTCCAGGACTTCATGTGCCAGGACTGTGGCAGAAACTACTTGCTACCTTCCTGTTATCCATTCTCACTTCCTTCCTAGGAACACCATTTGGTGGTGGTGGTTGGAGGGTGGGCGGGTGGTGACGATGTGCTTGTGTAAAACAAAACATCGAAAACAAAAGTTTGCCTTTCGGAGAAATCTTTGCACAGATGTGTGACTATATGATATGATTCTGACCAAGAGGTACCAACAGGTATTTTTAGAAAGATTTTTAAGAAAAGAGAGGTAAACCCTGAAGAGACATGCACTTCCTACTTTGAACATGTCTGCCTTCTTTCTGATGTCTAGAATGGTCCCAACCAGTCATTCTGCAATTCAACCTAAGGGAAAGTTTCAACAACAGAATTGCAGAGACTTGCAGTTTTGAGCTACTGAATCAACCTTGGATCTCTTCAACCTTCAAATCTCTTATTACATAAGAGAGGCTATTACAAGGATTAAGTGGCTAGAAAACATGTAAAGCTTATGACAATGTTTCATATGGGAAGATTATAAGTGCAGCTATTATTATTTTTTTCTATTAAAGCCACTGTTATATAGGTTTCTCATTACATATAGCTGAACCTAATCCATAACTAATATTAGTGCTAAGTATCACTGAACAATTTGCTAACAATCTAGCTAATAAGCTCTGTGAAGGTAGTAAAAATGTGTTCTCTAAGAAGTTAATTGGCATTACATGGAAACAGCATTCTGTGATCAAATAAGCTTGAAAAGTCCTGGAATACAAAATGTTTATCAGATTTTTCTTTCATAGTACTTCTCAGAGCCTTTAGTAATTTAATGTGCATTAAGAAGATTCAAGTGGGGAATTGAAGTAGGCAGCATTTTCTTAACGTCTTAAACCAAAGCACACTCTTTCTGTAGTTTACAGGACTGATTTTCTATATAGCACACTTTTAGGAACCCAAATTTGGATGCTTTAAATGACATTTTCCATTTTTAATAGTTATGATGATTCTTTTCTAAGAATTATTCTACTTACAGAATCCCTAAATGCACTATGTTGTTTCATTTTATCACTTTGTTCAAACTGCTCCCCTGCTTGGAATGCAGCTTTGTTCTAAAAACATTCATCAAATACTATTTTGTTCCCAGCACTGAGTGAGAAATTTTTACACATTTTCCACGTTATTCCTCATAAACAATAGCCAGGATATTCTGGGTTATGATGCTCTAAGAACAACCAAACAATGATCCCTTCATCCTGGTGGCAGAATACAATGAATGTTTACTTAGTTATCTCAAAAAACTACAGATCTGAGTGACTCTCCAAGACACCTGTACTCTCTGGGTGACTCAGAGACACGGTGGTGTTGAGCTGCCACCTCACCTGTCAACAGGAGGCCTTTGGCTAGTCTTTAGGACAGAGAAGGAGATAATATCCTGAGTGGTTCATTGTCTCAGCCTGGAAGTAAAACTTAGGCTCAGTGGCACTTATGCTCAGCATTCATTGGGCCCAACACCCTTGTGTGCTTCAGATCCTACCTAGTTTTCTATTTTCATACTTACATTTCACCTTACATTCTTATAAATATCCCAGTTGCCCAATACCCGTATTCATCCAGCAGAATGACTCCTAACCCAAATGGAACCTGATATGACCCTTAACCATACTCTGTTCCCTCCATCTATTTTCACAGAACAGCAGGTCCTGAGTTGATCTTGCCATACAGGTATGTAGGGAATCCTATAGCTGCTGAGAAGATCAAAGGTAGATGCAGCAGTGATCCATGGAGCAAATGTAGGCAGCTAGGTAGGACCTGTGAGGTCTAAAGTCATCTTGCATGGCCAACAACCCAGTCAGGATGAAGGGATGTGGCTGAATCAGCCTCTCTCTTCTCAATGCAGGGAAGATGGACACAAGCAGGCCTGTGTGGGTTGCTGATCCCGGGCTCCTAGGGTATATAGACATTTATGTCTTGTGAAAATGTCACAGGAAGGTGGGGCAGCCTCCATCTAATGGGACCCTTGGAAACAACTGTTAGGACAAAGTGGTTACCAAGGCAGTGACCTCATTCACTTTCCTGAAGGAAGTGACCTCACCTCACTTCCTTGGTGATGGAATTCTCTGAACTTGGGATCCGGGAGGCCAGGCACCCAGAGGCAGTTCCAGTCCCAGTGGGCTGACTTGTTTGTCTGTACCAAAGCCAGAGTCATTCTTTCTTGGCACCTAGTGATGTGTGGATAGCCAAATGCCTTGAATGGTCTGCACAGGGCTCTTTCCTGAGAAAGAAGTGTTGGCTCATTGCTGGCTTCTGACAACTACACAGAGATGGCCAAGGATACCAGAGCTGAGGCGGGAGAGGCCACTGCTTGGAAACATATTTTCACCCACCAGTCAGAGGACAGAGTGGATAGATGCAGACCACATACAGGGGTGGTTTGTGTGCCTTAGTGGGTGTGTGTTTCAATTTGTCCTTTTGGCTCATATTCTTAGAACATGAAGGAAAAATGTTTTGTTTTTGTTTTTATTATTGTTGTTGTTGTTGTTGTCGTTGGTTTGAAATGGACTGTTAACTAGTGAGTCTTTCTATGTCAGTGGATCCCACTGGGTTTGGGGTTAAAGAGAGTAGAGAGAAGAATGCCACCGTGAATGTGTCCTGTCTAGTGGAAATCTTTGCAGGACTCCTCATGGTCAATTTATGAATGGACTGCTGCTTGCCTTGCAGATGGGCAACACCTGCCAAGATTCTAAGTTCCTGTATTCTTCCTGAATTTTGGCCACTCTCTGAAGGGGTTCGTGGTTTTGTGTCCAAGATGTGTACCACCATCAAGCTCTGTGACATGGCCATGGACTGGATTGCTGAAGGGAATGCCAAGCATCTCAGAAAAGTCAAAAATAACATGACTGGTAAGGATCTCTCTGGAGATTCCCTGCTTGCATAGATAGCCACCCAAGTTGCATGATTAGGAGCTGTCAGTGCCACAGTGTTCAATTAAAGAAAAGTTTTTCTCCAGGCTTCTTTCCTCCCTATTGTTCTGTTCCCCTGAATGTCAGGGAGGTGTTTGCCTTGGGGCACTCCTTTGAGAATCCACAAGAAAACAGTTTCAAATGGAAATGAAGAGGCCTAATCTGTGCCTTTTAGGTAAAGTGCTTTGTAAAAGCTGTGTCTGAATCAGACTCTTGGCTCTGTGTGTGGCTGTGAATTACATTCTCAGCACCCCAGGAAACTCAAGAAAAATCCCATGTGTCCATCCAAGTCTAAAAGGATGAAAAAGAAGTGTAATATTGGATGAAGTCTCTTGCCTTCCTCTGGTCAGGCTCCTGACCCAGATGAAGTAAGAACAGGGATCCTCTGGGACAAATGAGTTGTTGCAAGCCCTCCAGTAACTAGCACACAGGTGTTTGGGTTTTTCATGAGTCCAGTACGCATCAAGAATCTACCCCTGGCAGGCAGCAGGCCTCTAATTTGAGACGCAGAGCAGTATTAACAACAGGCCCATTTTATCTATTCTGTTTCTCAGGAAGGGTGTCCAGGCCACCATGACATTGGGCATATGATGGGCATGAGAGCTTACTTTGCACACCATCTTAGACTGCTCCCCCTATGCAAACCCCCAGCCAGAATGTTATGATGAGTTGTCTGTATGGAAGAAGATGAAGGCCATGTGGGAGTGTTTTTGTTAGAATAGTGGTCTTTTGTGTGGTGGTTGGAAAAGATGACTGGGTCCACCTCAGCTTGAACTTTGGTGTGATGCCATTAGAGACTGAGTTCTGGAACTGATCTCAGAGAACTCTTGCCATGAATTGTGTTGGGATTTTACAAGGCCAGGCATCAGAGGAGCCTATGGAAACCGAGATCTAGGCTGAGGGTGGCTTTCTCCACAGCACTGGGAATCTCAGCCAGGATTTCACATAATTTTGCTGTTAAAGCCTTTTCAGCTCTAGTTGAGAGCCCAAACTCACATGAACCTCATAGTTTACACCCCAATGGGCCTGGATCCCTGTGACCTTTCACCACTCCTTGAAAAGCCGTGGCTGCATGCGATCTCCAGAGCTTTTACTGAAAGGAGATTCCTCAACACTTAATGGATCCTGAATGAATCAAAACCCACAGTGCCCACTTCTTCATTCTTGAAATATGGCTAGGACAGTACCATGAAGTTTTTGAGAATCCCATGACCAGAAATCCCTGGAGAACCTTTAGATCTCCTGTTGCTCATCATGACTGAACCAGCGAGTGCCCTTTTTGACTAAGTGGAATTCATGACCATGGTGAAGAACAGAGATGCCAGTGAGTAGGACCCAGCAGGGAACTGGGCCTGAAGCAATGGAGTGCAGGTGTGTGACCAACATCAGTGGTGGGCCCCTATGCTTCTGTCATTGGCTTCCAAATGACTTGTGACTGACAAGGTGCAGCCAGCAGACCCTAAACTATAAAGGCATGTTGTTGTGGGAGTGGATTTGGTGAAATGCTCAGAATCAAGTTGCTATGCTCAAGTGGGAAAGAGATATGGGGTAGCAGCCCAGTTTATGTTTTTTCCTTCAGACCCTGACACATCCCCACGTGATCGAGCTCCCTCTATCACTGTGTCCCGCTTGACTTTTATGTATTTCAAAAACAAACACCAATTTTCCAGGGAAGCTGTAAGAAATGCCATTAAAACTGGAGGGTGAGCCAAAGGCTTCACAACCCACCCAGGGAGACATTCATACCCCAATGGCCACAGTTACCTACAAAGAGAGGATTCAGCTCTGCTGCCTCCTGTTTGCATTGGAAAATATGAAACCATGTCCTCCTGTTCACATAGACTAAGACCAAGCTTTCATGGTCTCACTGCAAAGGAAGATAAAGCACAAAGCTATATTTCTAGAGCACAAATGTCAGAGGCAGATAGTCAAGAAGTCATTAGGCCAGCAATGTTCCATGTTTGCGGAATGTTTACCCTGTCCCCTACTTTGGGGATCTCTTCTGTCACACCCAAGTTTGTGAGCTCCTCAGAATTTCCAATTCGAGATACGTATTCTCCGATTGTTTTTCCTCTTCTCCTCTCATTGTGTCTTATTTGGGGTGATAGCAATGTCAAGGCATTGTGGTGGATGACAGTGGAAGATTTTTATGTGGCAAGTGTTCGCATATATATTAGACTCATTTTCCATTTTGCCATTTGAAATATTGAATCTCTGACACAAACCCATAACCTACTAGACTCTGACTGCTTATTATAGCATTGATAAAAATAATCCTAAAGGAAAAGAAGTAGAGGCATTTGATAGCAGGCACGGTGTATACTTGGACTTGCCTTTTGCTTCATCAGAGATACATATTATACAACCTCTCACACATTTTCCTCCTTTTATTTCTCCATGAATTTTCAAAATTAACAAATATGTAACTTCCTGACTCCCTTTCTCTGTCGCCTGGGTCACAGTGTATATTTGTATGTACACATATATAATCCTACTGCCATCACAGGTATATTCTTGAGAGTACTCTGACTTTGGAAAATACAAATTTCATGAAGAGATCACTGCCCCCCAATACACTGAGGTAACTGAAAATTCAAGCTGTGCTGAGCTTATACTTCAACAAGTTTATACATGAAACAATGTAGAGGAAAATGAATATTTTGGGTACATATGTGAAGGATATATGTCCCCTTAGGAATTTCGATTGGCATACGTACTATTACATTTTAATATATTCAATATATAGTATGGATTTGCAAACATGAAATATATGTGTCATATACTTATACTACCTGATTCTCTCATGTCCATCTGTGTGGATTTATAATCAACTTTTCACAAAATATTTCTCAGAAATATTCATTTTCTTGACATACATGTTCATTTCTGAATACTCAAAGTGAACTTCAGTGAATATTGAGTACTAACCCTAATGTTTCTACAGTAAGTGACCCAGTTGAACATCAATGAAAGTATACTCATATGGGACATGATGTGTATTTTGAAGTAAATTTTCATTCAAAATTGTTAAATTCCTATTTCTTCAGAAATGATACATCATAGGATGTATCATTTCATGCAATATTCACAAATTGATGTGCATATGATTCACTTTCATTCACTCCCAGTATCAGAACCCATGTATTTCTCCATGTTGCTTTACTTGCTTTTTCATTAGATTTTTTATAACACATTACTTTTGAATTTCATCATTTTCAAAGCAAAACTCAAACACAATTTGTTATAATTTGTAACCCTAATATTACCACTAGATGTATGACTACTTGGATTGAATGTTTGTATGTGAATACCAGATTTCATGTATTTTAAAAATATCAATTCAATCCATTATTTAAAATAGTAACCTGTTATAGTTTTTTATTCACCATATGGTCTATTCCTGCATCATCTCTATATAGGTAGACCCAGGGTCCACCTCTTTTTCTCGCCAAACTTTAAATGATAGGGTTTCAAAACATGCTCCCAGAAATGGTGGAAGAAATACACATGTCACCTGCTCCATATATTCCTTTCATCACATCATCTTCTGGACACAAAATGCAAAACTCACACTTAACTTATCCTTCTACCAAAGCCTAATTTTAATGAGAGCATGGATTACCAAAATCATCTACGTCTGTGTTGCCTATTGTTTTCAAATTTGAATCCTATGGTGAGTATACACTTGTTTCTTCTTAGGATAGTGTATTCAACCACCCCCCTGTTGAAAATATCCCTGATCTTGTCACTCATTTTGTACATTCCAGATCTCCTACCATCCCTATTGATATCTATTTCCCCCAGTGCCTTCTTGTGACTGACTCTTCATGTGTGCTGACATTCCCATTTACACTCTAATAGTAATTTATTTGATTGCAAACAGGGCCTTTTGTCCAAATCCTAAACTCACTCTTCTTCCTTACCCTACAATGGAATCCTGACTACTATCTCAAGTTCACTGGAAGTTCTCTTTTACATTCAGTAGTCCCAGGTACAAGAACTTATGCCATTTTATATGGATTTAGAGGTTTCTCCTCTGCAGAACATAATTCAAAACAAATGTATCCAAGTCCAGGGCCCAAGACCCTTGTGTGCTTCAGATCCTACCTAGTTTTCTATTTTCATACTTACATTTCACCTTACATTCTTAAGTTAAGTCTACAGGGACAACCTCAGAAATGGAAAATCATTGTCCTAAGATAAAAAAGTCACCAGGAATTATTTTCTATGTTGTAAACAGATATAACTTTAAGTGTTTGAAGAAGTTTGAATATATTTACTATTATTTATTTATTTGTTTTAATTAACTGTCTAGTAGAAGATTATATAAATATTATATTTTTATAAGTATCATAGCTGATATTTATTGAGCCAAAACAATGTTCTGGAGCCTTCATTATATCTTCATGGTATCCTCTTAATAATTACTGAAATCTATTCAATTATTGAGCAAACTGAGGCACAATAATGGAAGGCAACCTGCTCAAGGTGGTCTTCATAAAAAGTGGTGGAGAAAATTTTCAGATAAGAATCTGCTGATTTATGCAGGCTTGCTACATCATTTATTACACAGGACTTCAGCACTTTTTCATATAAATGCAATTTGGTTTTGCTTTCTGTGAAACAGAATAACAGTGACTTGACATCATGGAACAGTTTTTAAATTAAATATTATTTACCAATTGCATTCCTAAGAAATTAATATTCATATCTTGATACTTGGTATAAATTGAAAACTGAAATTGTTCACTGGATTTTCCAATAGTTTTCTGTTTCTACAAAATTAACAACAGTTCATTCATTACACAATTAGGAGGAAGAAGGGGAATAGCTAGGATGGTGGAAGGAGACCCTCATCATCATACAAAATACATGTATGATGGTGTAAATTTGGTGTCAGCATACCTTATATACAAACAGAGATATGATAAATGGTGGTATAAAGATATACTAAGAATTGAATGCAAAAAATAGGAGAGCTCATGTATAATGACATAATTTGGTGTGAACATACTTTATATACAGAGTTACAAAAATTGCGCTGTGAATGGATAATTATGAATGTAATGTACTCCACTATTGTCATGTATGTAAGAAATAAATAAAAAAAAGAAAACAAGAAAAAAATTGAAAGTAATCCTTCAATTGTGAAATTTAATCAATAAAAATCATTAGCAGATAACAACAACAAAAAAAGCATCTCATGGTGATTACATCATCTTTCCCTTTTAGGGATATGGTTGCTGCCTATGGCAAAATACAAGTATAGCTTTTGTGATTTGTGGAATAATCTTATTCCAATATATTTCATTTCAAAAATGAAGAAATTAAGTGATTTACATGATATATGTGCATTTCAAATAAGTTTTTATCATGAGGTTGTATAATTTTTATGTTTTTGTTATATGAATTCCACATGCTTTAAAAGTACACATGCTTCATTTAAGGTAAGCATTATTAAATGTGAAATTTTTAAAAATGTTTATCTGTTAATGAATTAGTTAACTCTTTATAATTTCTTATTTTATTTGATTCTGCAAGTTATCTCTGACATACATTTTTAATTTTCTAAGAGAGAATTCTTTTCACTTTATAGCTTTTAAATGTTTAATGAGAATTTTAAAATTTAATACTCTATATTAAGAATGATGATTTTACCTTTGAAAAATTGTTTACAAATTGGTCTTTCTTCTACAGCAGGTTTTATATTTGAATCACTAATATACTCATTTGAGAGTAATTTATTCAGGAATGCTTTTAGATGTTTGCATCATTTCTATGTAACTACAAATATTTTGTTAAGTGGGGATACTTGCAATTATCTCTCCCAAGTAGTGCACATATATTTTTCAAGTGACATAAAAGGAAGCTTAACTTCATAGTGATATACACAAACTTGAGAGTTACCATTACCTAGTTATCTGATCTTGGCCATTTGTCTTTAACTCATTAAGCCTCAGTTCAATCATTTATAAGCTAGAGATGACACTAATAAAATGGCTGTCTGAGGCTCTATTCAAACAATTCTACACATCCCTATCCAAGGAGCATTCTCATCCTATGTCATGTGTCTATCTTTATAGATATAAGCATTGTGTTTTAAATATTGAAGGAAAGATTTTACATGTTGAATTAAATAATATGGCGTATGCTTGATGTCAACTCGGGGGGGGGAGGCTCAAAAGAAAAGAGATGAACTTCTCAGTGCTCAATTTAAAAAGAGAGATATGAGAAGAGATGCCTGTAAGAGGTGAGAGCAGATGGACTTTCAAACAGAAAAGGATATGCTGAAATGGTCAGGATGTCTACATCTTGGATTCATGGCTATATCGTGGAGGACATTATAAGATTACAGGGCACTTTGAGAGTTCTTTCTAACTTTTTCTCCTTGGGTGGCTTGTTTTGTTATTGTTATTTTATAGGAAACTCTTAGTTCTAGTAATACATCAAAATACAAAACCCAGGATGTAAAATAGATTTTGATATATAAACTTTATAAAGAAAAGTAGAAAGTTAGAGATGTTCTGTTCTTTTTTATTTATAATTTATTTTTTAATTGTGGTTGGACAATACCTTTATTTTGCTTACTTATTTTTATGCGGTGCTGAGAATTGAACCCAGAGCCTTGCATGTGCTAGGCGAGCGTGCTACCACTGAGCCACAACCCTAGCCCCAAGTTGTTCTGTTCTTACAAAATTATTAAAATTTTAAAATGTTTTGAGGTTTGTTATCTTTTGACTTATTTTATGTGCATTGCAAACTTGTCTACAATATTATCTATGAAATATTAGCAACATCTGTTCTTTCTGTTAACATTTTATATTTCAACTACTGAGAACTAACACCTTAACCTATCTCTCCTTAAATTTATTAACACATTTTAAGGCTAAAATGCACACATCTGTTACTCTTACTACTATCTCTTTAGATAAATTTTATTTCATTGGGATATTCTGTATTACATTTAATTTGCATTTTAAAATTTTGAACTGCTTTTGCTATTGTTATAAAATTAATATATAAAAAGGATTTTAAAACATTTAGATTTCTATTCACATTGAGTTTCCATGATATAATTGCTGAGTACCTAATCCAAAATAAAGCATTACTCTATCTTATTCTCTATCCTTTTCTCTAGTTTTGTGTTTTGAAACATCACTTATCATTACCTGACACATTTATTGGTTTTCTGTGTACTTCAACTAGGCTAGAGTTATGTGAGGACCCAGAAAGACTTCAATATATTCTGTTTGTTAGTGTCTCATGGTGAGGAAAAAAAGAAGTATACAGCAAGCACTAATACATAATCAAATGGATACATTTATTCATACAATAATAACAATGATAATAGCTTCTGAGTTCAATGATGCTTAGTAATTTAAGGGGCTGAGCCAGGAGGGTTGCAAATTTATGGCCAGTCTTATTATGTCAGCAAGATCTTCAGCAACTTGGCAAGACACTGTCTCAAAATTAAATAAAAAATAAAATTAAAAAGGTCTAAGGATATAGATCAGTAATAAAGTGTTCCTGAATCCAATGCCCAGTATTGGAAAGAAATGATAATAGCTACTCAGCATTTAAATCCAATAACTAAAATAGCCCCTTCCCTGTAAAACTAGAGTTATGTGATTAACAATCACTCCTCTTTCTCCCAAAAGGATTCTGATTTTCCTCCACTGAGTCCCATTGTGACTCAGTGGAGGAAAATCAGAATCCTTTTCACATTTCCCAAATTAAAAATGTTTATTTTGCCTCTGCCATTCATCTGTAATGTAAGAATTGTCTCCACTAAGTGCCATTGGTAGTTTTGCTGTACTTTTCAGCATTTATTTTGACTATCAAGAAATCATATTTCTCCTGATCACAGAGTAATTTAAATCATATTTTTTTTCCAATTCAGCAATATATATCTTTCTCAAAGACCTAGAAGCAATTCCTTTGAAATATAACCATTAAGAAGTTCTTGTCAGGGAGGTAACTGAGAAGGAGGAGGTAGCAGCGACGGTGGCTCTCCAGGAGGCTGTGGCGGGTGTCAGGTGGGCGCCGTGGTCCCGGCCAGGGAGTGAGGCAGGGCCGGCCTGGTTGGTGGGCTGGGTGGCGGCCCGCGGCCGCCGTTCGCCTTAGCCCGCGCCTGGCTGCCCGATGTGGCTGCAGCAGCGCCTCAAGGGGCTGCTGGGACTCCTGTGAAGCAGCTGGGCCCGCTGCCTCCTCTGCTGCTTGGCCTCCTGCTGCTGCTCCAAGCTCCAGGGTGTGGCGGGCGCTGGGTGGCAGGCGGCGTATGCCTGCAGCCCTGGGCCTGCTGCGAGCTGGGCGCCCCTGAGCCCTCTTCCTGCATGGAGGCGGACACCCGCACCTGGCACGGCCTGCGGGATCGGTGCGAGGCCGTTCCGCTGGGCCCAGGAGTGCAGGCCTTGGTGCCCATTGGCTTCCGAGCTCTGAACGTGACCGCCAACCGGCTGTAGGTGACTCCTGGAGAGCCGGAGCCCCACCCCCACCCCCGTGGCCCCGGACTTCGTGCCCTTCTGCATCTGCGCCCACTGAAAGTGCTGGCCGAAGCTGTAGAGGCTGTGGTGCTGCTGCGGGAGGGGCCTGCAGCTCGGAAACCGAGGCTCTGGCCCTTCAGCCGCCGGCCTTGAGCCTGCCTCAGCCTCCTGTCTTGCTGTGGTGTCTGGCCTTGACTGTGTGTTGCTGCAGGAGGACTTTCTGTCTCACCGGGCTGACTCCACGTCTATCTGCAGTGCATTCAGCTCAACAACCCAATGCAGCACGTGGCCGCGCTGCAGACTGTGGGGCCCACTGCAGGCCGTTCCTGAAAGCCTTCACCAGCATCCTGGAGAAGGTCGGAGATCATCAGTTCCCACTCTACTCTGGCGGATCCACACCAATGCCCTCTGGGCATGGGCACCTGGTAGTGGTGGCTGCCAAAAAGCTAGTAAACCAGCTCCAGGTGGCTCCCAAGACGCAATTGGATGAGATGGTCCTCTGGGTGGTGTAAGTCTCAGGCCCCATCAGCCCCCAAGTTCTCAAAAGCAAAGCCGCTAAGGAGCTGAAGGCACTCCAGGACTTGGCCCGGAAGGAGATGTTGTATCTCTTGGAGATGCCCGAGGTTGAGCTGTTTCTGGACCACCAGCGCCTCTGGGTGCAGCTGTTTTGCCCAGTGGTGGAAATGAAGATCACCCTACCCGCACAGGCCATTAGACCTGACTCTGAACCTGACACTTTACTACATGCCCTCCTGCTCACCAGCCCCTCTGGTCAGTCCCTCCTTGAGCCATGGGAGCAAGAGCAGCTGGAGGCCAAACTCAACTACGAAGACGACTGCTTCAGCAACCACACCACCATGCACACCAAGAACCTGTGGCCCGCCCAGCTGTCCTTGGTGCAGCAGATCCTGCAGCTCTCTGACCTGTGGAGGCTGACCCCCCAGAAGCGTGGCTGCAAGGGGCTGGTGAAGGTGGGCGCTCCGGGCATCCTGCATGGCATGATGCTCAGCTTTGGGGGACTGCAGTTCACGGAGAACTACTTGCAGTTCCAGGCCGACCCAGACATGCTGCACAACAGCTATGCGCTGCACGGCATCAGCTACAAGAACGACCACATCGACCTGGCCGACACCGAGGGCAAGCCCTAGCTTCAAGTATCTGTGAAGTCCCACAGCCAGCCCGTCAAGATCTTCGCCTATGAGGCAGGCTGCCTGGACAATCCAGTGGAGCTGATCTCAGCCTACGGGGGCCACACCTTCTCAGTCATGGTGATGCCCATCAGGCCGCTGCTCCTCATCTCCACCGACCTCACACACCTGCAGGACCTTCGGCCCACGCTGCACCTCAAGGCCATCTTGGCCCTCAATGAGCACATGGCCCAGCAGGACGCAGGGCTGCCCTTCCTCTTCTGGTTCAGCGTGGCCTCCCTCATCACCCTCTTCCATCTCTTCCTCTTCAAGCTCATCTACAACGAGCACTGCCCCTCTTCAGGAGCAAAGAGGACACCAGTGTCTGAGGAACTGCGAGTCCTGCTTTCTGCCACTGTTGCATAAGACACCATCTGCTGCTACAGACAAGGGATCCTTTGGAAGCACCTACCCTTTGTGCCTTGTGGGGGACAGTGACGCACAAGGAAGTGCTTATAGATGCCAGCTTGCATTGAAAGGAACAAGTGTCCCATGGGTAGGGAGGGGCCAGTGGACCTGTAAGCCTTCTACTCAATAAAGTGAACCTGTGCAGAGCTTAAATATATATATAATGTTTTCTAGTGACTATGGTAGAGGAGTCTTAACTCAGAAAAAACATCAACTAGCAAGTAAAAATGGTCTAATCCCATTGACTAATCTCCCTTACCCTGAGTGCTTTCTAGTACTTTAGGTGCTGGGTTACCTTGACACTTAAAACTCTCCCTTCTTTTGGTTCAATAGAGTTGAGTTCAGACTCTCTTCTCTATTAAAATAGTCTTCAATAAAGTATTCTTTAACTTTTTAACTAGTCTAATGAAAGGAAATAAAATAGATTCCATGAATGGTAAAGACTTAGAGAAAAAACGATTTGAATATTACGTTGTATGTCAATGAGAGAAACAAAAACAAAACAAAAACCCACATAGAATTTTTGGCAGGAAGTTTTGGTAAAGTGGTTTCTATAAAGTGGCAGAAGAGCAAGGGATGGATATAGGAGGATATAAGTCATAGCAATAGGGTTAGAGGTAGGTGGTCCAGCCTTCTTATGATCTGCCCTCCCTATTAAACTTGAAGGGGATGTAGATGACTTGTAAAAGTTCTAAAAATTGTCTTTTTTTCATAAGGATAAGAATGGTTGAGAGAATAGGTAAGGTATCTTATGATCTTTCCTCCTCCACCCATCTTGCTCAGAAGTAGGAGTAGACATTTGAAAATGTGAAGTGAAAGGAGATTAAGTCAAAGGAGTTTCATGTTAGGACAGATCTCCATAGGTAACTTCATGCCACCAAAGAGGGAGTAGTGGTACAGTTATTTTTACATGACAAATATCATTTGTTCTTTGTAATAAAATAGACATTGTTATTTAAGACTAACAAAATAACAAGAACTAGGAAAAATCATCAATGTATATTTTTCAATGTACTGAAAGAATTTTATAAAACAGTATAACTGCATGTCTAAAATAGGTTTTACTTGTGTTCTAAAATTATTAATATTTCTTACAATTAGTACTATAAAAAGTAAAAAGATTGGTTAGGTCTCCTGAGAATTTCTGAATTTATTTTGCAAGGAAGAACACCTGTTATTGTATTTTATAGCTAATCTGTCTATATTTAGCAAACCACAATATTTTATTTTATGTTTATTCTCTCAAAGAAATCTCACTTTAGATGAATATGCTAGAATTTTTTAAATGCAGTTTGAGTTCACACATGCAATATCTTGATGTGGCAATATCAACCAGTGTTAATTTATATTTAATTAAAATGATTACATAATGTTCTACATTCAGAATATGTTCAAAATATCAATTGACCAGGAATGAGAAATATAAGCAACTTATACCAAATGGAACTGTATTAGTCTTCCTTTCCTTATATGGCTTCTTTAGGAAAAAAAAAGTCATAATCACAATATGCTTGCAAATACCTTTAAAAATTTACCTGGGAAACCTCTTCATTATTGTAATATTATAATCATACAGATATCACATATTTTGATTTTATGATGTAATTTTCCAGTGTAGGACATCTCAGCTGTTGTGTTTTCTCTGATGTATGATATTGTCTTTTTAAAATTCTACGTAGAAAAGTAAAAAATGAATTATGACTTCTTAACCAATACCAATGATTCATGATCAATCATTTTGTGTTTCATTTGATGACAGCATTGCACTGTGTATTCTTGTAGAATTATATCCTGTAATGCAACCATAAGAATATGAGACTTGGGATTATTGTAGAGGAGTCAGCAGATTATACTCCAATGTACAGTGATTTATTTTAATAGTATTGTTAGGATTGCAAAGCTTGCAAAGATATTCAGTAAAATTCTCAATCCATGATGAAAAAAATAACTTGCCTGGAACAGAAAAGAATTTTCAGAACAAAACTATTTAATGTATTTTCTAGGTAATTATTCTTTGTTGAGTCACAATTACAGTGTTGATGATTGTTTTCACTAGCAAGTTTTGATAGAAAGTACACAGACCTTCAGAAAAATTCAGTATTTTGACTAAATCCTTTTTTTCCTATTAATTAGTTTTTCACATAGCTCTACAAGATGTAGACACTAACTTTGATGTAATATTTATAGGTTTATGGTAGATGAATCAGTCAATACAAGTATTTTTTGAATGACAGTACCTATAATTTAACTTTTCTTCTTCTTCTTCTTCTCCCTTCCACAATCACATTTATTTTTTTCTTTCCTGGCATATATTTCTGCATACTTTATGAACACATATTTATTTTTAGTGTGAAATTTAAAGTAATATTTCACATTTTCTTATTCCTCAAAATTTTCTGACTAAGACCTTCTTTTATCACAATCAAATTATTTGTCCATTAGTTTTAGAAACTTTTCAACATATATTCTCATTTTACAACTTCACTTATGTATATGATGGAGCTATCCCAGATGGAAGTTGCCCTAAAGGGAAACTTCAAATAATTATTGTAGTACTTTACCCTTTTGCTGTGGAAAAAGAAAGATGTGTATGCTTTTATCACTTTTGAATATATATGACCTTAGTTATTATTGTTTCTAATAAAATATTTGATATTCTGTGAATGGAAATTGTGAAATCCCTCAAAGGTATATCACATAGTTATACTGCCGACCCCTCCTTACACTCACTGGTCTTCCTCAAGGGAAAGCATGAGGTTCCTGAGGGATGAAATGTGTCATGGTGCTAAATATGTGCAATTCAGCCTTATTCTATTTATGTTTGAGAGACAGCTTGCCTTCAGTAGACAGACATGCCTTTTAATGTCATGCAAGGCATTCTGCCATTTTGGAAGATTGTCCACAGTTATTTACCAGATACTGGATCAATATTTTTTTCTAATTCTGAGGTAAAAGTTAGTAACTTTTAAACTATGAACAATGGCTTATGCCAGTAAGGCCTATGAAATGTTTATTTTCATCTATCTTATTTTATCTCTTTATTGATTCAGAATATAGGTGGAAAATAGTGTGACTTTAAAACTTGAAACTTTCATTTTATAATGTATCCCAGGCAATTGCAAAACAATATATGTGCTGCTTAGTTTGTTTGTTTGTTTGTTTTTCTGGCCAAGGTACAAGGTAACAGGCATAAAAGAGAGTCCTTGGGAGGGTAGGTTGGATTCTTAAAGGGAAGCTTATACATTAAATCATCTTCAGAATATTAGTGATAAAAAAGATGTCTGAGTGGTTTTCAACCCATAAACTAAAGTATAACATAAATGAACTTTGCAACAATTTTGCCACTTAAGTAACACTGATTTGTGTACAAAAGAGTAAATAACTACAGTTAGGAGTAGTATTCATGGAGGAGCAAATATGTGAGCCACAAGACAAAGGAGGCTATAGAACTAATAAACACCCTGGGACAAAGCTTCCAGTAAAGCATACATCATCCTTGGCAAAGAATTTTTCATGGCTCCTCAGTTGATATAAGCAATTTCAATAAAATATGAGAACTTATGGAATTCTGTGAGGGACATTATTTCTCAATGAAGATTTAGAATAATAGGTACAGAAGAGATAATTGTTTTAGTCTGATCAGTTAAAGTGCCACAATACCAATTCTTCCTGATCCTAGGCCCAGAAACCCATTTCTTCTGTTTGTTGTAGTTGCATTCACAATTTCTAGCTAATTCCACATCTCTCGTTATATGAAAGAATGTCAGCACTATTGTTAATCACAAATTCATGTGTCAATTTTATAATTCCTGTCTAATTTCATCTCTCTTATTAGAGTAATGATCACAGCACTATTATTAATCACAAAAACAGTTTTTTGAAACTAGTTTGTATTGAAGCAAAAAAAGATGTTCCTACTTATGTAATATATTTTGGGTAGTTATATGTCATTACTAATATCATGCTGCATCACGATGCCTTAAGTCACCAAACACCTGGCTTGCAATAACACTCCCAAATGTCCTTACTTGGCTGTAGTTGTGAAGTGTGCAAGTGCAAATCTTGCCTGCAATATGAATAAAAGTGTGAACAATGGTTTATTTTTTAATGCAATGCTAAATTAATAATTTGGAATTTTTAAAAGTACAGGACAACACATTCTTCATTCTTTAGGCAATAAATGCTGCTTTCTAGAATGTAGTCTTTTTCAATGCTGACAACAACTCTGACATTTATGCACCACTCCTATTTCTGCAGGAAATACTCTTTCCTCAACTGGCATGCCAAAGTCCAACATAGAGATTATGATATTTCCCCATAGTTCAGAGAAAAAATAACATTAATCATAAGGGTCTATAGGTAGTGAGAAGCAAAGATCTTATAAACCATAAGAAGTGATAGATATGCCCTTTTTCACAGGACTACTTGACATATGGCAGGAAACCTCAAAAACAGGTAAATTGACTATCATGCATGCCCCTGGTGGGGACCCACAATAACAATGATATTGTAATAACACATTGTGTTAGAATCCCTGTAAAATGGAATGTAAGAAAAAATAAGGGCAAGAAGTAGGAACTGTTAATCCAAGTTGATTTATGGACTCTAAATCAGAGAATGGTTCTGGCCCATGTCTAAAATGACTGTATATAACCCTATATCACAGTTATCACTATTTCAGTGGACCAATTTCAAGGCATCTTATGAAATGTATAACATACTAGATAGTAGGAGATATCTACTTTTCAGGACATAATCTGCAAATTCTAATCCACTGGTTTGGGGCTCAGGGTTTTTTTGGTATTTGATCAACCCCATATTGGTATGAGTTAGAGAAGGGTTTTCAAAATCATCCTAATGGAAAGAAATAGCACTAGTGTCTAGATATAACACTTCTGCTTCTGAAGTTTTAGGTCCCCAAAAGAGAAACTGCTTCAAATTTTCTGAAAATAGGAAGAAGAGAAATGGTGAACATTTCTAGCTTGATTTAAACAAACAGAAAACTCTAATTTGGTTTTTAATTCTAAATTTTGGATTTATGAAAAGAAAGTATGCAGTTAGTTAATATTTTAATGATCTTTTACAAAAATCTTTACTCTAGAACATCATATAGCCACTTGGAAAATTCTGTGGCAGAAAGAATTGAGAAAATGGATTTAGTGGATTTATGATACAGTGAACTCTCATTAAATAATAATATGGTTTTGGCTTAACTCAGAAAATTATGCTGAAATGAAATCTTGTTATTTTGATGAACTCTTAACTAAAATTTCAGGAATATTACTGAACCCCCAGTTCAGTGGAAAGGAAATGAATATTGTGAGGTATACTGAAGAACTTCACTCAGGAGTGTAATTGGAAAAGCCTACTGACTAGGTAGAATATTGCTTATATTGAAGTCCAAGAGATTTTGCAGCCTTAGAAAACACAGGATGCATCAATCGTAATGTTACTGTAATGGAATAATTTACTTTGTTTTATCTTTTTCCATGAAGCCAACAAGTTATTTTTTGTATTTTAGAAAACTATATATTTGCTTGACTCTATTTTTACAAATTTAAGGATTTACATTTTGGTCTTGGGATAGCATAATATTTGCTTGTAGGAGATAATTGTGTCATTCTAAAAGAAATGGTATTTAGCATCCCCAAAATGCAAAATAAAAGAATCTAAAACGTCAGTAGAAGGTCATAGTAATTGGGCAATTACATCCTTTAAGCATCTATATTATGTTCCTGAGAGGCTAATTGCTTTTCCTCTTAGTATGAATGGATGTAGTAATTACAAATTTGAAGATTTTGGAATTTGTATTTATTTTGTGTGTATACGATATATGGATAATATATATCAATTCTAGTTAGGGCAGAAGAGTGAGAAGGAAAGAGAGGTGGCAGTGGATTAGCAAGGATGGTGGAATGTGATAGACATCATTATCCAAAGTACATGTATAAAGACACAAATTGGTGTCAACATACTTTATATACAACCACAGATATGAAAAATTGTGCTGTATATGTGTAATAAAAATTGTAATGCATTCTGCTTTCATGTATTTTTTAAATAAATAAAAATAAATAAATAAAATTACAACTCAAAAATAATATATATGTATGTGTATAACATATGTACATATATATTTGTATATGTCTGCCTTTGCATACACACATATGCATGTGTATACATATTTGCTTCTATGTATATACATTAATGATTACATGGAAATGTTATAATAATTTTTGGAGGAAAATAAAAATATTAGTTATTGGGCTTATTTTTGATTGCCTTAGGGTCAGATAATCTCCAGTAAAAGATTGTCAGAATATTTTGGGTGATTAGGCCCCCATTGAATCTTATTAGGACATGATCTTGGCAAATGTGTGTAACTCATTTGTTTATACAGCTAACTAAATATTTTACCCATTAATTATTTTATTTTGTTTTTTTCCTGAATATATTTATAGCTGACTAGAAAATATGAATCAGATTCTAATAAAAATTTTAGTTCTTCCCTATATTTCTAACAGCCTCTAGATAGAAGTTTTGATGTTTTCTCAGTATTTAGAATGTCATAAAATGAATTCTTAAGTTTCCTCTAGCGAGTGCACAACAGATAATTACACTTTGATGGCAGCATTTGACCTCCAGATATGCCCCAAGGCACGTCTTAGCCTTTTCAACATACCGTTTTTTTTTTTTTTAACATTGTAAAAAGCAAGCATTTGCTCCACTTAATTTTTCCCTTGAATTTTCCTTGTCTGATATTAATAATGTCAAAATAGTCCTTTTGCCTTTATTGTATATACTTTTGCCTGTCCCCTTTAAAGGATTATTTTCAAATTTTCTGTGTCACTTTAAGTTTATGTCTCTTGTAAACAAAATGCAAATTATTGATTACAAAAATCTAAAGATCTTTATCTTGTGTGATGAGAGTTATAAAATCATCAATAGTTACTGTGAGTTTAATGTTCTTGTTCTTGTCACTATGGTCCTTTTTCTGTTATATATGTATAGATTTATGCATGTGCTTTTCCATTTCTTTAAAATCATAATATAGCATATTGTAAATACTGAGATTAATTAAAATGTGCTCATTTATTTTTAAAAAAAAATAAATGACTTAGCTCACCTTGTTATCTCTTCTGGGAAGCTACTGAAGAGGACATCATAGACTGGATTGCTATGGATATTTAAGGATGCATAAACAGTTTGCTGAAAGATACACAGAGTACCCTTTATTGGATATGATGTTATCAAAGTATTTCAAAAGTTGGAATACTTTCAGACTTTACTAGCTGAGAATTCCTAATCTAAAAATATTAAGTCCAAAATGATCTAAATCCCTTTTAGATTTTAGAATTTTGCATTAAAAATACTCATCCTATATAACATAGCACTATTTTTTAATTTTACAAATGCATATTTCTTTGTGTTTTAAGTCTGGAAAGATAGCTGATTCTCTAGTATAAGTAAGTTTATATCAAGACTAAATAGACAAAAAAAGGAAGCATACATAGATGTCTTTGGTTACCCTTCATAAAATTGTGCATATCTGGCATAGTCTGGTAATATATGATTTACTAGACTTTTGGGGATCAGGCCTGATGATCACAGAGGTGGCATCCTCTATATTTGAAGTTACATTATGAGTAATATGTTTATATATAAATATGGGATATAGTATATATACTATACATATATACACATATGTACTATATCCCATATTGATAAGATACTTGCAATTCAGACTAGTCTTTGCCATTAGAAGTATTGGCACAAATCTATGTTTTGGGATCCAAGAAAGAAAATGTGCAGGAGTAGTTTGTATGAAACAAATATTGAAACAGAAGTTAAAAGATAGAGAATGCCACTTAAATGGATATGTAGATTAAATGAGATAATTTAGAATATATTTTCAAATGCATAACAACTACATACTATTTAAGAAAAAACAACATTGTGGATCATTTTATAGATAGAGAAGTTGTAGACTGGTGAAGGATACATATTTTCCCTAATTCATTTGATTATATTTTAAATTTTAGGATACCATATGATATCATATTCATCTATCTGGCTGTCTCTTGGCCACTCAATTTTTACTTTTGTATTCAGTGTCTGTACATCTATCTCATTGTCCAGTCATCTTTTTCTTTTTTCTATCTATCATTACTTAACACTTACTAATCTTTCACATTAGTGCAGTAATTTTTATATAGGCTCTTCCTATAAGAAGCCTAGCTTTGAAATCATGATGATTCTAGAGATGAACTTGTCAGATAGGCACAGAAAGATGCTCAACAAGAAATATTTACTGGCTTATGTGACCCATAGCATAAAGATCAACTTATGAAAGAATAATGAGGAAAAATTAACATGGAAGAAAATGAGCTGATAATTGACATAATGTTTGATCATTTTTAAAGCATATATCATATTATGTTAATTTAAAGGAAGTCAGCTATTAAAGCAATCCAATTCTATGTTGCAAATCTCATAGTCACTTTTTATTATTTCTAAAATTCCAAAATATGCCAAAATTAAAATGTTGTTATATTTGCATATTTTTTGTGTTTGTCGTTTACTGATCTCTAAAATATTATGTGCAGGTTTTGTATTTTTCTCTTGATAATTGCTTTGCATAAATGACATGATTTTCAGTGTCTTTACCTAATAAAGATAATGAGCAAAAGTAAAATTCAAATGACAGGAGCTGATGCAGCAGTGAATCATCCAAATGCCTGATTCCCTTGACTTAAATCTGCTGCTGCCATAGTAGCAACTATTTATATTCTGACAGATGGTTCCAGAACCCATTGTCTCTTTCAGTCTCTCTGGAATTCTCCCTTTTCTACCCCCCCTTTTCTTCCCAATCCCTCATTTATGATAAAAATCATCATGCTTGTAAGTGCTAATTCTTTTTGAGCATTATCTTAACATCAAGATTTATCATAGTTGGAAGTTACATAATTCTTCCCAAAAAGAATAATAAAAAATATCCAAAAACTTATATCCAAAAACTTATATTTAGGAGCTTGATATATTTTACCCAATTTAACTCACTTATTTAAACTTTAGTGCAGTATTCCTATTCCCTTTGAAGATGTTAAACATCTTTTTTGTTTCATTTAGCAGAATGGTGATCAAGTATTTTGTATTTACTTATATTTATATAATCTACATATTCAAAATTTTATTTTCTCCAAGTGTATACTTGCATACATTACAACAGGATTAAATTTATTTGTGCATATTTGTTTATTGATATTAAATAGAATAACACAAACTCGGTAAAAATATATATTTATTATTCGGATGCTTTAAAGGTGAGACATTTAAAATGGGTCTTACTGGGGTGAATTCGAGATGTTGACAGGCTTGTGTTCCCTTTGATTCCCTAAAAGATAAGTCTGCAATGGCCAGTAGACTCTCACATATTGTGTCACTGTGCACCTTACTCTTCTGTGACTCTCTTCCTTATTACTAAATCTTTGGGATTATATTTAAGCCCCACATCATCTCTACCTCAAAATATAAAAATATGCTGAAGAACAACTTTAATTCTATTTTGAACAACATGCCTGCTTGCGTTATCACATAACTATTTACAGGTTCTGCAGATTAGAAGGATCTTTGATGGGTATTTATTCTGCTTACGAATATGAATAAGAAAAAAAATATATTCGTATAAACATGTATACATTTACTTGTACATACACATATATATGTACATACTGTGAAAACATACAAATATATATTTACATATATGTATAAACAGTTTTCACAAATAAATAACAGCAATTTCTACTCCATCTTTAGTTCATGAGAATTTGTTTTGTGTCCTCATCAATACTATGTATTGTTTTTGTTGTTATTGTCATCGTTTCTTACTGGAAATTTAAATCAGGGACACACAGAGACTAGGTCACACATAGTTGCTTAGGGCCTTGCTAAATTTCTGAGGCTGATTTTGAACTCAAGGTTATCTTGCCTTAGCCTCCCAATCCAATGGGATTAGAGGTGTGTGCCAATGCACCTGCTTCTATTTTATTTTTATATTGAAATATATGTTACTTCTAAAAATAATTTATACTTGATATTAAGAAAGCACAGAATACCATTTTTCCCCACAAATACTCCTTTGTGGGTTTTTTGTTTTGTTTTGTTTTCGCTTTTGTTTTTGTTTTTGGAAAAGATATCATTTTTCTATTTCCACACAGTAGTGCCAGATATATACATTATTGTTGTCTAAATGGCAAGTTGTTTATTACTATTATTATTATTATTATTATTATTATTATTAAGCTATGTCTTAGTTACAAAAATTTATTTGTTCATATTATTATAAGGTATATACTCTTTTCTATAACTTCATAACATACAGCAATGTGCATCAAAATTACCTGTTGGGGGTTGGGAGGAGAGGGGAGGTTTCATGGGGTTAGAAATGATGGTGGAATATGATGGACATTATTATCCAAAGTACATGTATAAAGAAGTGAATTGATGTGAATATATTTTGTATAAAACCAGAAAAATGAAAAATTATGCTCTATATGTGTATTAAGAATTGTAATGCATTCTGCTGCCATATAATTTAAAAATAAATAAAAATTAAATGATGACATCATGTTCTAAATGGAAATAAATACTACTCCTTTTAAAAACTGAAAATAAGGTCTGTTGGTCAGTGATAAACTTTATAAAGTATAAAATGTATTCTGACATTTGGTAATACAAAAACCTAGACGAAAGTGTTTATACTGTTGTTAGCAAAATTTTTTAAAAAATCACTGTAGAGTTCATTTCTTGCAGTGTATAATTATATGAAATGCATTTTGTACATATTCGTATATATTACCATTATATATAATTAATAAATGACTACTATATCTCACATCAACCACATTTGTTTCAAACTAATTTGTCTTTTGAAAGCACCAATATATGACACTCTTTTGATATATACACTTTGTGTGTCTTCAAATTTATCACTTTTATGTATTATGTTTTTTTACTCTCCTTTTAATATAATTTCTTTTTCCAAATTATTGAGATTAATGAATTTTAGACACTTCAGTTTAACAGTGCAGTCTATAGATTTTCTTTTTAACCTTAGCTTTAAATACTTCCCACTTTTTATAGGCTTATTGTTATATAAATGACTTCTAAAAACCTGCATATATAACACTCTAACCTGACTTTACTCTGGACTATTGATATATGAGTGGAGGGTATCTTAAAATGATCCATGGACAAGGCAGAACAGGGATGGGTCAGGATGTGAGATTGATAGATGCTGAGTATGTAGTAGTGAGTATTCATGAAAAAGTAATGGTGGAATAGATAGGGGTAGAGAAAAAAGTGCTGTGAAGGAAAGAGGGAAAGCATGACCTGCTCAAGAGTTCAGATTTAAAAACTCTAATGATTCTTGGCATTTCCTGAGAAACCTCGGCCAGGAGAGATGTCGTCCACTGGAGACCCTCACAAGTCTTGCCCTGACCCTGCTGTCCCCTTTTCTGGATCCTATTGGCTTTTTTTTTAAAGAGAGAGTGAGAAAGGAGAGAGAGAGAGAGAGAGAGAGAGAGAGAGAGAGAGAGAGAGAGAGAGAGAGAGAGAGAGAATTTTTTAATATTTATTTTTTAGTTCTCGACAGACACAACATCTTTGTATGTGGTGCTGAGGATCGAACCCGGGCCGCACGCATGCCAGGCGAGCGTGCTACCGCTTGAGCCACATCCCCAGTCAATATTGGCTTTTTTAATAAGGTGCACAGGTGACAAGAACTCTAAACTTCTCAGTGGGTTAGTACAGTGGTCCCTGTGTGCCATGGGTAGGGACCGCTAAGGAAGCCTGTGACCAGGACTCAGATATCCTCAAAGCTGCCAAGCACCTTCTCCCACTCACTGTTTCCAATGTCCCCTGACACTTAAGAACTGCTTGGGATTAAGTGCTGTGCATGAAGCCCAAGGAAATAAGGAGGCACACAGCTCAGGATGGATTGTGAGTCACAGATGGCATGGGCCACAGGCCAAGACAATTGCCACACTTTCCCAGGACCCATTTAACAGTATGAAAAAGACTTAGTAACCAGCACAAAGATGCCTCTGGCCTCCTGCTGCAGGCCACTCAGCCTGAAGCCTCTCATAGATCCATGGCACCCTCATCCTACTGGATGGCAGGCATGCTTTCTGCTCCCATTTTCCACGTGAGGATGCTGCTGAGGTGTCACTGGACAGGCTCTTGTGGTAGTTGGGGTAGAGGGAGGGGAGGGGAGGGGAGGGGAGGGGGGATAGGAAGGGGACAGAAAGGGCAGAAGAGTACAACAGACACTTGTTTGGCAGTATGTATAAACGTAGCTGTATAGTCAACGTGATTCTGCAGTCTGTACATGGGGGAATAATAAAAATTCATACCCCATTTAAAACAAATGTATGATATATGATGTGTCAAGATCACTGTAATGTTTTGAGCAACCAATAAATTTCTAAAAAATATTAAAAAATATAAAAAGTCTAATGGTGGATTAATGATAGCATGAGGGTAAGGGATAGTTTTTTTGGAGGGAGAAAAAAGACGGTAACTCTGGCACAGTTCCCAAGAGAAAGAGTCAGGTGAATGGGTTATGTGTTTTTTTCTTCCCACCTTGGTGTGGAATTGATAATTCACAGAGTATGTTTCAGTAGGTAGTATAAAACCATTTCCAAGTAGCTTTACAAATTTGTGTGGTCACAATCAACATTTGACAATTCCAGTCACATAAAATCTTTGTACACTTTCATCTGTTTTTTTTTATTTTTTATTTGTTAAATTTTTTATTCACTTTTGCTTTACTGTTATTGTGTGTGTGTGTTGTGTTCAGTATATATATATATATATATATATATATATATATATATATATATATACTGAATGTTAACTTCTATAACATTAATTTATGTGTTTATCCATATATTTACTTGTCATTTGAATGTTTTTCTCCTTGGCCAGGCCTGCTTTATATCAGATCTTAATCTTGGTTTATGAAGATTTGATAAAAACACATCATTTCAAACAGCTCAAGAATCTGTTATCTAGGTTTAACTCAATCTTGCACAAAGTGGACATCCTTGTCAACAAAAAGCTATATAGAAATGCATTTTATTACCATACATATCTTAAAATAAGAATCTTGTTTTCTATTTATATGTTGGAGAGCAGGAGAGTAACTGTTCAAAGCAGAAGTTAATAAACCTAGATAAGTTTTCCATACACTTGCCCACTACTGCTTTTAAATTGTTTACATCCTTGACACTGACAGTGTCACTAATAGTGCTACTGTTTAATTTCTCTGTTGTTTTATGCTCTCTCTTTCTTTCCCTCTTTCTGATTTGTATTTATTTATTGATTGAATTTTTGGTATCACACATTGAACCCAGTAATGATTTGCTACTGAGCCACATCTCAAGCCCTTTATAAATAATTTTATTTAGAGCTAGGGTTGGATGAATTTCTTAGAGCCTAAGTTGCTAAGCCTGGCTTTCAACTTGTGATCCTCCTGCCTCTGCCTCTCAAGCCACTGGTATTACAGGCATACTGCACTGCACTCAAGTTTTTTAAAAATTATTTATTTATTTATTTATTTGTGAGGTGCGAAGGATACAACCTAGTGCCTCACATCTGCTAGGCAGGTCATCTACGACTGAGCCACAACCCCAGCCCTGCAGCCAGCATTTTATATTGTCTTTAAAGTAATCAGACACAAGTGTAGGAATTGAAATTGCATTTATATCACTGTTTTCTATTAAAGTTATGTATGACTAACTAAAATATTTTTAAAAATCAATTTAATGAATGATTATTCTTTTCCTTCCTGGGGATTATTTATTATTATTATTATTATTATTATTATTATTATTATTATGTGTGTGTGTGTAGGGCTTGAGGAAGTGTCTTGTTCTTTCCTTAAAGAGAGTAGGTGTAACCTTTAATAGCATAGATCTATGTTAAGTGTGTTGAAACTTCTGATTCTAAACATTCCATTCAATTTGCATATTTCCAAGCATGTAGGAGGCAGTGAAAGGACAATAGCCATGATCAAAGAATCACTTTCAGTGAAAGTGTAGCACCAGTGTCCAACCTGGAATGTAATCTAGAAGTTTCAATGGTGAGGTTGAGGCAAATTACCACTGTAGGTTTTGAGACTGTCTAAAGCACCATGTATGAGCAGGTAAATGAGAATTAATTTTCTGGAGGCATTAAGATTTGTCTTTAATAGTAGTGCATAATTAGTTAAATTGGTAGGTGATTGCAATGTCCCATTTTTACCAAATATACAGACTGGAATATTTAAATTTATTGACCTAAAATTACAAAAATGCATTTCAGGGAGGTGATATCAGATAAATTTCCAGAGTATAATCTTGGAAATGTGGGCAAAAGTATGTGCACATAAATATCCATTTATAGAGAAAAAAAGATAAGTTTGAATTGCATAAGTGTGAGGGTAAATTCAGTATGCCACATACATTGTAGATGAAAGGTTGTGATTATATTTAGAAGATAAAAAAGTAGAAATTGAGGTTATTCAGCACTCTGCAGTTGTATAAAATATTAATAGAGTTTACTAAAAAGAAAACACAGCTAAATCCCTCTGTGTGTGCCTCAGTCCTGTGTTCTTCATCTGAATTTGATTCTCTCAGATAAACTTACATCCTTGGTTTATGAATATTAGATAATTATGTGTATTTGGTGCTATCTAATTTTATTTCATGATTCTCTCTGTTATATCCTTTAATATCCTGTCCCCAACTCACTTTTGTGGCTGTTTTACTTTCTGTTCTGTTCTGCAGAGACTGACCTCACTTCTTCTGTGCAATGATTTTTTTTATCAATATTTCAAGTAATGTTTGGGAAAACAAGCTTATTGTAGGGTCCTTAATATCCTTTTATATTGGTCCTAGATCCTGTTGGTTTTGAGGATAGCTCATCAGCTTTTATATGGGAGGGACTTCTCTGTCATTTTTGTTTTGATGGCTCCATCAACACAGAATAAAAACATTTGTGGCCACATGCTAAGGAATATCAGAAGCCATCATATTTGAGAAAATGTCAAGAATTATTCTTTCTTAGAGCCTTTAAATGTAGCATGATCCATCCATCACTTGTATATGAGTCCATACACAGTAACTCACACTGAAAATCTTGTACTTAAGTATATGCATAATTGTAATTGTCTAATTTCTAGTTATTTTATTCCAACAGGTAGAGAAGTTGAAAATCATATTTTATTGCAACTTAAATTTTATACAATTTATCAATGTATAGCAAGTTGTTTTTGATAAAATTCCCATCATGATAATGTGGTCAGTATTAAATGATAGTTAATAAAGCATTGAACAAAGCTACTGGAAGTCATGATTCACTGACATTTTGAGTGTCAGCAACAAATTGATCAGGCTGATTTTAAATTCTGATGATATATAAGTGAATTGTGATTCTTCTATTAATACCAGAGCCTCTGTGATGTGAACTATGTGGTGTTCTTTTAGGAATTATTCCCTTCATGCTGCATACTGAGATGCTCTCTTTGCTGAGAGTTAATTATGGTAAGTTCTGCTGTAAAATTTTTCTTTTTATGAATTGAATGGGGATACATTTTTATTATTGGGAACTAAGAACAGTAATTTGTATGAAAATAGCTTTTCTACTGAGACAATTTTTCTGACAACTCTTTTTTTAAATTTTTGAGATTGGCTGATATCACAAACCAGTGGTTTGTGATCTAGGGAAAATTTGCATATGATCAGCAAGTTTTACTCCCAGAGCTTACTGTTTTAGATTTTTTCACCTTTTGTTGGCTTCTTTTTCTATCATCTGTTGCATTGAGTGAATGTGACTTGGTCAAGATTAGGGTAACATTTTCTACTTTTCTAGCTTGTAGGTATGTGTGTCTTCTAAGGTTACCATCAAAATCTTTGGACTTTGGACTTTATCAAGAAAAGGGTGGTTAAATTTTCTTGAGTCTTTTGCAGTCTTAATTTTGTTTTTTTTCTCTTCATACTTACCATGTGGTAAAATTGTTTTTTATGAGGATATTTTCAAAGTAATCATAAATACAAATATGAGGAATTTGTAAAAATAAAGGAAAAAGAGTAAGAGCAAACAAAGTGATTAGGACTTTTATTTGTTTATTTATTTATTTGTTTGTTTATTTATGGTGCAAGGGCCTGGTCCATGGTAGGCAAGCACTGTACCATTGAGCTGCACATTCAACTTCTTGTTGGACATTTCCTAAGAGACTACATTGTATGTTTTTAATGCTCAATTAAATCATTGGAGGGTGACTCTTTTATTACTTATGTAAGAGTTGATCATCTGCTATGTGGTTCTTAAAAATTAGTTTGATGAATGCTTTAGATTTGAAAACAAAAATTGTGACTGAAAACTTGAGTGTGAAGGTTTATATTGGTATAAATTTTGTTACTAGCTGGAATGCCGGACATTGTGTCCTATCTATTCAGGGTGTCTCCAGTAATGGACAGAAGCCTATGTGGACAGGTTTGTGCTGGCAGGCTGGCATCTTCCCAGATTGTGTTATGATGTTCATCAGGGGAGAATCCCAAATCCATGAGTGATTTTCTGCATAAAAGTAGTGCTGGTATATACAAGACCAAATTAAATTTCCCTCTGAGCTTTCTAGATGCTTGAGAAGCAAGACCTCAAATTCAGAATGCTGTACTCTTTTTTTAAATTTTTCCCCTGAGGTCTTAGAATGTGTTCCTATATTTTCATCTCTTTGTTTCTCCAAAACATAATGATTTATTTCTCATACTTCAAATAGACACAGTATTTTGTAACTTTGTTTCTCCAGCACGAGATGGCACTGTTTATGACTTTTTTTTTCTTGTTTGGAGCATTTTATATGAGAAGAAAAATGAGAAAAATCATTGACTCTTTGTAACAGTGCTTGTTCCTGTTCTCTCTTTGTTTTCCACAGACATAGAAAAATTTATTTATTTTTCCTTGTCTATTGACAATACAGCTAAAAAGAAAATGGTGGTTCCATTCCCAGCTTTCCAAGAAATCTCCATACTGCTTTCCAAATTGGCTGCACCAATTTGCAGTCCCACCAGCAATGAACAAGAGTGTCCTTTTTCCCGAATCCTCTCCAGCACTTATTGTTGTTTGACTTCCTAATGGCTGCCAATCTTACTGGAGTGAGATGGTATCTTAGGGTAGTTTTGATTTGCATTTCTCTGACTGCTAGCGATGGTGAGCATTTCTTCATGTACTTATTGATTGATTGTATGTCCTCCTCTGAGAAGTGTCTATTCAGGTCCTTGGCCCATTTGTTGATTGGGTTATTTGTTATCTTATTGTCTAATTTTTTGAGTTCTTTGTATATTCTGGTTATTAGGGCTCTATCTGAAGTGTGTGGATTAAAGATTTGTTTCCAGGATGTAGGCTCCCTATTTATCTCTCTTATTGTATATGGGGTAAAGTTGGGAGTTCATAACCCGCTTGAATCAAACTGTGAAATATGATGTATTAAGAACTGTGTAATGTTTTGAACGACCAACAATAAAAAAAAAAGAAAATGGGCATGTAGTAGTTTTTTGACACTGATTCTTATTCCTTAAATTTATAAACAGAATTAATTTTGCTGTATTATATGTTCATTGTGTTTTTAATTGTTAATTCTTTGTACTATTTTTAAAAATTACTTTACTAAACATACATTTTCACCAACAGTGTAAACACATTTTTTCCTTTTCTATAGATTCTTGACTCTTTGTAATCTTTTAGTTAATTGACAAAACTGTTCTAAAAGCTCTGCTCATTAAACAAGTGTCCACATTTTGACTTGTGCACTAAATCCCTGATAGAAAAATTGGAGAGTTCAGTTACTCAAGTAGCCACAGAGAGTGTGCTCTAATTATTTTCTGGGAATTAACAGACATGTGTGCTTTTTAATCCCTTTTTTGAACTACTGCTCATGAGTGTAGCAGACCATGGAGACACTTGCACACAAAAAGAAAACCACTGAATTGTGATCCTGAGGACATTTGCAAATGCTCAATAAGCTTTATTCCCAGAGCTTGAGGGTTTAGAACATTTTCTGTTTTTTGTTTTGTTTTGTTTTGTTTTTGGTATTGGGTATTGAACTCAAGGGCACTTGGCTACTAAACCATATATCCAGCTAAAGTTTGTATTTTTTAGTTGTAGTTGGACACAGTACCTTTATTTTATGTATTTATTTTTATGTGGTGCTGAGGATCTAACAAAGTGCCTGACATGTGCTAAGTGAGCACTCTACAGCTGAGATACTGCCCCATCCCCTAATTTTGTATTTTATTTATAGACAGAATGTCAGTGAATTGCTCAGCACCTCACTTTTACTGAGGATATCTTTTAACTCATGATCCTCCTTTCTGAGCCTCAGGTTTACTGGGATTACAGGTGTGTGCAACTACACTTGGGTTCCTCCTCTTAAGCCTTCTTTGTTTATATTTCTAAATATTTTGCTATATGTGAGTCAATTATTTTCTTCTACTGAATGAAACATGTTTGTGATGAGACACATAGTGAAGAAAAATTTTTTTTCCAGGGAAATTTGGCAGTTGTGTAATTTTTACAAGGGAAGCTAGAGATTGAAGCTCACTAAGTGCTAAACACCAATAAAGGGTATAATTTTCCTATATATTTTTATCATTTGTAACTCTGATGCAGGCTATGGAGTACCTCAACTGTCAACATTAGTTAGAAGATTACCCTAGCAAATCTTTTTAGGCATATTTCTTGCCAGCTGAGCTTTAGCTTATCTCTCTCTATCTGAGGTATTGAAGCCATGGATGAACTTGCATGAACATAAACAACTGTCACTTTTTTTGTGTACTTGTCACTTATGAATGTGTAGATTTTTCTTCAGCACAGGATAAGACATAATCTATATAAATATTTTTAGAGTTAGGGTGATATATATATATATCAACTCATTTTTTTACTCTTTCTAAGAGGGACCTGAAACATAATATATGTGTTCAATATATTCAATACATTGGAGGGATAGTCAAGAGCCTCCTATTTTCTTATATTCCTAATATCACCCTCAGGTAAGATATGGCTTTTATTGTTGTGCTGAGATTTGACCCCAGTGCCTTGCAGATTTTATAAATACATTATGCAATTGAACTGTGCCTCCAACTCAATTTTCCTTTAGATTTGCCTCTATCATCCATTCACAAGAAATGTTGTTTGTGATGTGCTTATTTATGTAGGCCTTTCAATTGCTATGAAAATGCATAAAATTTTTACATGCATATTAATGCACCTATACATATACTTTGAGTTATAATTTCTTGGTTTTTATTATTGCAAAATAATTTTATTTTTTAATTCAAATTTTTAGAGGCTAATTTCAAATATATACATGTAACATTTCAGATAAATTTTAGAAGTTTTGCTCTGGTCCCTCTTCAATTATAACTAAAATATGCTGGTATTTTGAAAAAAATAGATATCATGGGAATTTTACAAATTGGTAATAATCAGTTTTTTTTTAAGAGAGAGTGAGAGAGGAGAGAGAGAAAGAGTGAGAGAGAGAGAATTTTTAACATTTATTTTTCAGTTCTCGGCGGACACAACATCTATGTTGGTATGTGGTGCTGAGGATCGAACCTGGGCCGCACGCATGCCAGGCGAGCGCGCTACCACTTGAGCCACATCCCCAGCCCAATAATCAGTTTTATTGTGTACATATGATGTGCATAATTGAATCTTTTATGTTCTTTGTATATTTTTATTTTCTTAAATTCTAAATATTTATTTTAAAAATATAGATGCATGTAAAATATAACATGTATATGATTTCTACTAAAACTCTGGTGTTTCAGAATATTTTTCCAAATAGATACAGTATGATGAAAATGGGTTTTGGAAATAATTTTCCCCAGTCTTTACTACTTATGTCTTTCCCAATATGCTTTGTCTTTTATCCATTCTCTAGGTTTCATCTGTTTGTACAAATGCTGCCATATCCTCACATGTTAACATGGTACACATGTACGATGATTTTTATAAGCATATGGTTTTGCTGGGGAATGAGCATGTTTCTTTTTTTTACTTTTTGGTATACAAAATTTAACTCAGGGGTCCTGAACCACTGAGCAACATCCTCCATCCTATTTTGTATT
Source organism: Ictidomys tridecemlineatus (assembly GCF_052094955.1). NCBI lineage: Eukaryota > Metazoa > Chordata > Mammalia > Rodentia > Sciuridae > Ictidomys > Ictidomys tridecemlineatus. The sequence goes on from NW_027521049.1 coordinate 78,093, forward strand.
TTATTTAGAGACAAGGTCTCAGGAGTTGCTTAGTATTTGACTAAATTGTTTAGGCTGGCTTTGAACTCCTGCTCCCCCTGTCTCTGCCTCCAGAGCTGTTGGGATTACAGTCATATGTCACTAAGTTCTCCATGATCATGTATTTTTAATAGCCATTTTATTCAAAGAAATAACAATTTTAACTCCATCTTCAGTTCATAAGAATTTATTTGCTCTATATGTTTCCTAGATACTATTTAATTTTGTCTCACAGGTGCGATTTTATTTTTCCATTTCTCTAATTTCTAACACTATTGAGCTATTTTATAATTAGTGAGCACTTATGTTTCCTTTTATGAAGTGACTTTTTAAGTATTTTTTTCTCTTTGTTTGTTTGTCTTTTGTGTTGCTGTTGTTGTTGTTGTTGTTATTGTTTTGGTATTTGGTACTGGAGATGAAAGCAGAGGCACTTAACCACCACTGAGAAATATATATATAATATATAATAGACAGGGTCTCAGTAACTTGCTTACGGCCTTGCTAAATTATTTTGGCTTCCTTTGAATTTGTGATTCTACTTTCTCAGCTTCTTGAGTTGTGAAAGTATAGGCATGTGCTGCCATGCCTGACTCTTGACTTCTCTTTTTTGGAGTCTCTTTTTTTTTCTTTATTTCATTTTTCATTTACTTCTGTGACATCAGGTTATGTACTCTGGGGTGCTTCCAACTGTGCAACATCCTCTGGTCTGTTTACTTTTTAAATTTTGAAACAATGCCTCACAAAGCTGCTTATGGCCTGGAAAAGTTGCTAAGATTGGGTTTAAAACTGAGAGCCTCTTGCCTCATCAAACTTCTTTATTATTTTTATTATTATTATTATTATTATTATTATTATTTGATGCTGGGGATTGAATCCAAGGCTTAGTGCATTTGAGGCAAGCACTCTACCAAATAAACTATATCCCAGCTTATATATATATATATATAAGTGAGAGAGAGAATTTTTAATATTTATTTTTTAGTTCTTGGCGGACACAACATCTTTTGTTGGTATATGGTGCTGAGGATCGAACCCGGGCCACACGCATGCCAGGCGAGCGCGCTACCGCTTGAGCCACATCCCCAGCCCTGCTTTTTCATTCTAAGTAGCTCATATCAGGAAAATTTATAATGACATATATGTCACAAAAATACACTATTGTCCCAGTAGATTTTGTGGAAAAATATATCAATTTTTGTAATATATTTCAATGTAGTTTTTATCTTTCATTGTCCAAATGGCTGTGTGGTTTTTTTTTTAAGTAATCTCTGTTTATTTCCAAAGGAGAAATTTTTCATCTCATTAGAGATCTATACAGATTGCTATAATGTTAAATCTTACAGTTATATATGGCATAATATTTTTATATAGGTACTGGAATTCATTGCACTGATGGTTACAATATAATCTAGGTATGTAGGGGTTTATGCCATCTAGTAATGTGTCAATAACTTATATATTTTGATAAATAAAGGAATATACTTATGATGCATTTTTTAGAATGTATCTCCATCATTAATTTAGGCATCATTATATATAACCATACATGTTGAATCACAAAATATAAATAGTATGCAATGTTTACTTATAAAATTTACCAGAACTCTTTCAATTTATTTGTTGTCTAATTGCAACATCTCTCATTCCTGATACTTTCAATGGTATGGTCATTGCTATTATTTTAAATGTTGCTCATTTTCTGTGTATTTTTTTTTCTACTTGCCTTTTTATAAAAATTTTCTTTAGCAAAATATTGAGACTGATATTTAGTGAATGAATTCTCAGTTTTCTTTTAAATTTATTATTTATTTGTGTGATTTATTTTTAACCTCAACCTAGACACATTACACATCTTTCAGTGTTATTGATATGATTACCAAACATATTTAAGGTTTATGTATTATCTTTTGACATTTGAACACATCCATAACACCAGCTCAATAATCAACATAATTAATATAACCAACATCCCAATGTATGTTCTGGTATTTTTCTAAATCTTTTCTTTTCTGCTCTTCCCCACTTAACTTTTATTTAATGAATTCAATATTATTAACCAACTCAAATAATGAACCAGCATAAAAACTATAATGAATTATTAAAAGGTAAAATACGATGGAACTAATATTTATATCAATGAATAGAACATTAATTATGCTACAGATAATACCTACAGGTACTCTTGCTTTCACTATACCATCCAGTCTCACTAAGGCAACATATTTGTTTTGTTCCAACTAGTTCTTTTAAAGAACTCTTCTTTTTGAAAATGAAACAAAAAACAAACAAAAAATAATAATTGTGACCATATATTTATTTAATTATACAAAAAAAGGTAGCTTATTGTGTAGAAAACAAAACCTGATAATCATACTTGATGCTTTGTTACTACAGAAAATCTGAGGGTGTTACAGAAACCAGAATATAGAGGGGTTGGGGCATTAATAGTGATGTTATGAGAGGTTACCAGAGAATATAATTTGGTAGGATGGGCTGAAGAAAAACAAGAATGGGTATGCATTACTAAAGACAAGCTGGGGAAGATCATATGGAATAGGTCAGAAAGTGGAGCAAGGAGCAACAGCAGATATAAGTTGGATGAGCAGTGGCTGGAGGAAAAAAATTTAAAAACTTGAGAGGAAAAAAATTGTGGAATTTCTTGAAGAGCTGTAATAGCAGGGAGCCAGGTATGTGGCACACTTGTTGATTGCACCATTAACTCCTGGTTTATAGGAATTTCTAAATATGAGGCCACTGGAATAAGTATTATGCTTTCACAATATCTTCTTTTTTTTTTCAACTAAGAGCAACCTATTTATCCCTGCATCTTATACATCTTAAGCAGTTTCTCGTTTCTTCTCAGATCGATTCTCCTTCTTCATTACTATTTTTTTCTTCTGCTCTTTTAGTTTGACTTTTCTTCCAACTTCTTCTCCTCTGACCCTTGACTCTCAATTATGCTAGTGTTATTTGCTTTTCTTGATATCTGTTGGGATATTATCATGTTCCATAAACATTTTTGACAACAAGTAAAAAAATTCTAGAAGTCACCAGGAGCTAGAATGAATTTTTTTTCCTAGAACCTCTAGAGAGAGTGTGGCTTTGCTAACCCTTTGAAATTAATCTTGTGTTATGATAATAATAATATAACATTTTTTTCCTGTCCAAGCAAAATGTATTGTATCTTCCTTGTGTCTTTTGCTATCTTTGTTTTGTTCTTTCTTCAACTGAGAAATACCAGAGTTTGCAAAGTGGACACTTTCAAGGTCATTCAAAATGAAATGTTCAAAAGTTGGAAAAATGAGAAGAAATATATAAATTAATAGAGCTTATATTTTGGGCTTGTGATCAGTATGAATAAGGTGGTGACTTTCTCTTGAATTTTTAATAAGGTGAGTTTTCATATGTGTAGATAAAAAAATTGAGAGCCAAGACTTAACTTGACTATGTTAGCATAGGACTGTTTTCCATCTTCAACTTGTCTGAGAATTGTCACCAGGGATATTAATGGCTTTCTGCACTTTTTACTGTATAGTGTTCAGTAGCATTAAAACCATTCATGCATTCCCTTTCATGTAACTTTTAATAAACTGAGAGCAAAATATCAAGTTAAAAAAATGAATTGAGTGCTTCATGCATGCCTAATTCTATTCAGCATGTTTTAAATTCTGGTTTCCTGTTTGTATTGAATGTATTTGTTGATGAGCTATAAAGTATTACAAACAACCTGCAAACTAATTCATGATTCAAATGAACAGTTTATGAGTAAGACCAATTTAGACTGTGTTAATCTGAGCTATTCTGAATACCTCAGGATTTTTTCAAGCACATGCTCTCTTATTTGACTTTGTTACCCTGTGCCTTGAAGAGAAATAGCTGTCCTCTGTGGTCTTTTCACCCTCATTTATATAGCTTCTTCTCCTTCGTAAGCCTAATATGAACTTCTCCTTCTTGAGATGGTGGGGTTTTAAAAGATAATAACAGGAAGAATTCAAGACACTTAAGTCTAGGCACCATACCAGTAAACTTCCATATTGTCTGTCTTCTATTGGCTCTAATGTAATAACCATTTTTATTCACATCTTGACAAACAGATTCTGCCTGTTGAAAAAGACAGCTATAAAAAATATTGTCAATGGCCTGGATGCAGAAAAGAATATGAAACTGGAGATGTTTTTGCATTTCATACCTTTTTTTCATATTGATATGACAAGGGGATTGAACTTGTGGGCCAGGGTAAGGATGGATGTGCAGCTGCGGGAACAGGGGGGGGGGGCAGAAGGGAACAATGTAATAACATCTGAGGCCAAAACTGACTGTACAGTGACTCTGAGAAAGTAAAATCAGCCTCACTGACAGAGTGAGATGAAAAGAAGCAGACAGGATACATCCCCAAATAGAAGCAAATTTAAATGAAATTACAGAGCATTTACAGAAGGGATCACATGAGTCCAAAGAAATGTAAAGCATAAATATTTAGTTGAGGAGAGCAAGAGCTTTAAAATAGAATGCAAATTCTAAGCCTGGAAAGCAAAACACAAAAGCGAGTTCACAATTGACAATTAAGTTGTGTTCCTCCTTTTCATTCACTAATTGTTTTCTTTGGGCTGCTTTGTAACAGAGAAATACTTTCCCACAGCAACACCATGATAACTGGTGGATAAGTTCCAAAAGAGACCCACAAAAATCTCTTGAGTTATTAAAATCCTACCTTAACAGTGCTCCACTAGTCTCAGCCTGAGTTCAGGGTCCTGGGCATGAGGAGTGTGTTGTAAGCTTTGTGTTACTGACAAGGATCCGAGATGATCAACTTATAAGAGGTTCTGGTCCATGACCAGGACATGCTGCTCTTTGGGCTCTGGTCATGGGCAGCTCATGGTGGCTGGAACCCAAGGCAGCACAGAGCCATTAACTTTGTAGGAGAGATGTGAAAGGAGGAGAGAGAGGAGGGGCTGGGATCCCACTGAGCCCTTCAAGGCCACTCCCCCAGTGACTGGAGACCTTCCCCCAGGTGCCACCTCTTAACAGTTCCACCACCTTCCAAAGCTTGAGACCAAGTCTTTTTTTTTAGTTGTCAATAAATCTTTATTTATTTATATGCAGTGCTGAGAATTGATACCTGTGCCCACACAAGCTAGGAAAGCTCTCTACCACAGAGCCACAACCCCAGCCCTGGAGACCAAGGCTTTAACACACAGGGCTTTGGGGGAACATTCCAGATCTAAACTATAGAAAGGAGTAACAAAATTCCTGAGAGGACAAGAGGAGAAAAGGAAAGGAAAGGATGAGAAATAAGAGAAAGGTGAAGGAAGGTTTCTTCCTTCTCAAAAACTGGGTTTCAGAGCCCTGGCTTCAGTCTCCACAGTTCTGCTCAAAGTTAGAAATCACCTAATTCACAGCAAGCTCTAAGCATCCGTGATCATTGTCCATTAGACTTCCTACCAAGGGTCCTTGCTGTTTTATTTTTATTTTTTAAGACAGGGTCTCACTTGTTACCATGCCTGATCTTGAACTATTGGGATCAAGAGGTCCTCTTGCCTCAACATCCCCAGTAGCTGGGAACACGGTGCACCACCACACCCAGCTGTTGATTTGGAATTTAGCAAGAATGTTCCAGGACAAGTCTCCCAACCGTTCCTACTTCTCCCAGCCTCATCTTTCCTTTGTTCCTCTGAAGCATCCAGGGTTTTGACTTGGGGCTCTGAAGGTTATAGATATAGAGGGTTGGGTAGTTGTGTTTGGCAGATACAAAGTGTCTATGCAGAAGGCAATTTTTTAACTGCACCTAGAGAAGTGATATTACAGATTGTAGGTGAAGTATACAGACTGTTTAAATCTTTTAACATGTGGAAATATGCCATCACATAAAGCATGTCAAAACTCTGAATCAGCGGGCGAAGACTGTGTGATTACTCAGAGACCCATAGGGGAAAGCAACAATTTAGAGAAATAAATGGATGACAGATAATTCAGGAAAACATGTAAAGTCAACTTGGAAAAACAAGGTTGGAAAGAGAAAGGAGTCAAGTGATTGGAAAAATAGAAAAGGGATATGGCAAGGAGTCATGAGGTTCACATCAGCAAGGACACAAGTAACCAAACACCAGTAGTCACCAGAAAGGCAAGTCACCCCCAGAACAGAAAGAAAGCGCAAAGGGTTTACAGAGTTCCCACTGATGAGATGTTTGGAAGAACAGTTTTCAAAGAGGACTGGGACAGGAGGAAATCTTCAGTAGGACAGGAAAATGCTTGAACTGTAGAGCTATGTTCCACACTGGCAGGGTGTGTACATACATCTGTGAAAGGATTATTATTAGGGGAGGAGATTTTTTTAAAATGTGTACTTCTAATAAAGTGTCTTCTTACAGTTAATATTTGGAGAGGGGCTCTCTCAAGGACAATGAAGGGCACATTGTGATTGCGGGTTGGCTTTTTGTTGTCGTTGTTATTGTGTGTTTTTTATTGTACTGCCTCCACCTGGGATAATATGCCTCTAAATTGCACAACTAAAGAAAATATCAAAAAGAAAGAAAATATTGAGGGGCTACGGTTGTAGCTCAGTTCAGAACACGTGCCTAGCATGTGTAAGGGACTGGGCTTAATCCTCAGCACCACATAAGGATCAATAAATAAAATATTTTAAAAAGAATGAAGGATCAATAAATAAAATATTTTTAAAAGAATGCTACGTTAAAAAAAAAAGAAAGAAAGAAAGGAAAGAAAATATCTATACACGACAGCTTTGGCTTTGTATTGTCCCTTCATTTTTGCCCATGCAGAAGTTATTTTTATTCACCTCATTTCCCAAGTAACTGAAAAATTTTGTGACTTATCATCAACAATACTCCATTGAACACTCTGCATGTTATTGTTAGACATTGGTGTCTGGAAAACAGAGCTGAGAATACAGAATCAGGGCAACCTAGTTTAAGCCCCAGTCTGTCCCTTATGAATAACCAAGCAAAGTCATCAAACTTCCCTTCCCTCATCTTGTTATGAAAGCCTTGGATGAAAAGAACTTGCTGGATCTTGTAGTCCCCTTGTAGTCATAATATTAGTCCAAAAGTTAATCCATGATAGTTATTATTGTAAGTTTTTCTTCAGGATGGCTTTATAAAATTTATTGATAGCCTGAAATAATCAAAAATTTACAGATATATAATAGGTAAGAGGAGAAAGAATAAGTATATTATGTCTTCAAAGGCAATATTTCTGTCATTATGTAGAGAAAAATATTTGGGTATCATTAAAAATTTTAAATCTGTAACTAGCATGCAGTTATTGATATGCAAGCATGTTAACCATTAATATAACCTATTTATATATATATATATATATATATATATATATATATATATATATATATATAGCTATTTAAAACACGAATTAGTGCCTCATTTTGCTGAGGCTGACTTTGAATCTGTGATCCTCCTACCTCAGCCTCCTGAGCTACTGGGATTATAGGCCTGCACCCCTGTTCCTGGCTGTGATTCTAATCATTTTGAATCGCTTTCTAGTTCATTGCTTATATTTTCCTAGTCTGTAAAATGAGACAAGTAATAGCTGCTGTGTCAGTCTCTCAGAAATGCTGATGTAAAGACACACTGATCACATAGCATACTCACCTTAAAATATATAGTCTGTTAAATCACATCTGATGTCACTGTGTTGGGAACATTCATAAAGAAAATGTTTCTTTCATCCTCTACAGAGAGAAATGGAGGATTGTTTGAGTGGCAGGGGTTCTACTGAGCAGGAGTCAGCATGTTGACTTCAACTAGTTTAGTCTAGTATTCAAAGTGTTTTTCATCAGTCAGTAGTAATCCTATTTCAAACTTATAATTTGGGAAGCTGCTTGGATTTGTAGAGAATCCTTCTTTGAAGTTCTAGTGAGATGACAATCTTCTCAAATTCATTGAGCTTCTGTTTCTTCATCTGTCAAATGAGGGTAAAATCTACCTTGTCTACTTGACAGAATTCTTTTGAGGATTCAGCGAGGTCTTTCCATTCATTTTATTCATTCAGCAAATATTTATCATGTGCTTATCACTTATGCTGGAGGATGGGAATGTAATGTTCATCAAAGCAGACAGGTTCCACACCTTCCTATAGACTCCAGTTAAGTGGCATAGACAATGTGTGTGAGGCACCTACAATGGTGCCTGGCATGTTTGTAAATGCCAGTAAACATTAGCTTTCTACCTGTGATGTTTAATTGTATGTGTCAACTTGACTGGGCTATGGAATACCCAGACATTTGGCTAAACATTATTTCTAGGAATGTCTGTGAGGGTGTCTGGATGAGATTTAGCATTTGAAGCTGTAAGTTCAGTAAAGCAAAATGCCTTCCTCAGTGTGGTGAGCCTGCTTCAATCCACTGAGGGCATGAATGGAAAGGCAGAAAAAGGAGGAATTCTCTTTCTTGACCTGCCTGCTTGAGATGGGAAATGGCCTTCTCCTGCCCTCAGACTAAAACTCACACCATATATGCTCTTGGCTCTAAGGCTCTTGGATTTGAATCTGAGTCTCCAGTTTACAGACAGCAGATTGTGGCACTAATACGCTAACCCTTGAGGTAAGCATCCTCAGAATGACTCGTGGGTATCCAACTCAGTGCCCTGGAATCAGGAAGCTGGATCTCAGTTGCAAACTGATTCCCTTACTTGTCAGGTCATGTTGTTCATAATCACAATCCTAAGCTATTGCTACCCATAATGTAAAGAGTCATTCTTCTCCATATAATATGAAATGAGGTGAGGGGCAGGAGAGGGAGAGAGTGCTCTCACAGATCATTCAATTTATCTTCCTTTGAGAGCTGGTAAATGAGATTTTATGTCCAGAAAATAGAGGATTCAAAAGTTTGCCAAAGTCCTGGGAACTTAAAGTGAAGGCAGGGATAGAATTGCTGTTCATCACTGTCTACTTATTTTCTATTTAAAGAGTTCTATTTTCCTAGTAGAAGGGGTTGGTTTAATACAGTGTTCAGTGAATGTATTGATTGAATGTATGATGATAAATGTGGCCAACTTACCTCCTAATCTTCCTCTAAGTTTACCTAGCTGAGGGTGAATGAACTTATTATTTATTAATTTTTTTAGTTGTAGATGGGCACATTACCTTTATTTTATTTATTATTATGTGGTGCTGAGGACTGAACCCAGTGCCTCAAATATGTGAGGCACGTGCTCTGCCACTGAGCCACACTTACCACCTGAAATAATTTTAGTACAGCCATGAAGGTCTTTTTTCTTTGCCTTGGGACTGTGGTACCATTTATTATTATTATTATTATTATTGTTATTATTATTATTTTCATTTTTAATATATATATATTTTTAGTTGTCAATGGACCTTTGTTCATATGCAGTGCTGAGAATTGAACCCAGTGTCTCACACATGGTAGGCAAGTGCTCTACCACCACACTACAATCCCAGCCTAATATTATTAATTTTTCTTTTGCAAAGAGTAAGAATTTGGGGCCTGGGGATGTGGCTTAAGTGGTAGTGTGCTTGCCTAGCATGTGTGAGGCACTGGGTTTGATTCTCAGCACCACATAAAAATAAAAAAAAAAGATATTGTGTCCACCTTAAAAAAAAACTAAATAAATAAATAAATATTAAAAAAGAGTAAGAATTTGTAGATTGGCATCAGGTAGAAGATATTTTCATATGTGGCACTATATGCCTGAATATGAAGTTTTAACATTTCAGCTAAGAACAATTAAGTTATGCCAGGATAATACATAAGGAAGGAAATGAAGAATACATACACTGTTCACATGTCAAAAATGTGTCCACATTTTACCAGAGAAGATGGCTATAATACCTGATCCAGAAAAGGGAAGGACATTTATTAGCAAGGGAGATAAAAGATTTCTAAGGAACTTTACATATTGCATGCAAAACCAAAGCGACCTGGGTGCATAGAAAGAATGAGTTTGTTTAACAAAGCACATTAATTTTAGTTTTAAGACTCTATTCTCTAATATGCAATATTTCTAAAAAAAATAGTTGTATTAAATGTAGCATTTTTGTTGTACATCTCTCTTTGGCTTGCTCAAGACAAATGCAATGCTGAAAAGGTTTTTTTTTTTTTCTGATGATCTAACAAGAAGTGTACTTCTGTCACATCCAGAGTGACTGATAATGCTCAGGCCTATCCATTACTCCATTCAAATAATAGGGTTTGCTTGCTTTTAAGGTCACTTGGGCTATAATGTTGTTATTGTCTTTCCTGCTGTGCTGTAGTCTCATTTTCATGGAGGACTGGTAGAAGAGGTATTGGGCAGCACTCTTCACAGACATAATGCCACTGTTAGACCTCTTTGCCTGCAGTCTTGAATTTCCTTGCATACAACAGGGGTTTTAGTGGCATAAGAAACTTGAGTTTCACTATGTATTCAACAATGCAACAACAGAAATCATTCTTGAATATCATTTGTCTTCAAGTTAGAAAGTAGGATGAAAATATTTAACAGTTTGCATCTCAAGAATGCTTTTTGGTGCTTAAAATAAACAAATCATATATTTGAGGCTGGAGATATAGCTCAGTGGTAGAGATTTGCTTAGTATGTGCAAGACCTTGATTAGATCAACAGCAGACCAAAGAAATATCGTATACTAAGCAGAGTGGTAGAAGGAAAAGGCTTTTAGGTCAGAATTTAACTAAATTACTGATCATTTGAAGTTCCATTAAATAGCAAACCACATCTTGAACTTTAGAGTCAAAAACATTCACTCGCATTTTAAATGAGGTCTCATTTTTCTGTAGTGGATATAGACTAATCTGAATTTCTGTCTTGTTTTTATAAAAGGATATACACAACCTCATACTTTTCTATTTATGTAATTTCCTATTATAGGCTTGACTTTATTAACTTCCAAAAATCTTACATGTCTCAGGTTTTGCTTTGTAGTCTCATTTTCATAGAGGATTGGTAGAAAAAGAGAGAGGAATTGGTAGCACTCGTTCATGCAAAAAGTCCAAACTTTTTATTAAACTGAAATAGCTCAGGAAATTTTAGATTCTTGTTGTTTTGTAGAAATAATTGTACATGAGGAAGCCTCAAATGTTAATAGAACACAGGACTCCTCGGTTCGGAATCCAGCTCTATTGTTACGTTGTGTGACATGGGGTGAGACATATCTCTCTGAGCCTCTGTTTGTACTACAGCATCTCTGATGTCATATTTAACTACATAAATATATGCAATCTTTCCCATGTCTGCAGGGAATTGGTTCCAGGACCTCCTATGGATACTAGAATCTGAGGATGCTCAGGTTCCTTATGTAAAAACAGCATACTGTTTGCATGGAATCTTCACACATCCTCCTATATGCTTTAAATTCTTTCTGGATCACTTATATCTAATACAATGTAAAAGTCTCGTAAATAATTTTATACTGGATTTTTTTTAGGGAATAATGACTAGAAGAAATCTGTACATGTTCAGGAAACACAGTTCTTTTTTGGGGGGGGGGGTTACTATTTTTGATCTGAGGTTCATTGTGGCTGGAGAGATAGAACCTGTCCTGAAATTTTGAGTCTACATAGCAATGTTTTTTGTATACCTGGTGCTGAGCCTGCTCCCTTTGCTCCACAAACTTGGAGACCTCTGTGTTTTCTCAAAGCAAAGCATGTTGGCTTAATGTAAATAATTAAACCCAGGACTTCTTTCCCTAAGAAATGCTGGATTTTGGTTTAATAGGTTTTCCCAAGCTTTTTTGTTTTGCAACATTTCAAATCTTCAGAAAAGTTGCAGGCAAAGTATAATGAGGAGCTTGTATTTACCAATTGCTAACATTTTGCCACATTTGCTCTCTGTTTCTGTACTCCTTTCCTTGGTGTATAGGTATTGTTGAACCATTGGATAATTTATTGCAGGCATCCTGACACTTCATCCCTAAATACTGTAGCATATATTTCTTAAGAAAAAGGACATTCTTCTACATAGCCACAATATGACTACTTGGGAAATTTAACATTGATCCAATATTATTATCTGAAAATAAACTCTATATTAAAATTTTCACAATTGTTCCAATACAGTTCTTGTAGTTTTATTTATTTGTTTGCATTCCATGATATAACCAAGATTATCTGTTACATTCAATTTTTCTATGTTTTACCCTCCCTTGAGTTACAATTTTCTAGTCTTTTTTTATTTGTTCACTTTTATAGTATTAACATTTTTTTAGAATTCGTGCCAGTTTTCAGTATGTCCCTCAAGTTGAATTTGCCTGGCTGTCTCTTAATGATTAGATTCAGGTTAAATATTTTTGGAAGGAAGGGCTCAGGGGCCGAACACATGCTTAACATGCACACCTGAGTACCACCTCCAGCATCATAAATTTTTTGAAGGAATATCATATAGGTATTAATGTGTATTCAATGCATTATATCCAAATTTATGTGCTCTTGTAATTGGTACAATATTTTGAGTCATTTGATTAAGGCAGAACTCACCAAATGTCTGCAATGTTAAAGTACTATTTCTCCTTATAATTAATAAGAGATATGAAGAGGGACACTTTGAGACTTTATTTGTCAAAGATTCTGACATCCATTATCAATGGTGATTGTAAGATTGCTATAGTTTGATTGCTTTCTACAAAAATAATTTGGATAATCATTAGATCTCTTGCAAACATGGGCTGGACCACAGACAGACCCCAGAGTGTGTTTGTGTAAGGGAGGTGCTAAGGCAAAGTGAGAAGATAAACTGACATGCTCTTTGTATTTTGAACAGTGTTAAGTGGAGGGCTTGGGGTACCTAATGGGAAGAATCTAAGAAAAGTAAACATTTGTTATGTGTTGAACAGAACAAACACATTATACTGTTTTCAGTCTTTGCAGATAAGACCCAGATTGAAAACAATGGGTTTCTGCAATGCAAATAATGTATTAAAGTCTTTCTTTTTTAAATGGTGAGTTATAGTTTCCCTTTTTTATTTCAGTTCCCCTCCTCCATTATATTTTTGGTTGTAATTTCATTTTGTAATTTCACTCTAAGTCTGGTTGTAATTTCACAAAATTCAAATATTATTGATAGTAAACACAGTTAGTAACCAATACTGTGTCAGAAAGAAAAGTTTTCAAGAGACATTACCGATAGTGAAGATTTTAAGTGATAAGGAACAGTAACAAATAATCCAAGTATACGTCTATTTTTATCTTGAATAATTTGTTTTCTTTGTGGTTCTCTGATTTATCAGAGTTAATTTACAACAAAAGCAAATTTTACACCAATTTGTGAATCAGCTTTTAAATAATAGGGAGAACATACCAAGTGTTGCAATAAAGAGAAAATATTCTGCAGAGAAGAGCAAAAGTTAATAATAATGGCAATAATCATGATGATGTTAAAGAATGCTAATGAGCTTTGATAAAAGATCTTGTGAAGCTGAGGTAGTCTAATAATAGCACAGTAACCAGAACAGAGTGCATAGAAGGTGGATTGTGCAAATTACATTTTAAGTGGTGAGAATAACCTGGTTTAGGAAACAAGGAAGAGAGATGTGAAAGGATAGACGGCATGTAATCAATAAAGAAGTCTTGTCAAAGGAATTTTTGCCTTGCAGAATCGCACTAACATATGTCTTCTTTTTACTATCTTTATGTTTCTCTAATTGATCTGATGACTTGAACCCAAAGCAGGCAAATCACTTTTTTGCATGAGAATCATTTGGTCACCCGCAGGCATCTTTCATTGGCTTCATATGGCAGAAACTGAAGAATATGTTTGCAGGAGCGCTGCGGGGGGCCTGGCCTGATGCTTGATCCATCTGCGGTGCCTGGGCACGCCCTGGCCCCGATCGCCCCCTGGCGTCCCCACCCTGAGCACCCTCCTTGGACCCCACGGGTCGCCCAGGGGGAATGCCCTGGGGCTCAGCCCATCCCCAAGCGCTTCCCCCAACGCTCAGCCCCCTCGCCCCTCACCCCCCCCCCCCCCGCGCGGCGCCCCGTACCCCCAGTGCGCATGCCCGGCCGCCCCAGCGTGCACGTCCTGGGCTTGGGAGCGCTGCGGGCCCCCAGCCGCCCACGTGATACTGTTGGCTGCTGCCCTGCCTGGCCGCCGCTGGCTGCCCGGCTTGGACCTCTTGCGGCGGCTCGGCGGTGAGTTTCCTGCGTGAGCAGCGGCTGGGGCTTTCTCCTGCGCCGGGGCGGGCGAAGTTCCGCGCCCCCCCTCTGCCGCGACCTTTGCGGGCTCGCCGGCGGGTGCGGGCCACGAGCGTCTGCGCGGGGCGGAGGGACGCCGTGCCGCGGGAGGGAGGGCTCCGTGTCAATTTTTTTGTGCGGCTGCGGCTGGAGCCTGTGGTGCGCAGGCGGCGAGCGCCGGGACCCCGGCGTGGCAGAGCCATGGATGGCCCGACTCGGGGCCATGGACTCCGCAAAAAGCAGCGGTCACGGTCGCAGCGAGACCGGGAGAGGCGCTCCGGGGCGGTCTGGGGACAGCGTTGCGGGCGGCGGCGGGGCTGGCCAGACCGGGGCGCCCTCGCTCGCCTCGTCTTCGGGCTCCAACAGGGAAGACAATGGGAAGCCCCTGTCCTCCGCCGAGTCCCGGCCCAGACCCCCGCGGAGGAAGAGGCGAGAGTCCACCTTGGCCGAAGAGGACATCATTCATGGGTTTGCCAGGACCAGCTTTGTCACTTTTGAAGCGCTAGAGGTAAGCGCCCCCTCCCCCCTCTGCCTTTCTGCTCGGCCCCATTGGCAGCGCCGGCCTCCCCGCCGGGCCTCCCCCCTGGTGCTGTCTGTTGATCTGTCTGGCCCGCTGTGTCTATACCACGTTTTGTTTACCCATTCATTTTTATTTTACATGTGAGGTGCTTCTGCCTCTTGGCTATTGTATATGTAGTGTTGCTATGAACATGGATGTGCAAGTCTCTTTGCAATCCTCTTTTCTATTTTCTCTCTGTGTGTATGTACAGACATAGATATTGATATATGTATATGTGTGTGTGTGTATATATATACACACACGCACATACACAGAGAAGTAAAATTTCTAGATCACATGAAAAGTCTGTTTTTATTTTCAAGGAACTGTTTTTCATAAATAACTAGATTTTAAAGATATGTGTTTAAGGTTATCTTTTTGGTCCTTGATCTCTAGATTGTTTTGAATTGACCCTGGGTAAGTGCTCTCAGTCACCTGCTGTAGCATACCTTGAACTTGAACACACTTCCACCACTGTCCGTTGCTCACTGAGGCCCAGACCCAAATAACAGATTCTCAGGATCCATGACTGGCCAGAGAAGTAAGTTGAATCTTAGCAGGCTTGAGCTTAAATATTTCTTAATTGTCCAGATCTTTCAGTGCCCCACTTGGAGATTACTGTCATCACTGTGTCTCATCAGTTCTATTGTAATTATACAAGACAGTTTTTTTTAAATCAGACTTTATATTCCTATATGTAGGTACCACGTTTTAGTTTTATCTCCTCTAAAACCTGCAGAATTTGGTACAATACTCTGTTGGCAATTTTCTAGTGAATGTTTGGTTTATCAGACAAGTGATTGATGGAAAGGTATATGGTAGAATTAGTGTCTTTAATCTTGACCATGGCCCCAGATGGCTGTTTGACCACATCTAAGCTACCAGCCCTCTTCTTGTCATGTCAGTTTATGAGCTGAAAGAAAGAATGAGCATAGGTTAAAGAACATTCAGCACTTACCTTGTGCTAGGTACTTTGCTAAGCACTTACATTAGCTCATTCCACTTTACAGTAGTGCAGTAGAATACATTTCACTTTTGTAGGCAATGAAACGATGGAGAAGGGAGACAGTCTGCTCAGCTCAAAGAGGTAGACTAGGCACAGGATGTATATTTCTTTTCCATGAGGCTAGAAAACTCATGTTATAGTTATAACCAGGAGCTAGGATAGTTTCAACACCACCAGCAATGAACTATAAGTTGTAAGGTTTAGAAGAATGAATAGGAAGATCCTGAGGTGGGGTACTGAGACCCTGTATAAAAGAACCACATTTTAATTAGTAACAAATGGAGGGAGTGATCAGTGCAAGTTGAACAGTGGAGAAGGTTGTATGCTATCGGAAAGTGTTTGAGAGAGATAGTTGCCCTGATTTGGAAGAAGGGGAGTTGAGGGAAAATTAGTTCCAGAGGACGGAATGAGAGGATGAGGTGGCTGGAGAAGATAAGTTCCTTCACAGAGGGGCTTGGGTTTTCCAGTCTCCCAGCAGAACAGGGAAATGTGACCTGATGGCTTAGCTGGTGTCAAGGCTCCAGGTAGCAAGATAGCATTCTTCTTCTTAGATTGGGCCCTCAGCATCCCCACCATGGAGCGTGTGGGGCCGAGTTTCAGCACACATTTTGCACATATTCTTTTCCCCCACTATGAGTGAAATAGAACATGAAGGAGAAATCAACAAATACTCTGAATCTCTTGACACAGAGAGCAAAACATATTGATGGTGTCCCACAACTCTTGATAATTTCATTGAACTATATGAAGCTTAAAATTGATACGTAGGCCTAACCTTGATTAACATTGTTACTGTCGTTCTGACTTGACTGGATAAACTGATGTGGAATAATCTATTAAATATATCACACTTGAACAAGGAATGTAAATCATATTTCATCTATAATTAGGTGGGAGACAAAAATCACAGAGACGAGTTTAGTGAATATGTCTTGGTGTGTACACAGCATCACTAGAATTTTTTTCCTGTTCCATGGGGAGAAAGAAGTTGATTGCCTTTCAAGAACTGATTGCTGTCCAGGAAATGAGAGGCTGAGGGGTGAATTATGTAATGTTCACAGAGTGGGTTTTATTTATGGATTCACTGAGATTAGCTGCAGTCTTCCTAAAGTTAATGGCACTGGAAATGCACCATTCTGTATTTAGCTGGAAATACCTAACTTTCCAAGTTAGAGACCTAATTGCTTCTCAGATTATAATGTGGTTGCATTTGTATCTCCTTCTCCTTTCATGGGAGCTGTCTGCTGCCTTTATCTTTTGTGAATTAATGTTGCAAACCAGAGCTTGTGAGTGAAAAGGATGGTATATTTTCAGTTCTTTGGTGCTCTTGTTTCCCAGTCACAGAATAATCTATAGTGAACCTGATTATTGATAATAAATAAGAGACATAAACCAAAGTAAAAAAGATAAAGACAGTGTGTTTGGAGGGGATCATTGAACCAAACTGTAGCTAGGAAATAAGATAATTGTAGTTTTTACCTCATATGGTTGTTTTGAAGGGTAAAAACATATGCTAAACCTTTAGAACAACATGTAGAATGTGTTTCAGTGCATTTTATTTGCTTTCATTATTATTAGATATGTAGTTGGTATTTGTAGTGAATGGTGAGTGTGGTATGAATGTGAATGTTAAGAGCATAAATAGGCATGTAACTGATATGTTTATGTCTTTTTCCAGATGGTTGGCATAATGAAACAAAAGGTGACATTATGGAATTGTTCTTATTTGGAACTAACATATCAGAGAATGTTTTAAGTTGCAGTTTCATTTTGTTTTGTGAGGTTTTTCTTGACTGTTGTTGGTTTATAGTATTTTTGGTGCTAGAGATTGAACCTGGGACCTTGCACATGGTAAGGACATGATCTACCATTAAGCTATACCCTAGCCCCTTTTTGTTTGTTCTTGATATATTAGTTTGATTTATTTCAGGTGATGTTGTCATAATGTATCAAAGCATCTTTTTATACTTTTAAAAATATAAATGAGGACCATACCATCATTTGGAAAATGCCTGTAATGATAGGTAATCAGTATATGTGTGGGAGTATTTTTTAATGAGGATTGTTTAGAATTTATTGACTCTGTGACACCGTCCTCAGACTTGAGTTATAGGGCTTTCCAAAAATGAGATGTGAGTGCTGCAGTAGAATCATCCAGGGCTACCTGAGGGTGTTTTTGAGGTGCCAGCCTTTTGCCTCCAGCATTTTTGGAGAAGGTAGTTGTGTCTTGAGTCACCTGGACTATTGGGCATGGGCTGCATGGTTATACATAGTATAGGGTTAGCTATGTGGAGTTAGGTGCAGCTGTGGTATTTCACCTAAGTCATAGCTTTTTGTGGAGTGCTTCACTACAAAAACTTGGTGGATTTCAGAGATGATGTACTTTATAAATGGAGTCTAGAGAGGCCTATGAGAGAATAACAGAAGGCCGACATTTCCCACTCTGCCAATTGTTTGTCTCAAGGCTTTGCATAATGACTTTCTGTCTCTCCCCTCCCCACCTCTTCTCACATGCACTTAGAAGGACTTAATGGCATCATTTATAGTTGGAGAATAAATGTAAAACTGATTTGTTCAAGAACACCAATAAGTTGCAGTTAAAAAAGTAAAGACTCATATAAGGCAGGACAGATTGCTACTTGAGGGAGCTAATGGCCAGTTGGTTTTAGAGTAGATCACCAAAGGAAATGTAGCTTTACCTGCTGACCCCTCAGTTCAAGGAGCTGTGTTCACAGTGTTGGAGCACTGTGGGGGAGGGCTCAGATTTTACAGCAGAAAGAACTGTGGATGACTAACCTTGCAGTTGCTCTGGCCTCTGCACCCATGACTCTTGTGCATTTCCCGTGAAAATTTCCCCCCACCCCCACCCCCATCTTCTAAAGCCGGGGAGATCTTTCTACACGTAGCCACAGGCTTAACCTGGTACCTGGACAAGGGACTGATGAGAAAGGGGATTTGGGATTTTTAGGGGAAAATTACTTGGCTTTGAGAAACTTAATGGAAAATATGTATTCAGTGCAGCTAGGTTCCAGGCACACACTGGAATAAAGAATTAAGCATTGTTTCATCTCTCAAGAAGTTGTCTAGTGTGAACAATCTGTGTGCAAATAAATGGTTTCAATTACTGTAAAAAGAGCAGCAATGAAAGGGGCCACAAGAATGGTGGTAGTATAGAACATGCAGTAGAAGTGTTCAGGAGGACGTTGATCAAGGTGGGTTTGAAAGACAATGAGAAGCTTGCCAAATAAACAAGAAGGGAGATCACCAGGGCAAAAGAACAACGAATGGTCTGTCTCTTAAGAAGATTTGGAGCTAAGAACCAAATCCAGAGACTGGGTGTATTTTGCTTCAGTTCCACCTTATACCTGCCTGTCATGTGACCTGATTTCTTTGCTTTTACTAAGGGAAAGAAATGGGAATCCCCTTGTCTCCCTTTTGTTTGGCATAGAAAGCTAAAATGTCTAAAATTGTGATCTTGGGCTAAGATTATTTAGTAATCATCTAATCATCAGTGATAAAGTATTGTCCCTCATAAACAAGACACTGAGTTCCATCCCTGGCAATAGGGGTGGGGTGAGGGAGAATTGTGATTGTGTCTAACTTTGATAATAAAACTTATAGAGCCTGAGATAGATGTACACGATTAGTTTAGTGACAGATATAGGGTCAAATAAGACATTCACATTGGTCCGGTTCCATTTTAGTTGCTCTGCATTTGAGTCATTACTTTTTTTTTGCCCCCCTTGCTGGGTTCATTGCTTCTCATTCATTAAGTCAGTGCTTACTGAGTTGGTTCTAAACAGCTGTGTAGTCTAACAGAAGTACAATTTTTTCCTGTCTGGAGCTTAAAGCCTTAAAACGTGAATTAACTTTGGAAAATATAGGCTGGTATCAGTTTATGAAGAGCTAGTCTAAGAAGTTAGGACTTAATAATTTGCACCCCCAACCCAGGGGGAATGCCAATGAGTTCTTTGAATTTATAGCCTAAGGCAAATCCTTTTTGATTCCCATGTTCCTTTACTTTATTTATTACAGGAGGATAATGCCTTAATGTGTTTGAGTAAATTTTGAAAATGTATACTAAAGGTAGTTTTATAAGCTTTGCATTGTGTGAGAGAGTAGTTTGTAAAAATGTGGACTCAGGGAGCAAAAGAGCATGGTTTTGAATTCTATCTCCATTATTTATGAGCTGTGTGATTTTTGGCTATTAAACTAGGAGTATTTCCTTATAGGAAATACTAAGGAAAATTGTAATTTAAATCATTGTCACATAAAAATTACTATAAGGAATAAATGAACAAATTCAAACAAAAGTATACAAGTAGGTCGCCTTACACATAGTATTATCCACAATTGGATTGTCTGGTGACCTCCTTTAGTGGGTCTGATTTTTCTAATGCCCTTGAACATTGCTGCTGTTTCTGTACATTTGTGCATCAAAATCATTGAGAAGGCATCTTAAAAATATACATCTCTAAGAGTTCTAGTTCTGCAAAGAGTGTTAGCCCCTTTCTTTCCTTTAAACTTTTTCCCCTTAAGATCTTTTCCCTTAAACTAAAAACCTTGAACATGACACAACAAAAAAGCACATGAAAGGTAGAAAGAATCCAGAGTGTCTACCACTTAGGGACTTGAGAAAAGGCATGACAGTGAATCTTCTGGATTTGCTTAATGATGCCTAAGGACACAAAACTCATAAATTGTGTAGTTTTAGAATGAGTATTTTGGGAACTTCTGGTCAGTAATGGCTACAGTTATAGGAACTGCCCTCCTGCCCTGCTCCCCTATCCAAAAAAAAAAAAAAAACCCAAAAAACTTAAATGTCTGTTTCCCTACTGTATCCAATACCAAGGGAAAAACCATATCCCATATCCCTAAAGCTACAGCAGGACAGAGCAAAAAAATTGATCTTCGCACTCTGCTTGTTGGAAGCAGGCAGTGTTCATCAATATCCCTGCCAGGTGGTGTCAACAGCAGGGTGCTGATCTTTCATTCCATGATTGACAGAACTAGGTGGTAGTCTAGAAGAGGGCCAGGGAATATAAGTAGGGGTGGGGGTTGGGGGGTCCAGGCTGAAACTGAGCTTCCATTCCCATCCTTCTGCAACAAAGTGGTAGAATCATCCCTTCTCTCCCCTTCCCTGGGTGCCATCGGGGCTGAGAGGAACCTGATCTTACACCCTCAACTGGCGGAAATGAGGCAATGCCAGCGAGTGCATATTTTATTTGAAAGGTGTCAGCATGGCCAAGCAGGGAGGTGAACTTGCACCTTGCCATCTGTAACAGGCAGTGAGACTCAGTGCATTCTTTTTCCACTGTAGTATTTGGTGAGTCCCAGAGGGAAACCCTGCCTCCCCATCCCCCATGCTACATTTCAACATGCCTACTAACTAAAGACATCTGGAATAAAATGAAAAGAATCAGGAAAATCGAACATGAATGAGAATAGCCAGTAGCACATGTCAGCACTGAGATGAATTAGATATCAGAATTATGAGAGGAATTTAATACTTCAACAAGGAATTTATTTAAACAATTGAAAAACATAAAATCTTAGGAAAAAGTCTTATGGACCTAACAGGAGGCCAGTTTTGATGTTCACAGCGTGATGGAGATGTTGTAGATCTTGGTTGTGGATACTACACCAAACAGTGTACTTACAATAGGTATTTTTTTCCTAGATATAAAGTTTTAATTTTAAATAACCAAACTTTATAATTTTATACATAATCCAATACAATATTAATAAAATTAGCATTTCAGCCTCCAAGAATTGTTTTGTGATGGAGATAGTCTTGAAACCAGAATGGGTACTTTTATTTGAAGTAAATTATACCTTAATAAAGTTGATTTATAAAAAAATACATGGGGCCAGTAATTCAAATATGGAGCTTCTGGTTCAGTAGTTCTATTACAGAGTCCAAGCATATATATATTTTTAATAATTCATCACATGGTTTGAAGGCAGCTGGAGGCTCTGAGGAATACAGATTTCTCCAGAGGAATCTAGGCTAGTTGTGAATTCATTAGCATATAAATCTGTTAGCAATCTGTACAAATAGAAACTTGTTCTGGTAAATTATGAATTACTGGATAAGTACCTGCAGAATAAACAGAAAACATAATTACAAACAGTTAAGTGTATTATCCCCATATGGAAGTTATTTTTGTCTGTTTCTTTTATTGGGCAATGTTGTGAAAAATGTTATGTGGTCACCGAATTGGATGGGGGTTGGGGGTAGCCAGGGGAAGCAATATGGGGTGGGAATGGGAAAGATAGTAGAATGAATTGGATATAACTTTCCTATGTTCAGATATGAATAAATGACCACTGTTACTCCACATCAAGTACAACCACAAGAATGGGAAGTTGTACTGCTTGTATGTATGATATGTCAAAATACATTCTGTTGTCACATATAACTAAAAAGAACAAATAAAAAAAAAGTTATGTGGTATTCCTGGAAGCTGTCAATTATGGTGCTAGGTCATAAAAAAAGCTGAATTGTGGTATGTCTCGTGAATAATAAGAGAGGAGATTAGATACAGTTCTATATTCTAATCCTATTGGCTTTGTGTTAGGGAAACTATTTGTGGGGGGAATATAAACATTTGGAATTTTCAGCCTATATTAACAGGTGATGACACTTAAAAATTTGTGTATGTATCTGTCTTCAAATCTGTATGATTTCTAAGATGGGGTAGCTTTTTTTCTTTCCTAATGTAGAACCATGACTGAATTAGAAGGCAAATACAGTATTATTCTGTTTTAGGAACAGCACTCTGGTAACATTTTAAGAAATGTAAATAAGTCTTATGTAAGTGAAGGTATTCAAGAAGTTCTGGGTGTGGCACAGAAGGGATGAGTACTGGGAAACCGCTAAGAATATTTTAAAATTTCATTTTCTGCTGTTCTTTAAAAGACAATAAGCCATGAATACAACTGTAGAACCATAAGAAATACTCATAAAAAGTGATTTCTGCTGGGTGTGGTGGTGCACACCTGTAATCCCAGCAGCTCAGGAATCTGAGGCAGGAGGATCCAGAATTCAAAGCCAGACTCAGCAAAAAGCAAGGCACTAAACAACTCTGTGAGGCTTTGTCTCTAAATAAAATACAAAATAGGGCTGAGGATGTGGCTCAGCGGTTCAGTGGCCCTGAGTGCAATTCCAGTATCTCTCCTGTCTCCCAAAGTGATTTCTATATGTGCTGGTATCCCTGGCTATGGATCTAATGTGCTTGTTTTTTTTAGTAAACCTAGGAGTTAATAGTGAGGAGTCATTTTTGTTTCCTTAGGTGGCTCTGGGATCTATAAGATAACAAGAAATACCATGGTATGTGCTTATCTCTGTGTCTCTTGCCCTTCCCATGGATATTCCTAACTTTTCAGGCTCCCTGTTACCTGTCTGTGTTTGACAGCGTGATTCTTAATCATGTGTAGTATGTACAGTCACTTTCAGCATCACCATTCTTTGACCTGGGGAGGAACACAGCCAGTTTGCTAATCATTAATCCCTGACTGTGGAAAGCAGATTACTCAAGAGTGGGTCCTGATTCCTACTCGAGATGAAGCTTCTTTTATTGAGAGCAAAAATAAACTCAAAGTGGTTTTTCTTTGGGGGTAGGGGTGGGAGTAGGGTTACCAGGGGTTGAACTCAGGGCCATTTGACCATTGTGTCATATCCCCAGTCCTATTTTGTATTTTTTAAATTTAAATTTTAAAGACAGGGTCTCACTGATTTGCTTGGTGCCTTGCTTTTTCTAAGGCTAACTTTGAACTCAAAAGTGGTTTTTGAAGTAATCATCATAACCACTTTTCCCGATTGGTGCCTGTACTTGCCCTTCTATGGTTAAAACAACTTAATATGTTTGGAAAATAATAAAGGCATTGTATCTAAAGGGAACTTTAGAATTACATGACTTTCCTTGATTCTTGGGCAGTCTCAGGTAATCCCAGAAAGCGTGGTCACAATAAATCAGCAGAGGCTTTCATAAACGGAGGAAATCTATCCCATTATGCCTGCCCCATGCCATTTTCTTATCTGTCACTTAGGATTTCTAGACTACTAAAGTTTTCTGGCTGTATTAATGGAATGGTTGTATTTATTTCAAGCTCTGTTACTTAAGCAACTTTCTAGTAGTCATTTGTACACTTTGTAGTTCTGAGAACACACTTTGCTTTAATTGAAGGTCTTGCACCCATATTCTGATGGAAGCAGCTAACATTTTTTGAGCAATTCCTGTGAAAGCTTCCCTTTATGTAGATGATTCTCAGAAAGCTAGGTTTTAGAATAATTCCCTATAGGTGCTACTATTTTACTCTAAGGCCTTTGAGCTTTGATGTTTTTAAGGTTCCAAGTATTGAATCCAGGGGTGCTTAACCACTGAGCCAGGTCCCCAGCTCTTTTATTTTTTTGAGATAGGGTCTCACTAAGTTGCTGAGGCTGGCTTTGAACTTGGAATCCTCCTATTTCAACAGCATGCACCATTGCATCTGGTCTGAGCTTTGATTTCTAAGAAATAGTTGAAACTTTAATGAAGTCCAATGAAGTGTTTTTTATTCAATAGATGATTATTATTATCAATTTTAATATAAAATCATTTCCCAATAATTTCTTTCTTTCTTTTAAAAACAGACTTTGAAGAAAAATTTCTTCTTCAGGATAATTTTTTTTTTTCCAAATTTTTTCTTGTAACTCTTGATTAAAGGAAGAGAATTTTTGGATAGTATGGGAACAGCTGACTCCTGTAGGTTTAGAAGGAATTGGCATTTAATCAAGTTTCTGGGGATAGACCACTCATGCCAGTTTATATTGACATAAAGCCCTCCCTTTTCTCTGTGGAGAGTGTGGCTTATGATTTCACATGGAGGCTGGCTGAATGATAAGCCATTAAATATTAACAAAGCACCTACCTGTGTAAGTCACAGTACTGGCTATAGGGATATTTAGAAGGTTCATTTTCTTTTAGGACTTTATTATCTAATTGTAAAGGTAAGATTAAATGCCTTAAAAAATGGATCAACAGTACAGTAATTCTTAAATATTTTTTTTAGGTTTTCTAGTGTAGTGGTTCTTGGATGTTAATGTGCCTCAGAATCACTTGGAAGCCTTGCTGAAATACCGATAGTGGCCAGGTGCCGTAGCCCACACTGTAATTCCAGTTACTTAGGAGGCAGAGGCCAAGAGAATCTCAAATTTGAGGCTAGTTCGGACAACTTAGACCCTGTCCCCTCCCCTCATTATCTCTCCCTCCTTCTTTCTTGTTCTTATCGTTTCTTCTCACCACCTCCCTTTTGTGGTTCTGGGGATCAAACCCAGGTCCTTTACTGATGAGCTACACCCTCAACTCCGAATTTCTAAGAAGTTCCCAGATACCACTGGTGTTCCTGGTCCAGAGACCACACTTAATGAAGCGCTAGCCGTGTGCATTAGAATCATCCAGGGTCTTTAAAACACACACACACACACACACACACACACACACACACTCAAGACCAGGTAAACGAGGATTGCTGTGTGATGGGATCTTCAATGTATTTTTCTATTTTTAAAGCTCTCAGTTATTTGTAGTATGCAGTCAGATTGGGGAGTTACTGGTCTCACGTGTAAGGGGCATAATTTTAGATTTAGAGCACATGATATTCCTGAGAAGTTATTGATTCTGATCTTAAAGAATGGTAAGAGAAAAGAAAGGTATGTTTTATGTTCTTATAAAACTAACACTGAGAATAAGTCAACTAGTTTTCTAGTGGTTTCTTGGGGGTAGGCAGAGGGGCTTGTGAGGCAGCAAGGGGCCAGTGGGTAGGATTGAGGTGCATGCTACCACTAGCAGTAAGGAGCATTTGCTAACTGCCTTCTGAACTTCCCCTTAAATAGGCTAGTACTTACCCTAACAGACTTTCTTGTAAGTGCATTTGGAGTGAGGCATGGCTGTGGACTATGAAATAGTGATAGACTGAACTTTGAAAAATGACTGTCATTTTTACATTTCATTTAAACTATATTTATTCATGTATAAAATAAGGTACTGCATATAGTTGCTATAGTTCAGTGTGTGTGTGTGTGTGTGTGTGTGTGTGTGTGTATAACAATTTTAGAAACATTGTTTATTACATGTTGATCCCTTAAGTTCTAGCTGTGGGTCCTACATACAGTCTGTGCTCAATAAATCCATGTTTGTTAAATGAATTGGAAAGGCTATCTTTTCACATTAAGTGCCCCTACATTAGGAAGGACATAGAACACTTGTTTCTGAGCTTTACAAAACAAACAAGCCCCTGCCATTTTAGGTTTCCTAACCTAGGCAAGAAGTCTCATAATTAAAGGAAATAATAAATAATGGAAATACATTTTCTCTATGTGTACTAGTCATAAGCTGCTTGTCATCTTTAGAGTTCTTTTCCTTTTCAGTTCCAATTGATATTTAATCATGTAAAATTTAGGTAATATTTTTAGATTTTGTTTTTGACTTTATTAACTTAAATTGATTATAAAATAACAGAATATTTTGTGTTTAATTTCTTGGAAATAGAACTTTTGTTATGAATTTCGTAGGGCTCAAAACTTACAAAATAAATATTGGACATTTGGTATTAAAATTTCGACCTTTTCTGTTTTAAGTCAGTTGAAATGCTGTGGTGAAGTGGCCATCCTGTGTTGGCGACAGGTCTTTTCTCCACCCATCAAGGGAAATGTGACACACAGCAGCATCTGGATTTTTGGCCCAGGGTGAAGAGGAGGAGAGATAGTAAAGAAACCTGATCAGTTCATTTGATGCTAATTTCACAGGTGGCTGGTCACTGCGTAGGGCCTGGCTGTTGCTATTTATAAAGCTGTAAGTGGATGTAGGTACACACTGGGGCCTGAAAGGATGGTGTGACTCAGAGTGTAGGGGTAAAAGCGGGAAAGTAGAATCTAGGGATAAATGGTCATGGGTGAGTGTCATTGCTAGAGTTAAATGAGACTCAAGTGGCTGTCATGATTTCCACTCTGAATTCATTGCCATTCTTGAGTACCTTTGAAAACAAACAACAAAACAGACCTAAGCAATCACTGATAGGCTCTGATTTTAAAAAAAAATTTGTTGATATTATAATCAAGTAGACTTGATTTCAATTTCAATTTAAAGAGCTATCCACAGATCTATAAATTAATTCAATTTCAAAAGGACTTGATCATTTTCACTGCCTCCTTCTCCGAATCCCTATCTTTCTGATGGTGAACCAGATCTAGCAGGGCCATATAACCAGCTTAGTTTCACAGCATTGAAACTGGAGCAGGAATCTGGATCTTGAACCTCTTAGTTAACTTTTTTTCTGTTTCATTCTCCTTCCCATCCTTTTTCTTCCCACTTCTTTGACTGGATATTGAACCCAGGGGTGCTCTACCACTGATATACATCCTCAGCCCTTTTAGTTTGTACTTTAAATTTTGAGATAGGTTCTAATTATGTGGCCGAGGCTGGCCTCCAACTTGGCAATTCTCCTATCCTACCTCAGCCTTCAGATTCATGCCTGGCTCAATTTTTTCTTTTTCTACTCTGTTAGTTCTATAAGATTATCCTTTGGTGTGATATTTTCTCAGAATTATTTCATTAGTTGAAAAATGTCTCTCTTGTTTTTATTTATTAAAATGAAAAATACAAACTTCTTTAATTGATAATACATCTGCCTAATGCCAGCATTATTAGTAATAGTCACAGTACCACTTGGGAGAAAAGGGGGGGGTGGCTAGGTATGGGTGCCAGTGAGTAGCACATAGCATTAGTTAGCTGTACCTGAGATAATGCCTGGAGGGGTAGTTACTTTTACTTGGTCTTGACCTCAGATTTGGTGACCAGCTCTCCTAAGAAAACTCTTCTTCTGTTCTGCCTTCAGCAGCCTTGCAGAGAAGTAGAATAACTTATTGTTTAAATAATTGTTTGTTTAAAGTTTTACTAGCTAGTTCTTCTGCACAGAAGTGACAGGCATCTCTGTGAGAGTATTTCTAGTCTATTAAAGGCTCTTCACCACATTACTTGTAATCTAATCTCAGTGTAGAATGTAATGATAGGTTTCTGTTTTTCTCTCCTTCCCTTCCCACTTGTTTCAAAGGCCACACACCAAGCTCTGGAGAGGGAGATGCCTGTGGGCTGGGAGTTGGCTGCCCTTACTCTGGCTGGCTATATGTGGCTGCTGAAACAAGTGCCTTGGGTCATTCATTCTCAGGTCACAAAGTTCTAATGTGAAGGCCTGAACATGCACTTTCTCCTGAATGATTTATTAGTTCCCCATCTGTAATTGGAGGGAAAGAGATGAACTTAATGTTTCTTGAACTTCAAAATAACCCCAGGGAATTTATTAACAGCATACGCTCCCAGGTGCTACCTCTGGGGGTTCAGGTTCAGGTCTAAGATTAGGGCCATATTTTAGAACCATGATTGATTGCTCTGAGTCCTAGGATCTCATTTAGTCCTGATGATTTTTTATCATATCTACCAGTGGAAGATGGATTTTAGGCAACAGAAAGTTTATTTGTAGTTATAGTCAATTCTCACGGATTTACCTCATAGATGTTTTTAATCCCATAAACCTTTAGCTTGGGAAGATCCCAGGTTATATTTTCAGGCAACCTTTTTGGTATGTATCCAGATACTGAAAGATATATATATATATCAGAAGAACAAATTTGGATGGGAAATCTGCTATTTGAAAAAAGTTCTACCTTCTGTTACTGTAGTCAAGTACAACTGTTGGCATTCTCTGTTGGAAAAGAGCAGTATGATATGTTGCCTTGTGTTTGGGCAGTTCATTAAGGTCAGCCAGTATAGTAGCTCTTAACATTTGGGTCATGTTAAGAGTAAATTTGATTTTTGAAAGGACTTATTGAGTCTATTTAAATGGCCTCTAAATGTGTGTAATTCAGTATTGTTTCTAGTTGGTTAGATTTGTTGTGTATCAGTATTGGCTTAGACTTCTGTTCCTGGCTCTGGATGTTACCTCTTACTCATATCTAAATCCATGCTCCACATGCTGTGGGGCTCCCTGGCATGTCCAGCTTTGCCATGTGGGGCAAGGTAATCCCTGCATATCCTCCCATCCCATTTGACATCACCAAGCCTGTTGTGACTTGAAGCACCACCACCGTGGTGGCTCTCTCCTGTGCCTCATTGAGTCTGTGGAAGATTTGAACATTCACCTTAGAGGGAGGAATGATTTTATAGTCATTGGAACTTCTAACAGGCCAGTGGTGATTTTAGGAGGGGTTTCTTCTCTGATCCTAATAACCACACGGTTTATACTTAACTATCTATTTAAATAGATGCTTGTTCTTCAATTATCGAGTAGTTCCCAGTTGGCAGATTTTCAATTGGGATTGAATTTCCTAGGCCACTGCTCTTTGTTGTGCTCATGCTGTTTTTTTGCAGCATCTCTCCAGGCTCTTGAGCCTTTTCTAAGCAGGAGAGATGTCATAGTGCTTTGTCTCATTCTCTTGGCTATTAGGGAAGGATATCCTGTAAAATAAATGGAGGGCAAAGGAGAGTATCATGCCTCTCCTTTGTTAGCAAGTTTGAGGCATATCAGAGAGATAGGTCTTATGAGTAACATTTACTATTGCCTTTCTGCTTTGGAACCTTTTTTCCTTCCTTTTTCTGTTTCTGAGGCCGGAAATTTATCCTGAATTTAAAAATGGACTGGTTTTGGTCACTTGAATAGGCAACACATTCAGCAGGGAATACATGTGCAGACTGAGATGTCTCTTAAAGGCAATTTGTAGTATGAAGTAATTTGAAATGATATTTTGAGTCAGTAATGTATATCTGCTTCAGAGGCTCTGGCTATATTTATGCATTTATCTCCTGTTTTACTAGGTGATTTGCTTTTATTCTGCTAGGAGAGCCCATTCCACCTCCCAAACTTTAAATGTCAACCCAAGACACATACATGTTTTAATGAGAAGGCATTAAACTACTTCCAAATGACATCAGACAACAACACCATAAGCTTAGAAACAAGAAGAACCTTGGATTCTTGTTAGATTTTCCAGCAAGCTTGATAAAGTCATTGCAGAAAGGATTACTTGACCCTTAACAAGAGTTTTGTAGAGATTCAGTCAAATAGGTGCATGAAGTACCAATGGCAAATCAGTACCCAACTGCCAGTTGGTATGATCTTTTCTCCCACAACCTGGGGTATGCAGCCAGAAGACAGACCCTTTTTCAGTGTCCAACTACTTCTTTGCAGAGGGATACAAATAGAAAAAGATGAAACCATTTTCAGTTTTACTGGACTACGTCAAGGTAGAAGCCTCTGGTTTGTTTTTCCCTGCTGTCATTTGCCTTTTCCTTGCTGCTGTTATTCTTTGTGGCCTGAGGAGCTTCTGACTTTAGCTGAAGGAGGGGCATAAGGACAAGGTGCTTTGATTTCACATCTGTGTTTTTTCAGAAAGGAAATGAGCAACTGGTAGTTCCAAAACAGTGCCAAAGGGAGCTGGGGAGTTGTTACTTGTAAATGTACAGGAAGAAAGAAACAAGCACTGATAGGTAGTGCATGATGTACAGCTTATGCCTTCAGAGTATAGGGGCGTGGCTTTCTGTGATTCTCTCATAACCATGTAGGAGGGAAAAGAATGAGGCATGTGATTTGTTGGGGTTGAACTCATAACCATGTAGGAGGGAAAAGAATGAGGCACGTGATTTGTTGGGGTTGAACTTCTGTACAGAAGTCAATATTCTACTCATTTTATCACTAATTTATTAATTTATTTCACAAATATCTCTTGTGTTCCTAATCTTCTAAGTACTAGGGATAGCAGTAAAGTAGACAAGCAAAAATGGTCCTTGCCATCATGAAGCTTAGACTCAAGTGAGGGGATGCTGCTGAAGACACATGGTGGTAGTGGTGATGAATAAGATGAAAGGAGAAATAAAACAGCAGAGAAGAGAATGAAATAGTGTGGTATGGAATATATACTTATAAATGACCAAAAGATAAATAAAGACCATTAAAAATGTGTTTTTTTATTATCTAAAATTTGTATAACATTTCAGTTGTTCAATTTATTATGGAATATTGTGACTTAGAAGATTTCATTTTTCCCTTGAAGTATGGAAGTTATCCAAGAACATAGCATTCCTTGGATATTCAGCCTCAGTTAGCTGGACTATAGTTCATCATCACAGTTGCTTTTAGTGTAGATTGTATATTAAGACATGTTTTATAGCCCCCCCTTTTATTTCATATTACTGAGGATTAAACCTAGGGATCTCTAACAATGAGCTATACAAGATAAGGTCTTGCTAAGTTGTTGAGGATGACTTGGAATGTGTGATCCTCCTGCCTTAACCTCCCGAGTTGCTGGGATTATAGGCATGCACCATCATGTCTGGTTTAAGGGCTTGCTTTTTTTTGGGGGGGGGGTTGTACTGGGGATTGAATCCAGAGCCTTGTGCATGCTAGGCAAGAACGCTACCAGCTGAGATATATACCCTCAGCCCAAGGGCTAACTTTTTATAAAATTTCTATAAAATTATTTTCTGTGATTAAGAGGAGCCTTCCCACTTTAAATAGGTGTTTAGTGGTTTTCATTGTCATTTTGTTTTTAACAGTAATGAGTAAGCTTAATGCATTATAGTTATATATAAAATCAGAATGCATTGTATTATATTCACATGTGTACCCAGTATAATTTGGTCAAATTTATTTTACAGTTCTTTCATTTCCCCTCCTCTCCACTTTATTCCTTAATCCCCTGCTTTTATTTTTTGATCTCACTTCTGTTTTGACAAGATTCCTTCTCTTATTTCTATCTTCTCATGTAATTTTGTGCACTTTAGGGAATATTTATTATTTTTATATCTTCTTGTTGGATTAATTTTATTCTCTTTGACAGTATTTAATGTTCTTCCTTGTCTCTTCTGATTAACTTTTCCTTGCAATCTACTTGGTCAGATATGAGAATAGCTACCCCTGCTTGTGTTCAAACTCCATTTGCATGGAATGATTTTTAAAATAGCAATTCTCAAGCTATTAGTGATACTGAGCATTTTATAAAGTGGAATCAAATAAATGATTATCAGAGTATATCACACTTTCTAAGATTGCATATTATTTTAAAAAACTTTTTAAAGGGATATGTGTACATATCACACACATTGATGGGTATGTGTGTGCATGCCACATCCTGATGATATTTCCATTATGTGTCATGCTTAAAAATCATAGAAAAACATGAGCTTACTGATGAATTTACTGTTATTTAGAGAGGAAGAAACTGAGAGTCTGAAGGTACAGATACTGTCTACGAGAGCTAAAATTTGAATTGCACTCTCTTTGACTTTGCACATTTGATTCAGAATTCTATAGTAAAGCTTCTCATAATACTTTCCTTCTCTAGTGTATTTCAAAGACTTTGATGTTCAGAGGCAGTAATTGGGCTCTGAAAATTGTTCTGAAATTTGAGGCAGGAACATACCCTCAGACTAACAGACCCAGGTTTGACTAATTTTGCCATACCATCTCTACCACATCCTATTCCCTTTCTCTGTTTCAGAAAGGGAATAAGATGTAGCTCTAGATAATTCATCTCTCCTGAAAAACAAGGAAAATTTAGAAACTCTTTTCCATTGGCTGAAAGGCAGCCTCATCTTATTAAGTAGGAGAAATGGTCTGGCAGCAGTTAACAGAATCTCTAAAATAGTTAATTAAATCTTGTTGGTAAGACTGGTGTTGGTATAGTGAGAGGGTAGGCATAGTAAGAAGGGTCTGCCACCCCATGAAGATGTTGGGTTTCAGTAGTCAACCATTTTGGGGGTAGACTTTTCTATCATTTATTATAGTAAATATAGGTGTTATGTTTTGTTAGCAGTCTTGGCCACTTCCCCAGCCTTCTGGAAATAAGGTGGAAATTTCAGTATTCTTTTAGACAGGTATTTTGGCCTTAAAGGTCAGGCTTTCCAGAGGCATTATTTTCACTGCCTTTCTTTCCTTTTTTCTGAGACACCCTTGAATGAATTACTGATCCATTCAGCTAAACTTTTTCTGTTTTGCACAGAATAAATTATTTTTGCTGAAGATTCCAGAGAAACAGAGGGAAAACCTGCTCCCTTCCTGTTTTTCTACTTTGTTACCCTACCCCACCCCAAACCCCCAATATAAAGTGACCTTTTGGCTCTGGGCCCTATCTGAGTGTATTTTGTGGCAATGTCTTCTATGACTAATTCCCAGGATTGTTAATGACTTCCTTTGTTACCCCAGAAAAATTGGTAGCAAAGACAACTGTGAGGGGAAATGTTTCCACAAGATTATAGACTTATTACTTCAGTCCTTATGGAAGAGGGAGTTAAGGAAGGTGGTAGAAATTATTTTGCCAAGAGTTGGACGGTTGGTGGGTGGGTGTAAAACAGATGGTTAATCAAAACTTGCCTGGATGCCACTTGGAGTCCCTACAAAAAGAAAATTCCAAGAAGGTTATAGTAAGTCCTGGAACAGCTCAGGAGGTGAAAATTCACCAAAGGAAGGTGATCTTCAAGCTGCATTTGAAGCAAATGTGAAGATAGAAAGGGCCTTCCATCTCTGGAATTCCTGTAGTTAGACAGTGAGGTCCAGGGTTGGGAACAGATTGGAGCAGTGGGCAGAGATAAGGTTCACAAAGAAGACCAAAGGAAGACCTGGGGCCAGGCACGGTGACCCACGCCTATGGTACTAGCAGCTCCAGAGGCTGAGGCAGGAGGATTGTGAGTTCAAAACTAACCTCAGCATTTAGTAAGGCCCTAAGCAACTCAGTGAAACTCTGTCTCTCAATAAAATACAAAAAGGGCCCTGGGGTGTGGCTCAGGGTTTAAGTGCCCCTGGGTTCAATCTCTAGTACAAACAAAAACAAAAACCAAGGAAGACTTGGGAGGTCTGTGCAGTGTGGAACTTGAGGTTACATCGGGTGGTCAGGGCCCATGATGGATAAAGGGATAGAAAAGTCAGGTGAAAAAAGGCTGATGGCCCTGCCTTAGGTCCCGTCAATGCCCAAGGTGGTAGAGAACCGGGGTCTGTGTTCAAGTGCAGCCTCACCCATGTGCCTGGTCTGGCAAATGCCTCCTTCTGGCCTCAGGATCCCAAAGTTGTAAAGAATCACTAGAACAGTAAAATGCATTCCAGCTTTCCCAAGGCTGAAGGGAACCCGTTTCTATCCTCTGTCATCTACACCCAACTGATCGTTCATGCCTAGTTCAAATATCACCTCCTCTGGGAGGCCTTCCCTGAGGCCAAGCCCTGACATCATATCAGCTCTCATGACTTCTTGGACTCCAAGGGTCACCACACAGACATGGTTTCTCTCAGTTTCTCTGACACCCCAACAAAACTAAGAGCCCTGAGCATGGCTCTTGAGGGGCAGGCAACGGATTGGGTGGATGAGAGAAGCCAAGTGGACACATGCTCACACCTGGGTCTCAGAAGGACAGTCAACTTGACAAGTGGGTCAAGGAGTAAAGGTTCAGGGATATCCTCATAGCCAGGCCCCAGGCCATGATTGGCATCAAGGTGAGGGCTTATCAGTGGGGGCAGGGAGGCAGGCTGGGAGGACTGGCTGTGGAGGGGGATTCCTGCCCATCCTAGGTCCCCCTCCTGCCTGTTCCCCTTCCCCCTAAGTCTGGTGTTGAGCTCTGGATAAGCTGCAGGAAGCCAAGGCAGAGGCTATCCAAGGGACACCTGACCCATTCCTCTGATAGGCATTGTGTCCATGTTCTGTCTTGCTCAACATGCCAGAGCAGTCCCAGCTGCCCCTTCTCTGGTCACCCTGGAGGGCTCTGCCTGACCCTCTAGGGATCCCAGGCCCTGTTCTGTATGTCCACCAGCCATTCCTCCCACCAACTCGGCCTGGACACAGCATGGCCAAGCTGGGAGAAGGGAAGCCAGGGAGCCTGACTTCTGGGATTCTGGCCTCAGCTTTGCCCTTAACCTGTGGGTTCCTGGAGTGGAGTGTGTGATCCTGGCTGACCCTCAGATTGTCCTCACTGAGAACTGAAAGGCAAGGTGAGAGGCTCCAGAGAAGAACAGAAGAGGACTGACTTGGGTGCGGAAGCCTGGCCCTCACTGAAGCCTGGCCCTCACCACCCTGGACAAGCAACTTCCGGTGCCCGCCTGTCCTCCCGACCGCCTGAGCCTGCACCCGCCTGGCCCCAGGCTGAGGAAGCATCATCCTGTTTCGCTATTGCAGACCCATCATCTCCGCTCAGCTCCAGCTTCCTGCGCAGGCCCCAGTTAGCCTGATGCTTTGTTCTCAAGTGCATTTTGAGAAGAGAGTCCCTCCTCTCCCTCCTCCCGTCCAGGGGAGGAGGGAGAGGAGGGACGGAGAGAAGGGAGGGCAGGGGGAGGGCAGGAGGGAGGGATGGAGGGAGAGGGAGGGCAGGGGCGGGGAGAGGGAAGACGGGGGCGGGGAGGGGGAGGGCAGGGGCAGGGAGGGAGTCGGAGGACAAACTCGACATTAATTAAGTCTCATTAAAAAAGAGGAATAAGGAGAAGAAAGAAAACCCCAGTGGAGGGGGAGGGAGAGGCTTGCTGAGGAAGCAGAACAGCAGAGAGAGAGAGAGAGAGAGAGAAAGAGAGAGAGAGAGAGAGAGAGAGAGAGAGAGAGAGAGAGAGAGAGAGAGGAGGGGGAGGAAGGGAGGGAGGGAGGGAGGGAGAGAGAAGTGCGCAGGCACATGCACGCCCAAATAAGACACGCACACACCACTCTCCCTCCTGGCAGGCTGGCCCCGCGCTTCCCCCCTCGGCCCTGCCCTGCCCCAGCCTGATACCGTCCCACTTAGGCCCAGAGCCTGGGCTGCCTTCCCGAGCCCAGGGCTGCGCCCCTCAGGACCGAGCACCCTCATATTCCATTCCTGGCTCAGCTCCTCCCAAGCTCTGGGCTTCGGGCTCATCTCTTCCTGGGACCTCATAGATAGAAACTCATAGATTTGTATCTGCCCAGCCATTGTCTTAGAACTTCCTTTTGCCATTCCCTGTTCTTAGAACTCCTGTTTCCTGCATCCCATGTTTTCTTTTTGGGATTATCCCTTAATTAAAAAAAATTAATTTTTTTTTTGTTATACATGGACAAAATATCTTTATTTTGTTTATTTATTTTTTCTGTGGTGCTGAGGATTGAAGCCACTGACTCCCGTGTGCAAGGCAAGTACTGTGCCACTGAACCAGCCCCATCTTTTTTATTTTAGTAATATTGTTAGTCTCTTGAGAAAAGATATTTGGGGACATAAGATTTGGAAATCTATATGAAAATGATTAGTTGATGGAATTTCAGGTTGAATATAATCTGAATACATTGCTTGATATTTTTTGGCAGTTTCAGTATTATTCTGATTCTTGACTTTATATTTGTCTTATTTTTCCTCTTTTAGAAGCTTTTTATCTCTGATCTTACGTTTCACGATAATATATATTTAAAATTTTTCACTTATTGTGTTATATAGTGGTATATTGGTTTCTTTCAGTTCTTTTTTTAAAAAAATATTTTCTTTTTAGTTATATATGACAATAAAATGTATTTTCACTTAGTATACATATATGAAATATAACTTTCCATTCTTATGATTGTATAGAGTATGTCCAATTCATTTTATTCTATTCCTCCCTACCTTTCATTCCCCTTTGCCTAAACCAGTGAGCTTCTGTTGTTCCCCCCCCCTATTGTGTGTTAGCACCCCCAGAGCAGAGAACATTCAGCCTTTTGTTTTTAGTGATTGGCTCATTTCACTTAACATGATAGTCTTCAGTTCCATTCACTCACTGACAAATGCCATAATTTTATACTTCTTTCTGGTTGAGTAATTGCATACTTATACCACAATTTCTTTATCCATTCAACTGTTAAAGGCACTTAGGTAAGTTCCAGAGCATAGCTATTGTGAATTGAGCTGCTATAATCATTGATGTGGCCACATCACTATAGCATGATGGTTTTAAGTTCTTTGGGTATATGCCAACGAGTGGGATTAAAGGGTCAAATGGTGGTTCTATTCCAAGTTTTCTGAGAAATCTCCATGCACAAATTTGCAGTCCCACCAGCAATATATTAGTATATCTTTCTCCCCACATCCCTGCCAATATTTGTTATTACTTGTATTCTTGATAATTGCCATCCTGGCTGTCCTTCAGTTCTATGAATTCTTTTAAACATTATTTCTTTAATATTCTCCTCTTTGATTTTCCCTGGTCTCCCCTTCTGGAATGATTATAATTGGATATGAGACTTAAAATTTATTTATTTTAATATTTGTCATCTGTTTTCCATTTTCTTTGGCTTTTGTTCTATTTTTCACGAGAATCCTTCGTTTTATCTTGATTTGTTTTTTTCTCCTGTTTTGCTTGTCATCATTTCAATTTCAGTGTTTTGATCTTTAAATATTTCTTAACATCCTTTTGCTTTGTGTATATAATATTATCTCTAATTTCAGCAATGAAGATAACAATAGACTTTTTGTAAGAGCTGTATGAAAATTAAGAGCAATAATACCAGTACGTCACTTAGAAAAGTCACTGGTACACAGAAAGCACTCAGTCATGTTAGCTATTTTTCCTTTAAGGGTATCAGAGCTCTTTTGAAGTTTTGTTCTGTGTCTGTATTTTCTGTTGTGGGTTTTGTCATCTTTGTTTTTGTCTCTTTTATGGGATGAAACTTTTTCTCAAGTGTCTAAGGGGTTCAGTAAGTGAACAGTTTTTTAAAAGCATGACACTAAGAATGTTACCCAAAGCTCTCTAGTTGTAGTTTTGGTGTATTGCCATGGACTCTTCCCTAAAGGATGTTGAAGCCTTCACTCTTGGACAGTGTGATTGAGGTGAATCGCCTTTTCTGCGGGGAGAGCCCTTGATGTCATTTAAGTGCACCCTCTTTGGATTTATTCACTTTTCCAGAAAAATTATTTTCTAATTCCTTTCCTTGGAAGAAGGAGTTTAGATAATAGGTATCATTGGAACCTATGTGGATAGTAGGTTATAGGCCTCGCCCTCAAAAACCTTTTATTTATTTATTTCTTGGTGAGGTGCCTCATTCTTTTCCTATACTATACCTGACTCTGTTAAGTTGGAGCTTGTGCCTTTCAGTTTCTTCAGAGACCAAAGTCTGATGTCTTGTAGAGGAAGAATTCATAGTCCTTTAATTGCAATAAGTAGATAGGTAGGTTCCTTGGAGATCAGACTACTTTGCGTACTTTCATATAAAAGTTTTAAGTCTTGTAAATACATGATTCATCTATGCATTTTATATTTCTAACTTCTAAGCTTTTAAGGCACTTTGGAGAAAATATACTAGCTTCTTTTAGGAACTCCCTTGGATTTCTGAGCTACTGAGTTACTGAACTTTTTAAAATTTTTTCTGGGGCTGGGGCTGGGGCTCAATTGGTAGCACACTTGCCTAGAGTGTGTGAGGCACTGGGTTTGGTTCTCAATACCACATAAATATTTTGAGACATGTCTCACAACGTTTAAACTTGCAACTCTATTTTAGCCTTTCTGATAAACTGAGCCTCTAAGCCCAGTTTAATGACTTTTTCTGAATCTGTTTTCTACCTTCCAAAAATAGGTATTTATCACTTGACATTTGTCTTTTTTAATATTCTCTCTTGATGTTGTGGTTTTTTTAAAAAAATTAATGTTTGTTTTTGGTAAGTTTTTGGGAAGGGGCTGTTCTGGCATGTTTTAAAATCTAGTATGTATTTGCTTTCATCACAGTTAATTTTCCTTTTATTTTTTACTTCCTACTTCCTAGGATTCTTTGGATTTCATATTTTTGTAACAGGTTTGTCATAAATCTATCAAGTTCTGTGAGTTATCCCAAAGGACTTTTAAAAAATACATAAAAATAAATAAATAAATATATTGTGTCTATCTACAACTAAAAATAAAGATTCCATCTTACCCCAGTCAGAATGGCTAGCATCAAGAATATTAAAAAAAATAGCTGGACACTGTAGCATATGCCTGTAATCTCAGTGACTTGTGAGGCTGAGGCAGAAGGATCACAAATTTGAGGCCAGCCTCAGCAACTGAGTCCTTGTCTCAAAATAAATAAAAAGGGTAGGGGATGTAGCTCAATGGTAAAGTGCCCCTGTGTTCAATCCCCAGGACAAACACAAAAACAAACAAAAAATAAATGCTAGTATAGACCTGTGAGAAGAGGAACCCTTGTACACTTTTGATGGGAATGTAAACTAGTACAGCCACTGTGGTAATCAGTGGGGAGTTTCCTCAAAACCTAAAAATAGAAATATCATATGATCTAACTGTACTATTCCTGGGTGTATACCTGAAGGATACCTGCATACCTATGTTTATTGCAGCACATATCACATTAACTAGCTTCTTTTAGGAACTCCCTTGGATTTCTGAGCTGCTGAGTTAGTGACCTTTTTAAAAAATTTTCTGGGGCTGGGGATGTGGCTCAATTGGTAGCACTCTTGCCTACAGTTGTGTGAGGCACTGGGTTTGGTTCTCAGCACCCCATAAATGTGAAATAAAGATACTGTGTCCACCTAAAAACTAAAGAAATAAATATTTAATTTTTTTTGTATTTCTGGGAATTGAAACTCAGGGGACTTCTCCCATTGAACTACATGCCCAACCTTTTTTACATTCTATTTTGAGATGTGTCTCACAACGCTTGAGCTTGCAATTCTATTTTAGCCTTTCTGGTAAACTGAGCCTCCAAGCCCAGTTTAATGACTTTTTCTGAATCTCTTTTCTACCTTCCAAAAATAGGTAGTTATCAAGTCTTTTGTCTTTTTTAATATTTGTCTTTTTTAATATTCTCTCTTGATGTTGTGGGTTTGATTCTAAAAAAAATTAATGATTGTTTGATGGGAGTGTAAACTAGTACAGCCACTGTGGTAATCAGTGGGGAGTTTCCTCAAAACCTAAAAATAGAAATATCATATGATCTAACTGTACTACTCCTGGGTGTATACATGAAGGAAACCTGCATACCTATGTTTATTGCAGCACATATCACATTAACTGTTATGTGCTATTAGCCAAGGTGCCTGTTAATGGGTGAATGAATAAATAAAATGGAGACTATATATACCACGGAGTATTATTCAACTATAGAGAAAAATGAAATCGTGATCTGTAGGCAAATGGATAGAACTGAAGAAAAACATGGTATAAGAAATAAGCTAGACTCAGATAAATATCACATGTACTTTCATGTGTGATCTAGAGGGAAAAAAAGATAAAGTAGAAGGGAGACTATTAAGAAAAAGGGCATCATGGGGGGGAAGGATTGAAGGGACAGTGGGTGAGAATATATGAATATATATGTGTGAATATACCACAATGAAACTTTTTATTTTGTATAATTAATATACACTGATAAAAATTTGGTTTTGGATTGGGCCAAAGGAATATGGAAAATCCTGATGAACTATTCTTGTGATAATATATACCTGTGCAGTAACCCAAAACCTCATGTCTTCCAGTTTAATTGTATCTCCTTTGCTTGAATTGTATTAAATACATATGGAAAATTTTTGTAATTTGTGACCGTATTTATATTCTCCATGAAGACTCTCACCCTTGTATTCTACATCACTGTTTGAAAAATAGGTTGTTATACAATTTAGGCCTCAAAATACGTGGCTATCATACCTGAACTTGAGTTTTCCAAGGTTCGGTTAGTGAGGTACTTAACAGACTGCATTTAGCATAGAGAACTATAATAACTATTGAGCTACCTTATGTTGCTTTCATTGTTATTCTTGGAAGGTGACCATCTAAACTGTAGAAAAGAGAAACGGTGCTCGTTTTATGAACTGGTTTTTATGTCCTGCTATTTTGCTAAATTATTGTATTTAAATTTTTCTAATTTCCTGAGTATTCTAAGTATACATTCTATTTCTAAAAATTAATGCATTCCCCTGTTTTTAAATTATTATTTTCCTATTCAATAGTTCAAACATACTGTTGTATAAGCATTTTTATTAGTATGTTATTGGAGTTTGTTTTATCTTTAGGTCTCCTCCCTTAAGTTAAGTGATACCAGTTCTGAACATCTAAAGTCCTCCAAATGGCAATCCCCAAAGGTTAAGTTTCTGAATTTTGAAATACTGAAAGTTGAAATTCCCAAAACCACAGTTCCCATTGTGGATACACGGGGGTGGGGGGGTATTATATGATAAGAGTACAAATTTGATGCTAGGTAGGAAAGGGGTTGGTGCTTTTACAGTTATATATGAGATAGCTGCATAATGATATATGGAATGAATGTTGGAAACCCAGTAAAACATTATTTTGGGTGTGTCTGTGAGAGTATTTCCAGTGTAGATTGGTGAGAGATTCTTGAGTGGACTAGAATCAGAAGATCCAGAAGCATAGCACACTGGATGGGACAATTTAATAGGGACTTCCTTTCATGTATAAATGAATTGTAGAAGAATTTTTAAACAGAGCAGTACTAGTTAGAAAATGAGCATGAATAGATTTTTTGAGGAACACCATGTGCCCTAAAAGAAAAAAGAAGCTATATATTATGATGTAAGGCTTCAAAATATAACTAAAGATTGTCAGGTCTTAAAGAATCTTCTTGCAGTTGCCAATTTCTATTCTTGTGATATGTTTTTTCATATGTCAGATTTTCCTTTTAGTTTTTTTTTTAAAAAAATAAATGCATTTTAAAATAATTTACTATGGTGGGTATTTCATTAGTATCATTTCTAATACTGGAGGTATAAATTGTGTAAAGAATTTTTTGAGGGCTGGGGATGTGGCTCAAGCAGTATCGCGCTCGCCTGGCATGCGTGCAGCCCGGGTTCAATCCTCAGCACCACATACCAACAAAGATGTTGTGTCCGCCGAGAACTAAAAATAAATAAATATTAAAAATTCTCTCTCCTCTCTCACTCTCTCTTTAAAAAAAAGAATTTTTTGAGTTCTGATTTGTTGTATGCATTATTTGCAGATTTAACTGTGCAAGTGCATTTTCACAACATTGACTGTATGGGAGCGTGGAATATGTAAAAATGTAAAAAATTCCTCAGTAAATGAAGAGGTGTACTTTTTGGTACATCTATGTTTATGAAAGATTAAACCTATCTTTAGTATCTCCATTGTTTAGGTCATGACCCCTTGTGGGTCTTGATTGAGTTCATCAAGAAACTTAGATTATTCATCTTTGTATTTCATCGAACCATTGTTCTAACACTGGGTACACAGAATTACCAGTTATAGTGATATGCATTTGTACATTTAGCTTGTTAACCTATTTGAGTAGTTTGTATGTTCATAACTCATTATCTGTGCAGTTGTTGGTAGTATATTTGAGTGTGCTTGCAAAATATATATATTATTGCCTATTATAATTTGTAAAATGAAGTAATCTGATATGTTTTGTGTTTCTTGAATCCCATTATGAAAATGTAATTGCCCTTTTAAGAAAATTTTAAACTGTTTTTTTTCCAGAATTATATTTTTGGAGTTTTGGTCTTTCGGGATCTCAGCATTTAGGATTATGTCATTCCAGATTGTGTTTTCAGGATTGTGACCCAAACCCATAGGTAGAATATAAACAGATGTTTTGAATAACAAACTGTGCTAGATCCTTTTGTATACATTACAGTAATTAGTTTAATCTTTGCAGTAACATTGTGAGTTTGGGAGCATTATTTCATTTTTACTAATAAGGAAATGAAAGTGTAACAAGGTTAAAGAATTTACCATTATTAAATGGCAAAATAAGCTTTAAAGTGACTAGATGTTGAGATGACTTTTTTGGAATTTGATTTCTAATTTGTATCACTATTGTGAAGATTCATAATCATAATATATGTATATGAAAGTGCTTTGTGAGAGTGCAGAAGATAGATGTTATCATTGCCTCTTGTTAATATATTTCAGTATGATTTATGTTAGGTATTTGGTCTGAGAAAATGGCAAAAGTGGCTTTGGAAAACAATTACAGTAGAATGTGTTATTTGTATTTTAAAAAAGTAAACTCACATACTTAAAATAATAAAGTTTATAGTATTGGTTTTATTTTAGGAAATTAAAGCTTTATTCAAATGTTTCTTGCAAAAACAAATACGGTTTACATCTAATAGATAGGCAAAGATATCTGGAATTATATTTGAGTTGGCAAAAGTTTATCTAGTTTAATGAAATTGATAAGGAAGAGAGAGGCCTGGGTATGTGGCTCAGTAGTAGAGCACTTGCCTAGCATGTTAAGGTTGTGGGTTCATTCCCTGAAATCTTCTCTTCAAACCTAGCAGAAGTGCTTTCTGAAAAGATAAGAGATAAAGGATGATTACATGAAAAATCATAAAAAGTTTCAATCAGAATTCATAAAACAGTGACAGGATGGACAATAATTAAAATATCAAGTAATTGTATGTTCTAAAATATTAAAAACAGTATCAATGTAGTAGTTTTAATAACTTTTAAGTCTGACAGCACTGAGAAAAAGATTATAGGCCACTTTATGAAAATAAATACAAATAGCAAATAACAGGTGGGCTCAAGGCTTCTTATCCATTCAGTACATGGCAAGGATTTAAACTAGGTTGAACTGGCTATACCTGCATTGCCTCTCAAAAGGTTTCTTGGGGCTGAGAGAGCAGCTCAGTTGCACATGATTCCCGGATTTTTTTTTTAAGAGGGAGAGAGAGAAAGAAAGAGAATTTTTTAATATTTATTTTTCAGTTTTTCAGTGGACAC
The DNA here is from genome assembly GCF_052094955.1 of Ictidomys tridecemlineatus. NCBI lineage: Eukaryota > Metazoa > Chordata > Mammalia > Rodentia > Sciuridae > Ictidomys > Ictidomys tridecemlineatus. The sequence continues at coordinate 121,506 of NW_027521049.1, forward strand.
AACATCTTTATTTCATTTTTATGTGGTACTGAATATCGAACCCAGCACCCGGTGCATGCCAGGTGAGCATGTTATTGCTTGAGCCACATCCCCAGCCCAATTCCGAGATTCTTACAATCAGCTTTCCTTAATTTCTTAAACTTTTGATTATACTAGATATGTTCTTTTGAGAGAAAAATTAATCTTCACAATTCAAAATAACTTCAGGTTTGGTGAAATACTCATGGCCTTGCTCATGGCATTCAGATACATGATCACAGCCTCTTTGCTTTTCGTTGACCTGTTATTTCCATTTTTTTCTTCTTAGTTTTCTTTGTAGAACTATTTATTGGTAATGAGATTGTTTTAAAGAATGCTGATTTTATTCCTCTTGTTACTGTCAAGAATGAATATTTCATAACCATTTCTCTCTCTCTCTGATCAGTCTGTAAGTTTCTTTCTCTCTCTCTCTCTCTCTCTCTCTCTCTCTCTCTCTCTCTCTCTCTTACACACACACACACACACACACACACACACATACACACACACATGCACACACACACACACACACTAATTTGTTTTTTTGTTTTTTTATTTTTATCTTTTCCAACTTTTTCTGAGTCCTAATGTCTTTTTTTTAAATGTGGGGCTGATTTTCAAAATCAGTGCCTCACACATGGTAGGCAAGCACTCTACCACATAGAAAAAAACCCCAGCCCAGTCCAACTGTCTTGATCTGAGAATTTTAGTATGTTGACCTGGAAAATTCTGCCATCATAAGTCATATTCTAAGCCTTGTATACAACAACATAGATTATTTCATAAGGAGAATTTTAAGACATTCTTTTTTCGGGTTGGGGGCAGGTATGGTGGATATCACGGATTGAACCTATAGCCACTGGGCCACTAAGCCACATCCCTAGCCTTATTTTGAATTTTTATTTAGAGACAGGGTCTCACTGAGTTGCTTAGTGCCTCACTGTTGCTGAGGCTAGCTTTGAACTCAGGATCTTCCTGAATGTTAAGACATTCTTTTACAAAGTTTACTTAAAAATGTGATAGGTAATGTATTACAAAAAGAAAGAAAAAAGCCTGTGATCAGAATCAGAAGGCTAATTATACATTTAATAACATCAAAGAAAAGCAAATGTGAGATAATTTATGCACTTGTCATATATTTTTTCCTATAATTTAGAAGTTGGACAACCCATGCTTATCTGTATCACCACCTTCCATCTTTCTTAAATACAGCATTGATAGTTTTTTATATTCTGGGTTTCATCATCATAGTGAAAGGCTGTTTATTAGTCACTCCCACATATATAGTTAAGTCCTATACAGTATACTGCAAAATGTATAGATGTACACACACATATATACACATACACACATATGATATCGATTAATTTATAGGATGGTATCTGTATTTATATAATTATTTAAAGATGGGATTTTACTACATTGCCCTGGCTGGACTAGAACTCCTGGGCTGAAAGAGTTTTTCTGCCACGGTCCTCTTAGTAGCTGGGAATGATACATCCTGCACCTGGCATGTGGGATAGTTGCAAATTACTAGTTCAGTCTGTTAATCCTTGTTAACATTTCTCACAATATAATTTGTGTTCCATAAACATGAATTTCTCCCTTAATCTCATCTAATTTTCTTACCTTTATCATTAAATAAAAGACTTTAATTGATTGCCTTGACTGGAGGAAAAAAAGAAACCCAAACAGAATTAATCCTATTGTTTAGATTTTTATAGTTATTTTATTAATATAGATTATTAAAGCAATTATGTCTTTATACACCAAGGATAGCATATGTTTTACTGTGAAAGGGGGCAACTGGTTGCTTATACTCTTCAGAGAAAATAGAAACAAAGATTTTTGTCTAGATGTGAAAAAAAAAGACTTAAATCTCTTCATTCAAGGGATTAGGCATTATACTTTTTTTTTAAAGAAATTGTTTTCAGTCTGATTTTATTTATCATTTGGCTTTTGCATGGATATTTAATATTTATGGTTTTCATGTTCTAAAACTTTTTTTCTTATTTTATATTAGTAGAAGAAGCTGTAATTCACATTTTATGGTCACCTACATAGTAGAGGAAAGAACTAAGAATTTGAAAAAATTTCAAATCTTTTAAGGTGGGAAAAATGCTTTCTAGCTTATAGTACTCATTTTTTATATTTTGTACCCTCTTGTCTTAGTTTCTTCATTTAGTGCAATAAAAATTTTATCTTTTAAATCAAATAACATTGAATATTTACAACATTGCAAGATAGTATGTTTTGGGACAGAAGAGTGTATTTGTTTATAAATTTACTGAGCATAACAGCTATATAATCTAGTACATAAAGTGCAAGAATTCTGGTTTTGTATCCTCAATATAAGCCAAGTTGGAAGCACTTAGTAGGAATTTAATGAATTCTTATTGAATGTATTGTAAGGGTCCGACGAACAATGGAGGAATAGACCACCAAGAGACTGACTCATGCAACCGCAAAAGGGGATTTATTGAGGATCCAGCGCGCTGGGGCTCCGTACTCATTCAAGAAGGGAGAGCAGCCCAGAGCCCCGAGCAGGGGTTGAGCAGTGCTTAAGTACACTTTTTGGGGAGGGGGGGGGCTTTGCATACATCGGAGCAATCATCATGAGGCATGGGAAAATCAATCAATTCTCAAACATGATTAGTACATTCATTGGCAAGAACAGGTCGGGCGGGAGTGATAGGTTAGTCCTAAGAAGTGGGGTACATTCAAACTTATTGGTTTGGGCCCTGAATGCCTACGTGCCAAATTGCACAGGATCCAGGTTATTTATCTACTAAATGGTCAGGGGGAATATCTACTGGGCAGTCCTGGGAATTGTCTTAACAACTACAGGAATTTCAGGTTTTGTAGTGTAGCAAAGGAACTTAACAATACCTGGTCTTTTACATTTTAACTCAGGCTTTGCAGCTTAGAAACTTTACAATATCCGGTCTTTTACACTTTAACTTTAATTTCAATTTCTTTTATTCTTACAGTATAAATGAAGATTTATGCCCATAGGGGATTTATAATCTGGTTTGAGATGAGATGAACCATAAACACTTGAAAAATTAAATGAAAACAAGAAAATAATTACATAATAATCCTGGCTTAATGAGATTAATTATATAAAGTGTTCAACAGAGTGCCTAATACATGGTAAATACTTTAAAGTGCTTATTTTCTTCTGTTTTGAATAAACACTAAAAGTTCCATAAAATAATATTTACATGTAGAGATTTGTTTTGTTTTTAAATGATAATAAATGTTCCTGAGTTTCAGAGAGATTTCTATGAGTTGATTAAGCTCAAATTTTAATTTTTGTAGAATATGAAAAGAAAAGCTGTTTGGGGAGGTTAGCAGAAAAAGGGAAAGGCAAACATCAAGGCATGGACCTGGAAAAGTTCAGTTCTATCTGAAGATTCATTGTTTCAGTTGAGGCCCAGAGTGTGTGAGCAGGGATTATGAAAGGTGAAGCTAGGAAGAGTAGTCTAGGACAGATTGTGGATATCCTTATTCTGCTTGGAAGAGGCTGGTGCTGAAGTCTGGCTGGGCACAAATAACCGAGCTGTCACAAAGCCTTGTAGATTCAAACAGCCACTCTTTATTTCCCAACTCTCACCAGCACTGCACACACCACACAGGAACACATTCCCTCCACCAGGCTCTGTCCAATCTCCCCAACCCCCCCCCCACCAAGAACTCACAGGAACTCCAAAGTAGCAGGCGCCCGAGGCAGCAAGAGCTGCCCCATTGCCCGATAGTAAAGGTCAAATATGCAATTCAATCAATCCAGCATCACAACAATTATATATAGCTTAACTCAAATCATCATCTCAATGGTTTGCTGGCATCACCTTTGAAACATTCCCTCTGGCAAATGCCAGGCATCATTCTGACTGGGCTGTGGCTCTCAACAGGCTGGACTTTATATGCCACCTGAAATTTGTAGGTTTATACTTTATACATAGAGAATGAATGCTTTAAATGTAGAAATGTAGGCCCCTTGAAGAATGGTACTTTAAGGATTAATGTACATATCAAATGAATTTTATTGGTTTAAAATGTGTTTAGAACCCCGTTGGAGACATAAACATCATACAGTATTGAAGATTTGCTATTTGCATGGCATGCTTTCTAAGATAATTTCAAATCCTCAGATTTTAACATTGTAAGATTTTTGTACAAATCTTTACTTGCCCTGAATGTATTTCTATTGAGTCTTATGTTTCTTGTATATACTACTGTAAAGGTAAAATTTCCAAGCTGATTCTAAGCCGCAGAGCCTGAGTTAAAGTGTAAAGGACCAGGCTTGTAAACCTGCTTCTAAAACTGCAAAGCATGGGTTAAATTCCTGAGGCAGTTAGGACAAGGCCCTACTGGCCATTTAGTGATTTATGGACTGGGGTCCTGTGCAACTCCTCACGTAAGCATTCAAGACCCTGTGCAGTTTGTCACGTAGATATTCAGGGTCCAAACCAATCAGTTTGAATGGGTACCCCACCTAGGAGCACCAATCACTCCTGCCCTGATTGTACCCGCCAATGTATACACTAATCCTGACTCAGGGTTGTCGTTCAATTTTCCCGCGCCTCATGATGATTTGTTCTGATGTATGCGAAGCCCCCCACCCTCTCCGAAAAGTGTACTTAAGCTCCGCTTGAACTCTGCTCTGGGCTCTGGGCTGCTCTCCCTTCTTGAGTGAGCACGGAGCCCCAGGCGCTGGAATGGATCCCCAATAAATATCCCCTTTTGCCAATTGCATGGAGTCAGTCTCTTGGGTGGTCTCCCTCTCCGACGTATCGCCAGAACTTTACACTACTATTCTACATGTTAATATTCTTTTCAACTTTAGTGAATATTTTATTTTACTTTATGAATTATTTTTGATCAGGTTGGAGTATTTGGCGAATCAGTTCAATGATTGATTTTTTTTAATCTCAAACATTTGGTGGACTTGTTCACATTCATAGCTACAAGTTATTACCAAATTTGATAATCTGTTCCTTTTCAGGTTAAGAGCTATCATTTTCTTAGTCTTTACATTTTTTCTTCTTCCAATATTGTTATTAACAGTTTGGCTTTCTTTGGTGGTGATGAGGAAGACATTCTTTACGAAGAAACTTTGTGGGCTGGGGTTGTGGCCCACTGGTAGAGTGCTTGCCTAGCATGTGCAAGCACTGGGTTTGGTCCTCGGCACCACATAAAGATATATAAATAAAATAATGTGTCTAACTACAACTAAAAAAAATATTTAACAAAAGAAACTCAGGGTTTTAAAAAATAACATTTTTTATTAGTTGCTCAGGACAATACAATGATCTTGACATATTATACATTTGATTCAAATAGGGTATGAATTCTCATTTTTCCACATGTACAAATTGCAGGAGCACATTGGTTATACATCCATGTGTATACATACAGCAATCCTAGTGTCAGTTGTATTCTGATGCCCTCCCTATCCACCCCCTCCCCGCTCCTCCCATCACCTCTCTCTACCCATTCTACTGTGACACATATTTCTCTCTCTTCTTTCTTCCCTTCCCCCTCACACCTTCATATATGTATTTTGTGTAACCATGAGGGTCTCCTTCCATCTTCTGTGCAATTCCCCTTCTCCCTCCCATTCCCTCCAACCTCTTTTCCTTGTTTTGTGGTAATCTTCTTCTCATGCTCTTCCTCCCTACACCGTTTTGAGTAACCTCCCTTATATCAGAGAAGACATTTGGCATTTGTTTTTTAGGGATTGTCTAACTTTGCTTAGCATAATCTGCTCTAATGCCATCCATTTTCCTGCAAATGCCATGATTTTGTTATTTTTTATTGCTGAGTAATATTCCATTGTTGAAGGGCATCAAGGTTGGTTCCACAATCTAGCTATTGTGAATTGTGCCACTATGAACAATGATGTAGCTGTGTCCCTGTAGTATGCTCTTAGGTGCACTTGTACATTGCTGGTGGGACTGCAAATTGGTGCAGCTGATTTGGAGAGCAGTATGGAGATTCCTTGGAAAGCTGAGAATGGAACCACCATTTGACCCAGCTATTCCCCTTCTCGGACTATACCAAAAAAATAACACTTTTTAGTAATTGCCTTTGAACATTGAGATGTAAATTAAAAACATTAAGCTAAACTCAAGCATTTTTAGTCTTTGAATTAGGCCTTAGCCTCTCCATTGCCTTCACAAAGTATCTTCTGCATGGGTAACCATGAGTGTCATAGTCTGATATACTGAATATGTTTGTAGAATACTTCCCTTGATCGATATCTTCTTTTCTCACACTTCTTTGTGTGCCTGCCTGTATCTGTGTGTGTGTAGATGTCAAGCAAAAGAAAAAAAACTCCCATGGAACTCTAGGTTCTAGAATTAAGACCAGGTATGGCCATTCATTCATCCATTCATTCAAGAAATACTTCTGAGCATCCACTTCAGAGAGAAAGTAACAATCTTTAGTGGGGAAAATGGAGAGACTGCCTGCTGTGATAGTTCTTTATTTGGTTGGGGGCTGGATATCAGGTACTTGACCTTACTCTACAAACTCCTATTCCTATACCACCTTCAGGTTAACCAGGGTGGATGCACAGGATGGCCAGGAAACAGAGGGCAGAACCTGAGGTGGTCTTCCTGCCCAGGCACCTGCCCTGCAGCCCCCTTTCTGCCAGTGGCCCATCTCATCTTCTAGGTGTACAGTCCTGCTTATTAGGAGCTATCAATGCTTCACATAGCTCTGGTCTAATATGCTTTCAGTTATCCATCATGCTGCATATAAGCTGCCAGTCCCTTTTCTCACCTCTCCAGCTTCTTTTCTCTGAATATTGTATCAATTAGGGGAAGTTAGCCTTGGGTTTTAAAATGCTGGTCAAGTGGCCATGATAACTGAGCTTAGACTGAGCAAGCCCATGTTTCTGCTCAAAGAAAGAAAGAAAGAATATCCCCTGATAAAGACTAGAGAACAGTATGCAACTTTTCAGATCCTTGAGACCACCCTTGCACAGAACCTTCTACTGTCAATTCTGACAGATGGTTGTTAACTCTGGACTTGGATTATCCTAGGAACACAATGCTCATTGCATTTTTAGATGAATCACAGTGTTTGGCTGAGCAGGAACCCACCTCCATGTAATTTGTATCTATTGGTCCCAGTTCTTTAAAGTTTCTCAGAATATGATCCCCGGAGAGCTTCCATTTCCAACAGTCTTCTCATTCCCTCACTTCCTGGGTGAAGCAGCTCTCAGGAATACAAAAAATCCAGAAAAAATAACCCATATTAAAAGTATGCACAGAAAACGGAAAAATAATTGACCACTGCATTGTGTGAGTTTTGTACCCTAGCACTTAGAGGTCTCCAGTTCCACTGACTACTTTATTCAGTTTTATCATTGTTATTGTTACTATTTTTCTTTTTTTTAGTTGTAGATGGCTACAATACCTTTTATTTATTTATTTTTATGTGGTGCTAAGGATCAAACCCAATGCCTCACACTTGTTAGGCAAGCGCTCTACCACTGAGTTACAACCCCAGCCCATTTAATATTACTATTATTATTATCATTTTGGGTTTCTTCAGGCTATTATATTTTCATGCTATTTTATGGCACTTTTGAGAATATATATATATATATATATATATATATATATATTCTCAAATATATATATACACATATATATATATACACACATATATATATATTAATTCATAAATGTGATTTATTTTCTAAACACTTAAGTACTTTGTTCATTTTTTGTGTTCTTTTAAATAATTATTTCTTAATTTTAGGTGGACACAATATCTTTATTTCATTTTTTTTATGTAGTGGTGAGGATTGAACCCAGTGCCCCATGCGAGTACACTATCACTTGAGCTACATCCTCAGCCCTCATTTTTTTGTGTGTTTTTGAGCCTTCTCTCAACAACTTAGCAATTTTTATATGGAAATATCACTTTTAAATATTCTGAATCAAAATTTCTTAGGGTTTTCCCCCCAAACCCTCAATATCTAATTTAGAAACACAGTATGACCTCCTTAAAGAGCACTATCAGTCTTTAAAAGGTATTAAGGACAAATTGTTGTCTTCAACACAGCTAGGGATTTGTTTTTCTTTCATAGAAAGTGAAAAATAAAATTCCCTTTTAGTGTCTCAAGCCCTGGTGGGAAAAGCCTCCGGATGTAGGAGGTCAATGAAAGGCTCCCTGTTTTCAAAGACACTAGGGGAGTCTCTAGCTGCCCTTCATCCTTCCCTCTTTGCTACTCAGACACCTGCAATATTTGCTCCTCTAATGGCTTTGAACATTTTTGAGAGTCACAGACAAAACCAATGCACAGAAAAGCAGAGCCTTCCTTGCCCTCCAAGGACAGCCTCTCCCTGCCCTAGAGAGGAGCCTCAGCAGCTGGCTGAGCCAGATTTCCAGCTACCCTTCTGATGGGTGGCCATGGCTGGTATCCGCACGTCATCGTAGGTCCTGCTGCCTTCGGTGATGAGGATCATCAGCTTTCTCTTGTTGGGCTTGGACTTCTTGAAGAGCTTCTCCAGGGCATAGTGGATGGAGGCACCAGTGCTAGTGCCACCACTCCAGTACCCCACCCTCTTGATGGCGATGAGGATGTCAGGCTTGGTGCTATACTTGTCAAACCCAAACTGCAGCCGCTGCTCGTAGGGTACTGCACTGCCTGATACGTGTGTCTGTGTCTGAAATCTCAAACTCCTTGCTGATGTTGGCCACAAACTGCAGGACTGTGTGGAAGTTGCCTGTCCCCACACTGCTGGAGCCGTCAATGACAAAGCCAATGTCGGCTGAATTTAAGCAGGTCTTGCTGCAGGCCAGGCGGTCGGTGTCACAGACCCGCTTCACCAGGGGCTGCATGGTCTTGGAGAAGCCCAATGAACTCTGCACGTTGAACCATTGGTTCTGCACACAGCCTGGAGGACAGAGGGGAGGGACACTCACCAGGTCAGCAGTCAAGTCCCCCAACCTGGCACCCTTACCTTGGGCCTTCAGGTGGGTGAAGAAGCAAACAGACTCCTGTTTACTGTGCTAGTCCTTGTTGATGGCTCTTTCCCTTTCTGTTCCCCTATGTAGGCACTTGCTGAGACAAAGACCTCTCCAGTAATCTCTGAAATCACTCCTGTCTCCACAGATAACAATGCCTCAGTGGGAAGCCCTTGTACTAGGCAAACTCACAGGGAGATGTAAGTCACTGATTTCTGCTTCAGATTTATGCCTCTTCAGCTCAATTCATTTGTACTGGCAGCCAGCCATGACTGGCATTGGTGGGCACCAATGCATGAGAAAATTAAAGAAAGCTTTTGTTATCCTGAGGAAAACAGAGCACACCTAAGAAGTGACTGAGGAATGTTTCCAGAGCAGGCTGCACCCACTGGGAAGGGGCCCCAGAGTTGCTGAGTAGTCACATGGGTCAGGGTCATACTAGGTGCTCTTGGAGAGATTCTCTCATTCAATCCTCACCTCACCCTACAAGGGGAACAATGACCCCCCCCATTGTTAGAGAACAAACTGAGGGCCACTACAAGGGGACATACTTGAGTTCCCAAACTAGATTGCCTAGCTGTCTGCCTTCAAAACCCAAGCTCTGCCTTCCAGACAACCTTGCCAATAGGCAAACAAGTATTTATTTACTTGTGCCTAAGCTTGTTCCAGAAAAAATTCAAGTCAGCTACAAATAAACATTGAGCAAACTTGCTGGTGTGTTCCTGGAAGTGACAGGGCTAGTGTTCCTAAGGTGGAACATTTCTTCCTTTCCCTTCCTTTGCAGGTCACAGAGCATGTCTGACCTCATGACTACGGATGAATCTGTATAATTAAAAAATTATTTTGAAACTAGTAATGGCTTAAACATTCCAGGAAAAATACATGTTTTCTTTAATTTGTAAAAACCTAAAACAGGTTACAAAACTTTCTATGGATGAGGCGGCAAAAGAGGTTGAGTGCTGGTAGGAAGCTGATCTTCTGGATGGAGAGGCAGTATCCCTATCGAACAGCCTGTGTAAGATTCTAGCAGCAGAGAGTGGTGGTGCTAGCCAGGGACAGGTGGCCATTGGCCTGAGCACAGGGCCTTTGTGGTGTCACAGCAGCAGGGCCAGAAGCAGGGTTGGGACCATGCTTTAGAAGGCCTCAAGAACAAAGAGAAACAGTGAAGGGTTTGGAGCAAGAGCCCCAAAGTTGGAAGAACTCTTTATAAGCGTGAGTTGGGCTTCACTGTTAAATCTCTACACAGGAGACCCAGGAGAAAGGCAGGTAAGATGTTAAATACTGACTTGAAGTGGGGAGATATCACTGGGCAAGAGAAAGAACAGAGAGAAAAGGGATGCAGTTTGGGAGCTGATGAGGAATTCTGGGATGGATGGGGCTGTTCATGCAAAGTCCCGAGAAGGAGACATTTTGGGTGGGAAAGATGATGATGAACTTGGCTTGCTGCATGTAGGACTTCAGGTTCTGACAGGGCTTCCAAAAAGGGAAAGGTCACCAGGTGTGATGGCACATGCCTACGATCACAATGACTTTGGAGTCTGAGGCAGGAGCAACAGCAAGAGACTGTCTAAAAATAAAAAGGGCTGGGATGTAGCTCAGTGGTAGAGCACCCTAGGGCTCAATCCATAGTATGGAGGTACTGGGAGAGAGTCTTTCATCTGGACAGAGAAGACTGTACAGCTCAAGAGATGAGGACTGAAGCTGTGGCCTTGGGAAGACTGGAGGAAGAGAAGATTGTGAGGGAAGATGGATGAACAGGATCTAAGTCCTGAAAAGTTCCATGTTCAGGGTGCATAGTGGAAGAAAAGTAAAGAGTAAGTGAAATAACAGCTGCACAGGGCCAGGAAGCCAATGAAGAGGATTTCATGGAGCAAGAAGAAGTCAGCAGCCTGCTATGCTGCAGGAGGTCCGGCCTTATTAGCTCCAAAAACATAATAATAAAGTTGGAGGAGCATCATGGACAAGATTTTGCCAGGCGTGATGGCACAGGCCTGAGATCCCAGCAACTCAGGAGACAGAGGCAGGGATCCCAAGTTCAAGGCCAGCTTCTGCAACTTAGCAAGATTCTGTCTCAAATATAAATAAATAAATAAATAAATAAATAGACCTGAGGATGTAGCTCACTGGTAGAGCACCCCTAGAATCAAACCCCAGTATGAAAAAAATAAAAAATAAAAAATAAAAGACAAGCTGTCCAAGCTTGCTGGCTCTGTTCCTCCCTCCCTCCATCCTTTCTTCTCTCTTTCTCTGTCCTTCAGTTGAAGCTTTGCCTTTGAAGGAAGGTTTACATGGACAGCCACTGGAAAACACCAAAGGTAGTTTAGTAGACTGGAACAGGAGGCCAACTATCCCATCTGTCCTGCCACAGGTCCAGCCAGACATCTCAGCAGAACCAAGAAGTAGCATTGGAAACATGACCTGCCTGAAATGTCGCAACACCTCCCTTCTCTTGTTTATCAGATTGATTAATTTGTAGCATGTTTGTGTGAAAGTGTGTGTGTGTGTGTGTGTGTGTGTGTGTGTGTGTGTGTACGTGTGTACATACATGTGCATGCTCATGTGTTTATATGAAGCATTCCTTTACTGCCTGGTCGAGGTCCCTGATGCTGTGGGAGGAGCAAGGAAGAGCCTCCACATGAGACCTTTGGAACACTGCTCCTGCCTTCTGTTCCCAAGCTGCTGGCCTTGGGTGGGTATGAGACTTTTCTTTCAGAGAGTAATTTGAGGTTCCTTCATTGGAGACACCACTACCTAGATGTGAGATTCATACACTTTTGAAAGCCCAAGAAAATAATCTTCCTGGAATTTCAGCTTTTCAGGGTACAGGGGAGCTTGACTGTGGGTGAGTCTCTGGCAATTACAAAACTTGTTGGCAAAGTTAGGCTCCATCACATACTGCTTCTCATTTTCCACAGCAGCTTCTACAGTGATGAAGAAAATGTTGATTCCAAATTCTCTTGCAAGCCTTGAAGCCTCCTCCACTTTGTCTGTGGGCCAACTATCCATCATCACTACGGCCACATTGGGAGTACCACCTCTGTTTCCATTGGCTTTGGAAAAGAAGGTCTTGGTCACAAAGGAGATGGCCCAGCCTAGAAGAAAAAGACTCATGCTTGAAGGGATTATGCCAGTGGTAAATTCAGAAACAGATCACAGCAGCACAAAAAGGTCCAGAAAAACACACTTATTCCTTCCCAGTTTACTGTTCTATTTTTTGAACCACTTTAGTTTTAGGTGTACAATTCAGCGGCATTTGTGAGTGTACAGTTTAGTGGCACTGGGGCACATTCACAATGCAGCTGTCACATCACTCCCTTAGTTTCATTTTAAGCCTTTAATTTCTAATTGCCTTGAAAAAAGTTATAGGGACCAGCAAGTAGCAGGGAAATACTTTCATAGAAATAAAGGGACTCTTATTTGCTTGGGTACCAGACTCACTCGAAGTCTCGAAGCTGCCTCACGTTTTGTCCTAGAGCACAGGATCAGGGGAGTTGAACTGGAGTGACAGTAGCCTTCTCTGGGCTTCCTAAATCCTGGGAGCTGCTGGGCCTGCAGGGCTGTATTCTGTGGTCAGCGGTCTTTGCGCCAGTTCCAAGCCAGAGGCCCAAGTTTGGCTGTCCAGGGAAGAGCTATACCAGGAACTGAGAGACTGTGTTCTAGCCCTGGCTGTGCCAACCACTGGCTGTGTGGCCCTGGATGGTCCCTAATGGTCTCTGGGTCTAAACTTCCAGGCCAATGATCTGCTTCAGCTGAGTGCAACAATCATGAGAGTTTGTGAAACCTTGAGATGCCTTTCTCCCATGTGCAGGGTCTCAGGACATTTTCAGAGTCAACTAGATGACAAACTATCCTACTTTTCCAGCAATTTCCCACTCTCAGTGCTAAAAGCCCAAGTTCCCCTGGGCAAATTGGGATGACAAGGCTCCCTTGCTGGGTTGTGTGGAACCAGTGTGTGTGTGTATGTGTGTGTGAGAGAGATGTGTATGTATACCCATGCATCCTCTGAAATTATACACAGGATCTTGTGTATGAGTACTATCTGGGTAGCAAGGCCATACATATTCTTTTTGGAGATTCTCAAATGAGTCCCTAATAACAGCTAACAACCACCTTCTTTAAGTAAATATTATTACACTCAATGCTTCTCTGGTTTGGGCAGTATAATATTACCTGTCAAATGAAAGTATCAAATGGTTACATCTAAAGTCCTGGAGAAGTGTCTTAGTGAACCCCTGTGAACTATCTGCACTGAACCTGGTTGCTAAGAGAAAACATTGGCTGCTGAAAACTGCTTCCATGGCCAAGGGATAATTTCCATCAAGTCCCAAAGCTTCCAGTAGTCCTTTCTGGCTCAATATTAGGCACCATAAGGGAGCCAAAAGATCACTTTGCCCCACCTAATCTTGAGTCTAGTTGAGCCCACAGTGAACCAGTGCTTGATGCACATTCCACCCACCTTGCAGTGGATTTTTATTGTTGTTGTTGATTCCTTCCTTCCTTCCTTCTCCTCCTCCTCCTCCTCCTCCTCCTCCTCCTCCTCCTCCTCCTCCTCCTCCTCCTCCTCCTCCTCCTCCTCCTCCTCCTCCTCTTCTTCTTCTTCTTCTTCTTCTTCTTCTTCTGGTACTTAGGGATTGAACTCAGGGGCACTTAACCAATGAGTCATATCATGAGCCATTTTTTTTAAAAATATTTTATTTAGAGACACGTTCTCACTGAATTGCTTAGGGCTTTGCTAAATTGCTGAGGCTGGCTTTGAACTTGCAATCCTCCTGCCGCAGCCCCCAGAGCTGATAGATTACAGGCATACACCATTGTGCGGGGCTTGTAGTGGGTCTTGAAACCAGATGCTGGATGTCTGAAAACTACAATGTCCATACTCTCTTGCACCTAAATTTTCAGCTTTCTTTTACTTTCACAAATTGATGTATTTACAAGAGATTTAGAAGATGACAGCAGGCAGGGGCTATACTTTTCTTTCAGCAGTTTATGCTGATGAGAATCTGTAGAGTATTTGACTTCTCTTGGAGCACCATTGACAGACATGTTTGTGTGGTTGCTAGCTTTGATGGTGTTAGGAGAGAGGGTGCAGAATAGCCCTTTTGTGGGCAAGAATGGGTCAGGGAGGACTTGGTTCTGGAGTGGCAGCTGTAGAAGAAGCTTCCTAATTGTAAGCTTCCTGCTGAAGCAGGTTCCTGAAGAGGTTATGGTGCCAGAATTCAGAAAGTTATTTCTAGATCTTGGAAGAGGTAGCAGCTCCTTTGGAAGCCCCGTTTCCAAAAGAAGCTCCCAAATTCTGCTTCTTCAGTCCTTTCTATAATTCTCATAATGTTTAATGCTCTGAAATAAATCACTTTATACCTGAACCAGCTGGTTGGATTCTGTCCTCTGAACCCAAACTCTGAACCAGAGGCAGAATTCAAACCTGTGGTACACTGAAAAAGGTATACTGATTAGGTTGAAACACCTTTCTGATCTCCTCAGGGAAGTTAGTTGTCTTCTGAAGTTTTTCTCCAGTAAAATTTTGCTCATGGAAGTATTAAGTGGAGAACAAGTCAGAAATCAACTTTATCATGTTTGTAATGAAGATGCTTTGGAATTTGGGGCATGGAGAACAGCAGCTTGGTCAGTGTTTATTTAACATTGTTCAAAAGTGACAGGCTCTGCATTTACTTGATTCTTATGTTTGATGGCTACAAAATGTTCTCTCAGGGTTGGGGGAGGAAAATAATTAATCAGATTTATTGTAACTCCCTCAAGGATAAGATAGTTCTACACCCTGAACGTAGATTCTCCATGCCAAGCAAATGTGGCCCACATCTCCAGTCCTTTGGATTTTGATGGTATGAACAGGTTCCCTGAGAAGCATATAATCATCCCCCTTGTGTCCCCCAAAATCAGGCTAACATTTATACATTAATTACACATTGGCATGGGTTCTTTGACAGTCTGAGCACGGTTAGTGTGAAAATGTGAAACTGTTGTTTCCTAATGCCCCATCACCTCTGGGTGAAATGATAAAATGGAGTTTCTGAACCTGCTCCAGTGAGGATTACATCTTGAACTTCTGTTTCCCCCTCCAAAGGCTCAAACATCACAAAAGATTCATCTTGAAATAGAGGACAAGACTCTGTTTGCAACGTCATTGCTGCAACAGTAGCTGACTGGAACAAGACTCCCAAGGAGCACTGAACTGCTTTCTGATGGAATTGGTGGTGGGATTTAATGTTCAATCTTGGCAACTTAGAGTCCAACCAGGAAATAGTCACAACAGCAGTCCTGCTTGTCCTGAAGAATGTTGGCATCCTGAGGAACCAAGCAAGCTGGAACTAGATGACACATGTTTTGACAATTTTTGCCACCTGAACTCATTATAATACTTTAGAAAAGACACAGATGTTACATGAGTCATTTGTTGATGGATTCTTTTTTTTTCCTCCTTTAATATAGAATGTTAGAAGACAACCACATAGAAAGAGAACCATGGCAACAAGATAGAATTATCTGAAGTGGGGTCACATACCTACATTAGAAAGTCCTCCTCTCTGGGTAATTCTCTCAATAGCTGTCTTCAGGTCTCGAGAATTCAAGTGAGTTTTGAGGTTAAACTGGTTAGCAGGGTTGTCATTGAACAGGTAGAACAAAAAAAAAATTAGCTCAAAAGTTATTACTGTCAAGAAAGGTAAAAATAATACTTAATTCTTTTATATACAAAGAGAAGCTGCTTCAAAGCCTTAAACTGTGGTTCATAAAATGTTCCACTGTGGGCAGAGTGATGGGAAGACAGAGACCGGGATCCTTCACAGGGCATGGAGAGAGGTTATTTCAGAATTGTAACCCACTGTATGGGTGTGCAATCCATGTAGTCAGATGGGGGTTGGTTTACTGCTTTGCTACCACCATTTGGGATTCTTAACAAGTCTTGAAAGAGGACCTGCATATTATGAGGCTATTTTGGGCAATAGGTTACCAAGTCCTCAAGTGTGGGCATGGAGACTTTTTTTTTTTTAAATTTGATGGTACTGGGGATTGAACTCAGGGCCTCCTGCATGCTAGGCAAGATCTTTACCACTGAGCTACACTCCCAACCCGGGAGGAGACTTTCAAAGCATCTTTTCCAAGATCCCCAGAAGTAGATCAATGAGAAGTTGCTTTGGGCAGCAAAGGTGCCTGACAGTAGATCCCTACTGAGTTCTTGGGGATAGATAATGCAGTCACCAGGGGACCAGTCACCAGGATCTAAGAGACAGGAGACATTCTCTGCTTCTTTTCCCACCCTTCCTTCTTTCCTCTTTTCTAATCTTCTTAGGTATCTCAAGGTGATCTGAGTTATTTCCATAAGCTGTGCTTATGGCAGGTGATGTAAAGCTGGGGTGGGGAGATAGAAAGCCACTTTCAGGGGAGACAGGAAATGTAAAATAAGTTCAACCAAGGTAAGGCCTTGAGGCAGCTCCCCAACAGATGAAAACTAAGTCCCATGGTGAGAATTAAATGAAAACAAGTAAAAAAAAAAAAAAAAGCAAAGCAATCAGGAAATGGGGAATTTTGGACTTCTTAGTGGAGCATCAAGTGTCCTTATCTGAGGAGGTAGTCACACACTTACACTCTTACAAAGCAATCCAGTGATGGATGGAGGCTCAAACCTTTCTTTTTTTAATATTTATTTTTTAGTTATAGTTGGACACAATACCTTTATTCTACTTAATTATTTTTATGTGGGGCTGAGGATCGAACCCAAGGTCTTGCACATGCTAGGCAAACCCTCTACGGCTGGCTGAGCCACAACCCCAGTCCTCAAACAATTTCTTTATAGTAACAAAACCCAGACTCATGTACTCCCATTGTTTGGCTTCATATTTTGGATTTCAAAGCCTCCATGATTTGGTTCTAACTTATGGTGATACTCCTCTCTCTTTTTCTCTCTCTCCCCCCTCTTCTTCTTTACCAAGATATCCTATATTCTAGTCAAAATGCCAAAATGAACTGCTCACTCCTTCCTGTGTTCTATACTATCTTGTTACTTTGTTTTTGTTTTGTTTCGTGGTACTGGGGATGGCATCCATGGGCACTTTTTGCCACTGAGGCTGGCTTTGAACTTACGATCCTCCTGCTTCAGCCTTCTGAGTGGCTGAGATTACAGGCATGCATCATTACACCCAGCAAGTCTTGTTATTCCTTGTGGTCATGTTTTTCAGCCACCACAAGCACTGGCTTGTAGGGGACAGTGATGTGTTACCTAAAAGAAACACAGGGATCTGTTCCTGTGTACAATCTGGTCATAGTAGTATCATCAACAGATCAACACATTACCTATTTTACATGTGTTTGTCTTTGAAGATACTGAAAGTTTATATTTCTTAAAAATTAATGATATCTATTTTTAAATAATACAACATTAGGTGAGAAGGGTTTAATACTTTTCTTGACCTTGGATAATGTGCAAATGTCTTTGGCTTTCAGTCTCATAACAGTGCTGTCCATTAGGCTTTGTTTGGTGATTTGCTTTTTAGTCAGTTGTCACCTCATGAATTCCTGAGTTTGGTCTCTTTTCCATCTTTTCCACAGCTTCACCACACATGGTAGATGTTACTTAAGCACTTTCTGAAGCACACTCACATACCAATCAGCAAATATCCTCTCCTATTGCTGAATGTACCAAATTACCAATTAACATTGAGCTTACAACCAATGGCGCTATATCTCATGCCTGAGAGAAGCTCATCTAACTTTTGTGACTTTCTCTGGAAGCCATAGCACAGCCTTCTTGTTACATCACTATTATCTATCAGAAGCAAAGAGGTTATTACAGAAAAAACATAGCTTTCCAAAAATTGAAGGAGCCAAATGGGAACCATAGACAACTTATAAATAGGTGGAGAATAGGTGTCCCAAAAAAGCTCTCAAAACTACAAGGAAGATGTTGTTAAGAATACATCAGAGGGCTGGGGATGTAGCTCAAGCGGTATCGCACTCGCCTGGCATGCGTGCGGCCTGGGTTCAATCCTCAGCACCACATACAAAGATGTTGTGCCCGCCGATAACTAAAAAATAAATATTAAAATTCTCTCTCTCTCTACCTCTCTCTTTAAAAAAAAAAAAGAATACATCAGAGGCACCAGGCACAGTGGTGCATTCCTGTAATCCCACTGACTGAGGCGGCTCAGGCAAAAAGATGGCAAGTTTGGGGCCAGCCTCAGCAACTTAGTGAGACCATGTCTCAGAATGAAAAATAAAAAGGACTGGGGGTGAACCTCAGTGATAAAGCATCCTGGGTTTAATCTCTAGCATGCCAAAAAAAAGAGGTACAATTTTGATTAAATAATAAACAGGAGCCACTCATATTAGGAGCTAAAGGTAAACTCAGCAGAGGAAAGGAGATGGTGGATTTCTTCCTTATGTTATTTTTTAAAAGTTGAAAAGATCACTACTCCCAAGTGCTTCCTAGCAACCAATGAGCCAGAAAACACTGTATCAAGTATTGGACAGCACCCACAACATTCTAGGCCAATCTGACAAAAAATAAATGCAGATAAGTCACTGTGATTTAAATAGCATAAAAGGGATTAAGACCTAAAGGAGGATATGGAGAACTGGAGGCCATCCTGCAGATTGTAGCATTCCCGAGGGCTGCTGAGCTGGCAGGGTATGAAAATACAAAAGCACCTTGTACAAAACCAGGGTTCAAAATGGTAGGCAGGAGATTATAGGCCTTATATCTCCCTATTATGCCAAGTAAGCACATGGAGACTAAAATAAAAGATTGACTCACAGAACACTTATCAGCTGGGCTCTGCTGATCTAAGCTGGGCTGGGCCGGACAGCTTTGCTTCTTGCTGCAGGCCTGTGGGTTGGTGGGGGAATCTCTCTCTTCTACAAGGGTGTATTCTGGTGTTGGTGCTACTGGGACAGCAACTTTATAAGAGAAGTGCTCATGGTAAAGGCAAAGCAGCAAGAGGATAATGGAAAACACGTGGGAATGCTCAGAACTGGCACACTGTCATTTCTAGCCAAAGGAAGTCCCATGACTAAGTCCAAAGCCAAGAAGCAAGAGTCTACACTACTCAGGAAGAGGCTATGGCAAGAGTGTGAATCTGAGGGGAATGAAAAATTGGGACCAGTAGTAATCCAGTCTAACACACAGGGCCTTAATAGTCAGCCTTTCCTTTGTCCTTATGTTTACTGTGAATCTTGAAATAACATTCAACTGAATTAAAAAAAAAATCTAACTCATGAATCTCTCCATTTTATTGTTTAATTTATTTATATTTATTAGGATTATGAACATTGCTGGTTTTATTTAAGTTCATTACTTGTTTTTATGTACTATTCTTAACTTTATTTATTGATTTTTTTTAATTTATTAGTTGCTCAAAACATTACAATGATCTTGACCTATCATACATTTTATTTAAATGGGGTATGAATTCTTATTTTTCCACATGTACAGATTGCAGTATCACATTGGTTATGCAGCCACATTATTTAGTTTTCTATCTTCTGATAGAATAACCACCTGTTCTATGTTCCCTCCTCCCTCTCTGTTATTTTCAGAATTTACATATTATGCTTCTGAACTTTTAGTGTTGTCCTTTCGTGCGCAGCTATTTACCCCCCCAACAAATAATATATAAAATGACAATACATCTGCTTTTGTGTGTCTGTGTGTGTGTGTGCATGTGTGTGTGTTTCATTAAAATGAGTGGTTATTTTTTTTCAAGTGATTTTAAATGACCAGTTATTTGAGTCTTTGAGAATTTACCCAAAGAAAAACTTCAAATTGAACTTGACAGTTCTTTCAAATTTCTGAGCAGAAAAAAAGAGGGAACAGCTGGAGCTAAGACAGAGGCCGCCCCAAGGGTGAAGAGAATTTGGGGGAAGAACAAGTGATAACCCATTGTCTAGGCTCCTCTGCTACCATCTGGCTTCTTGGCAATCTCTCTCCCTTCTTCTGACTGCTTACCTGCCTTTGCATCTGACTTCACTTAGACTCCAGCCAAACCTACTGCCTAGATCTGAAGTCTGCTAATGGCTTGGTTGGGAAAACAGCCAATAATAAGTTAGAAATGAAGGAAATCTATCATTTGAAACTTTCTTTGAGTCCAAGAACTAAATCTACATAATAGGCTTGTGATATGATGGGAAAATAGCCTCTGTTAGTTGTTGTTATTATTACTATTATTATTTTCTCTTGGATGAGTATGGTTGAGGTTAAGGAGCTGCCTAATTTTAAAATTATTTTATTAATTATATTTAATAAGTTTATGAAAATCAAATTTAATTTTAAATTAAAACTAATTTTATCATAATTGATATCTGAGAAATAAATACTTCAAATCCAAAATCAGGATTACTTTAATAAATTTAAATAACACAGGAGAGACCAAATTGATTACACAATTCTGAAACTGTAGCAAGACTTCTCTTGTTGATCAAATTTTATTTTTCTAAGCAAAGAAGACAGGGATTTGACATATTCAAAACCACATACAAAACCACATTCTGGTTTTCTCCCCTTCAACTCCATCTCTTGTTTCTCTTCCCCTTTTCCCTTTTAAAATTTCCAGTGAATGAAAATTCTACTCAACAAATATAGTTTTCTTTTAATAACTAAAGTGTCCCCATTTCTAAGCTAAGAACTGAATTTCAAACAATTATATAACCTTCATTCTCTGAAAATAAGTCTGTGTGTGTGTGTGTGTGTGTGTGTGTGCATGTCTGTGTGTGTGTGTGTAAGAAGAAGATTTTTGAACACTGGCTATTCCTGCCAAGAATGCAACTGAAATACACTGGCTTCTAGGTATAGCCACTTTCTCAGCAGAAGACACACAATCTTCATTTAGGTGTGAATTATTCAGAACAGCACCACCTCCCCAAACTCCTGTTAGACTGCTTCTCAAAAGAATTAAAATGTGATATACTTTTGCACATTATTTTTTTTACAAACCTGACAGAGGAAAAATATCTGGACTTTGTGCCAGAAAACAAAGAAAAATGAAGTTAATGTCTGCTTAATTTTTTGAACACATGCTTTTCTTAGATTTTTTTTTAAAACAGGATTTAATATATTTTGAATGTACTACAACTCTATTCTGCAGGCTCTCCATTGGGTATTATTATTGTTCAATATGTGTTAATTATAGTACTTGTTTTTGTTCTCTAAAATGGAAAATTCCACCATTATCTATGTTATCTCCTTTTCCAGATTTCCCCTCAGCAGCAGGACATAAAGTAACAAGAGTAGGAGAGTAGGACTGGTTTGAACCAGCTAATCCAGACTTTCCCATGAACTCATAATGTTTAATATGACCAGTAAGCTGACTGCATTCAAATTTAGCCAATACATATAAATTTACTAGGAAAAACAAGACAATTTAAATAAAATGGTTCTTAGTATTTGGCAATATCCAAATTAATGCTGCAACGTTAATTAAAAAATTAATTCTTCCTTAATTTTTTAAAAAAGGAAGAGGGCAAAATGGAGTTTTAAAGCAGAGTTCAAATACTCAGAGGAAGAAAAGTATGATGAAAGAAACCCAATATTGCTGACATAAAAAGTAATAACAATTATTTTATAGTTAATATTTATTGCACATGTACTAAGAAGAGCATTTCATGTGTTTTAATTCAAACTTTACAATGTCCCAATAAGGTAAACTCGATTTTTATTGGACATCTAAGGACACTACCACATGGCCATAGATACCAGCACAAAATAAAATGAGGTGAAGAAGGCAGGGGCCAGGTTATGTAGGACCTTGAGAATTGTGTTGAGGAGTTGGTCTTTATCTAAGGTAACCAGCTGAAGAGTTTTTAGTAAGGTGTCAAATTTTAATATATGTCATTTTATTTTGTGTGTAGAAAACAGCAAATACAGAGCTACTCTATGAGATAAACAGTATTATTGTTCTTATTTTGCAGAAACAGAAACTGAGGCAAAAAAACAAACAAGTGACTTACCAGTGTTATACAAGTTGTGACATAGCTGGATTCCTACCCAGGCTGAGCTTACCATCCACAGCTATATTTTTATTTCTTCACCTATGATGGGAGTTTTATCCTGATAAAATCATCTTAAATTGAAAATATCATAAGTCAAAAATGTATGAATATACCTAACCTACTGAACATCCTAGCTTAGCAACAGGGTACACTATAGAGACATGGTTGTGTTTCCTCTTAGTAGCACGAGGCTCTACTGAAGCTGACCAGGAGCAGCAGTTCACAGCCACTACCCAACATGGAGAGAGACTATCCTATGTCTATTCCTCACCTGGTATAAGACTAAAATACAAAATTTGAAGTATGGAGCTTACTGAATGTGTAGCACTCTTGCTTGTATCATCATAAAGTCAAACAAGTTTAAGATGAAACATTGTTAAGTCAAGAATCATCTGTACTGCAAATTAGCATGGTGAACTGGAATAGGGTAGTAACAGTAATAATAAAGACACATGGAAGAATTTGGTAAGATATTGAGACTTGTGCCCACTTCGGCAGCATATACACTAAAATTGGAGTCACACAGAGAAGATTAGCACAGCCCAAATGCAAGAATCACATGTGAATTTGTGAAGCATTCCATGTTTTTAAAAAATTTATTGAGATCTGGTGATGTATTAAGCATAGTGAGTGAGAAGGCCAGAATTGTAAGTGATGATATGCTTTTGGCTTAAGCAAAAGGAGAATTTAGCTGTTGAGTGGGAGATCATGGTCACAGAAGCAGGTTTTAGGTAAGAAGATGAAGAGTTCAATCTTAAATTAATCAAGTTTGAGGTGTTTCTGAGACAACTAACAGGTTATTTAAGATGTAAATGTGGCTGGGTATGGTGGCACATACATGTAATCCCAGCAGCTCAGGAGGCTGAGGCAGGAGGATTACGAGTTCAAAGTCAGCAAGTTCAACTTAGCAAGGTACTAAATAACTGAGCAAGACCCTGTATCTAAATAAAATATAAAAAATGGCTGGGGATGTGGCTCAGTGGTAAAGCAACCCAGGGTTCAATGTCTGTTACAAAAAAAAAAAAAACAAAACGACGACAAAAAAATAAATCTTAAGGGCTCCTGATAACCTTTAAAAAGAATGTTACCTTTTGTCCTCTTGCATGCCGTATTTTGTACCATTCCTTCCTTTTTACTACCATCTGTGATTGTTTTATTCCATCTCCTGCCAGAATGTAAGCCTATTATGATAGATTCTTTGTTTGACCACTATATTCCCAACATCTGTCATACATAAATTGTCCAATGAATGAATAAAAGACAGCTTTGGAGAATCATATCCAAAATTTTTTGATAAAGGGGAATTCAAGTTCTCCTTATTCATGTGTCCAGTGTGAATAAAAGCACTGTCATAAGGCAATCCATTTGAGGAGCGGGTGGCTTACTAGGGATTGAACCTAGAGGCTCTTAACCACTGGGCCAGCACTTTTTATTTTGAGATAGTGTCTTACTGAGTTACTTAGAGTCTCACTAAGTTGCTGAGTTGACTTTGAACTCACAATCCTCCTGCCTCAGCTTCCAGAGCCACTGGGATTACAGGTGTGAGCCACCACACCCAGCTCTATTTTTATTTTACAGCTTAGGAAACTTTTTTAATATTTATTTTTTAGTTATAGGTGGACACAATGTCTTCACTTTACTTTATGTGGTGCTGAGGATCGAACCCAGAGCCTCACACATGCCAGGCAAGCTCTCTACCTCTGAGCCACAACCCCAGCCCCAGGAAACTCATTTTTAAGTAATTTGGAAAACACTTATGTGACATACTGACCTGTTTACGCAGGTGGGCTATCCTGGACCTCCTACCTAAAAATTAATGATCACATGGTTCTTTTCAAATATGAGTTCCTCTAAATCACTTGGCTTAAATGAACATCAGTTTGTCATTGTCTTGACATTCTCTACCCTTCTCCACCTCCTATGTATACACACTGGGGTTCATAGTATTCAAAACAGTACTATCAAAAAATTTAGTATTCACTAAAAACAGGCCAAACTCCATTAACTTTTCTACTTGCTGCTCAACTAAAATGCCGTTAAAAAAATATAACACTTCGTTATATCAAAATATTTGGCAATGTAAAAGGTTTCCTTTATATTATTTTCTTGGAGTTTAGAAAAGAGTGACCCAGTTTCATTTTCAAATCTGTTTATTCCAAAAACATTACTACATTCTAAAGATTCAACAATCTATCAAAATTCAAGTCTGTTTTTTTTTTTGGTCCCTGGTAGGACTAGAAAACGGTCATATTTTTATAACCCTTTTAGGAAATCTATCCTAAAAAAATAGTATACAAGGTTTGACTTTTCAAAAGTCAAATGCAACATTATATTGAAATGTAAAAATTGGAAACAAAGTATCCATGTACAGGATATTGATAATGGCACATCCAACATTAAGTAGCCAGCCATCAAAATGTCATTGCTAAATCCCTCTTATATTTTCAGAGTAGTAGTACGGGGGAAATGCTTATAAAATAAATAGAGGAAAGCAAGATACAACATCCACTATGTAGGATGATTGCAACTATGGAAATAAATAAAGTCAAATATTAACATTTGTTCTGGTTGGTGGGTTCTGGGAATTTTTCCAAAATTTTGCTGAATGTAAACTTAATGATTGAAATAAATTAATTCATAACAAGATATAAAATTGACTTTCCTTTTTCCTGAGTCTCTTTGTATGCTCATTGGACAAGATTAAAGCCCTTGCTGGGCATAGTAGCACTATCCTATAATCCCAGCAACTCCAGAGGCTGAAGCAAGTAGATCCCAAGTTCAAGGTTGCCTCAGCAACCTCAGCAACTTAACAAGACCCTGACTCAAAATTAAAAATAAAAAGGGCTGACAATACAGCTCAGTGGTAAAAACCCCTGGATTCAATCCCCAGTACCAACCAACCAACCAACCAACAAAAAGATTAAAGCCCTTTTTTTCACAAACAAAACAAAAGCCATTTTTCTCTCTAACTTGAAATAATTTGAAATGAAGAAAGAGGTAAAGAAAATAATCAAAAACAAAGGAAAAAGAAAGGAAGAAAGTATCAATAATGGAAGTTAGAATACTCGAAGAAATCCACTTAAATTTCTATGGATTCTTTGACTAGAATTGACAGTAGTGGGGTAGGGGAAAAGACATTACAGGTATGAGAACATACTGAGGTAGAAAGCCATGAGTTCCAATGACAGAGACAGAGAATTGTGGATATCGGACAAAGGGTGTAAACAAATTCCTCTTTGGGAAAAGAATAGAGTAAATGGGAAAGAAAGAGTAGTTGTAACTTGTCACTGGTAGACATGATTATCACATGCTTGCTTAGGATAATTTTTATAAAAACCTGGGATAGTTATGATTGATATATAAAATTCTTACTTAAGTAAAATTCTGTGAGCTGTATAAGAAAGAACTAGAGATGAACTTATAATGATTAAATCAGGTTTTTAAAATAACCCATCTGATGGAAAGTATTAAGGAAATAAATTTATTTATAGCTATACTTTAGCCATTTCTTACACAAACATAAAAATTCCAATTAAGAATGAAGAAAATGTGTAGCTGGGTATGGTGGCATAGGTTGGTAGTCCCACTGACTCGGGAGGCTGTGGCAGGAGGACTGCAAGTTCAAGGTCAGCCTCAGAAATTTAGTGACACACTGTCTCAAAATAAAAAAATAAAAAAAATTCTTTAAAGAGGTGGGGGTGCGGTTCAGTGGTTAAACATCCCTGACTTCAATCCCTGATACCCACCCCCCCCAAATGTGAGGAATACTAATGCATATAATTAAATAGTTATTTCATAAATTAAATGTTCTGGAAATTGGCTAATTATATCCATCATTCAGTACTGTTTGAACAGAAGACATAATGAATATAAAGTGTCTAACACAAGTCTGACATTCAACAGAAATGGCAGCTTTTGTCTTATTTATTTTTATGTGGTGCTGAGGATTGAACTCAGGGCCTCATGCTTGCTAGGCAAGCGCTCTACCACTGAGCTATAGCCCCAGCCGAGAAATGGCAGCTTTTATTGATAGTTAATGATCTGTAATATTTTTTTGCAACTTCATTTATTTATTTATTTTATGTGGCTGAGGATCAAACCCAGTGCCTCACATATGCAAGAAAAGCTCTCTACCACTAAGTCACATCCCAAGCCCCATGATCTGGAATACTTTATAATTTCTGTGCCTGCATGAAATATTTGATGTTTTATGCTGTCATGCTGTAACAACAATTTTACACACATGTAAAGACTATTTATCAAACTTAATATTATTATTATTTGCCAATATTAAAGGATTATTAAAAGATTCACTCTTGATAAAAATAAGCAGATAACTATGAAGACAGATGTACTTTTTAGATATGTAAAAGATCAAAGAAAAAATACCTAGTAAATTTTCCACTCATTTTGTAGATGTGGTCCTGTATTTTATCCCTGTGACTAGTAGAATCTATTCAGAACAGGAACACCTGACTTCAGAGCTTATTTTTCTCTAGATAAATTGAGAAGCCAAACCTATAATATTGAATAATGAGAACTTGGAAAGCAAACAGATGATACTTTATTGCTTATGCTATTAAACTACTTGGATCATGCTTCAGAATTCACTGGCTATAATGCTGCTTCTTCTTTTAGCTATATGACACTGGATGTTTATAATCTAAATATATATGATTTTGGGTTGTAAAATCTCATGGGCTGGGGAAATATTAATAAATACAAAGCATCAAAAAGAATTTCCTTTGATAGTTGATTTATCAATGGCCTAAAAATACTTAGAGAAAGAATAAAGATGTACTAACAGAGATAGAGAGAAAGAAAAGGAGAGAGGCAGGGAGGAGGGGAAGAGAGACATTACTAAGATATGATGCAGTCTACCCTGAAAAGGGTAATGATGGGAAAAGTTTGAGAGGTACCAAGAATAGCAAAAAATAGCCAAGGCAGAAATAAATATATAAATAGATGACTGAAAAGGAGATATGTGTACACATGCATGTGTGCAAAAAAAAATGAGACTAGAAGACAGTCTTGCAGTGCCTTAAAAAGTTAAATATAAAGTTACTATTTGAGTCAGCACTTTCACTCCTAGGGATATACTCAAAAGATTAAAACATGTATCCAGCTGGGCATGGTGGTGTGCACCTGTAATCCTAGTGACTCAGGAGGCTGAGGCAGGAGGATAGAAATTTCAAGACCAACCTCAGCAATTTAGTGAGGCCCTGAGGACTTAGTGAGATGCTGCTTCAAAATAAAACATATAAAAGGCTGGGGATATGGCTAAGTAGTTAAGCACCACTGGGTTCAATCTCCAGTACCCAAAACAAAAAAAAATATGTATATATATGTATACAAATATATATACACACACATACACACACACAATAACTGGTACATAATTATTTAGAACATCATATTCATAACAAGGAAAAAGTGAAAGCAACTAAATGTCCTTCAACTCATAAAATATATCAGTTGATGATAAAATGTGGCATATATACAATGGAATATTATTCAGCCATAAAAAGAAATGGATTACTGATTCACACTACAACATGGATGAGCCTTGAAATATTTTGAACAGATAAAAAACCAGTTACAAAATACCACATATTATATGATTTCATTTATATGAAATATCTCTGTAGAAAATTTATAGAGACAGAAAATAGATTAGCAGTTGCCTAAGGCTTATGGGAAATGGAAAATTGTGAGATGACAGGTAAAAAATATGGAGTTTCTTTTGGGAGTAATGAAAATGTTCAAAATTGACTATAGTGAGAGTTGTACTACCCTGTGATTATAATAAAACAACTGAATTGTACACTTTAAATAGAGGAATTTTATAATATGTGAAGTCATTTTATAGCCTTGGACAGCTTTATTCAAATTACAAATGTTTTTTATTACACCAAGACTTTTAAAAGATAGAATAAGTAGCTGGCTTTTTAAAAAATTAAAATCTAAGGCTAAACACAGTGCAGGTGTAGCTCAGTGGTAGAATGCTTGTCTAGTGTGCTTAAGGCCCTGTTCAATGTCAGTACCCCCCCCACACACACAGGCAAATGAATCTTATTAATGAATAGAACATTCATTAGGAGGGTACCATCAAATAAATGAATAAATATATTAATTTGACAGCAACATTTTTAGACTTACCTTTATATTGAGTGATATTATTCCAAAGGGGTAAATTTTCTTTTTCCTTTCTTTTGGTACTACAGATCGAACCCAGGGGCACTTAACCACTGAGCACATCCCCAGCCCTTTTTATATATATTTTTTTTATTTTGAAGCATAGTTTCACTAAGTTGCTGAGGCTTCTTTGAATTTGCAATTCTCCTGTCTCAGCCTCTGGAGCCACTGCATGAATTTTCAATTCTTGAATTTTTTTTATCCTTGATTTTTTAAAGTTTGTTTTTCAGTGCATTATAATTATACATAAAAGGAGAGTTCATTCTGACATATTCATAAAAAAAGTAACATAGTTTTCTCCATTTCAATCCGAATACTCCTTACCTTTTCCCTTTCCTTTGCTTCCTCTCTGGTTCTCTTCCTCTTTTCTATTGGTCTTCCTTCTATGGACTTATTTTTCACTTGATGCATTATAGTTACATATAAATTGGAATGCACTGTGATATATTCATAAATGTCCCTAGAATAATTTGGTTAACTACACTCCCCAGCATTCCCCAGTTCTTCCCCTTCCCCTTGCCTCCTTCCTCCCTAATGTGTCCCCATACCTGCAAAGCACACTTCTACTCTTCCAATGTCCCTTCTATTTTTCTGAAAAAATGACGGTTAGATGTCATAGAAGAAAGTGGCAATGTCTTAATCTTATGCCTACTGTCTGGCCCAATGGCTCTTCCATCCTTGTCAAGGGAGTTATAACCTTTTATCCTGTCATTCAACACTATCATTCAATTGCTTTTTAAAAAATTTTTGGTTGTAGATGGACACAATATCTTTATTTATGTATTTATTTATTTTTATGTGGTGCTGAGAATTGAAGCCTCACATGCACTAGGCAAGTGCTCTATCACTGAGTCGCAACCCCAGCCCTCAACTTTTTCTTAATTATCTCATTTGCAAATACTCTTTCTCTTAAAATTTTTTCACAGGAAACTGGAAAGGTAGTATTGGTTTTTGAAAATCTATTGCAGGACTGGAATTGATACTCAGTGATAAAGCATATGCTTTAACATGTACAAGGCCCACAAAGCCCTGAACAGAGGAAAAGAGGGAAAGAAAAGGAGAAGAAAGAAAAAATGAAGGGAAAAGAAAGGAAGTCTATTGCAATAACTCCCTTCTAAAAATCTATAGTATAGAACTATGATAGCAGGAGAGAAAAATGCACAGGTGAATTCATTTGATCTGATGATTAATGATTCGCAGATTATGGGGAGAAAGAAAAAGAGGCAATTACTAATATATTGCATGGAAGGAGTGTCAAAATTGGGAAAGTTAGAGACAACTGTTTTAGAGAAATTGATACATTTAGTTGAAATTAGTAATAAATTAATATATAGGTTATTTTGGTAGAAAATTTATCACTGACACTATGGCATGTTAGAAAAATCAATATAATTTTATGTGTACTTTTATTTTACTACTATGAACTTCATAAAGATGAGTTCTAAATCTTATTCATTTTGTAATCCCAGCACTGATCTTACTGCCTTTAATAGTTAAAATAATTTTCAGTTGAGTCAACTCAAGATCAATTCCTGAACACATATGCTCATTTAAAATTAAATGTAACATGAAGACAGGCAGGGAAGAGAATCTTGAAAATTGTAAACAGCATAATGTTTGATCATTAGATACTATTTAAAAAATTTAGACTTTCTAAAATAAATAAAACTAATATTTAAAGACAAATAATATATTTTGATGAAATCAAGATTTAAGCATTAAGCAAATAAAGTAAGATTTAAGCTATTTTAAATTTGGTTAAATGGATGTATATGGCAGTTTTTCATTAAATTAAAAATAATTTTAAAATACCAATTTTTGAGGTATTTTAACAATAAGGTTTGGTATTCATACTTATCTGATTATATTTGTTATGAAGTTTTTATACCTTTATTATAAGGAGTAGAATGTGTTACTTTAAAAATCTATTGAACATTGTGAATTGTGCTGCTATAAACATTGATGTGGCTGTGTCCCTGTAGTATGCTGTTTTTAAGTCCTTTGAGTATAGACCAAGGAGAGGGATAGCTGGGTGAAATGGTTCCATTCTCAATTTTCCAAGGAATCTTCATACTGCTTTCCATATTGACTGCACCAACTTGCAGTCCCACCAGCAGTGTATGAGTGTACCTTTCTCCCCACATCCTTGCCAACACTTATTGTTGTTTGTCTTCATAATAACTGTCATTCTCACAGGAGTGAGATGGTATCTTAGAGTAGTTTTGATTTGCATTTCTCTACCACCCTACCACTGAGCCACAACCCCAGCCTTCAACTTTTTCTTAATTATCTCATTTTCAAATACTCCTTCTCTTAAATTTTTTTTTCACAGAAAATTGGAAAGGGAGTAGAATATTTTTTGATTGATATCATCTTCTGAGAAGTGTCTGTTCAGGTCTTTGGCCCATTTGTTGATTGGGTTATTTGGTTTATTTGATGCTTAACTTTTTGAGTTCTTTATATGCCGTAGAGATTAGTGCACTATCTGATGTGTGAGGGGTAAAAATTTGCTCCCAATAACTGTGGAAAAAACTTATAGATGTCCTTCGGTAGATGAATGGCTTAAAAAAATGTGGCATATATACACAATGGAATATTACTCAGCTATAAAAGAGAATAAAATCATGGCATTTGCAGGTAAATAGATGACACTGGAGAAGATAATGCTAAGTGAAGTTAACCATTCCCCCCAAAAAACAAATGCCCAATGTTTTCTCTGATATAAGGAGGCTGATTCATATTGGGGTAGGGATCAGGGAGCATGGGAGGAATAGAGGAACTCTAGATAGGGCAGAGGGGTGGGAGGGGAAGGGAAGGGGCAGGGGGTTAGCAAGCATGGTGGAATGTGGTGGACATCATTATCCAAAGTATATGTATGAAGACACCAATTAGTGTGAACATAATTTATATACAACCAGAGATATGAAAAATTGTGCTATATATGTGTAATAAGAATTATAATGCATTCCACTGTCATTTATTTTTTAAAAAATCAATTTAAAAAATTTTTTAAAAATTTAAAAAAGTTGAAATACTAAAAATAAATAAACAAACAAACAGACCATCAAGCATATGAGAGGCTCCATTTGAAAAACAATCTGAGGCTGTGGCTGTGGCTCAGTGATAGAGCGCTTGCCTAGCAAGTATGAGGCACTAGGTTCGATCCTCAGCACCACATAAAAATAAACAAATAAAATAAAGATATTGTGTCCAACTACAACTAAAAATATATTTTTAAAAATCTATTGAACATATGTATTTTTCCTCAGTCTTAAAGGATATATTCCCAGAAAATTTAAAACACAGTATGTTGAAATGTCATCAGTAATTCATTGAGACTTTCTGCTCATAAAAATAATCAATTCAATGCATTATGTTACTAACATAAGCAAATATATTATGCTTTCAGACAGTAATTGCTCCTTAGTAAACTTACTGTTGCAAATGCCTATGCCCAATATCAAATAAGATTTATGTATAATACAGATCTTCATTTTGGAGTAATGGCTTTTTATTAAAAAAACTTACTGTTCTGTTTTTCACCAAGAGCAACCAATGTTTCAAGAACTTTAATTCCTTCTTGAACAGCCAAAAGTTCTTTGTTACTGGCTGGACTGTTTCTTTCAACAGCTTTTAGCTTTTCAACCACTATGGGAGCTAATGAATGGATGTAGGGAGTTGAAAGGGCACGGTTGGAATGCTGGAAGACTGAGAGGAGAAGATGGTAACATTTGGCTTGAACCTATGTAAGGAGATCATTCAATAAATTAACACATGATAGTTCTTACCTGCTCTACAATCACATTACATCTTAATATGTACGTAATACAGCACAATGAAAATATAAATGTTATTTTCCATATAAGAGAAATGAAAGAGAGTAATGGAACTTTCTTTCAATAAGCTAACTGAATAAACCTCTCAAAAAAATTGGAATCTCTTGAAATAATTCTTTATACCAATTTAAGTTTTGTAGCCATAAAAAATAAAGTCTCACTGGCTTTTAGATTAGAAAAACTTCATATGAATAATTATTTTTTAAAAAAGGAAGAAGGGAAGGAAGAAAAGTTATAAGTATTGGGGGAAAATAGTGGAATAAAATTGTTTCAGCACTTTGTAGAATACAAATTGCCAAACTTCACTGACATCAGAAATACCTGGGGAGCATTTTAAAAATACAGATTCCTGAGTCACAACTCTGAAGACTCTGATTCAGGGAGCTAGGAGGCCAGGAATGTTCCTAAGTTGTTTTATTTTTCCTGATATGCAGAAGATTTGATAATCATAACTTAAGACTTCACCACTGTAAAATAATAAAACATATTTTCTAAACAAACAAGTTTTGAATAGGCTTATTAAAATATGCAATAATATAAATTTATCCATTAATGTAGTGGGTATAATTTAAATAAATATTGGAAACCCTGAAAATCTCTCCTAATATGGCCGAGAACTAATCAAAGATATTAGAGAATTTCTGCATATTTAAGTAAACATACAAATGTGTTTCTTTTATAGTTAAACCCAGTGATATTTTCTAGTTTTTTCCATTTAAAACTCTTACTGTAAATACTTAGGTTTTCCTTATATATAACACATTTTAATGAATCAACCAGATATTCTCCTGATAAAGTGGAATGTTTGCTTAGGTGTAACTTACCCATGGGTCACATGAATTTAATGCATTTTTAAATGTGTTCATGCAGCCATTCTGTAATGACTGGACTCCTATTATTTCACTACTAGCAGACCACAGGATTAGTGCAATTGCTGTCAGCATGCTAACTTCATCAGGTGTGGGCACAGAATCTTCTGAAAATGAAAAATGGAAAAAAAAAGTGCCATTTCCAAAACTTTTGGAAATTCAATCTTCAACAACTCTCTCCTGCTCCTAACATTTATCACAGTTTATTAAGAAAATAAATTAAAATGTTACCATTTTGAAACATGTAAGTATAAATAATTCAGGCAAAATGGATACTAAAACCACTGTGTGAAAATTAGATAGACAGCAAACAATTAAGGTAGTTTCAAAATATCTCCCCATTGATTTCTTGTTAGTTATAAAAGGGAGAAATGACAACTGTATAGTGGAGAAATAAGGCAGATACGGTCTTAACGAAGTCATTAAAGTTAAGATTCCCAATAATGAGACAAAGCAACATTATATGCTTTCTTATAAAATGCTCTGAGAAGACATAACAGTATTTATATAGTATTTTTCCAAAAATGCATAAAAGTAAAGAAAAAATAGATAACTCAAAATTATGAAACATTCTACAAAAGTAGATGGCCTGCACTCTTCAAAAATATTAATGTCATGGGGCTGGGATTGTGGCTTAGCAGTAGAGTGCTCGCCTACCATGTGGATCCTCAGCACCACATAAAAAACAAGTGGATAAATAAATAAAAATGAAGGTATTGTGTCCAAGTACAACTTAAAAACAAACAAACAAAAAAAATTAATGTCACAAAAGATTAACCCTGAGGAACTATCCCAGATTAAAGAAAACTAAAGAAATATGACAACTAAGGAAAAGAAAAAGTTCTATAAAAGTCATGATTAGGACATTTAAAATATGCATATGAATAATAACAGCATTTTATCAGTGTTAAATTGCCTAAATTTTATAATTCTTCTATTATCATGTAAGGGATGTTCTTGTTCTTAGGAAATCTGTGAAGTATTTAAAGAGTCATGATGAATTCAACATATTCTCAAATGGTTCAGCAAAATTAATAATAAAGGTACAGGGGCTGAGGTTGTTGCTTAGTGGCAGAACACTGGCCTCTCACATGTAAGTCACTGAGTTTTATCCTTAGCACTGCATAAAAATAAATAAACAAAATAAAGATATTGTATCCGTGTATAACTAAATTTTTTTAAAAAAAAACAAAGGTATGAGGGTTATGTGGATAATAATAAATCCTTGAGGCAAAATGTTAATTGTGAATCTAAGAGGAGGGTATATTGGTGTTTTCTACACTTGAAATTAAGTTTGACGGGCTGGGGATGTGGCCCAAGTGGTACCACGCTCGCCTGGCATGTGTGCAGCCCAGGTTCGATCCTCAGCACCACATACAAACAAAGATGTTGGGTCCACCTAAAATTAAAAAATATATATATATTAAAATTCTTTCTCTCTCTCTCTAAAAAAAATTCAGTTTGAAATTTATTTCAAAAATCAAAGGATTAAAAATGAAAAAAAAGTTTTGCAGCATTTTCGATGGGATTTATGTACGTGTGTATGTATGCCCACATAAATACACATACACATATTTTAAAATAAAATATCTCAGCTCTTAGAGTAAAGAAGTAGGGTTTCCAAATGGAAATTCTTCATTATAATCTTTTTTTCTTAAGCAAGAATTAAGGGGGGCTGGGGATGTGGCTCAAGCGGTAGCGCACTCTTTTGGCATGCTTACGGCCTGGGTTCCATCCTCAGCACCACATAAAAACCAAGGTGCTGTGTCTGCCGAAAACCAAAAATAAATATTAAAACTCGCGCACTCTCTCTCTCTCTCTCTCTCTCTCTCTCTCTCTCTCTCTCTCTCTCTCTCTTTCTCTCTCTCATTTCTCTCTCTATCTTTAAAAAAAGAATTAAGGGAATTGCTAGCCTTATACTATATCAATATTCCCATGGCTTTGATCCTTCAAATTCATAAGTATACCTCCTGTGAGTTCAGCTCTGGACAGAATATCTTAGGCAAGTTAATTGTATTATCAGACCTTCAAATTCACTTCATATAATGAACCAGCTTGATAAAATAGCAAACACTTTCTGTTAATGTTGACAAGTTAGGTCTGGGGTTGTGGTTCAGTGGTACAGTGTTTGCCTAGCACATGTGAGGCACTGGGTTTGACCCCCAGCACTGTATAAAATAAAACTTAAAAAATAAATAAATAAATAAAGGCATTGTATCCCTCTACAACTAAATTTTTTTTTAAATTGACAATTTAGGGTTTGGGCTGCAGCTCAGTGGTAGAGTGCCTGCCTCACATATGTGAGGCACTGGGTTCAATCCTCAGCACAACATAGAAAAAATAAAATAAAAAAACATATTGTAGGGCTAAGGCTGGGGCTTAGTGATAGAGTGTCTAGCACATGTGAGGCACTGGATTTGATCCTCAGCACCACTTAAAAATAAAATAAAATAAGGGTATTGTGTCCAACTACATAATATATATATTCTAGATATGCTCAACAAAATTAAAACTAAACTACTTATAACAAATTCTTAACCATTTCTTCTTCCTGATATTCCTATTTATCTATCAATCTGCACATACATTCATATATGAGACATTTAATCTTTTTAAGTTTGTTAAAATCTATGTTAAGAAGCAAAATATTAACACTTTATAAAGCTAAAATAATTTCAGTTACATTAATATAACTAAAGTTTTTCCCTTATACATGATTTTTTTAAAAAAAATCACATTCTAAATATCTGTACATTATTCAAAATATAAAAAGCATATGGAAAAGAAAATAAGAAAATAAAACTTGTAATTCTACCATCTAGTGACAGTTTAGATTTAATTTCTAGGTTTTGACTTAATTTCTTCTGGTCTAAGTTAAATATATATATATATATATATATATATATATATATATATATATATATATATATATATTTGCTTAAAAATATGATATATAACAGATAAAATGGACATATAATTCAAACTAATACATTGTCATGAATAATTTTTCCCACTGACAAATATATTTATAACACATTTTATTATTGTAAAATAAATGTACTGATGATAAATAATTTTGAATTTATTTTTTTAATTAACAAGGCCAAAGAGTATGCATTCTGTGTGTGTGGTACTATGGAGTAAATTTAGTGCCTCATGCATGCTAATCAAGTGTTCTACCACTGAGCTACATATAGCCCCAAGTATGCATTTTTTCTTTCTTTTTTCTTTTTTTAATTGGTATTGGGAATTTAACCTACTTTATCACTGAGCCACATCCCCAGTCCTTTTTATTTTAAAATCTGAGACAGGGTCTCACTAAGCTGCTCGGGGCCTCACTAAGTCATTGAAGCTGATCTCAAACTGGCAATCCTGTGTTAGCCTCTCTAGTCATTGGGATTACAGGCGTGCACCACCACTTTTACCTAATGTGCCTTCTTTCCTTTGTTCTTTCTTCTATTGGTTATTAATTCTCTTATAAGACCTCTTTATTTGTTAATAGAATAAACAGTGACATAGATATTATTATTAGTTTTTCAGGTACTTTTCAATGTAAGATGCTTTGATGCCTACATAGGCCAATATATCAGTCTATGTATATGTATATTTCCTCTGCAGTATCTCTCACTGACTTATAGTTAGTCTTTTGCCATTCTGCCAAAAACAGCTCATCTGTATTTTCTTTGTTTTCTTATTTTAAACATTTTATATTACCATTTAAATTTATCTCATGTTTATTTTAAATCATGATATAAGATGAAGGGATAATGAGAATTTATTTCTCAAACAGTTAATTGGTACACCCATTTGAAGAATCATGAATAAATGATATTTATTGTTTATTTGCTTAAAATACATGTGTCTTCTATAGAAATCTCTTCTGTTCTACTTTCCCATCCACTGATTCCTGGGCTACTAAACATTTTTAAATTATGTGGAATTTTTGTATCAGGCAACAGGACAAATCTTTTCTTATTATTCTTTTTTTTTTAGTTCTTCTACATTTTCTTTATAGCCAAAAAAGAAAAACTTGGGAGAAAAAGCCAAACACAGAAGAAAATGGACAAAAACATGACTAAGGATTTCCCTCCAAATGAAACACAAACATGAAAAATACTTATATTCATTAGGAAAATGAGAAGTAACAATTAAAACAACATGATAGGGCATATTTGCTATCATATAACAAAATTTGGAAACCAAATAATACCAAGTATTGGTCAGGATATGGGGAAACAAAGATCATCTTATGCTGCTGATGTGAGTGAAATTCACTTGGCTACTTTGGAGAACAATTTGGAGATGTCTGATAAAATGGAAGTTAATATATGCCATCAATTCCACTTATAGATATATACCCTAGAAAATTTCTAACAGCACACATGCAAAAGCAATCTATCTTTGCTAAAGCAACTTTTTTAATTGGGAGAAACTAAAAACAGCAAAAATATCCATTGACAGGAATGAATAATTGAACAAATAAATGTGATGTAAAGCTACATAGGAGTTAAGAATGAACGAAGGTTTTATTTATCTACATCATTAGAACCAAAAATTAATTACAGAGGGAAAAAAAGTAGAATGGGATATTATAACATTACTTATGTAAATTAAATAGTACAAAAATATATATCATTCATGGTTACTCATCTCACTTTCTATATAATGCATATATATATATATATATATATATATACTAAGTATATTTGTTAAAATAATTGATACATATTAACATAGAAAATATAATGTATAGTAGGGAAATTTCTGGAATAAAATATATCAATACCAAGTTTACAGTTCCATTTAGGGTACACTGTAGTAGTGACAGATACTTGAACTTCTTTCCAATTTTATATCAATTATACTAACACATGTCAATTCTGGGTATATATCATATATTTTTTTTAAACTTTCCAGTATGTATGAAAGTTCTAAGACAAAGATATTTAAAGTTAATAATTCAGACAGAGTTATTGAAACTTCAAATCCAAAAAATGTGACTAATGCACCTCTCTGAGTTAATTCAATGTTATACAACAATTTTCCAATTAGAGTACTTAAATAATTAATTAATTAGGGAACAGATAGATATCTGAACAGATCAAAAGTTTTAAAAAACTCTGACAGGTTACCTGGTTGTGAATATTCCAGGATACATGCAAGAGTGCTATGAATTAGAGCTGTCCACTGTTTTTGAGTTTTCTCAGTTTTGGCCATTGAAAGTGTCACGATACTTTTAATCCCTTGAAGAGCTGCACTGACTGGTAGAGGAACCTGATTGTCTGCAGACTTTATTGCTGTGTCTTTTAATATTCTTGCAATTAAGAACAGAATTGTGGACAGGATTGTCAAACATCCTAAAATAAAAACAAATCAGATTACCTCATAATTACTTAATACCACTGTAAACGTTTCCATTCCTTATTTTTTTTTTATACAATTAATTATGTTTGTCTTTTTTCTCCCCTCTTCCTTTAGACAGGGTCTCACTTTGTTTCTCTGGCTGTCCCCAAATCCCTAGGCTAAAGTGATCCTTCTGCCTCAGCCTTTGGAGTAACTGGGACTAGAGTGCATGCCACCATGCCTGGCTGACTATGGTTTCATATTATTTATTTTCTTTGTTTTTATATAAAATTTGCTACATTACTTTTACTATAATTCAATGTTTGAAAAAGAACATAAGAAATTGCCATTTAGTTTAGAGAAGAGAGAACTGATATTTTCTTTTTCCAACCCAGCCATTTTATTACTGCTAATATTTCACCTATTTAGTAGTCCATGCCCTTCATAATTAAAATGAAAAAGAAGATAGAAAAACAGAAGGAGAATACTACCATATAATTTGAGAAGCATCTAAGTTACCTGGTGAATCTTATTAGTAATTCTAAAATATATAATTAAACTTCAGTGTACTAAAGGCAGCCTAATCAAGCCAGGAAAATGAGAAGACTACTGAGGTAAGCAAAGAAGAAATTATAGAATCCCAGAATTTGTGGATAAAAATTCAACCATGGTGGTGGGGTTGGGGGAGCCTGGGGTTGTGGCTCAGTGGTTGAGCATGTTCAAGGTGCTGGGTTTCATCCTCAGTGCCACATAAAAATAAATAAAATATTGTGTCCAACTGCAAATAAAAAAAAAAATCAACCATACACTTAACAAAAGAATCCCTTCACTATTCTTATAGGTAGCTTCCTACAAAACTCCAAGGAGAGAAAGTCATTCTTTTTACACATATAGGGTAACTGTAAGAATCAAAAAATTGTCCCTTGGTTATACTGAAATTTACCAGTATGTTTACTAATAATTATTTTTACTTTCCAGCAAAACAAGGAAAGTTTGCTTCCATACAACAGTTCTTCAACATCTATTATATTTACTAGTCATGATTTCTTTAGATACTCCTTAGAGATGGCTGTCATTCTCCTCTGAAATTCTTTAGCTTTTCAATGTTGCTCATGAATGTCAACCAGATTAGAAAATAATAAGCTTTGTAATTCTACCTTACTATCTTCCCAGTCTGCAGTTCTGTCTTGTTTGAAACATATCTGAAAAGACAGCTTAGGTCTTTTCATTTTTTGAATCTTTAATCTTTATAGGATCTTAAAAGTACATAAATCTTTTTAAAAGACTGACCTCTCATTTCACACTTGAGATTTAAGAGAAAAATAAATTATAAGTGTTTAAAATTCAAGGCAAGATCACTTTCACTACTGCTTATAATGCATTTCGAAATACTGATCAATACTGTACCAGCAGGTGAACAAAGGGACGGTAAATCAGAGAGAATGGTGACTGTGGCTGCCACCAGAGGAGCACTTTCTTCTGACAGCCGGGTTTTTGTG
Source organism: Ictidomys tridecemlineatus (assembly GCF_052094955.1). NCBI lineage: Eukaryota > Metazoa > Chordata > Mammalia > Rodentia > Sciuridae > Ictidomys > Ictidomys tridecemlineatus. Next base: position 161,250 of record NW_027521049.1, read on the forward strand.
GCTATGTGACTTGAAGAGTCTGACATCTTGGTACTCAGATGTGGCATATGCTGAACTAAAATGAACATCAATAGTTCCATAGTTGCAAACATAAGAGATTTTCCAGGAATGAGGCCACAACTGTAAACTCCTTCTCCTAATACTGGACAGGACTCTTTTTCCATTTGATATTCATCTTAGATAAAAAATAATTTTGGTGAAATTTTCAGCAGAAAATTGAAAATGGCATATAAAATATCACAATAAATACCTTTAAGAAATTCCTTCAAAAGGATTTACAAGTAAATGCCTAAATAATGCCAAATGTCTTTCTTCGTATAATTCTATGCCTTACTAGAATTTTGTGTATTAACTTCTCTAAACTAATGGATAGTTATTTTTTACTTGAAAAATATTAGGTATTTATTTCCTAATAAAGATAACACATATGCTAGGTTAAACTATGTGAAGTTGACATTTTTGGAGGGGAAAATGATCAGCTATCAGCAATTTCATTTGGTCCTAATGAAAACAAAATCAGTTTCAAATTTTCTAAATGTATTATCATTTTTTAAATCATAAACCTCCTGGCCTTACTACTTTAAAAATTAGAATGCAAATAAGGTTTCCTTTAAGTTAGTGTGATTTAAAGTGCTTACTTAGAGTATTTCTTTTTTCCTGCAAATAATCCTGAGCAGCTCTTACTATCTGTTGTACAACTCCAGTAACCAACAGCTTGATGGATGGTGGGTTCCAGGTCAAAAGGAGATGATGCAAAACACTCAGCAACTCAACACCAATCAGCTATTATAAATTGAATCAAATAAGTTGAATTAATTTTAATTTTAAAGGATAAACGTATATTATTAAAAGCTGAGAAAACATACATATGAAAACAAAATATTTTGCAATTAATATTAACATAGAAGGCTGTGTAACAAATAAGAATATTAACAATCTTGGGAAATGGTCACATTTCATTCTAACAGATATTTAATCAACAGATGTCTTAAATATTTAAGTTGAATTATTCTCCCACAGTTAAAAATACTTGAATTAAACAATATTGTTAGAGTTTAGTGCCCTTAAACCAAATCTAAGCTGAGTACCTGAGAGTTGTATGCCACAGACAACAGGGATTTTTGGCGAGTCCCTCCTCTATTCACCTCAGCAAGGATTACAAACTTTCAGCTTTCACAGGTAGTCTGCCCAATGAGTCTGCCTCAAATTTCAAAGTCAGAGAAAGCTCAATCACAAATAAAGTACCTTTACCTCTTCCCTTAATGTTTCCACTTTATCTAATGCCCAGCTTCTTTCCCAAGTTGATTCATCTTTCTTCATGTGATCCCACCGTTCCCATCCTAGTTGACTTCCAGGGATTCTTCAAAGATTTCAATCATATCTCATATGTCTTCAACCTCCCTGTCTAGTTAGACTATTCTCCTCAATATAAGAAAAATGTTCAATTTTTTCTTATCTAAAGCTCCCAAAGTCTCTTAGACCCTTTTATCTACCCACATGCCTCCTCTGTCTTGCTCCTTCCTTTCCCAGCCTAGATGTTTCCACTTCATTTACTTTTTCATTCACCCCCCTGATCTTCTACAATCTGGATTTTACCAACCCAAGAAAATCCTCTGAAGAAGGTCTCCAATAACCTCTTCTGGACCCTTTTCTTTCCTCATTTATGTACTGTTTCTTTAGATGTTATAATCTGAATTTTTTTGGTACTAGGGATTGAACCCAGGGGTGCTTAACCACGGAACCACATCCCCAGCCTCCTTTTTGTTTTGTTTTGTTTTGTTTTGTTTTCATTTGAGCCAGGGTCTTACTAAGATGTGTAGGGCCTCACTTAATTTCTGAGGCTGGCTTTGAACTTGTGATCCTCCTACCTCAGGCTTCAGAGTCACTAAGATTATAGGCATTAGCCACCACTCCTGGCCTCATCTGCCTTTCTTGAAATTTCTCTCTTATATTTGATAAACTATTTCTGTTTCGGTTTTTCTCTTACCACTCTAGTGGTCTCCAATGCTGATTTATTTCCTTCCTCTTAATCCTTAAATGCTATTTATCCTCAAGGCTTCAATCTTGGTCCTCTTTTTTTCCTCCTTTAATCAGTTTTCCTAGACTAGTACATTATTTCTCTGAAATTATAAAGAGTCACTTAATTGGTCTCCCTGCCTCCCTTCTTGTCTCACAAACAACCTTCTACAAGATTGATAGCATGTTCCTTCTGAAACAAAATAATCAATCATGTCATTCCTTTATTTAAATATTGCTAATTACTTCCCATCAATTTTAGGATAAAGTCAAAATTCTCTTATATGCTATAAAGAAATCTTCATGATTTGGTTTTTACCCTGTTGTCCAGCCTCATCTAATTACCTCTACATTTTGCATTCACAGAAACCATACTAAATGACTACCGTGTCCCTGAACTTCTCCTGTTTTCTCATGCTTCCTTAGTTTTTATATTTGCTACTTTATTCTTAGAGGAAAACCCAATCTTTTTCTTTGGCTTCAATAATTCCTCTGTAACTGAATGGATAAAGAAAATTCAATGTGGTATATACACAATGGAATATTATTCAGCCACAAAGAAGAATGAAATTATTTCATTTGCTGGTAAATGGATGGAACTGGAGAATATCATGCTAAGTGAAATAAGCCAGTCCCAAAGACCTAAAGGCCAAATGTTCTTCCTGATATGTGGATGGTAACCCACTATAAGAGAGGGTAGGGAGAGGAAGAACAGAAGTTCATTGGCTTAGACAAAAGGAAATAAAGGGAAAATGAGTGGAGATGGGAATAGGAAAGACAGTGAAAGTTATAAATTGGACATAACTTTCCTAGGTTCTAAATGAATACATGACCAGTATAAATCTACATCATGTACAACCACAAGAATGATATCCTAATTAGAATAAGTAATATTCCATGTATGTACAATATGTCATGTATGTCTAAAAAGAACAACTAATAAATAAATAAATATAATTCCTCTGTAAGATTTGATTCAACCATTGTCTTTCTTGAGAAGATATCCTTCTCAGGATAGTTCCTATTCTCATTACACCTTATATGCATGAACAAAGTACATATTACATGATAGTTATCCCTTAATGTAGAGGCTGTAACATTACGTTTGATTATCTATAGTTGCAAACTGGGTCTGAGGCAGAACAGAAACATAGTGACATCAGCTAGGTGAATAAATACAACATGAATCAGTGCACTCTGACAATGTTGAAATTACAGGACCCAACTTTTTTAAAAGTCCATTTTCCCACTGTATAGCAATACTTGAATAAAATATCATTAAATCCAAAAAATAGCTAGCTGTGTAATATACTATATTAAAACCCAAATGCTTGAATTTAAATATAGTAGTCACTTTTCTTTCATAGATCAAATCTTAAAGGTTTAACTATCTGAAAATTATCCTAATATTTATTGTAGTAACTTGTAGTTCAAGTTGTAGCACAGCTTGAGGCCACAGGGTTGGGGTTCAAACAAGAGTTTATCAGTGACTGAATCCTATACTCACACAGCATATGTTATGTTTTAGTTTTAGGTAGAATAAAATGCAAAACTAATTTTGACATCAAAAATTGGTATCAGGTTGGTATTTTATCTTTTTGTGTTTTATGGAAAATTACCCAAGTGACACCATGTGGTAGTGGTGATGTCAAGAGATGAACTTTATTATAAAGATATAGAATTTCTAGTTATAAGAAATAACAAATCTAGTGGCAGCTTGGTTCTGTAATATGAATAAAGTTCCCTAGATGTTACATACTGAAATTAGAAAAGGTGGTTCTTTAAATTGTGAATGAGCTATTGGCCACCTCCCAGATTTCATTAAATGAGAGAGAAAAATTTATCTAACATTCAAAAGTGGCATAATTTGGGGCTGGAGTTGTGGTTTAGTGGTACAATGCTTGCCTGGCATGTGTGAGGCCCTGGGTTCATTCCTCAGCACCACACATAAATAAATAAAAAAAATCCACTTACAACTAAAAATCATTTTTTAAAAAAATTTTACTTAATGGCCTTGTAAGTTACTTTAGCCTTTTACTACTTCAATCATTTACTAACTCTGAAGTTATTCCTTGAAGTTTTAGTTTTATGTGATTGATGATGAACAAAGTAAAGAAGTTATAATGATATCTATAGTCTACTGCTGCCTGATCATCCAAGATTAAATACAGAGAAATATTGAATATTTATTATATATTGTCTTTCACTATTGTAATGTATACTACTGTTATTAATTAGTACAATATATATTTACTATCTGATAACATATTAATATAAATATAATTAAAACAAAGTATATAAATAGTTATTCATTTTAGAAATACACTGTACCAGATCTTCTGTAACATGGATCCCTTCATTTTAGAAATACACTATACTTGATCTTCTGCAATATGAATCTGGGCACAAGGAGAATACAGCAAGGTGTGCAAGGCCTGTAGACATGCAGTAACATGCTCCACAGGTTCCTCAGGTCTTGGGGAACAAAGAAACTGTATACTCACACCTGAAATACACAAAATAGAAATCGATAGAAAACACTTTATGTTGTATTGGCATCACATTTTCCCTCTATTTTTCATACAGATTACTTTAATAAAGGATGGAAATTAGAATGTTATTTTTAAGTCTATTTGCAACCAATAACTCTAGTAGCAACTAAATATATAATCTTAAAAAAATATACATTTATGTATTCACACACAAGATGTATTATCTCTAATCTCACTACACAATTACTTGATAGGAAAGCCATTAGTGACCATTTTCATAGATGAGAAAACTGTAGTCCAGAAATACTAAGCAAGTTTGGTCTCAAGAGTTAAAAACTAACACAGAGGTGAGATTTGTGCAAAGGTTTTTCTAGCTAAAAGGACTATTTTTCTTTTTGTAAAACACCCTGCACAAGAGAAATGGGAAAAAGGAGGAAAGAAAGGAGACCCCCAGGTCTTGCTTGCTGCTGCATCCTGCAATACAACTTCCCTGTCAGTCAGAGTTAGGGCCCCTCCTAGTTGCCTCTGACATGCTCAGCACTTTCCTATCTCAGGGCTTAGTGTCCTGGACTGCATTGAATTCTCTCAGTTTTCCCTGTCTACCATCAGGCCATGACCTCTGTGAAAGTAGGGCCTTTATCTTATTTATTTTGGCTGGAAAAGAATTATTATAATAGCAAGTGACATTCATCAGGTCTTATTAAATACCATAGTCTATGTTCTACAAAAGCTTTACACACATGGCATTTTATTATGCAAAGTGTGGTCCTGAGACCAGGAACACTGTAACACCTGGGAGTTTGTTAGACCTGCAGAATCACAGGCTCTACCCTAGGCCTAGAGAATCAGAACCTGCTTCTTGTTTGTTTGTTTTGGTTTTGAGTGCTGGAGATCCAACCTAGGTTTTGGGCATGTGAGGCATACATTCTACCATTGAGCTATACCTCCAGTCTGAGAACCTGTGGGGTTTTTTTTATTTTTTTAGATGTTAATGGATCTTTTATTTATTTATTTATATGTGGCGCTGAAGATCAGACCTAGGGCCTCACACATGCCAGGCAAGCACTCTACCATTGAGCCAAAACTCCAGCCCTAAGAACCTGCATTTTTAATAGACCCCAAGGTGACTCTGTGCATCTTAAAATTTGAAAGCATAGTTTTACAAAAGTGGCATCACTAGTTTATAGCACAGTGACCAGATCCATGACAGAGAGACAATTTGTGGGTATAATGTGGCAGAGAGACTAGCTGAGCTAGAAAGAGAATAAATGATTAAACTAAAAAGGACTGGATTGGTAAAACCTCTGGTTTTGTCTAGTTTGCACCAAGTACATCAGCAGGACACTGGGGCCCTGGTAGGATAGAGCTATGCCTGGACAAGCAGTTTCCTTGGCTCAAGTCAGGTCAATCCTGGGGGGACCACCAGTATAAACATCTAGAAGTTAAGCAGCAAAATCTTCTTCTAGAATATACTGTGAAGGAAAATATACATTTCTGATTGTAGTGAGTTTAGGTTACCCCTCCTCCCCAAATTAAATACTAGCCTACAGATAAATGGTTACATTTATAATTCCTATGACATATGCAAAAAAAATCCCAAATATATGATTTTTGTAGATAGGACATAACTATGCATTAAGAAGAGAGGCATCAAATAGCTTCAGAGGCCTTAATAAAGTTTAACTCCATGCACTTGTGGTATTGGGATACAGTTGTGTATATGTTGGGGGTGAGGGGGCCTGAAGTCAGTAACGAGGCACTCTTTTTGTAAAAGCCCAAACTCCTTAATTACTGACAATCAGTGACTCAGGAAGATGAAGATTAGGAGGAACAAGGGAATGAGACTGTCTTCTTGTTTCACTTACACTAGTTAGTAGCCGTACTGTTAGCGTTTTTCATATGCCATTTCTTCTAGTACTTCTGGGCATTCACTGAGTTCTTAAATCAAATCTGTTATTTCCTCCACTATACAGATGAGAAAACTGAGACACAGAATAAAGAATACAGATTTCAGCTCAGAAACCAAGTTCCTAACCATTACACTCTTCTACTAAAGTATAGGTATTTCACGTGGGGAACCTAGTGGGGCTGGAGGAGGGAGGTAAGGAACTGACATCTGCTCATTTTGCAACAAACAAACAAAAATAAGGCTTTTTTTTTAACTTGTGCCCCAAATGAACACTTATTTCAGTTTTTACTCTGAGGGCATTCTTAAATAGTCATATTCAAGCACTCCTCTGTCCACACTGAGGTCTTAGTCTAAGTGCAGTTTTCCATGAGGGACCAGGCTAACTGGCCAGGGAAAGCAGCAAAGAGAGAAAAGGTGAGAAGGTGAGAGGTGCTAAGCCAGGGGCACCTCCCAGTCCACCACCCACATTCCAACGCCTACTACAACAAGCTAGAACAAAGAGAAAAGCACCCTCAAAAAGAAACCCGCCACTGTGAATCACAGCTAGTAAAGTGCTAAGAATGTAGCCTGTTCTCCAATGTGGGAAACCCTCTGATATGCATTCCACAAGCTCTAAGGAGGATGGGCAGGATCCCCTTTCCCACCAAAAAAAGGCTCAAACTGCAGCTCCCCTTTCTCACTTTGCAACCAGTGTCTCAAGTGATCACCTGAGATCCTTTGGTGCTGAGGACAAATTTCAACCATGGATCACATTTGCCAATTAACTGCATACAGACTTGCAGAACCAGAACCACTTCTACTTGGCTTGAACTTAAAACATTATTATGTTGACTTTTTGGTCTTTGCTTCTTTGTTTTTCTTGATTAAAAGAATGTAAGGAGTCAAGAATATGTCTGAGCAGTTCCCAGACTCCCCAGCTGCCCCACTGCCCCAGCAGAAGGCCTTGTACAGATTAGAGAAATCAATGAATGCGTGATTGATTTCTATGCAAAAGCAAGTCAGATCTTTGAAAATGCAGCTTTGGGGAATTAGACCGCTAAGAAAGCAGGCTCTTAGTGTTCTTTGTGCATGCTTGTCTAGTCTACCATGTCTTCCTCAAATAATTAAATGAGCTTTACTGGGGTGGCTCCAAAATTCAGATACAAAATGTGCCATACGGAACACAGTGTTATAGGCACCTGCCTCACTGAACATATTTACCTTCCACTCATTTCACCACCTCCTACCCCATTGTATTCACACAATATAGCTGCTCTGTCATCTCTCCTGCTAGTACCATTGCCCAGTGATGTTAAACACACCCACATTTTTCAGGAATTTCTCAATTAATGTCTGGAATGTGTTTTGGATTATTCTTCAAAGGATGATATAGTTGTGTTAAGATGAACTAAGTATTTTTTCCCATCTCCCATTCATCATTATTTAGTCTACCTATTCATTATCTTTTTAAGGCCATGTATGTCTTTTAATCAAATCCTCCAACTTCATAATGCCTGTACCCTGTATTGCCAAGCTGTTCACTTGTTCATATGGACAATTAGTCCTTAATAAACAAGCCAAAAAATCATAGAAATCTATGGCACCAAATCACTTAACTCTCTTATAAATGCATATAATGCCCATTAGAATCTTCAGACAGCTTTCTTTACAAATTAGCCTGACTGCTCACTACTGTAGTACCAATCCACTGGGTGTAGATTTCCTGGTGACTGTAAACATGAGTTACAAACATCTCAAAACTTGCAATTTTTGTCCTTGTGATACTATGTAATTCACCTGTCCTTTGCCAAGTGTTTCTAGTGACAGGACTCCTCAGCAACACTACAAGCCTAACAAAGCAAAGGTCAAAGAGTCCTGTCATTTGTATACGTGCACTGAATAGTGGGTCACTGGATGTTTTGTCAATATTTACCTTTGGAAGGAACTAATGATTTCCTTGTTTATGTGTACTGGTTTCTCTTCCCATACCCTGTTAATATAACTTTATACACCCTCAGCCTGCTTTTTTCTCTGGCATCCAAGAGTACACACTACCCAAAACTTTTGAGTCAGAAAATGAAGGCTATTACTCAAAAACAAAGTCTGGACTGCTGCTGGGTTTTTAAATTTTTTCTAAATCTAGAAGTATTAAACTTTGCCCCTCTTCTTCCTTATTTAATTGGTAAAAATTAAAATTCATGAGCTCTTAACTCCAAAACCTACTATAAATCAATGAAAGCAGCTTCCATGTGACTCGTGCAAACCAAATGCTTTGGTGCATTCACTGGCCTCCTATAGTCTGGGCTTCACCTCAGATCACAGTCACCTCAGATCACGACATTTTCTTCCAAGTAGCCAACATCCCCACTGACTGTCTTCTAGATATAAGGAAGGAAACTCTACCTTCTACTTCTGGTCTTAGTTCTCTAAGTACAGTTCTCTTCACTGACCCATGAAAAACAGGTAGGAGTAAAGGCTAATATACCTGTGGGGTGTGTGTGTGTGGGGGGTGCGGGGTGGGGAGGGTGCTGTACTCTGAAAGAGACAGTATTTAAATAACAGTGGTTTTGAAAAATATGGGAAATAAAAAATCACCCTACAGCAGTCCTCAGAGCAAAGTAACTCAACAGTATTCACTTAGTTGGTAAACACTCTGTCCTCACAAATTATCAAACTCGAGTCATCATGTGCACTTTTATTACCAAGAGTCAAAAGGGTGGCCACACTTCTTCACCTTGCCCCACCCCTTAGAAAAGCATAATGTACTAACCCACACAGAAAAAAAAATATATGGTCCTCATCCCCTTAGTTCAAATATAATTTTCACTCTTCAATCAAAACATAACTTCTAGAAAACCTCACTTCCTTAGGTTTTCAAAGCTCTGATGTCCCAAAGAGGTCTCCTATCCAGACTTCTTACTTGGGGATTCAAAACCTCAAATTGTTTCTCTAGATTCTAGGTGATCTCCCTGGAAGTGAGTAACCCAGCCAAGCAAACAGTCAGTTTAGGATTTTGCAAGGGGCAGCAGGAAGACTTGCCAATGAATGAAAACAGGAAAGGGAACTTCAAGCCCTCAGGGACTAGAGAGCACTTTTTAGACAGAGAGTGAGAGAAAACTTTGGATGCCTGGATCCATTCTCAATTTTTCAAATGAACTTGGTCAAGAAGAATTATAATTATTAAATCGAGATTTACTTAATAACATTCTAAAATATGCTGTGAAGAAAATCTATGAACATCTTGCGTGATTCATAGCACATAACTCATCACATTATTTAGTCTTTCAGAAAACTGTATTTTTCTATAGGTGTATTTTTTATGGAGGGGACTCTTCATTCATTTATTCCATGTACTTTTATTGAGAGCTCACAATGGGTCAGCTGCCTTAAAAACATAAGGCACTGAGTCACAGGTTGAATATGTGCACCGAATAGTTGGTCACTCAGTGTGCATTTTAGTCCATGATTTATCTAACTCATTTTGTGAACTGCAGTTAAAAGCATGATCCCTGGCCCCAATACCAGTATGGGAGTAATGCAAAAATTATTGCAAGTTGGCAAACAGCAATGTAACTTGTATTTAAATCATGCCATCAAAACCAGGTAAGTTAGTCCTAACACTTCTGTACCATGTAGTATGTTTAATCATGCCATCAAAACCAGGTAAGTTAGTCCTAACACTTCTGTACCATGTAGTATGTTTCTGCATGAAAACTTTACGTTTTCAAAAGAGTTTTCATTAACAGATACAACCAGTAGGGGTCATTTTAGTGCAAAAATTGCAGCATGAGAGACTTTAACATGAATAAAACGTCAATTCTTAATATTAGTTATGATAATCCACATACATGAATTTCTGAATAAAAATGGAAACTGAGGGAACACTGGCCATTGAGAAATTTCTTGCTGAGTAACACAAACAAATCAGGAAAAAACATCTGTATATTCAAGAAATCAGTGACATGTAAATACCTCTCCAATTCCTAGCAGAAAAGGTTACTCTTGTATTTTATGCTTTCTGTAAACACTATAGCAATATGAAAATCTTTGGAATTTTAAACATACATATGAAAATGCCTGTCTACATCCAATGATTAGATCAGGGCAGGAAACAATGTCCTTACCTTAGTTTCATTGATTTAGAATGCAAATTGATTGCTGCTTTTAGAATTATTAAAAGAATTTTTAAAAAGTGCCTGAGCACACAGCTATGGTGACTGAAAACAGGCCTGTTAAATGAAAAGTGCTTCCAAATAACACTAACTGAGATACAACCCAAGTGCACTGGTGTTACCAAAAAAAAAAAAAGGAAGCCATGAAGAATCACATCATTTCAGAAGAATGAAAGGCTTACCGGTACACTGCCAAAATAACTCCATGCTGCAACATGGGATGTTGCTGCCAAAACACTTGGTTACTGTAAATATTTTCTGAGCATTTCTTTCACCATAAATATATAAAGAATGAATAAACAAAGGTTACAATATTTGGAGCCTCCAAAGTCCTCAGAGCACAGCAGTTTCCACTGCATTGTAGCTTGTTTCATATTGCTTGTTTGCAGGTTTGTGGGGGAGGCTGGATCAAGTTATGTACTTCAAGTGGCAGGGTTCAAAGATGCATCTTTTAGTCTAAGTCATTCAGAATTCCCAAAGTCAAAGGCAAAAAATTGTACAAGTTAATCTAACAGACACTTTTCTTGAACTGAGAAAGAAAACCATGTTATAAAATGAAACGTCATGCCAGGTGAGAGGCTTGCGTTTCAGGCAAATGAGGTCTTCTAACCAAGGTCCTAAGGGCACAGTAAGAGCACCACCCTTCCCTCTGAGAGGAGTTCCCTTCATTCATTACTGCCCACCAGCTTTCAAGCCCCGATTTTCCAGAACTATCCAAACCCTAAAAACTACAGGTTAAAAAAAAAATACGTGTGTATTTAAAAAAAATAATCAACAGCATGATAGCCTTTCAGTAGATCCATTTTTACCCTTAAGGTTGCCACTCCTTTTCAGTATCCTAACACAATAAACACACACATAAGGATGCTTGAGAATAAACCCCCCTGTCTAGTGGGTGCTGGCTGTGAGTAGTAGGGAAGAGGGCGTCTTTCCCTCCTTACTGCTCCCCCACAAATGAGGCTGCTGCACTCGGTTCACTCACCAGGATCCCTTGAACAGCATCATTGCCCAACATCAGCCAGAGCAGGTATCCCACTTTTAACTAGCACTCCTCCAGCCCTGCCCATTTGCCAAATAAAATGAACTTACTGCTTCTCTAGACCACAAACCTTGCCAGCACCCCGAGGTAGAGGCAGGCAGACAAGGACTAAGGCTGACACAGTGGTTCCCCAACAAGGGAGATTCCACTAATCTAATCTCTGTCTCCCGCCATCAGTCTGGACACTGCGCTGCACAATGCTCGGTGGAGAAGCCTACAACACAATCCTCACTGTCAAACAAACAAAATGAAGGCACCGGCAACACCACACGAGGATATTGGATCTTAAAAAGCAACCTCTAATAGTACACAACAACTTTTCACTCCCAGGTGCAACCCCCACCTTCCACCCCTTTCTTTCCAGGATTGAAAGCCTTTGACCATTTTCAATAGGCAAATAAATGAGTACCCACAGTAGGCAACTTCTCTTGGGCTGACATATTTCCAAGCTGAAACTGATTTATATGCGGAGGAGGAAGGAGGTGAAGGAAGAACACAAGGAAAAAATCATAAGAGTCACATAGGGAATGTGTGTGCTGAAAAAGGGACTCCTCCGCCAAAGGAAAAGGGCTACACGACAGTGTGCAGCACTAGGTGCCACACTGCGCTATGCAGGGAGGGCAGCAGGGGCGGACTCCCAGGTGGCTTGGCCGCGGCACCTCCACCTCCGGGCAAGGGCAGGTCACCCAGTTTAAGCCCACCCGCCACAATTGTGGGTCTGTGTTGGGCGGAGATACAATCCAGCCCTTGTCCGATCTCTACCCACGAAATCCAACCTCACCCACAGCTGGCTAAGCGCCCGGAGGGGAAGGGAGCGGGAACCAGGGACATGGGGGGCATCCTCCTGGGGGCAGCGGCTGCCAATCCTCCCGCGGAGCCCTCTCTCCTTGTGAAAGTCTCAGCCAAACTTTGTTGGCTCAGCCAGCGCCAAGGAGGCAGCGCGGGGCAGGTGGGAGGGGTCCCGCAGCTTGCAGCCATACCTTTGCAGACATACTCAGGGATGGAGTCGCCATTGAGCGGGAGCGGATGACACAGCGAAGCCCCCAGTTGCAGGCACCATGGAGCCCAAAGGCGCCGCCACAGCTCTCCTTCCTCCGCTGAGCACACATGTAGCAGCAGCTGCAGATGCCCTGCACAATGCTCCCCAGGCAGCTCCTGGACTCCTCGCACTTAGACTCTTTGCAGGGCAGGCAGACCAGCGCCCAGGTGCTGGAGCGCGCCAGCAGCAGCAGCAGCCCCAGCAGCGAGACCTGGAGGTGCCCGCAGCTGGCCAGCCCCCTGCCCCCCGCCACCAAGTATATCCTCCTGCCTCCGCCTCCTTCTCCCAGCCGGCCAGGAGCCGGGCGGGCGCCCTCCCCTGCGCCGGGCACACGCGCCGCCGCCGCCGCCGCACGTGCAGCCCGTGGTCTTCGCCGCCCCCATCACGGCCCCCGGGCAAGTCCTCCGCCCCTCTTGCGGGCCGCGCCGACCCAGAGCCCACTAGCGTCGGTGCCAGCTGCAGCGGTGGCTTCCCCTCCTCCTCCTCCCAGCCGCTCTGGTTCAACCCAAACTTCCGGCGGCTGCGCAGCCTCGGGGCCTGTCCCGCCTCCTGAGCCGCGGAGTGGGCGCGGTGGAGCTGCAGAAGGTCCACGGGTCTACTCTGTGCGCCCAGCTCGCCTCACTCCTGCAGGGCTCCTCCAGGTGCTTGTTTATGGCTGGAGCCTCCGCTGCTCAGGCTGCGCCATCCCCCATCCTACCTCATCCCCCAGACCTCGCGCGCCCCCCCCCCCCAGCAGCGCGCCGCTCATTGACTGCCCCCCCACCCCTCTCGGCCTAGCTGGCCCCCTCCCCCTCCTCCTCCTCCCACCTGGGCGGCCAGGCCCTTCCTTCCTCGCATGCCTCCTCCTCATCTTTCCCCCCCTTCTCCTCTTCCTCCAGCAGCCGGATGCATGGAGCCTGCCCTGCGGCCGCGCTACTGCTCAGCGCTGCTTCTTGGCTTGCCTTGGTTCGGGGCGCACCCAGAGAAATGGGAGAATCACCTCGTTCAGAGCGCCCGCCAGCACAGTGGTCACCACAGCTAGCCTAGGAGCACCCGGGGCCAGAATGCTACACCAGTGCCAGGCAGTTTTGAGTTCGGAGACCCCAGAATCTCCTGGCCAGCGCGATTGCTGTAATCTCCGAACCCCAGGAAAGGGAAGCAAATGCATGGAAGCTTCGCAAACTGGACAAGAATCCATCTTCCACTCGAGCTGGGAATAGACTTTGTAAAGATTATGTAATGGAGTCTCTCGGGAAGCTCCAGACGTCTCCATCTAAGCTGCTGGTGAATTAATTAACTGCTGTAAATGGTGTAGGTAAATATTCCGCCAGGGTTGGGAGGACTGTTGGGGATGACTATAATTTAAGTTTAATTTTAACTCTCCACTTCATGTTTTGTTGCCCTGCTGTCTGTGCCAAGGTGCTGTATTATGGGCGGGGTGACTGGAAAATAACAGCTGAATCCTTGTCCCTGTAGTAGGACCGAATACTGGATTATTACAAGTCCTGACCTGGGGCGAGACCCATAGTCGCATGCATCATCAATGTCATCTGACATCTGACATTGCCTTTTTTGTTTCCCAAGCTTACAGACAAAAGTGATGGGTTCTTTTTCTTTTCTTTTTTAAAAAATGTACCGTGTGTGTATTAATAAAGAAGATGTGTGATAGAATGGTCTTTGTGATGAACCAGGTGAAGAAGCTACTGAAATTATGCAAAGTGCATGGTGTGGAGATTGTTTCTCTTCTGCGGCTGGTGGAAAAGATTCTTGCAGTGATGTGTCTATAATTGATGGGATGAGAACCAATGATCATTCTGGAAGTTACCCACCATTTACAGGAAGATGTGTACTAGGGTAAATAAAATTAATGAACTGATAGAAAATGACTTGGATTAGTATGGGGATGGGGAGTCTGATCTTGTGGTAAGTATGAAGTGGGCGTGGATGATGACCCTCTAACTCAAGATGGTCTGGCAGCAGAAATCTGGCGGACAAGTGGATTCTGAAAATCCTGACTAATGATCCAAAAGTTAATAGGAGCAGTGTAAAGAGAAAGGAAACAAAGATACCATTGAAATATTCTGTTTGTGGAACAAATTTATACTTATGATTAATATTTTGGTTTAACCACATTAATCCTCAACCAAAAAACCAAAGTTACCAGTGGAATATTCCCCCATTTCTGCCATCAGAAAACTATAAGCATGTCTTCAATCACATTCCTTTATTCTGAAGAGAGGAAAGGACTCACTAATCTCTAGTCTATAGTCGCTTATCACTGATTATTAGGGAGTCACAGGGAATTTGTTCAACATTGAAAAGGGGAAGGAAGTACCCCATCTTCCAGGAGAGTTTAAAGGGCTGTGGAGGAGAATTAGTTTCCAGGGATATTGTAGAGACAATTCCTGCAATGGTATAGGGTTCAGGTTAGAAGATCTTCAAAGACCCTCATACCCTAGGGTCCCATAATAGGTATTAAGTGGTAAAATCATTTAAAACATGCCATGTTTTCTACTAGCAACTCCGTTAAATATTAAGTTGTTTCTTGTAACCCAACAAGGCACCTGTACTTCTCTATGGGATTTGCCAACAAACTGTCATCATTGTACTGTGTTAAAAGGCTGCTTTCACTCTTGGAGAGGAGGTTATCTGTATTTCTGTCTAAATGCAAGTATAAAGACATTATTAAAATGTAGCAAAAATCATGTAGGACTCAACAGGAGAAGCCAAGGTCAGATGATGGAAAAAAAGGCAAATATGAGAGAGCCACTATCATTTTAAAAAGGGTGGTAATGATTATTGCCAAAGTTTTGCTTTTTTGTTGTTTATGATTTTCATCTTTTTAAATCAATGTATTAAGAATTGAGACAGCTACAGATTGAGCACAGGCAAGGGACAACATGGAGGTCGATATCTGTCCATAATGGGCCTTCAGAGACAGAACCACCTGTAAGGTAAATAGACACAATATGAGAAAGGCTGACTTCTCAAAGGAATTCTATTTTTTTTCTTTTTTTTTTTTTTCTTTTTTTTTTTAAAGAGAGAGTGAGAGAGAGAGGGGGACAGAGAGAGAGAGAATTTTAACATTTATTTATTCTTAGTTCTCGGCGGACACAACATCTTTGTTGGTATGTGGTGCTGCTGAGGATTGAACCCGGGCCGCACGCATGCTAGGCGAGCGCGCTACCGCTTGAGCCACATCCCCAGCCCCTCAAAGGAATTCTAGTCAAGCTTAGCAAGGACTAAAGAGAGTCTTAAGACTAAGATGGATATATCAGTGCAAAAGAATCAAGTTACACATGGTTCTTTTTTTTCCATAGAATTCATAGTTATAGAAGCAATAGAGAAAAGATTTCTTGAAGTTTCCTAGCAGCAAATGAGAAATCTGCAATGGCCTGGCAGCTTATTTGAAACAATATGTGAATGAGAAGCTCAGTTAAGCTCTTTTCTTCACTGGGATTCTGCAGAGACCAGAAGCTGAGGCTCAAACACAAAATGTTTCCCTCATCTTCAGAAGCCAGATTAGCGGTACAGAAAGAAGTTGAGTGAGCCCAATATAACGACAATAGGATGTCATATGAGAAAGTGGACTGGGAAGGATTATATGGACCCTGAATGGCATGTACATCTAACAATTAGAGCCATGCATAGAAAGTGGCTTAATGCCTCTTTCTTTAGGAAGCCTCCTGGAGTTCATTCTCTTCTCTGTTTGACAATATTTTTTAACTACTTCTGCTTATAGCATTTATGATTTTTTTTATCAGTAGTTCTTTAAGTAACCTTGAACCCAGTTAGACTGTCACCTCATTGGAAGGAGTGGAATTTAGGAATGCATGATGCATGAATGAATTAGTTGAAAGGGAAGAGAGGGAAGAATTAAATAGAAAAAGATGTTTGGATATTTTGTGTGGCCCTTCTCTTGGTTGTAGTAAATACTTCTAAAATTAAGCACTTAAAAGGGGTGCTTGGGGCAGGAGGGAGTCTTCCAAACTGGGAAAAAAAACAGTCTCCAAAGAAAAGGAAATAGAATGTATTTCTGATGGAGGTCTGGAAGAAGAGAGTGTCCGCCCCCTATTGGCCACTGGGCATGTTGGACGGAGAGGATTGATATACTTGAAAACGCCTGGAAATCAAAGTGTCTAATAGAAATGAGAAAGCACTAGACAGAATGCTGGTAGTAGAGTCTTCCTCCCAGATACAATGTCTATTATAACCTTTTGACTGGACTCACACTCTTTGGGATGTGCATACTATTTATATTTTCCTGAAATGAAAAATGTAGAAGTTGTTTTTTGAGGTGGATACAAGTATTATTATAGTAGAGTTGCACAAGAGAAAAAGTTTCATCATTTTATAAAAAATGTGTCATACATTTTAGAAGAAATCTGGACAATAGGTCTGGCTCCTTCTGCTTCTTCCTGCCACATCTCTCTGGTCCCCATAGCTGGGATCATTTACATAGACTATCACCTAATCTAGGCCTTGGCCATTTCATGACATAAGTGAAACCCTAAATCTATAGGCTCAGCTATCTAATTTTGGTATCTGGATCTGGTACTTGGGCTGTACTATCACCACCTAGTACTTCATATTTACTAAAGGGATCTTGTCTTATCTACTCTACCAGTGAATGGTAACTGTTCCAGAGATACTAGAAGAGTAACAAGGCCTGGAAATAGAACACAGATTCTCTGCAAGACTTAGCCTAGGGGACACACACACACACACACACACACACACACTGCCCCCTTATTCCAAACAAGTTATTTATGCATTCTGCATTCATTTTCTCCTCTATAAAGTGGACATAAGAATAACAAAATTACAGGGTATTGTATAAATCAAAGATTGTTCCCTATTTTGTTACTTGCTAGAGTTCTTCTGATTGTCCTCTCATTTTTTTTTATGCTTCGGTGGGTATCTCTGATATGTGATATCTTAGCATCCATTCCTCTGAAACATCTGCCTGCCCAGAAACTTGCTGTTTTTCCTTCTTAGGATCTTCTGTTGGTCCTGCTTTGGCAGACTGTCTAATATAGAGGTCTTAGCCTTTGTGATATTTTCTTGATCTCATTTGAAAAAACAATAATTTATGATGATAACAATAAGTAATAGCTAACATTTAGAAAAAGCATCTTAATTGCTAGTCAATTCATTAAGCATTTCATATGGGTTATTTTAATTAATCTACAGTATACCCCCTTTAAGTCCAAAGCCTTATATTATCTCCAGTGTCTTATGTTGTCTTCATTTTACAGTTGAAGAGTCAGAGGCACAGAAGGTTGTACATATGGATATCAGGTTTGGAACTCAGTCCTGTTCAGCACTGCATAAAAATAAATAAATAAAATAAAGATATTTTGTCCATATACAACTAAAAAATATTTTTAAAAAAGCTATGGTGCATTTTCATCAAATTTTCACACACTTGTTCAATTATTTTCTTGGATAAATTCTTAAAGTGAAATTATTGGTGGGTCAAAAGTTATGTACATTTTGGCATGCATTGTCAGACTGCCCTCCACAAACACACATTCCCTCAAACACTTAGGGAAAGTTCTCATCTTCCCAGCTTGACAGCCCCTCATGTTAAAAACCTTTTTTGGTTGTTTTAAAAGCATCTTACATTGTAGAGCTTTTTACCTTTTTGGTCAACTTTTAAAAAATCATTTTCACATTGATTATTCCATTAGATCCTTAAAAATGTTCAGTATTAGGAGGTTTTAGTTATGGATCATGGAATGTTTCAGCCTTACAAATTATCAAATCATGTAACCTGGCAAATTGTCTGCTCTACGGTTTTTTAAAGGAAAGTGTTAGGTATTTAATTAAATTTTCTCCTAAGAAGGAATGCTTTTATAAAACTGAACTTATAAAATTGGATGAATTATTGAGATCCTCACCTAAAGGTGAGGCTATTTGAGGTCAGATGGACTGAAAGTCTTTTTTTCTTGGGGGGGGTAGCTAGAAAAAGCAAGAGTAAGAAAATTGAGAAGAGAGGACCCAGCCAGGCATTGCAATGAGGAGGAGGAAGTTCCACTTAATTACAATTCTACCTACCTCTCTGTCTTTTCTGTTCAACTCCTTTTCTCCTTCATGTCTTCAATAACTGGAAGATTCATAGCTCTAAATTGTAACCATTCTTCCTCCCAATCTATAAGGCACCTCCGTCAATAAATACAATCAAATTTATTTCAACCATGACATCATTGCTTAAATGTTCTTATAATGTTTGTTTGGGAATTGAATTGGGTAGTCCCTTGAAGAAACAAGCCTTATTGTTTGTCATATCTAACCCAATGTATTATAACTCAGGCAGATTATCTTCTTCATTCACCAGACATGGCTCTCTTCTCTTGTCATTTTTACCAAGTTCATCCTCAAAGGAAGTTTTGCATCTGTTGGAAATATTGAAAGGAACCAAAACATGTTCAAAAGAAAATAGCAAAAGAAGAGTTAGGAAAAAAAAAGGTAGGCATTGAGAGTATTCATGGGAAAAGCATACAGCTTTTCCAGCTGCTGACAAGGAGACCTGATCTGAATGTAAATTCTTGTATGATAATATTCTTTAGAATGCTAAGGCTTTGCATTCATTCCTAAATATCCTGCAATTACTTTGTCATTGAGATAAGGATTCATTACCTATTTTCTTGTAGGAAATGGTAGGTTTCACCATTATGTCTGTTCCTTCTCTTCAATATGGACACACATCTAACCAGCATTTACCAGCTTCCTTGTAGTTTTTTCTGGAGTCATGAAATGTGCAGGGAAACAATGGGGGATCTTCTATATGCCTGATATCAAAAGCCTCTCCATCATTCTGCATTCTCTGGTATTCCCTTTCTGCTGGCTGACAGGCCTTCCAAAGAGAACTGTAAAGCACTAGAAGATTCTAAATCCACTAGATAGATGAATCCTGGATCCCTGAATGACTGCATATAATGGACTTCCCATATACATACACACATTCACATACACCTCATTGAATCTCAATGAACTCTAATTTGATTGAGAAATTAAGCAGTGTAAAATGTCACAAGATTTGGGGCTTCTTTATTACAGTACTGAGTCTATCCTAACATAATATTTTAGCTTACACAAAAATGGCCTTTACTGTTTATTTAGAGCCAATCTTTTATTTATGTTCTTATACAAAATGCAATTTTGGCATGTGTTTACAACTAACTTACACTTGTCGATTGTTTGTGTAATGAATATATAATTCTTAGGCTACCAATATTGGCATTCAAAATATTTTAAATGTTATCAAATTACAATGAGATCCAGAAGTTTATTAGTACTGATTAGGGGAAATTAGGATAAGTAACATCAAAACTTTCCACTTACTCAAGTGGGAAAACAATCATCTTTATTATGCTGCCCTGTAAGTTTTATTTCCTGAGCCTCCACACTGTTACATGTCTCTGATAGTGGCTATTGGGAGTAACCAAGATCCTGTGTACTTAAAGGAAAATGAGATTCTTCAAATTCTTATTTTTCTTCTTTTTACAAGTCTTTCAGAGTCTTTTTCTTCATTCTAAATCTTCTTTGTAGTACTACTATGTGATTTCCCCTTTGACACCTTCTCTACTCTTTCCATTGCATCAAGATCTGCAGATTTATTGTAGACTATAAATAAGCACCTCTTTCTACTTATCATGTGAACTTTAGGAATATTGTAACATTTTGATATGGGAAGCTAAGGTCATCAGACCCATCTTCCTTATCATTAACAGCTTAATATTTCTTAATCACCTTACAGGCTATATTTGTTTTGCTTCAACAGCTTTTTCAAGCTCAAACTAAAGCTCATACAACAAATCAAGCTCATTATCCAAAGTTACCAATGTGTTATAACTGTTTAAATGACTATTGGCCTTATATTGGCAAGAGGAAAAAAGTGGAAGATTGAGCTCTTAAAGCATGAAATCAGGCTGGAAGAAAAATACAGGAAATAGATTCCAGGAGTGTTTCCATCAGCAGCTGATCACTGCCAAAGATCAGGTCATGTTGGCCACTGAGGTTTTGCCAAGGAAATGAGTTAACCAACAATGCCAATCACAGGTATTTGAAGAAGAAGACTATTTAGTTTTTCCTTGACAAATAATTGACTGAATCAGGAATGTCCTCAATGATGATGAGGCACCATGCCATAAAATGCTGCATAGAAAGAACATGATCTTAGGAATCAGATTGACCTGGGATCAAATTCTGAATGTGTTTGTCATTGAGCAAGTTATATAGACTGACTTTCATTTTTTCATCAACTGCTTCAGAAATTAGCATCTATAAGATTCTGATAATATAAAATGTTCAATAAGTCTTTTATGTTGGTATTTTTGTTGTGTAATTAAACAAAACCTGTAATAGATATTTGCTACTTCAAAATACCAATAGATACTTGCTACTTTAAAAGCTTGCAGGACATGGCACAGTCTATATTTAGGAATACTGCTGTCCAGTGTGAACTTCAAACCCAAGAACCTCACCTGATAGTCACTATGCTCCCTGGCAACCTGTGTTTTCCCTTATAATGTCATTTTTTTCCTGTTTATCCCCTCATTTAGAGTATATGATTTTCTATTAGAGAAGATAGGGACTTTAGAGCCAACAAGTTGAATCCTACTTTCCTAATCACTGCTCTGATTACAAAAATAAATTTTAATTTCCTTGTGCTTGAAGGGCCCATTGCCTAGTACCAGCAATGTGTAAAGCATGGTCTTGACATATTATAATACAAGTTTATCAAGTTAAGTCTACATAATAAAACTGAAGAAAGTTTCACAAAACTTTTTCATAAGAGAAGATAGTTTGAATCTTAAAGAAAAAAATAGAGACTAAGTTTATGAGGTAGGGCAGGGGTGAGGAAAGAATTCAAGCAAAGAAATAATGAAGTGCCTGGAATAGGGTTTAGTACACAACAAGTATTCAATAAATGTTGTTGAAGGAAGAAAGAGAACATGTGTTTTTTTCAATGGAAAAAAATATTTTGAGGCCTGAGGTTGTGGCTCAGAGGTAGAGTGCTCGTCTATCATGCATGAGGCACTGGGTTTGATCCTCAGCACCACATAAAGTAAAATAAAGACATTGTGTCCACCTATAATTAAACAATAAATATTTTTAAAAAATATTTTGAGGCAATGGTATGCTCAGTGTGAATGTTAGGAGTTAAAGCTGGTAAGGTTGGGTTGGATTGTGAAAGCCCAAAATCTGAAAGAGTTTAGACTTTTTGTGTGGGAATCTCTGGAGCTTTTATTTTTTTTAATTTTAATTTTAATTTTTTGGCTTTTATATAAAGTTTATATATATATATATGTATATATATATATAATTTTTTCTTTTATATGTACATAGACACAAGGATATAAAATCAAGTGAGAAGGGCTTACCCATACTCAGGTAAGGGATGGGAGTGGTTTTAACCACCAGGGTTGAAACATCAGTAGAGGCACATAGGAAGTGGTGAAAAATAGCAGCCTCCCCTCCATCCTCACACCCTAGGCCAAAGGGAGGACTTGAGAAGAAGGACAAGTGTACAAATGAAGATGGAAAGGTATCCCATTTTTTACTTAAACTTCTGAAAGCCCCTGAGGCTTCAATCCCAATTGCCTGGCAGGATAGATCACTACTGTGCCTCCCAATAAGATGCTGAGCCTACAGTAGTAGTTCTGGCTTCAAGCTATAATTAAGCTGAGGCCTGAGCCAGGTGTCATAATGTACATGTCCATATCCATGCTATCTGCCAGGGTCCTTAAAGCAAAAGTCCAGCACCTTCAAAGTGCACCCCGTAACTCCAATGTCCTCTATATTCAGAGATCATGTGGTAGTTTATAGGGTAAAAATATAGGAAGAGAGGTTAGGTCCTATAGTTAATGCCCTATGGCCTTCCCAATGGAGGAAGAATCACTAAGAGGTGATGGGAAAGGGAAAGAAGGTGGTCTTGGGAAAAGATACACAAAGGCAAAAGTGTTCAATGCAGGTGTAGGTTGTTTTCTTCAACTGGGGGCTTTGCTTAGCAGAGTCCATTTCCAGTGGGGCATGGGCAGGAGCTCTTCTTGTTGTCTTAAGAGTGGCCCCAAGGTCCTCCAGAATCAATGTCCATGCCCTCAGGATAGCTTGGTCCACAAATGGAAGACAGGGCAGTAGAAGGAGAAGAGAGTGGCAGGACCCAGAGGGTACACAGAGGTAGTGTGCTGTGCCACTGATTTACATGGTTTTGGGGGTAAAGAGGCTGGAAAGCTGGAAGCACTGGGATGCAATTGCCTGGGAGGCAAGGTTCAAAGCCGGACTCAGAGCAGTCAGAGCTGCTGGGTTCAGGGCCCCCAAAGGAACTGCTCCATTCAGTTGTAAGGCAGCAGCTTGGGCAGCAGCAGCAGCAGCAGCAGCTGTGGTTGGCAGCTGGATTCCAGAGCCTTCTGCCAGTTTGGCCACAAGCTGCAAAGGTCCACCTGCTGATCCCAGATCCAGCTCCTGGTCCCCATCAGGAAAAGTGATGTCTGTGCCACCATCCAGCTGCTCAGTCACTTGGCCAATCCTCATAGGTCGACCAGCAAGTTCAAAACCATTCAACTGTTCCAGGGCCCGCCTAGCACACTCAGAGTCAGAGAATGTAATAAAACCATAACCTTTAGAACGGCCTGTATCTGAGTCTTTCATCAGGATAATATTGTTGATCTTGCCAAAAGGCTCAAAGATGCCCCGGAGCATGTCCTCAGTGATATTGAAGTGCAGGAGCCCACATAGAGGCGCAGTGGTCCACCAGTACCCTTCTGCAGATTGTTGGCCATGGCTGCCAGTCGGTTTTTCTCAGCCTGTGAGGCCTGTACAATGATAGGTACTCCCAGAAGTCGTTGCCCAGTCAGCCCAATGGCCAGTGGCACAGACTGCATTTCACAGAATTCCACATACGCAATGCCTTTAGAACGACGTGAGTTCCGATCTGAGATGATACACACATCATCAACCTTGCCAACAGCAGAAAAAAAGTCCTCCAGGTCTCGAGGCCGGATACGGGCAGCTAATTGCATACAGAAAACTGTGCGGGCATCACGCTCCTCAGGGCTCAGATTATCAATTGGCTACCTGACCGGGCTCTTCTCTTTGAAACGAGGGCTCTTACTGTGTCCATACCTACGTCCAGTGGGAAGTGGAGGACTCCTATAGCGCACAGGATCTTCAGGTCGCCGGTCTTGGCTTCGTGACTCACTATTATGTCGCGGATCCCAGCTATGGCTGCGGCTGCGGTGATGACGCTGCCGATCTCGACTTCGGCTGCGACTGTTTCTCCGTCTATGCCAGATCCTGTTCTCGGCTACGACTGCGCTTTCTATCCCTGCTTCTACTATGACTCCGACTCCTCTTCTTCACAGAGCCCTGAATGCTGTCAGTCATCTGAAGTGGCCAATTTCCCCCCAAAGCCAAGCAAAAGCTGGTGTTTCCAAATCAGGGGTCCTCTTGCTTTTTTATTCAAATGAAATATATCGATGCTAGGACTGATCCACAAATCTACACTGGAAAGCGAAGATTGCTTGTCTCCCCAGTGGTGGTGCTCACACTGGTACCACTGCCACTGTTGCCGGTGTTGCTGGTGGTATTGCTAGGACTGTCCTTTTTAACCTCTTTCCTTTGCTGCTCATCCTCCTCTTTTTTATAGGGAGCTTCCAGCATGGCCTCAATCACTATATCAAAGTCATCAGATGCCATTGTGTCAGATCAGTTCCGGGTCCCCGCAGGGGGGTCCCCGTTCTCTCCGTTCCTTTAGGTGTGTGTGGGGCGTGAAGCTCAGCTATATCCTACGGTCTCAGCTAAAAAAGCAGCACAGCAGTCAGACCTGCTTCTCTTCCCTCAAAAATCTCTGTAGCTTTTAGACAAAGAACCTCATCGGATTCCTATTTTATAAAGGTAGCACATTTCATTGATTCTAAGGCACAGTTTTAAGATATTTTAAAGGCTGTGAAAGTAGAATGCACTTTACAATTGATGAGGTGTCATAGTTTAATTGATAGTGGTTTATTTTTTCTCAGTGGTATATAAAATAATGTTGTTTACAAATGATGGCATCTTATAGTTAGTGAAAAAATGAAATATGGCAGAAGAGGAACAAAAGGACAGTAAAGGGAAGCAAGGAGACCAGTTGGGAGACTATCAAATAGTGTAACTCTGAGATAATGAGATGTAGTGAAAATCAAATATGCTATAGCAGAGTTTGAAATTCCAAAGTAGATTAGAAGTTCCCATTTTAATGGGTTAAATCTACTTTTTGATTTTCCACATTCTTATTCACTTTGTTTTGCTTTACTCTACAGTTAGAAAAAAGCTTCTAGCTTCCCACAAAACCTCTTTTTCCTCAGATGAATAGGCTAAATATAAATAATATTAACTAATATCTACTAGATTTTGAAATTTTGTGTGCCAAGTACAAGCCCTTAGTTCTCCTAAAAGAGAATACTAAGGACTACTGCATACAAGGTGTCTTCTCTTTGTCCTCAGATTTCTTAGAGAAATAAAGAAAATTTATAGTAATGAATGAGGCTTCAAATATCCCCAGGTCCAACATCTTCATTATATAGATGAGGCAAATGAATTCCTGGGGTGCTGATTACTTTAATTTGCTGACACTTAGAAGCCTCCTTCATGTGCTCCTGTAACAACAGTCTGCCTATTTTTCTACCTCTGAATTAGTTCTGACTCCAGTGCTAGCCTTGAGCAGACAGTGCTAAAGGATCTTCTCCACAAGTGTCACAATTTTTATAATTTTGTTCCTAATTCCTGTCTTTCTGACTCATTCTATATTTGGAATCTTTTCCCTTTTACCTAGATACCTGATTGTCTGTCCTGTCTTCTTCTCATTAAATATGGCATCTGGGATTAGGATCTGCTACTTGGCAATTTGGTGTCCAAGTTTCTGATGGGGCACAATCTTTTTCTATACACTAGAGTCTATCATATTACCCTGAAGCATTTCACCTGGCAGCAGAGTTTCTATAATCCAGAACTCCCCCACATTATTGTTCTTTCCCTCTGTCTGATTTCAAATTGTATGTGGCTTGCTAGATGGAGCTCTGTTGAATATTTGCTCCAAACTCCCAACTCTGGGATCTTTATTCAATATGAGAAACTCCTTTCTCATCTTTAAGAAGCAATATGTAAAAATAGGGTGTTCAGGGCTGCATCTCTTCTTATTGGTTGGTCCAACTTTCCTGTTCATTGGGGGGTCACTTTTAATTGTCCTCTTTGGTCATGCATCTGTAATGCTTGATCAGCACCAGTGCAGCTTGTCTCCTCTGCTTTCTAGAAATCATTAATTGAACACATGAGCCTGAGTATATGTTAAATGTTTTTGATATCTCTTTTAATCCTCAGAGTAATCTCATCATAAGTTATGATCAGACATATTTTTTTACAGAAGAGAAACTGGCTGAGATAAATGATTTAATTATTCCAAAGGGCCATAGGCTATGTGCCTGAGTCAAGATTCAGGCCAAGGTTCTGGTGACTTCATGTTGACACTATGTTGCTTTCCATCCAGGAGCAGCTTGTTGGCCATGGAGTCTGGTATGCTTATCATATTCCACATCAAAATGTCTCTGCTAGGTTTCACTGTGTTTCCATGTCCCTAGTTGCTGATCAGGGTGGTGGCCATTTACCTGTTTAGAACTAGGAGTACGCCCAAGTCTTACTGGCTAACTGGGCTTACAGGTCTTTCTTACCTCCCCAACATCCAGCTCATCCTGATCTTACTACTAGGCTAAATCCTGCTTAGATGAGGCAGAAACTGTACATGTCAGTGTCCAGATCTGTGTGAAGATTTTACATCTTTATTCTGACATTGTTACATTCTGAAGCCACCAAAGGATTAAAGGGAGAGTTCCTTGTTTCTCATTCTGAACTTTATTTTTTTTTAGTTACTAAAATAAAGTTTGAGACTCTAACATATCATCAGAGCAGTTTATTTGCCAATGATGCAGTGAAACACACATTAAAAAATGCTTTCAGGAAGTAAAACTTGGGGCTAGGGTTGTGGCTCAGTGGTAGATCACTCACCTAGCACGTGTGAGGCTCTGGGTTCGATTGTAAGCATCATATTAAAAAAAGGATAAATAAGTAAAGGTATTGTGTCCATCTACAATATATATATGTGTGTGTGTGTGTGTGTGTGTGTGTGTGTGTGTGTGTAAAAATAAAATTGGTGGTTTAGGTTTGAGCAGGCCATGAATCCAAATATTATTACAGTTAATGAAATTAATGGTAACTATTATTTGTTGATTATGTATATTGTTCCCAGACTTTATTTACATTCTCTTGTTTAATCCCCAAACAATTCTACATAACTGGGACCATTATCTTGGTTTTATAGATGAGGAAAACTAGGCACAAATCAGTTAAGCAACTTGTCTTAGATCAGGTTATAGGTTATCAATCGGAGAGTCAGGATTTGGAGATAAGGTATCTGATTTCAAAGCACAAGCTTTCCATCAAACATAAAGAATTATAATGTTTTATTTAAACAAATAGAAAATTATAGATAGTGTTGTTTTTCAAAGTAATAATGCTGTTACCTTGAGACAATATATATACCCATTTCCTAAGAATATTGACATTTCCCAAAAATATTTTTGGAACTGCCCTTTGATCCAATTATAAATATACTAGAAAATTAGACTTGTTACGTTCCTAGCCTGGTTTTGATTTTAAAACACCATTAGCTTAGTATAAAAATAGTTCCTTCAATCAAACAAATTGATGAATATTGTCCCTCATGGAAATATACAAAATCAATTAATTCCCCAAAGAAGAAATAAAAATGACAAATAAACATACAAAAATAGTTTAAGCAAATATAGTCAAAGACATGCAAATTATAGTAAGAAAACAATTTTCATCTATTAGATTCACAAAAACCTTAATGACTGGCAATATCCAGACTGGCAAGGCTGGAGGCAACAAGGACTTTCGTGAATTATTGATAGTACTAAAACACAGTTCCTTTTTTTCTGGAAAGAAGTTTGGCAACATATATGAAGTTTTAGCTGGATATATTCCTGATCCAGATATCAAAATTTGTGGGGCGGATGGTTCTGGAGATTGAACTCAGGGGCACTTGACCAATGAGCCACATCCTTAGCCCTATTTTTGTTTGTTGTTTGTATTTTAATTAGATACAGCATCTCACTGAGTTGCTTCATGCCTCACCTTTACTGAGGCTGGCTTTGGACTCACGATCCTCCTTTTTCAGCCTCCTGAGCCACTGGGATTAGAGGTGTGTGCCCGCACTCCCAGCTCAGATACCACAAATTTTTATTGTATCTGTAAAGATATTCATGATGCATTGTTGATTTTTTTAAAAAGGAATGATATGATAATAATCATGGTAGAATCTAATTTTATTTATATTTATACTTAACTTTATATCCTATCACTATACAAAAAGATATCATATATAAATAAAATTCTGGAAAAAATGTTCACACACATATGATCTACATTGGCACAGACTGCAATAATTTTGAACTGTTTTTAAGACATGAAACATATTCACAAATGAAGTGGACTTGCCATGTCTGAAGACAAGCTTTCTTTATGTGAAACGTGGATCAGTCTCAAAAGAGAATTTACAAAATTGTTTTATAATATAATGGAAAGAAGATCTCCAAATGGTGAAGGCATTCAAGTGCTCAATATGTGAAGGTGTAATTCTGGACTGCTTGTTATCAAAATCTTCATACTGGTCTTATTTTTGTACCTCATTTGTTCTGTTTATTTACATCAGTTTTCATTAAAAAATTTGAGACCTGAGCCCTAAAGAAATTCACTCACTCAGTGTATGAACAGGCAGTAATTCCTTTAGCTTTGGCATGCATTAGTAAATGAAAGCATATTTTTAGTTGCTTGACCAAGCTCAGGAATCTGCAAGTCTGCTAACATTGCATTATGTGGATGGTGCCCTGAATAATACCATGTACGTTATTGCAAAAGCTGAAGATGTGCTTGTGGAATTTATTTTATTTGATTTATAAGGACTGCTGCACACAAATAGATTATTGTAGTGTCTGTGATTAATGGGACACCACATGGCTGCATGGACTTCTGATGCAATGTCTGAGTGAATTTTACTTGCAAAATCAGTTTCAATCAGCCTGGCTTGAAAACTAGGTAAAGTAGAAGGAGCTGTCAAGTTGTGGGAGGTATCAAGGTGGAGCAGCAGGGAGCACTACATCCAGTTTATATCTCCAGTTATTAGTGCTTTGGAAGAGTGAATACACAGCATGTTAATTAAATCTGCAGATGGAATTGGAAATGTCACAAATGCTGAGAAGGCCAGGGAAATGATACAAATTGGCCTGAAGTGATAAGTGGGGGTTGGAATAAAGACCAAAAAAATGTGACAGATTTGTCTGTGTGCATGAATCTGCGAATGCTTTGAAAAGTTGGTTAATTTTATAACTGCGTTAAGATCCCAAATATCATATAAAATCTATTTGGTAATAATGAATATTTTAGAAAGTGACTGCATGGTTTTATTCCAAGATCAATAATATTCAGCATTTGTTTTTAAAATAATGATTTTATGTCTTTTTCAATACATAGATAATACATATTCATCACAGAAGAATCAGAAGCCATAGATCAGCAACAATAAAAAAATATTATTTAGATTTTTAATCGGATATATATTCATATAAACAAAAATGAGGAAATGAACTCATGTTGCATATTTAATTTGGTATCTAGCTTTGTGTTGTTGTGATTATTGTTTTATTTTTTCTTTGTTTTTTCAGTACTGGGAATTGAACCCAAGGTCTTTCATATGCTGGGCAAGTATCCACCAATGAATGACACCCTGCTAGCCCTTTTTTTTAAATACTTTTTTTTAGTTTGTGATGGGCCTTTATTTTATTTATTAGTTTATATGTGATGCTGAGGACTAAATAGTGTATTACACATGCTAAGTGAGCGCTCCATCACTAAGCTACAACCCCAGTCACACCAACCCTTTTATCTCTCTCTCTATCTCTCTCTCTCTCTCTCTCTGTCTATATAGATGAGAGAGAGAGAGAGAGAGAGAGAGAGAGAGAGAGAGATGGGTTGATGGGTCTTTATTGTTATTTATTTATATGTGGTGCTGAGAATCAAACCCAGTGCCTCACACATGCTAGGCAAGCATAGAGTGCTTGCCTACAATTGAGCTGCAACTCCAGCCCCACTAACCCTTTTGTTCCATATTTTTATTGGTGCTTTAGAATTACACATAATGGTGAGATTCAATGTTATATACTCATACATGCAGACAACATAACAACATAATTTGGCCAATATAATTCCCCAGTATTTCTCAATATATTTCAGTCAATATCATTCTTCTTCCTCCTTTCCCCTAGTATGCTCCTATACTGATCTCCCTCAATTCTTCTATTTTCATGAGATCCCCTCATTTTCTTTTCCTCTTTCCACATATGAGAGAAAACACAGGAACATTTACTTTCTGAGTTTGGCTTGTGTCACTTAACATAATGTTTTCAAGTTCCATCCATTTTTCTGCAAATGACATAATTTCATTCATAAAGGCTGAATAAAACTCCATTGTTTATACATATAACATTTCCATTCTGCCTTTTCAGATAGCCATTGAGTAACCAGTCTGGTGTCAGGTACAGTTTCTCAATGAACAAGGCAGACAAGGCTTCTGCTTTTATAGAACTTATACTGAAATGATTGGAGCATAAATCAGCAAAGAAAAAAATCTTATTGGTACTAAATACTTTACATGGAATTAAAATGAAGAGTGTGAGGGTAATCCCAGATAGACTGAATGTTAGAAGAATGTTTTGAATAGGTAATCTTTAAGCTGAAATAGGAATGAGCAAAAGTGAGCCATTGAGTATGAGGTCAGAGTATTTCTGGCAGGGGGAACAGCTAATACCAAGCACTAGGCTGAGAACAAGCCTGGGAGACAGGAGGACATTGGGGTGGTCCTTAGAAGAAGAGGATTGATGAAGAATACAGGGGAGCCAGACATAGTGAGGAAGGGGAAAAGTCAATGTGTTGGAAGTCTTAATGAATTGCTGATGCAAAGGAAAACTCAGAGCAGTGAACTTTCAGAATAGAGAGACATGAGCAGAGAAGAGTATGCTTTAAACTGAGATTATAAAGGAGCTATAGTTATTGGTGATGATGAGGTTAAGCATAGGAACAAATGAATGAAGAAATTGTGATGGAAAAATAGATCACTGGATGACCGAAGTTCATTAAGAAAAAAATATTTTGTATGGCTTTCTTTACTTTCTTTAGATATATTTCATAGTTAACCTACATAAATACATTTAAAAAAATTAATACAATTCTCTAGCTAAAATACAAAGATAATTAAAAGAAAACACTTATAAAATTTTATGTATTTCAATATTCAAGTGCTTAGATACAATTACATTAGACATAGAAGTAGCATACAGTAGATATATGCTTGCACCTATGCATAGTATCTCCTATGAATTTAACAGCTACAAATACAGATTAATGCAGGTGTGTTATGAGGGTGACTTAAGTAGCATTGCTTCAAGTGATACACATACATTTCTAAAATGGAAAAGACCTACTTTCAAGAACTCATTGTATAATTCTGAATTTTACAAAAGAGCAGTCTTCTATTTATTGGATAATTGCATTCCTGAAAAATGCCATATTAAAACTTCACAAATCCTGTAATCCCAGTGGTTGGGGAGGCTGAGGCAGGAGGATTGTGAGTTCAAAGCCAGCCTTAGCAAAAGAGAGGTGCTAAGCAACTCAGTGAGACACTGTCTCTAATAAAATATAAAATAGGACTAGGGATGTGGCCTAATGGCTGAGTGCCCCTGAGTTCAATCCCTGGTACTCAAAAACAACAACAACAACAACAGAAATGTCAAAAATACTTTGTGTTTCTATGTTAAACATAATTAGGTTCAAGGATAAAATGGCTATAAACAATTCTTTTTAGCAACACGAAAAATCCAGCACATAAAATAATAGTGCAGTACATAAGATGAGTCTTTGTTTCAGGGACTGGCCATATAGTGTAGGAAGCATATGGTCTGTGTGTTCTGCCAACTGAGGAGCATCATCTTCCTACAATCATTATGACCACAGAAAATGACCCATAGATTTGGAAAAGCTGATATGTGTGTCCACCCACAGAGTCTATTTAACTGGTTTAAAGCAAGGCTTAGTTCAATTACTGGTCTAGGAGAGGCCCAGCTGAGTGCTAGGAGAGAACTGTCTATATTAAAGTATAGACCCCTTGCATCAAGGCCATCAAGAATGGTGGTACAGGGCTGGGGATGTGGCTCAAGCGGTAACACGCTTACCTGGCATGAGCAGGGCACTGGGTTCAATCCTCAGCACCACAAAAAAATAAAATAAAGACGTTGTGTCCACCAAAAACTGAAAAATAAATATTAAAAAATTCTTTCTCTCTCTTCTCTCTTAAAAAAAAAAGAAAAAAAAAGAATGATGGTACAGTTTGTACACTGCATAGTCCCAGAGGGCAAAACTAGTCAAATGACTATTTTTTTTCCTCTCAAATAAAAACCTTCAGCTTGATAGGTGGCTCAAGTGAAATTGCATGTGAAAATATCATATTCATATTTTAGGTAGCAATTTTTTAATTGTTATGTTTCTTCATATACCTATAAAATTCATTACATATATTAAAATTAAGCCTTATAGGGTATTTTAAATTTAAAAAATTATATAATCATGAACTCACAACCTGCACACCATTCTTTTGTCTTTTTCTAAGAAACCCTATCCTATCACAACTTGGAATACAACAAACTCTGAGGTACTCAAAAGAAACAAGAAACTTCCTGAGTTAGAAAGATACTGGAGATTGCAGACACTCTTAGAAAAATAATAAGCATGCTTCCATATTAGGATAATCATAGATGTGAAAATACTGTTACAGAGAAATTGGAATTGATTATTTTATATTACAGAGTAGTTCTTTTGTTCGCAAAATGGCTCTCTGATTTATAAAGGGGTTTACTTCATGCACTTTTATAAAGCTTCCTATTACAGTGATAAAGTGACTTGACCTACAACAATATTCCTTGAGGCAAAGTTCTTAAAATCTGAATATTCATTTGACAGTATTTATTGAGTTTCTACAATGTGTCCCTCACTGTGCTGGGCTCTGGGTATCTCAATTATGACCAGACACTACCTCTGGCCAAGAACAGCTTCCAGTGTGAGAAGACAATGTGTGAAGTGTGAATTCAAACACAATATCACAAGTAATGAATTTAGAGTTGTGATTGAGGTGTCCAGAGGACAGTGCATATAATTGAGCCTGGAGGAGGTGACAATGGTCTTACCAAGGAGACGGCAGTTCAATTGAGTCTTGAGTAGTAGACATTTTCCCAGGGAAAAAGTAAGGAGAGGAGCAATCTAGCCAGAGGAAATAGCAAGCACAAAGGGACTGAGGTCTGACAAGTGAATGGCTAGATGAGACTGAAAAGTGAATTGACAGAGGGGTGATGCTGGGGTGAGGGGAGCAATAACAATGAAAGTAGCTACAGCTTGTGGAGGGCTTTGGATGTTATGCTAAGGAGTTTGGATTCGATCCTGCAGAAAACTAAAAATCCACAGGAAATTTTAGGCAGAGGGCGATATCAATTTTGTTCTTTAGGGAAGCAAGTGGGAGCCATGTGGAAGTGGGACAGCAAGGGGAAAAACAGATGACAGAGAGCACTTTGGAGACCTGTGTTAGTGGCACTATGCCCTGGTGGCTTTCATGTGTAGATTTCACCCTCTGCAATCAGGTCAGGAGCTGTGGGCAGGAAGTAGGTTGATAAGGAGGCTTAAAGTTGGCTTTTATAGGCAGCAGGTAAGAAGAGAGGGTAAATGCAGGAATGAGGTACCAATATGGACTTCAGTGTAGAGCAGTCAGTAGAGGTTGGAATCGGAACCTAATCTAGGAGAAATAAAGCGGAAGGGATAAGAAACCACGGAACAGAAATCTAAGACACAGGATGTGGGAGGGGGGTGAGAAAAGGCTTTAGGCCAAGGTCAGGGTATGGAGAGTGGCACCAGATAACAAATATGCCAGGGTTTCTCAAACTTTACTTAGTATCAGAATCACCTGGAGGCTTTGAAAAATACAGCCCCCAAGATGATTATTTGGTCAAGGTCTGGAACAGCATCTAACAATTGGCATTTCTGCAAGTTTCTGAGACACTGATACTGCAGGTCCATGGACTAAATTTAAAGTAACGAGGTTCTGAGGGTGCTTCCAGCCCTACAATAACCTGAGTTGTCTACAAGATTTAAAAACATTTGAAACTTCAGGTGTAGGCAGTCAGTTACTAGAGAGAGGTCTGAATCTGTGGAGAAAGGCCAGTTCTGACAGATCAAACACACAGTCTGAGAGGCAGCCCAGGAAGGTGGGCAGCTGTTCATGAAGACTAAACGAGACTTGATTTAAATTGTTTTGTTTTGTTCCTTTTCTCTGCAGGCAGCACCTACAAAATATGAGAAGCGAGAGAAAGGGGCAGGCCTGTGCAAGCACTGTGCTCAGAAACTGTCTCTGAAACTGGATCTGTCAGGCCAGACCTGGAGTTTCTGCCCACCCTATCCTTCATTGCTCAGGCCGCCATCCAGGAACATCCAGGGATCCCTGGGACCAATAATCTCAGCCTCATTGTGAAGCTCACCAGTTTTTCCTGGGACCTTCTTCAAATGGGACTGAAGGGTTTTGTTGCACTATTAAAGGAAAAAACAAACATAGGTGCAGATAATTAAATTATTGAGTTGATTAAATTGTTGTGCATCTTTTAATATCACAGACTGAAGAGGCTTCTAGAAACTAGGCCACATTTTCTGGAGAGCTGCCAGTAATTATACAGTATGAATGCACATACAAGCGAGATGTTAATGCTCAACAATTTTTCTTATTCATTTTTCTTTTTTTTTTACTTAAGCTGTGAAGGTAACAGTAACACTGAAGCCATAACCAGTACAACCCAGGCAACACATGGCAATTTGCTTAAATTGCAAGATGGATTTGAAATTGGAATTGATTAAAATACTGATGCCTATAGTAGATGAAAAGAGTTGACTCATTTTTTGAGATCCTTCAAATATGGAAATTATTAATCAGTGAGTCTGCAGGTTTATCACTAGGTATTAGAACATTACAAACACCAAATTCCTCCAACATTATTACCTATGTGACATAAATCCATTTGGTTGCATAAGAAAATAAACACTCCATTTCCACATCATGAATAAACATAAAAGGTAATCAAGGCAACAGGGCAACTTAAACAGCATGACTTACATTCTAGTTACTTGCTATGAATTTATTGACTGACTGACTGACGGACTGGATGAATGAGTACTGAAGCAGAAGATAGAGGTAACCGTCAGCCTTGCACTAGACCAGTACAATAAAAAAAGATTAAGTATTCACTGTTGGATACAGAGTTCCAAATTGAAGGGATGTTAGAAGGAAAGGAGAGATGGAGGAGGAAGAAGGATAGAAAAGTATAGAGACTAGATTATTGGTCAGGACCACTAGAGAAAATTGGATGACTGAACTCCTGATGAAAAAACACTCCAGCAAAGTAACTCTTCAGACAAGGAATGGATTAAAATCAGCATTGACATAAACAAGCTCTTGGTTCTAATTATTTGGCAAGTAAATGCTGCAAATCTCAAAGAAGTTGTGTGGGCGATGCTGGATCTGTGGTTTCTGGAGTCTACTCAAGTCATCTCAAGGCTTTTAGACAAACACTAGGTGATGGAAAACCCAAAATGTTGGGGATACCAATTAATTCAACAGGGTTCAAGGTACAAATATTTTGCTTGACACAATGGTGAGTGATATGTAATTCATATCTTCAATCTTCATGCAACCTGTATGGTGAGAACATATATGTTTAGAAATAATTATATAATAGGGTAAACTTTGATAAGTGCCCAGAAATATGAGAATGATTCAGAATATCCACCCATTCATCCTTTTAAAAAATGTGTGCATTTCAGTAGTATTAGTATATTCACAAAGTTGTACAATTATTACCACTATACATTCCACAATATTTTATCACTCAAAGAGAAACCTCTCTTTCTAATCCCGGATAACTCTAATCCATTTTTCCATCTCTATGGATTTCCCTATTTTCAGTTGATATCTCTAAATAAACTAGCCATAAATGTAGGGTTTATTTCTGGACTCTGGATTTGTTTATGATTTATAATTTCTTTATGTCTATTCTTACAACAGCATCTCACTTTTGATTTCTGTAGCTTCACAATAAGCTTTGAAGTCAGGAAATTTAAGCTATCCAACAATGTTCTTTTTCATATTCTTTTGGTTATTCTGAGTCTCTTACATTTTCATCTATACTTCATATGAGATTGTCAATTTCTGCCAAAAAAAAAAGAAATATATATATATTATCAATCAGCTGGAATCTTGATAGGGATTCCATTAATCTGTAGATCAATTTAGGGATTAATTTTGTCTTAAAAATATTAACATTTCAACTCATGGGATGTCTTTCTACTTATTTGAATCTTCATTTATTTCAATGATATTTTATAATTTTCAGAGTATATTTTTAAATTTATTTTTTAAAAAAACTATCCCTAGATATTTTATTCCTTTTGGTACTATTAAAATGGGATTTTTGAAATTTTATTTTCAGATCATCCATTAAAAGTAGTATATGAAAATACAATTGACATTGTATGTTGATCTGACATTCTTCAGTTTTGCTGAATTTGTTTATTAGTTTTAATAGGATCTATTTTTAGTGAATTTCTTAGGATTTTCTGTATATAAAATCATGACATCCCTTAGCTTGGCTAGGTTTTGAATTTTACTATGGATGATCATTATTTCCTTTTCTTTTCTGATTTCCCTAACCAGTAGGATGTTGAATAAAACTACATAGAATGGACATATTTGTCTTAATTAAGAAAATTTAAGCCACCCCCTTCTATTAAGTACAATGTTAGCTGTGGGTTTTCCATAGATGCTGTTTATCTGGTTGAAGAAGTTCCCTGAATTCCTAATTTGTTGAGTATTTTTGTTTATAAAATTGTGGTGGATTTTGTCAAATTCTTTTTCTGTGTCTACTGATTGTGTTGTTTTTATTATATATTCTGTTACTATGGCATATTACATAATTGGTTTTTATATATTGAACCAATCTTACATTCCTGGGACAAATCTCACTGGGTCATGGTGTTTTTTTTTGTTGTTGTAGTTTGTTTTGTTTTTAAAAATATATATCTCTGTATTTGATTTGCTAGCATTTTATTTGTTATATATATATATATATATATATATATATATATATATATATATATATATATATATATATATATATATGGTTTATACGTCATATCAGAAAAGGATACAATGACTTTTTATTAGGCAGATACCCCACTGTTTCAGCAGTTTTTTAAAGTACCCTTTTATTCATTTTTAATGCAGTGCAGTTTTCTTTTCTTATTCCATTGCCTAAATGACCAGATTCTTTTAGAGCATTTGTCTTTAGTTCCACAGTGCTAATAATTCATCTCATTATGAAGTCTATATTCATTGCTATAATGTTGAATCCTATATTCATTTTGCAAAAATGTTTTTATTAATAATGGACTTCATGTACATTAATGTCTAAATTATAACCTAGGTATATCACCTAAGAATGTATCAGTATGCTGTATCATTTTTAAAATAACAGAATCCCCTTATGATGCATTTTCCAGAATGTATCTGCATCATTAACTGAGGCATCATTATATACACCTTACAAGTTACAATTATGTAATGCATAAATAATATAAAATTTTTACTTTTGAAATTTATCAGAGCTCTTTTAATTTAATTTGTAATCTAAATCCTACATCTGGCATTACTGATAATTTCTATGCTCTGTTTACTGTTAATGTTTTCAATTTTGCTCCTTTTGTTAGTATTTATTCTCTATTTACAAAAATTGCCTTTCCCAAAATATTGAGATTGATATTTAGCTAGTGAATCCTTACTTTTATTTATCGTTTAATAGTGTATTTTATTTTTAATCTCAACTTAGACACACTTTTTTTTAGGTTTATTGATATAATTATACACATTTTTTCTGTGGTCCTGGGGATTGAACCCAGGGCCTTGTGTATGTGAGTCAACCACTTGACTGAGTAATCTATATCCCAAGCTCTATTTAAGGTGTATATTTTTATTTTTTGACATATGAACACATCCAAATAACCATATCAATAATCAATTAATTTAGGTATTACCCCCAAAGTATTATCTAGTACCATTTTTTATTTTTTTTAGTTGTAGATAAAACACAGTATATTTATTTATTTTTATGTGGTGCTGAGGTTCAAACCCAATGCCTCACATTTGCAAGGCAAGTGCTTTACCACTGAGGTATAGACCCAGTTTACTGAGCTAGAGCCCCAGCCCTCTAGTACGCTTTTATAATCTCTGTGTTTTGCTCTTCCCCATCACATTTCATGAAATAAATTTGATATTATTTTAACAAAGCCAACACTAGATCAGAATTGAAATTATACAGATCAATGAATTATTACAATGGGAACATAACACATAACCACTATTTCTATCAAGAAAAAGAACATTAATGATGCTACCAAAAATCCCATCAAGTCATCTTGATTTCTCCCTAGTGGAAACTTCAACTATTTTTTTCAACTGGCTTTTTAAAAGTACTATTTAAAAAAAAGAAAACAAAAAACAGAAGAGAGATCACTTATTTATTTAATTATATTAAGAATGGTAGCATTAGGTAGTCCACTGTGTAGGAAACCAGACCTAAAAACAATCATGCTTGATGCACTTTTGGTGGAGCAAATCTGAGGGTGATCCAGAAATCAGAAGACAGAGGTGCATCTCAAAATGCCAGGGATGGGGCATTAAAGTTTAGTTATGAGAAATTATCTAAGCATATAAATTGGTTGGATAGGTTGAAGAAAAAAAAATGTGGTTACGAGTTACTGGAGAAAATCTGAGGGAGCTCAGATACCAGGTCAGGAAGAAGAGCAACAGCACATTTAAGCTGGATAAACTGTGCCTGGAGAGGAAGAAATTAGAAGTTTTGAGGGGAAAAAAGTGTGGCATCTGTGCTAAAGCTTGAGGAGCAGAGAGTCTTGTGTGTGGCATACTTGTTTGATTATATCATGAATTCCTTGTTTTTAGGAATTTCCAAAAATGAGACCCCTTGCATAAGTATGATGCTGTCAAAATATTTCTTTTCTTCTCCCACTTAGGATCCAACTTTTTCCCATCTCTGCATCTTGTACATCCTCAGCAGTTTCTTCTTTTTTTTAATTAATAAATAAATAAATAAATAAATAAATATATATATATATATATATACTTTATATATTTTACAACTGAGTTACAGACCCAGTATATATATTGTGCTTAACTCTATTGGTATGTCTTTTTTCCTCACAAATATAAAATCTCATTTATTCTATTATATTCACTTTCCACTACATATGTACTCAAATATTTTCTCCCACTTTATGTTTTAGCTTGAATCACTGGATGTACGTCGTTCAGAATTTTTTTTTTAAAATGGCCTTCTGGTATATAAATTCATAGAAATTCATAGGGAAATGTCTTTAAAATGGAATAGCAGAGACCACTGATTAATGTAGATTCTCTTTTTCTGGAATTCAAAAAATTACCATGCATATTAATTTTTAGGGTATGATCAAGGTCAGGCACTAAGAGTAAATAGAGTATTAGTTGAGAGAATTCAAACCTTCAGAAAACTGGGAGAGTTTTTATAGTTCTCAGCAAAAATAAATAAGACCTGCTCTCTGGACATGGCTTTGTTCTCTGCTCTGCATCTGGAGACAATGTATGATGCCACTCTACCCATCTCATTCACTTTTGTGGATCTTTGATGTGTCTTACTTGATTCTGCTGGCCCATTCTCCCCTCTCCTTCTTTATCCACTGGGCATGACATTGTTTCTGTAATCTCTCAGATACTCTGTGCAAGTATAAGAATCATCTCATTTGGTATCTGCCATCTATGGTGCTATCAGATTCTGTGGAGTTTTAATAAAGAAACCTGTTGTGACATTACCATTTTCTATGTATATATATATAAAGATAGTTTTTCTCTCTTTATGCTTTTGAAGGCTACATCACCATAAAGAAAGAAGAGACATTTGTAACCAAAAAAAAACTTACAAGCAGCCACTCAAAGCTAGAATGATTCTTTTCTAGAGCTTATGGAAAGGAGTGTGGCTTTGCTAACAAGTTGATATTAATGCTGTATCATGATAATAAAAACGTCAATATCCATAAAATAATGATTTTCTATTATTTTAAGTTGGTGTGTGTGTGATTATTTTCATTAGTAGTAACAGGAATCCAGGGTTTCTATGCAAGCTGAATAGACTCTTTGACCAAACTGATTGCTTCTGAAGTGGTAGTTATCAAATATAAGTAGAGGTTTTCAGGTTGTGTACATATGTACAAATTATAATTGTACATATGTACAAATTATAATTGAAAGATGCCTACCTTATTATCAGAAATGGCAATAGCTTAGGCAAATTCTTCAAATTCTTCAGTATTTTAATTTTTTTCTTATCTGCTGCTTTCTGAGTGTGTGACTTATGTGGAGTGACCTGGGAAGTATTCTCTTAATCTTTGAAATAATGACTCATTACTTTATAAAACATAATTTTCAAAAATAAATCTGAATATATTTTATCTTTTGCAGTGATCAAAACAATAGGGTTGATACCAACAAATTTTCTTATCAGATATGTTTTTATTTTTGAGGATTGGTAGATTTCTATCTTGCTTCTGTCTTGTACTTGATTGAGAACAAGATATTTTCTAATTCATGTTTCTTCTTTCATTTCTTGTGCTGAGCAAATGTGTTTGTGTCTATTTTGTGAGCTTGTGTTTTTGTTTCTGAATTGTAGGTACTAGAGTTTGTGAGACTGCCACCAATGTTTATTATTATTTATTTTAATTTATTATATATGATAGCACAATGCATTTCAATTCTTAGTACATACACACAGCACAATTTTTTTACATCTCTGGTAGTATACAAAGTAGAGTTACAAACTTCATGTCTTCATACATGTACTTAAGGTAAGAATGTCCATCTTATTTAACCATCTTTTCTACCCATTCATTCCCCTTTCTCTCCTTTTTTACATCTAAAGCTCCTCCAAACCTAACCCACCAATGTTTTTAATGTGGTCAAAATAAGGGATAGTGTAGCTTACTTGTGTCTCTTGCTTTCTTAGTTTGTTCTTTACCCAATTGAGAAATAAGAGACTTCAGAGTGAATATTTTCAATGTAAAAATATATACAGTGTTTAAAAGCAAAATACATACATAAAATGAAATGAAATGGAAAATCCAACAAAACATATGTGTTTTTATGGTAATTAATATGAATAATGTGGTGAGTTTCTGCTTGAATGATCTCTAAGGTGTGTTGTCATACGTAAAGAGAAAAAATTGAGAGGCAAGAAAGATTTAATTGCAATATATCCACATAGAACACTTTTGCTGATGCTTTTTAAAAGTAGGTTAAAACTGAGCTTTCAAGATATGAAAGATTATTGTGTCAATTCTAGCAATTCTATTATGCCTGTTTTCTTTTCTTTTCCAGTTTAGTTTAAACTCTGTTTTAGGCCACAGTTTGTCAAGATTTTTGCCAGAATATAGGGAAACAAGGTTAATAAAATCATAAAATTTAAAATGTAAAGTATCATACACATATATATGTTACAAAATCTTGCAACCATGAAGCTGAAAATGTATAATATATTTCTTTAATTAAGTTGAAACTATTTTGGAACATCTACCATAACATATATTTGTAAACATCTTAATAAATCATGGTAATTAACCAAGCACTTAAGACTTTTGAAAGTAAGCAAGTTAAAAATGATTTATGAATTTTTACAACCACAGTAAATTTCAATTAGGTGTTTGATCCAAATGTAGGAATCAACATACAGAGAACCAAAATAGCTATGTTTAAATATTTAAAAAGAAAGTTGCCATAAACAGAGGCATGAGGGTAAAATGGTTCTTCAAATATTTTAAAAGATTTTTTGGGCCCAGGTATTCAACCATGTTA
The DNA here is from genome assembly GCF_052094955.1 of Ictidomys tridecemlineatus. Lineage (NCBI taxonomy): Eukaryota > Metazoa > Chordata > Mammalia > Rodentia > Sciuridae > Ictidomys > Ictidomys tridecemlineatus. The sequence continues at coordinate 203,018 of NW_027521049.1, forward strand.
CAACTTACTCTGCTAGACACTGAAGATAAACACCATGAGATATTCTCTGACCATAATTATTGGCAAATGTTTTCTTATAACAAATACAGAAGTTTCTATCCCGTAAAATTTAATAAATGTAAAATCAAGAATTGCTGTTTAATTTTTATCTTTCTAGACATAATAATTCAAAGATTAAAAACTAAATTAAAACTAATGGATATGTGAACAGTAAGCTATGAGGACAAAATTTCAGAAGACAATATCAATTCTGTAACATCATTTGTGTTGGGCTGGCCCACATAAACTACATAAATATTTTTAGGAAAGAACTGCTACTTTTTCTGTATTTGCCTGATTTTTCGTGCTGTGATAGTGTCTTGAAAAATACTCAATAATTTTTTTTTCTGCTATGACTCATTTGAAAAGTTTTATTCTGATTATTACAATACCTTTTAATCACACATCCAAAAAATTACTTAAGCACCTTTTGTCTCTTCTATAGACCTTTGAATTAAAATGAGACTCATGTGTGAACATGGGAAATTCTTGCTTTGTTTTGAACAGTGATTTTAAAAGGGTCTAAAGTACAAAACCAACTTGAATGAAGGAAACTTTTAGAACTATGGACATTAAATAGAATGGTAGTATCTCTATAAATATGCCTTACCTGAATCTTCCTTTTTTAATGGTTTGTTGCTTTACACATAGAAATTTTAGAGCCTTATCAGTTATTCAACTTACTAAGACATACCTGAATATAATTGTTTGAATAGTAGTTTATACTATTTATATTTTAACAAAATTATTTTTAATATACAAATAAAATAAATGTTACAAAATACTTAATTTCCTGAATTGTATCTCCAGGTTTGATTTGGTATCTATAAAATGTGTTCATGAAAATCAAATATAGATTTTGGTTGAAAAGTAGTTTCTCAAGTCATATTACTACATGAGATTTTGAAGAATGTGTATATTCAGAATATTCATATTTTTATTTATTATTATTATTTATTTGTTGGGTGAAAAATTGAACCCAGGGCCTTGTGCATGCAAGACAAGCACTCTATCAACTGAAATATATCCCCAGTTGGTAGATTCTTAATCTGTGTTCAGTTGGGAATTTTTGGCTCAGATTGAGCATACCAAAACTCATATATATAATTTTGACCAGCTCTGCCAAAACTCAAGTGTTCATTTACACTTAAAGAGTTAGTGTTCATCACATACACTTGATAATTTTTATTCTTCCTTTCTTTCCATTATCTTAAAAATACCTGGGCAAAGTCCTGAAGTCAGATAACTATAATAATACAACTCTTATTCTTCTAACAAAAAACAGACTTACCATTAAGTTCTGTGATGCACTACTGATGTACCATATTATTTATTTATTTATTTTTTACTTAATAGCTCAAGTTTCATTTAATGGAGCACAATGAATTTAAACCTTAGGCTGTGTGAACTAAAAGATCATAATGTAGCATGCTATCCTGTACATTCAAAAAGGTGTAAATAGTTCATGAATTCATGTATGGCTACCCTTACTGTACATGAAAGTTCCCAAGTAGGCAGGGTGAAAAGTGATATAGTAAATTTTTGATTGATGTCTGTTTTAGGATTTCTGGAAGAGGCAAATAGAAACTAGTGTAAGTATACCTCAAAAGTGCCAGTTTAGTGCAATAAGGTAAATACTACATTAAAGTGAGCTTTACAATTGTTTTGGTTTTCTATGGTGTATAAAAATACATTTGCAGAGGCTGAGTTTGTGGCTCAGTGGCAGAGCCATTGCCTCACACATACAAAGCAGATTTAAAAAAATAAATTTACAACACATTGTAGGGCATTAATTTTGCAATGACATTATATCTTACAAATGTGTGTACACTGATTTAAAAAATCTTTATTGATAAAATATGTTGCAATCATGTGAGTATTTGTTGTTTTCTTTTAGTTTTTTATGATTTCAAAGCTGTGTGGCCCCTTCTCCCTATGGGATAAAGAAGCTATTGTCAAAGTTTTCAGGGAAGGTATAGGGATATAAAATAATGATTATCACTTTTAAATACTCTGCTTAGTCAATCACAGTGCACTGAGTGTACACTATATGCTAAGCTCCAAAAAGAACACAGAGGGCCTTTGTCCTCAAAAGTGTGCTGTCTAATACTTGGTGGTATAAATAATGAAAGACAAAATTTATGGCAATACATAAATTATGCTGTACACTGCAAATGCTACAGGAGCTCAGAGAAGGAGAGAAGTTAGTGAGTTGTGGACAGGTAATATGGCTTTTTTGAAAGAAAAAACTTCAGTAAGGAAATTTGAATAGGGTAGGATTGGCCAAGAAATGAGGAAAGGAATTTATGGAAGTATGAAAGGAATGGCAAAGAGTAGAGTGAGTGAAGGACCTGTAAAATGATTGTTATGAGTAAAGTGAATTAATTAAGTAATCATTTTAGACAAGCAGTTTGGAGCAAGTGGAAGACATTAAGCATCTACAGTTTAAATCACATTCAAGATCACATTCAAGATAACAAGCATTAAAAAAAAAAACTTTGGATTTTTTTTTACATTTGTGAAACACCTTTGTCCATCTTACACAATATCAAAGCAAAGAGACTAATGTGCAGATGAACATATACATAGGGACAACATGGAAGAGACAGATTGGAAGTAACAGGTGCTCTTTATGGATATGTGAAAAATATGAATTTAATAGGGAGAACTCTTAGGATTTTTTTTTTTTTGCTTACTGTACACATATTCTGAGGCCAAATAAGGATCTTTAGTAGAGGTCATTTCTCAAAGAAGAGAAAATGATCACAAAGGAATAAATTAACCTAGATATTATGAAATAAATCTAATATATATTTGATTAAAATTGAGGACATATATGAGCATGCCAAATAGAATCATTTCAATTACAGTTATTTAGTTATTTTAATGTTTTGCTTACTATCTGCATTAGAAACATCATTGACCTGCAATTCAGGGAAACACTGTTAATTCTAGCACTGAATTTGCCAGGTTTTGTCACTTTCATATATTACTTATTGCCATAGGATCTCTTGTTTTACAATGTATATATTTATAAATTTACACATTCTAAAATGTTTTAGGAAGATAAAAGAAAATATGTATAAAAAGAGTAGTTAAAAAAGCTCTTTAAAATTAATGTACCATTGCTATGGTTATTATAAAGCATTTCCTTTAAAGGATGAATTAACCAGCAATATGTATATAACAATAACATAATAATGAAATATGGTACAAAAAATAAACACAAATAATAAATCTTATATGATTTATTTTATAATAATATTGGTAAAGTATACTCAGGTGAAAATAAGCTTTTAAATAATGATACATGTACATGTCCATTTTTATTAAGAACAGTGAAATACATCTATTTTTGTAATATACTTTTGTTCATGAAAGCATCATAAATATTATTATCAAAACTTATTGTAGCTGCACAAAAATTAAAAATCCAAATTGTATATATCTCAGTAAATTAATGGCTTTTAGTGACTGAAATTTCTGGGTCTGTTATTGTGAAACACAAATACTCAGTAAAATATGCTCTGAATAAAACCTCAATTTGAAAATGTAAAAACATAGAAAGGAGTATTTAGATTTGTTTTACCATGAGATTAAATTAAAATACTTTTGATACCCGAACAAATATTCTGAAGTTTTTACTCTTAAAAAGTACATATGGAAGAGTACAGCAATTCTGTCTCAAGTAATGCAAGCATAAGAGAAAGATGATAAGAATATTAAGTAAGCTTAAAAATCTCAGGACCATGAAATAAATGAATTCTTGGCAAGAAAATATCTAGAATCAACTTTGATGTAAAGGCATAACTAATAAGCATTTTAATTTACCAAATCTTAATGATTTAATATATTAGAGAAAAGAAATCAGAATTCAAAGCAAAGACTTGAGAATGTGTGTGTGCAGCAAGGTTTAACCTCAGAAAACCTTTTACATCCCCTGTGTCTGTCCATATGTCTCTCTCACATTTTTCCACTGTGACACCAAAAACAAAAACAATGAAGAACAAGTTTTTGAGTAATTATATTTAGGTCTTAAAACAGTTAAAGAAAATGGTTAGCTCCTTTGTCTATTTTTAGTAGTAATTTGCCTTAGTATTTTTTCAATAATTAATGATCACCCTGTGCTTGTTGTTCGTAATATAGAATGAGGTTCTGAAGAGCACTATTCGAATAATGTCAAAAGAAAAAGTGCTACAGAACAGTAGGAACTGAAGAATAAGGCTGAAGCCAGTGCAGGACCACACAGCATGTAGGGCTATCTCAAGGAGGAATGGAGATGGTCTATGAGGTCTGACCTCCCTTAGCCAAGACAAAGGGCAGACTAGTACACACTGTCTATGAAAATATTTTTATTCAAATCCTAAATTTTAATAGATGCATGGTAAGAATTGAGAAGTTAAATGTAAACTAGCACATTTACATTCATTTCTGGGACACTTTTACTTCTAGTTTACTAGATTAGCTAATTTTAATGCCTTTCACCATGTCCTAATTGATATTCTAGCTACGGTGGATAACATTTTATTATTCAACATTTATCAGGTAATTTACAAAGGACTCCATTACAGAACACAGTCATTTTTAAAAATTGTTAAAGCAACAGATGAAATTGTTTAAAACACATACACAGTAATATCACAGGATATGAAGTCTGTGTAGACATCATGGTCTTTATGTTTAGCTCCTACTTTAAAAAAAGGTTGACTGACTTGGAAGGTTAGTTTGAAACCTTATCTCAAAAAACGTAAAAGAAATTCTCCGGTGTCTTTAGACAGGGAGACTTGTAGTAACTCTGGGACAACTGTGGGTTTGGCACCTCTATTCATGACCACTTTTTCCTTTCTGGAAGACTAAACTCTTTGAAGATTCACATTTACAATCAGCAGTAGGAAATTCTCTTTTTTTTTCATATTTTATTTTCCCTCTTACATATTCTCATTTTAGAACATATTAGGGAAATTTATTCTTTTGGACCGTTCTTCTGTTTTCTCTCTGAAGAAGAATCTTTTCAACATTATCTTCCAGGTTTTATAATAGCCGCCTATTTTTTATTATTTTTTAAGGTTTTTTTTTTGAGAGAGAGAGAGAGAGAGAGAAATTTTAAATATTTATTTATTTATTTTTAGTTTTTGGCGGACACAACATCTTTTATTTTGTATGGGGTGCTGAGGATTGAACCCAGCGCCATGCACATGCCAGGCAAATGTGCTACCGCTTGAGCCACATCCCCAGCCCTAATCTTGTTTTTAATATACAAATTCTCTGTCTAATTTTTCAGTTTTGCACCTGGTGAGTTGTGATTCATTGAGCTCAGGTTTGAAAAAAGATAATCTTTAAGTTAATAAAGTTTCAATCATATGTATTAAGATAAAGAAACTTAGTTTTAAAATTACCCAATTTGCTATAATATTTTAAGTACAATAATTTTAAATGACAAATATTTAAAACATATTAATTTTTTCTCATTTGGCAATCTTAATGAAGGCATAATGACTCATTCTATTCTTCTTATAATTTTATCTTATGATATATGCTTTGTCATTTATTATTTATGTAAAATTATTAATAGAAATTCATCACTGGTTAGGAGACATCAGTCAGCCAAGAGGCAAGTTAAAGAAACATTCAAATTTTTCTCCATACACAAAATAACTTTCTGAGTATAATTTATGATGGGAAAAATGGCTTCAAGATGGCAAGTAGCATAAACAGGTGTGCTGAAGGCCAAAACTGACCCTGAAGTTGCACGCCTCTCCCACAGCACACCACCACGAAGTGAAGGTTTCTAAGACCTGGGAGACTAATGTGGGTATTTTCAATGGGGAGATGTACTCTTGTGATACTAACAAATTGTACAGGGAAAATGATCCATAAAATCCATGAAATGCAGGACCCCAGAGTTCTGAGAACTATCTCAGATGTAAGCCACTCAGGAGACCTGCCTGACCATTAGATTTTGTTTACTTTAGACTTTTTAGAGTGGGAAATAAACATTGATTAAACAAATCACTGAGATGTAGGGTTCTAGACAACATTTATTTTCTCAACTATACAGTCTACAACATTACTCCTAATGGATTGAAGCACAAGTCTCTGGGACATATTTTTCAAGGCTTTTTAATTTTATTAAAATATTCACTTAATGTGCCACATTCTTTTCCAAATTTCTTAAGAAACAATATCAAAGATTTGACATTATGCTTGGCCATACTTATGGTGCCACTTCAAGAACTGTAGAGTCATTTTTCCACTCATGCCAAGATGGTATCATATTTACATAGAGTGAGTTTTTAGGTTATTAGTGGTATAAGGTACAGATTCTATTCAACATTAGCAAAAGAAAATACAATCATTGTCAGATGAAGTCCTGATATATAAAAATAAAATCAGTTAAAAAATTTAAGCTGGAAATGGTGGCAAACGCCTGTAATATTGGTTGGATATAGGGGCTAAGGCATGAGAAATGCAAGCTCCAAGCCAGTCTCAAAAATTCTGCAAGATTCAGTCCCAAAAAAAAAGGAAGACCTGGGGATTGGCTCAGTAGTTAAGCACCTATGGGTTCAATTCCTGATTTAAATAATAATACTAATAATAATTCTGAATGACATCATGATAAACACAATAAAAATTTGTACCTGAACATTTTTTTTCTTTTTTTTTTTGGTGGTACTGGAGATTGAACCCAGGGCCTTGTGCACGTGAGGCAAGCACTCTACCAACTGAGCTACATCCCCAGCCCTATAACTGTATATCTTACTAGACTCTAGCTTCCTTCTGTTACTTTTTTGCTTTTGCTAGTCCTTCTCTTATACTACACTTTCTGCCCAAATTTTCTCCAGAAACAAAAAAATCACTCCTTCCACAAATTATCTTCATAAAGGACAATTTCTGGAACATCTTCACCCCTTTGGTAAGGATTGTCAAGCCTTTTATTATGAGTTAAAAACTCTATCCTGTTCTTTAATTCTGTTCTTCTGCCTGTTTTTCTGTTCTTCTGTTCAAAATTGTGATTTATAACTGCATAGTTACAATTATGGTTTACATTGCTTTCTTGCCTTAGAACAATTAAGCCTTTTGCACACTTATCTCTAAACCCCAATACTCATGCTTTGATTTTTCTTTGTGTTCAGCTACATCACCAAGGTGGTTACAGGTCTTAATGCAAACAGTTTCTCTTTGATCTGGTCCTGGCTTCCTCCCTCTCATGTATGGTATTCAAAGTTTTTATGCTTGGTGAGACTCTTAGTGAGGTTTCATCTCCTGTACCATTTTGATATAATGATATGCCTTTTTGCAAATGTAGTGGATGTGATAAGTGGATGTGATATTGGGACTTCATGGAGATAAGTGACTGCAGTTTCTACATGTCCTCTATGAGATATTCTTCATGGTATAAAAACTTTGTCTTATTCCTTGTTAATAAAACTTGAATTGATGGAGTATACAAACCAAGCTTTATGTAGTTCTGATCTCAATAGTTATGACCACTACATATCTAAATTGTATAGAGCACTTGCAGTTTTTAAGGGCTATTTTTACTTTAGGGAACTCTGAATAATTCTTTCATAACATATAAGTTAGGAAAATAATATAGGGCATGTTCAAGTTTTCCAGAAAATCTTAGAGCAATTATTAATGATTAATAGATGATCAAATTGATGAGATTCCCAGAGTTTAAGTGATGTATCATAGTTTATAAAGTTACTAAGTGACTAACATTAGGTTAAACTAAAATATAGCTATGATTTTACACCTAAAAAATACTAAAATATTCACAAAGTCTTACACCTAATAAATTATGAGGCAAGGCTATTACTTCATTGGATTCTCCATTTAGTATTTTCATTTTAGAAGCATTTTATTCGAAGAAATAATAGTATTGCTGATAACAAATGTATAAGAAAATATTCAACACCTTACACATCCACAATGTTCAATAGAAACCATGTAAAGTAAAATTTTTATATCAGATTTTTAGAAGATTTATTTATAATCTGGTAGTTAAAAGCAATTTTTGAAGTGTGCTTCTATAAACATTGATGTAGCTGCATCTTTGTACTGTGCTGTGATGCCCTTCAGTAAATGAATTGATAAAGAAAATTTCATTTTTATACAAAATGGAATGTTGCTCATTATTAAAAGAAAATGAAATCATTCCATATGCAGGTAAATGGATGGAGGTTTAAGAATATAATGCTAAGTGAAGTAAGCCCCTCCCCCCAAAAACAAATGCTGAATGTTTTCTTTGTTAATAAAATTTCTGATTTGTAATGGAGAGGAGGGAGAAGCATGGGAGGAATAGACAAACACTAGATAAGGCAGTGGGGAAGAAAGGGAAGAAAGTGGGCATGGGAATAGAAAAGTGGTGGAATGAGTTGGATGTCAGTACCCTAAGTACATGTATGAAGACATGAATGGTGTGACTCTATGTTGTATACAAGAGATATGAAAAATTGTACTCTATATGTGTAATATGAATTACAAGGCCTTTCTACTGTCATATATAACAAATTAGAATAAAATCTAAAAAGTTAGTTTATAAAAGACTGTGAGCAAACACAGAGAAAATAAAATATTTAAAAATAAAAAAATTAAAAGCATATTTGTATAAGTTGAAAATGTTTTATGTATTGTACTGTGGAGTTTTTAATACCCAAGAATAACTGTAACATATTATGAAAAAAGCAAGTACTTTTGAAGCAAGTAAAATATATAAATTTGTTAAAAAGTAATATATTCTCCCATTTAAATCTATTTTTTGAGTGAGAGAGAAAAACAGAATACAAAGAGTGTTTAAGAAAGTAAATCAAAATAGGTAGAAGTGAAAAACTAAATTTACATATGAAGAAAATGTCTTAAAAACTAGAGACAGTATCCAGGCTAGAAATAAGAAAAGTAGCGTATGAATGATAAGACTGTGAGGAATCACAGGTTATTTATCCTCTGAAAAACCTCTGAAAACTTATTTTCTTGGGATAAAGATAAACACATGAAACTATTTCTTATAAGTTTAGACATGATTTTTGTAATTACTTTTCTATGAAAGTTCATTAAATAATATCAATATAAGATACTTTCTGGAATTTTTCCTCCAAGTTGATGAAATCTTTTATATATTTTAGAATGTGTGTGTACACTCTAGAACACTATGTATAAATGTATACATGTATATATGTTTTACCTAAGGTTAACTTTTTATACGTATGTGAAATAATTTGATTCTTTTATATTTTTCTAAATAAAATGGCAAATAAATTTTTTTGTCGAAAATATGATGTGAATTACCTATTTACTTTTATTTTAGGTGTCTGAATTTTTTACATGACTGGCTTTAAAAAGTCAGTTATTTATATATTTCAAATAAAAGATGTGTTTGAATAAAATCATTTTAAGTAAGCCTCCACTCAGTAGTGTATAAAATTTCCTATTAAAGTGTATTTACATTTAAAAATTTTTTTATTAAAAATGTTTCCCATCAAAATAATCAATGGAGTTTAGCCCACCACAGTACTTTAAATCACCTTTCATATAAACTTATGGCAGGGATGCTAAGAGGATTATATTTCAAAGCACAATTGATCTCAAACATCAAAAACACTCTAGCTTTCATGAATCCAAAAGAAAGGATATGACCAGTATTTTATATTTCCCACAGAGCCTTCTCTCAAAGAAGTAGGCAGTCCTATGCTAAGTATTTGATAGTGTTAACATTTCCTAATCTTCTATAACAATCACTGGAGGTCCAGATCCCACCCCCCCGTCAGAATTCTATTTTCTTTTATAGGATATGTTCACAAAGCAAAACAAAGAGGAATTCATGAAAAATGACTTTGCACTCATATTTTCCTTACTGTCTTTTTACTGGAAGCAATCTGAAGGAATCTGTCTTCAAAATTGCTGTCATCATAGTTCACTACACTTTACTAATCCCAATATTTGACTGCAGCAATCTGTTCTGTGGGAGCCAGTGTTGAGGATCTTCTATTGCTGAACAGAGGCCACACAAGCCATGTGGAATGTAGATGAACCATATCATGTCTTGTGAGCTGCATGGCTTACACATTTGCTTTCCAAAAAAGTCAAACTGATGTGGTCTAAAAGGCCCTGTATTATATAAATTCTGGTTACCTTAGTAATTGGCCATCTTTATTCATCGCAGCTAGTGTGCTGCTCCTAATTGTCTCTGCATTGATATTAGTGAAACACAAAAGAGCAGTGGGCCTCAAGTATTATTTTCCACCTGTTTCAGTCCAAATATTTTTCAGGATTTTTTTTGTATAAAAAGCCCACCCCTCTTATATAGGTTAATATACCAGTGGATTGAAAGGCATTATTCTAATAGTTTTATGACTCTAATTAGCTTGAATGCTAAAAACGGACTTCATTTATAAACCATGCTGTAATGCTGCAGCAAATGTTACTGTGTTTGTGCATCAAATCACTGTATCAATTTAAAGTAAATGTATGGATACTTAGATCAAGACAGCAGAGGCATGAGTGAGAAATTCTACACATCAAGAAAGAGCTGAAAGACCTGGGCTTGTGCCTAGAGCTGAGATTGTGACTCAGTGGTAGAACACTTGCTTAGCATGTTTGAGGCACAAGGTTCTATCTAAGTACTGCATATAAATAAATGAACAAAATAAAGGCCCATCAACATCCAAAAATGTATTTTTAAAAAAAGAAAGTGCTTAAGTACTTTCTCAGAATTAGTCTATGCAGTTTTAAGAAAATAAAAACAAAATAAAATGTTTTACCCATTTTAGAAAAGCTATTACCTTCAATAAAATGCTTTTTATAAATTTATTTCTTCTTTATTTTCTTGTGAGAACATTATAACATGTTACAATTCAGTTGTATATTCTCAGCCAAAAGAATGATTTAATGTCAGAGTTTTTCTTCCTATGCACAAATCACCACACTTACTGTTATTGTAGGAGAAATTAATAAACACAGAAAGCTTGGCTATTCTCACAAAGTTTATGTAAACACATTACTCTAAACTCTATTTATATAATCAATTGTCATTTGCTACCAATGCAGATGTCTTGTTACCATTTGGAACACATGAAGAGGTGGTGAATTGACAGCTATTCCAATTTCAAGAGAAACATTTCCTATACGGGTGTCTGTATTTTTTCAAGAGGATAAAACAAGAACATTAAGGACTTATTGATTTCTGATCCATGCAAAAATAACTGAGACAGAAGGGTGGTATCACTAAGAACAGGTACACAAATGTATAAACCACTTTTTAAAAATCATATTAAAATAGACACAAAGAACTACAGATCCAATTAAGACAAAATCAGCTACTCCAGGCAATAAAACTACAGGAGATATCACAATATTAATACCTGAGAAATACTGCCACTTGTTATCTGATCATATCACTCACTGAAACATTACCAAGGAGAGTCAGAGCCAGAATAAATACTTCTGGAACCATTTAGAGCACACTGTTCTTTAAGAACTCAGAAGTGAATGTTAGCTAGAGCCTACGGACATATTAAAGTTATTTAATATCACATCGGTGAACTAATATATACTGCTTTACAACTCTCCTGGCAGGCCAGAGAACAGACTGAATTTGTTACCTACAACACAAAATGCTCACAAGAGCTCTGTATTATTGATAAGAGTGCATTATTTTGTGGCATAATAATGCTGATAAATTATGAAAAAAAAAATTTTTTTTCCAATTTATTACATTGTTTTATACATTATGTTGTGGCCAGAAAAGTACACATTATTACAGACAGCTGTTGACATGATTCAATAATTTCTTTTTTTTATCCCATGAAAAAGGAATACTTTAATTATAATGAATAAAAGATAAATTGAGTGTGATTGGTTCTTTTCATAAAGAAACAATATTTAGACATCAAGAACTCCATAAATACAATTTTGAGCTGCAAAGATCTTAGGGTTCAGCAAATTAACTACTTCATTTTACAAAATAAAAATCAGTTCATGTGGTGCCTGCTCTAGTCTATGTCTCTAAGAGAACTATAATTACAGTGCAGGCTTGTCTCTTTCTAATTCAGTCTATTATTCCAAATGCCTTTTTTGGAGTTTAAAGTGCTAATTTCTATATACTATTTTTACCTTACTTAATACTCTTTGGATATAAATATCTCTTTGTTGCAGAGCACAAAAAGGCATTGCTGCATCAGGTACAGGTGCTAGTTGGGATGAGAAGGTTACAATAGGAACCTTTGGCATGATTTTATGTATAAATAAGAAAAAAAACTTACTGGCCCCCCAAAAAAGAACATGAACTGGATAACATAAAGACTACAAAATGTAGTTAAATATTAGATTAATGCAGAAAATATCTCATATAATTTGAAATAATTTCTTTCGCAGGAGGCACATTGCCTGTGCCATCTGAGTCACTCACCAAAGTGAGATTCCCAACTTCTGCTGTGAAATGAGTGTGTCTCTCCCTGTCCTCTGGGCCTTCTGAAAACAGTAGCACTGCCCAGAGTAAAGACTTCAGTGAAAACCCAGACAGGTAATCCTCCTGGTGTGGACACTGTTGAAACCTCCACACAGCCACCCTTCCAAGAGCAGTGAGAGGAGTAGAAAGGCTATTTACAAAAACCCTGCCTTCATTTCACAGCAGGAGGCTGAAGAAAGGCCACTGGACACTAGCTACACAGGACTTAGCATTTGTGCCTAACTTATTTTGTAGAACAAGTGAGGGACAAGCTAAAGAAATATGGGTGGTCCCCTACCCCCCTGCCTAAGCATGCCTCCAGCAAATATGCTTGCACCCAGACACTGAAGTCAGGGGTTTGCACATCTCAGCACCACCTCCCCAGCCCCAGTTCTCTGTCCCCAAAGCTGCCCCACCCCCAGCTCCCCGCCCACCCAGGCCCAACCCCTGGTTCCCCTCCCTCACCCCCCCCCACCAGGACCCAGATCCTCACCCCCACCGCGGCCTGGCCAGCTCAGCCCAAGCGCGCCACTGCCCGGTCTGCTGCAGCTCTTTCCCCCACCCCCACCCGCACGCCGCTGACAGGGGCCAGCCGCCTACCAGGCCGGGGCTGTCCTCCTCCTCTTCGCCACCAAAAAAAAAAAAAAAGAAAAGAAAGAAAATCAGATGACCATTAAAAAAATTCAAAAATTAAAGATAAATTATGGCATTATGTTCTAACTGAAAATAAATACTACTACTTTTAAAAATTGAAATAAAAAGTTCTGTTGGTCAGTTGTAAACTTTATAAAGTACAAAATGTGTCCTGAACATTTGGTAATACATAAACCTAGATGTAGGTATTTATAGTGTTGTCAGCAAAATTAAAAAAAAATTACTGTAGAGTTCATATTTTGCAATGTATACTCATAATTATGAGATGCATTTTGTACATATACATGTATACTACCATTATATATAATTAATAAATGATTACTACATCTCACATTAACTACATTTATTTCAAATTAATTTGTCTTTTGAAAGCACCGATATATGACACTCTTTGATATGTACACTTAGTGTGTCTTCAAATTTGTCACTTTTATGTATTATGTTCTTTTCTTTATTCTCCTTTTTATAGAATTTCTTTTTCCAAATTATTGAGATTAATGAATTTTAAACAATTCAGTTTAACAGTGCAGTCTGTAGATTTTCTTTTTTAACCTGTATTTTAATGACAAAATACATCCCAATTTTAATAGCTTATTGTTATGTAAATGACTTTTAAAACCTGCATATATAACACCCTTACCTGACCTTACTCTGGACTATTGATATCTGGGTGGAGGGGATCTTAAAGTGATCCATGGAAAAGGCAGAACAGGGATGGATCAGGATGTGAGATTGGTGGATTACTGAGTATGTAGTAGTGAGTATTCATGGAAAAGTATTGGTGGAATAGGTACGGGTAGAGAAAAAAGGGCTGTGAAGGAAAGAGGGAAAGAATGACCAGCTCAAGAGTTCAGATTTAAAAAGTCTAATGGTGGATCAATGGTAGTATGAGGGTAAAGGGTAGTTTCTTTGGAGGCAGAAATAAGGTAGATGTGAAAGAAGAAGGTAACTCTGGCACAGTCCCCAAGAGAAAGAGTCAAATGAACACTACCCACTATATTTATGAGATATATATATATATATATATATATATATATATATAATGCAAACTTCTATAACATTAGATTAATGTCAGCCAGCCTCAGCAGCAACTTAGTGAGGCTCTAAGAAAATCAGTGAAACCCTTTTTTCTTTATAGAATAATTTATTAAAGGCTGAGAGTGTTTCTTAGTAAAAAAAGCATATCTGAATTCAATTTGTCATATGAGAGAGAGAGAGAGAGAGATATCTTAAAAAATTAAAAAATGTAATCAGTGACACTCAGTGTCAAGGATGTAAATAATTTAAAAGTAATAGTGAGCTAGTTGGAAAACTCATCTAGGTTATTAACTACTGCTTTGGAAGTTAGTCTCCTCTCCAAAATATAAAAGTGAGAGAGGAATTCTTTATTAAAGTGTATATAAGAAAAAAGAGGACTTTTGACACAGCTTTTAGTTGACCCAGACTGGGTCAACTTTAGTGGCTGATTTGGGTTCTGCCAAGATGATAAATCCTTGAGTTATTTTGAATAATGTGATTTTATCTAGTCTTCATAAATGAAGATTGAGGTCTAATAATATAAATCAGGCTTGGCAAAGGAAAAAACATTTCAATGAAAAGTAAATGTATGAATAAACACATATAACAATATTTAACCAAAAGTCAACATTCAGAATATTTATGCAATTATGTAATCACCAGTAATGTAAAAACAATGACAACTAAAGAAAAAATGAATTAATAAAATAAATAATGTAATGAATGAATTAATTAATGAATAGCTAACAAGTGCAAAGATGGAATGTGACTGGAATTGTCAGTCAGTTTGTAGCCATGAAAAAAGTGTAAAGGTACATAGAAATGGTGTTTTACTACTTACTGAGACATACCCTATGAACTATAAATTCCACTCCTATGCAGGAAGAGTTGAACACAGAACCCATTCACCTGGCTCTCTCACTTGGGAACTGTGCAAAAAATTACCTTTTTCTTTCCCTCAAATTTTATTGCTGCTTCCAAGAACACTACCCTCTATATTCATTCTATCATTGTAGACTTGTAGCATGTGAACCCCTCTACTGATCAAGTTTTTCCTGCTTTTTTTTTTCATTGCTCTTTTTCTCCCTACCCCCATATCATCCACCAATAATTATTTTGTATAGCAAAATCTACATACTCAGCAATCACCAGTCTTATATCTTAATATATGCATTTCCTACCTTGTGCATGAGCACCTTGAGATCCCCTCCATTAAAATATCAATAGTCCAAAGTGATCAGAGTGGGGGTAAAATTTGCAGAATATTAAAGGTCAGTTACACAACAAGAAAGCTATAAAAAGTGGGCTTCATTTAAAGGTGAAAATAAAAAGAAAATCTTTAGACTTCACTAGTTAAAATAAAGGATCAAAAATTTATGAGTCTCAATAATTTGAATTATACTTGTGAGTCACTTTTTTGGGGAAGGGATATAAGGACATTGCTAATGAGTTTAAAGCTCAAACTGGTTTTTTTTTATGAGACAAAGAATAGAAAAATTAAAAAATATATTAAATTAATTGTGATATCATTTTCATTAAAAAATACATATTTATTCACAAATTGCTTTAACTTCATAAAGAGTTATAAGTGTCAATACATTTCTCTCTGGGCTAGGTCCTATTACTGGAAGAAAACTTTGCCTTAAAATAACCCCATACAAAGGCATTTAATGCAATTAACAGGCCTCAGATAATAATAATAATAATAATAATAATAATAATAATAATAATAATAATAATAATAGTAATAATAATAATAATAATGTGAGGTGGGGAGGATTTCAGGGTTGTGAAGCATAATATAAGTTACTTGAAAAGCCATCACAGGAGAATATTATACACTGTCTGAAGACATATATGTATATATTATTTATAAAAAGTGTTTATGAGTTCTGTAGTGAGGTTACACAAGTCCAATACACAGACTTTTTTTTCTTGAATATTTTTTGTTATAGATGGACACAGTTTCATTAGTAGTTTGTTCGTTGGCTTTTTTTTAACATTTATTTTTAGTTTTTGGCGGACACAACATCTTTGTATGTGGTGCTGAGGATCAAACCTGGGCCGCCCGAATGCCAGGCTCATGTGCTACCACTTGAGCCACATCCCCTCTTGGGTGGCTTTTTAATGCGGTGCTGGGTGTTCAGACGATTTTAATTTATCATTCTGAGATTTTCACATGAGCAGAAAGCAGAATACAATTAGGTGACATTAAAAAGAATGAATCTCTCCTAAATGAGGTTTATGTGTCCCATTTAAGTGTTTTTAAAAACTGCAATGGGTCATCAATTGAGCGTGTATTTGTTTATTAATTAATTTGTTTATTTACTTATTTATAGTCAGACCATTTCATTAAAGTAACCCACAGAAGGGGCTGGGGTTGTGGCTCAGTGATAGAGCACTCACCTCGCACGTGCTAGGTCCTGGGTTGGATCCCCAGCATAAAAATAAGTAAATAATAAATAAATAAATAAATAACCCACAGAAACATTCCAAACATTTTAGGAAACTCTTTTATTCTGGTATGGCAGGAAAAAATAAAAGTGGGACTAACTTGAATTTAAATTACATGCAAGTTCAATCTCTCTCTCTCTCTCTTTCTCTCTCTCTGTACTGAGGATTGACACCAGGGCCTCATGCTTAGAAGGCAAGCACTCTACAAGCTGAGCTATTTACTCAGCCCCATTTTTTTTTGGGGGGGAGACTAGGGATTGAAGTCAGGGGCACTCTACCACTGAGCCACATTCCTACCCCTATTTTGTATTTTACTTAGAGACAGGGTTGCACTCAGTTGCATAGTGCCTCACCATTCATGAGACTGGTTTTGAATTCATGATTCTTATATCTCAGTCTTATAAACAGCTGATATTACAGGCATGCACCATTATGCTTGGCCAACTTCAATCTTAAGGGCTAAAGTACACGCAAATTAGATCAAAGTCCATGTCAATATCTTGGTACTATATATATAAAGTTGTTGATAGACCTTATGTTTTATTTACTTATATGTGGAGCTGAGAATTGATTCCAGTGCCCCACATGTGCCAGACAAGTGAGCTCTACTGAGCTCTAGCCATAGCCCCCTGGCACATATTTTATGAAGGATATTGGAGATTGAACTCACAAACACTTCACTACTAAGACAAATCCCCAGGATTTTTTTAACTTTATTTAGAGACAGGATCTCACTGAGTTTCTTAGCACCTCACTTCTGCTAAGGCTGGCCTTGATCTTTTGATAATTCTTCCTTAGCCTCTTCAGCAACTGGGATTACAGGATTGCACCCACACACCCAGCCCCTGGTACATTTTTAATACCTGTTTTATGTAGATTTTAACCAGTAGCCTTAAATTTTTTTTCTAATATATATTGATTTGAATCCATAACAGTGAAACAGAATCTATTTTTTTATCTCCAACACTGCTTTTGGTTATGACAGTGTCTGAATTAAGATTTCCCATTAAAAAATTACTGTGAGTTGTGGTCTCATTCTGACCTCCCATATGACCTAGTTCTGAGTTTTAGAATATCTGAAACAAGGTTCTCAGAGATTCCAATTTTTTTGAAGTATTTAGAAAACACCACTATCTGAGTCTTGCCTTCTAGGGACCATTTTAAATTTTAAGTGTGTAGCTTCTGAAGGGGTGGACTAATTGGATGCTTTGCAGCTGAAAGGCATTCTCTGATATACATTCTATCTAAAACATACTTCATTTGTTTCCTTTTCTTAGATACTTTGAATAAAGGTACAATAAAAATAGATGTGTGGCAATATATTTAGCAAAAGGATTCCAAATTTTTACTTATATACCCAGAGTTATTATTAGTGGATTGTATGGCATTTTTTACCAATAATTATTATTTATATCTTTTTATTTATTTAAATAATGGAGATTAACCCCAGGGCACTTTACCAGTGTGCTACATACCCAGTCTCCAACACTTTTATTTATTTATTTATTTTTGAGAGAGGGTTTTACTGAGTTTCTTAGGACCTTGCCAAGTTCCTGAGGCTGGTCTTTAACTTGAGAATAAACCCCTAGTTTTCTACCTCTTATTTTCCTAAGCCACTGGGAGTACAGGCATGTACAACATTGCACTGCTACCCCAAATTATTACTAGTGGATTATGTGCATTTTTATGTTGGGCTTTTAAAGAACCTTAACTCTTTTGTATGTAAAATATATTTATTAAATTTATTTAAAATATATTTACTAAATTTATTTAAAAATGTCACCACCATTTTTACATATTTGTGTACTCTGGAATCCCTATTAATTATGAGATATTTGCTTGGTTTTGTATAGTTTGGTGCTGAATATTGAACCCAGAGGTGCATATCACTGAGATACATCCACATTCTTTTTTATGTTATATTTTGAGACAGGCTCTCATTAAGTTGATTGTAGCCCTGTTATGTTAATGAGGCTGTCTTTGAACTAACAATTCTCCTGTGTCATTTTCCATAGCTTCTATAATTTCAGGCATATGCCACCATACATGACAATTTTAGATTTTTATAATAGCCATTCCAACAGCACTGCATAGGCTGTAGAAAATCTATTTGATTACTGCATTAAATCCCTGAGGCAGTTTATGTGAAATAACCAGTGTAGGAGTGTTGAGTAAAGATTAGCAAGGATTGTTGAATGTGATAGACATTATTATCTAAAGTACATGTATGGGGCTGGGGGTGTGGCTCAAGTGCTCGCCTGGCATGCGTGTGGCCAGGGTTTGATCCTCAGCACCACATACAAACAAAGATGTTGTGTCTGCTGAACACTAAAAAATAAAAATATTAAAATTCTCTCTCTCTTTCTCTCTCTCTCTCTCTCTCTCTCTCTCTCTCTCTCTTTAAAAAAATAAAGTACATATATGAAGATAGGTATTGATGTGAACATACTTTATATACAAACAGAGGTATGAAAAATTGTTCTATATGTGTAATAAGAATTGTGATGCATTCCGCTGTCATGTATTTAAAAAATAAAATAAAAAAATCTTTATATGTCTTGCTGAGAATCAAACTCAGTGCATTGCACATGCTAGCAAAGTAGTCTACCATTGAAACACAACTCCAGCCCATGTACCTAGATTTTTATACTCTCTTTGTAGTAATCAGAAACAACTTTAAAAATTAAAATTGCATTTATATCACTTTTCCTAGTACAGTAGTGTATTACTAACTAAACTTATTCTTAGTATTTTTTAAAATAATCAAATGGATGACTGTTATTTTTTCCAGAGACTATTTTATCACTTCTTTAGGGCGTGGTGAAGATCTTTTTTTTTTTCAGAATATAGATGTCTTCTATTATCAAATGGGTCCATGCTAAGTGTGTTGAAAATAGTGGTTCTAAAAGTTCACAGAATCTACACATTTCCAAGATTATAGGGGAAAGGGAAAGACAATATTCACAACCAAGAAACAATTTCTCATGAAAGCATAGTATCAGTGTCCAACCTGGAGTGTAATCCAGATCTTTCAGTGGTAAGGTGGTTTAAGAATCACAACCATAGGTTTTTGGGATCCTCTAAAGTACACTGAATGGCTTTAAATTACTTACTCTTCTTCAAAATAAAATTTCTGTTACATACTTAAAAAAGAAAGCACTATGAATGAGAAAGGTGAATGAGACTTAAGTTCTGTGGAGGTACTGAGGTTGACCTTTAAGTATAGTTTATAAGTAGTCAAATAAGAAGGGCCTTAGAGTTGTCTTGTCTTTTCCAACACATAATATGGAATACTTAGATGAACTGACATGAAATAATGAAAATGCATTTCAGGGAAGTGATATCACAGAAATTTTCAAGGTAGGATCTTGGAAATGTGGGAAAAATATATTCATATGCATATTCATTTCTATACAAAAAAATAAGTGATAAGTACATGAGTATGAGGGTAAATTCATTGTGCCTCATGCATTGTAGGTTGAAGGTAATGATAAAGTAGTAACTGAGGAGATCCAGAACTCTATAATTGTGGGAGACATTAATAGCAATTTAGAAAAAGAAAATATAGTTAAATCCTTTTAGATTTGCCTCAGTCTTCTGTTCCTCTTATGAATTGGATTCTGTCTAACGAGATTATGTGGGTATGGGTCTCTCTGAATTTATGCTTTCTCTTGTTTTTAGGATTTTGTCAGCTATGTCATGTAAAGCCCTGTATAAACTCCCTTTGGGGGCTCTTTTACCTCCTGTTCTGGACTGCAGAGCAGAGACCCATCTAACTGTGCAATGAATTGACTTTTGTAAGTCTTTGCCAACAATGGTTGGAACAACAAGCATATTGGAGGGTCTTTCATATCCTATAATATGGTTGTCAGACCCTGTGGGTTAAAGGGTAGTTACTTGCTATGTTATAAGCATCTTCCATATGAGAAGGGCTTACCTATATTGTTTGTATTGGAAGCCTTGTGAACACAGAAGAGAAGCATTTATGCTCACAAACAAAGGAATGCCAAAAGCCATTAGATGTGAGAAAATACAAAAAATAAAATCTTCTCTTAGAGCTTTCAGAGGTAAAAAGTTTATTTCTGTTTTCAGTAAGAGAACTAAAATTTCTCTTTGATCTGACAATATTTTGATGTTTTAAACTTGCTTGCAATTTCTACCTGTGTTTTGAATTCACCTATTACTGGCTATCCCTTACCAGATAGCAATCCTGTCTAAAACCTAACTGGTGCCTCATAAATTCTGGCTCCCACTGAACAAAAAACAATTCTCTCTAAATCTCAGTGGCAGCTCATAAATTCTAATGTCTGGAGCTGAATTATTTCCTCCCTTGAAATGTTAGCCATGTAGATCCTTAACCTGCTATCTGCCTTTATATTATGATTTTCAAAATCTTGTTAGCTGTAAGTACCTTAGGACCCACCTCCTTTGTAACTTTTTGTGCTGTAAAAACTTTTTCCTGAAGATCAGGGGGATGATCTATAGCATGGGGGCTTGTAAGAGACAGTCCTGGCCAGCTTTTGTGTACACAATATAATCTTGATTTAATTTGATTTAAAATTGGAGTTGGTGGTCTTTTCTTTGTGTTTTGGTTAAACATTAACCTTTTTTAACTTCACTGTAAATAAAACCAAAGAACACAACAAAACTCCTGTAAATGAGCCAGGTGCATAAAAATAGTCATTCTTTACTGAAAGCACAGTATTCATTATAGAAATGATATAAACTTAAAAATTAAAAGATATCTCAAATATCAAGGGAGTTTAGGAGGTAGAAATTTTTTTTTTCAGAATATAGGTAGTAAAATAGGACAAAAGAGAAAATGTGAAGCATGAATATATTAAGTAATATGCAAAAAATCACCAAAATATTTATTTCAAAAAAATCGTATCTACAGAAATGGTTCAAAGAAGCAGTCTTTTTGTCAGGAATAAACATTTGGAAAGGAATGGAAGTTTTGGTTCTTTTTTTAAGTAGTTTACTCACAGTGAATTATCTTTACACTATTTCTGCATTTTACTGGTTGGAATTAATTATAATTCATATATCTGCGAAAAAGGTACTGAATGCAGAAAAATATCATTGCTCATGTTTAAATCACCTACATTATTTGATATTTCCCTTTTTAAGCCAAAAATCTGCATAAAACCATCTCTTATGCAGAGATAGAGATATTTTCTCTATCTCTGTATATTAGCAGCAACTGAGTTATAAAATTTGCTATGATAACTTGTCTCTTCATGTACTTAAAGACTATGAATTTGCTGCTTAGCATTTAGGTATAATTCTCTATGGTGTTCTCTAGTTACTTATGTCTCTATGTTTTATACTAACCTCTTAGTATGTGCCTTAATTACTCTGTGTAGCAATGTACGATTTATGTCTTATTTGTGACACTTTGTTCCCAGAACTGTGTCTAAAGGGAAATATTTACAAAATTATTATCGAGGAAAAAAAATTTATCTAATATTAAATTTTATTTTATATTTATATATTTATGTACACATATTTTTATTATTTAGAAACACACTTTGGTCTGAAACTATAGTGATACTAGTGTATTTTAGCTTGAATTGGTTGTGAAAAACAAACTAAAAAGACTTTTCTCTGTGTTGGTTGGTGATTTCTGCAACCTCAGGAACCTAGTGAATAATGGAAGAAAGAAATAAGTAACTCTCTAGTTTGAGGCAGATCCACCAAACTAGATGATGTTTTGCTTCTGCTTTCTATCTTGATCATTAGAAACATACCGTTAAATATACATGGAACACTTTTGAAATTCTGTTCTGTTAGTTCTTCTAAAAAAATCAATGAAAGTGAAAAATAATGCAGGAAAGATAAATAATTAATTTCAAACAATTCATTTCTTAAAATAAATATTTTTTAAATAACCAAAAATTCTGAAAAGTTAGAAAAGTTGAAAGCTTTAGAAATAGCCTAAGGCAATTTCTCTTTTCTCAGAACAGAAGACTATGTCTCCAACTCATTCCTCTCTAGAATTAGACTGTGTGCAAATATGAAAAAAAAAGTGCTAAGATGCCCCACATGGCTTAGAAGTTTAAAATCCTGACAGGAGCTCAAATCTGCCATTTTTCTACTTTACAGAATACAAAATCTTAAATTTGTATACTTAACAAACATTTGCAGAAGTGTAATTCAAAATGACCAATAAAAAAAAAAAAAGAAAAACTCATTGAAGGACTGTCCCACTGAATATGAGGGACTTATAATATTGAAGCCATTATATTAAATGTTTTTTTATCATTGTCAAAATTTTCCATGTTTATATTATCAATATGTTAATCAAAATTTTTATGCATTTAATAACAAATATCTAATTTCCTATTTTATTCAGTCTTAAAAAATTAGTAGTAATTAATATTAATAATTTAATGTCATACTTGTTAAAGAATGAAACATATACTTTAAAAACTACTGCTATAGCAAGTGAAAAATCCAGCCTAATTTCCTTTTAAGATTGGAAGCCATTGTAAGGGTCCGGCGAAACGTCGGAGGAAGAGACCACAAGAGACCAGCTTCATGCAATGAGCAGGAGGGAGTTTATTGAAGAGGATCCTAAGTCAGCGCGCTGAGGCCCAAGGCTCACTCAGGAAGGGAGAGCGGCCCAGAGCCCAGAGCAGAGGTCAAGAAGAGCTTAAGTACACTTTTTGGAGGGGGGGGGCTTTGCATACATTAGAACAAATCATCATGAGGCGCGGGAAAATTGAACAACAACTCTGAGACATGATTAGCACATTCATTGGCAGGAACAGGTCAGGTGGGGGTTATTGGTCACTTCTAAGTGGGGTACACATTCAAACTGATTGGTTCAGGCCCTGTGACAAACTGCACAGGGCCATAGGCTAAATGGCCAGTAGGGCGTTGTCTTAACTATCTCAGGAATTTCAGGTTCTGGGTGTAGCATAGGAATTTAACAATACCTAGTCTTTTATATTTTAATTCAGGCTTTGCAGCTTAGAAACTTTACCCTTTCACCATCTCATCACAAAGGCATGAAAAGTTAATTTCAGCTTCATTATAAATTACCTTGATTTGTAACCTTGCTTGAAATGCCTGCCAGTGCCTTGAACTCACCCATGTCTGGTTTTCCCAGATGAGAAAACAACCCTCCCTGAAACTTTAGTGATGACTCATAAATTCTGGCTTTCCCTGACCAAATAACAACTCACTCTGAAACTTTAGTGGTGCATCATAAATTCTGATGTTGTGATCTAAATTTATTCCCTAAGTGCTAAACCATTTAGACCATTAACCTACTACTTGCATTTGTATTATGCTTGTGAAAATCCTGTTATTCATGTAAGTTCTCAAGACACCCCTCTTTTGCAACTTTTTGTGCTATAAAACTACAGTCCTAGAGAACTGGAGTGCTGTCTTCTTTTCCCATGGGTTTCAGGAGAGACTGTTATGCTAAAATGTGTGACCCCCAAAAGACCACGAAGCGCCAAAGAGGTGTTCAATGCAAGCTAGCTCAGTCCTCCACACACACAGCAACTGGTGGCTTAGAGGCCCTGAGCCCAGGGTTAGCAGTTTTATAACTCTTTGGGGAAGGTAGGTACCCCACATACATCATAGCATCTCTTAGCAAATCATCACACACCTTGGGAAAATCATAAACAACTCTAAAACATGATCAGCACATTCACTGGTGGGAATAACTTGGGTAAGTGTGATTGGTTAGTACAAGATGGGGACTCATTTGAACAGATTGGCTTAGGCCATGAGGGGAGTATATCCTGAACTATATGGTTTCCCAAAATGTTATCAACCACCATAAACTACTGAAAGGGTAATTTGGAAACCCAGGAAATTTCTCTGTCTCATGCTGATTGGTGGCTGCTAGGGGGTTGCTGTGGGTCCCCACCTAGCCTGACTGAGTCAGGGACACCAGGCACAGCAGATCTATCCTGTTATTTGTAGATAAACAACTCAGCAGGGTGGGTATGAGCCTAGGAGTGCTCTGTGTGTCTTTCCAAGGACAAGAGTCATGCCCCTTTCTTGGACAGTCTTTGCTCTGAGGTAGAGGCTGGTTTCTCACCTTGTACCTTATGTTTTTTTATGTTTTTTTTTAGCTGTAGCTGGACACAATACCTTTATTTCACCTATTTATTTTTATGTGGTACTGAGGATTGAATCCAGTGTCTTGCACATGGGAGGTGAGCACTCTACTGCTGAGCCACAATCCCCGCCCCTTATGTGTTGTTTTTATTGGACATTTTTACTAATTTAGGGGCTTTCTTCCCAGTTCAAAGTTCAACCTGTCACCTAAAAAGAACAGAGATCAAAAAATTTAAATAAAATTTGATAGTTATTGTCATTATTTTATATTAATTCCTGAATAGTATACAAGCATATATAATCTATAAACTGAAATGACCTTATATGTAAGTTTAAATGAAAATGTTCTGCTGGTTGGGTTAGTTCCCACTTATGGAAAAAAAAAAAACTTCTCTTAAAATAACAGCAGCCTGGGACTCTGGGGTACATTTCTCAGATTAAAAAAAAAAAATGCTGCACTCAATGACCTGAGATTCTAGCCCTTATTCATTCCTGGATTGGATAATATTCCCTGTTACTCAAAAAGGGCTCACTACTCTCAGATTCAGTATTCATGATCTGAAGCCCCTTCCAATCAAGAGCATTTTGTGGGAACTGTCCAATCCTGTGTGTCATCAGGGAGGAGGAGGGTGGGCTTTTACTTCTTATCTCCTAAGCCCTCCATTTTTGCCATTTGTAGTCTCACACTTCAGAGTCACAGGTTGATCTGCTGTGCAGGAACTGGGGATCTCAAGTAACCCTACTCCTGAGAACCAGGAAATGGTGAGTGTGCATTTGCCTAGCAAGGGAGGCTGGGGAGAATAACTATTGGAACCACAAGACAGGCTGTGTTGAAAACAGGAGCTAGCATATTGGTCCTCTGGGCAGTCTCTGGAGTCTGCAGGCGTAAGTCCTCCACTTGGCCACTATGTTCTCAGTCCTACTGGCCAACCATGTGGGGTACATGTCAGTGGCAGAGACTCTTTGCTGCCTTCCTTATGCTCAAAGGGCATCCTCAGCATCTGCATAAAATACTATGTGGCAGGTGTGTTCCTGCAGCTCAGATTCTGGAGACTGACAGGTGGAATCATTATCAAAATCAAATCTCCAAGGGCCAATTCCCTCAGGAGAGGAGCTGTCATTTTGGAGTACCTAATTTCCTCTTGAGGTAGCTAATTTTCATTTTGACATTCTTTTTACTTTCTTCATTATTATTATTTTGTTAAAGTTACATGAACTTAGGGATACTGTAGTACTTAGCCCTATCCTTGGTAATGAAGCCAGATTTACATATAGGTAGTTAGTGTAGTTAGGTAAATTGGGTCTAATATCCAGTAAAATCAAGAATGAACACCATATTAAGAATGGAGTCCAGGAAAAAGAAAATTGAAAATGTCCCCAAGGCTCTGAGCCCATCCCAAGGAAATTTTAATGAAGCAGCTCACAGCAAACATGGAGATGCTAATCCAAAAGCCCTTCCTGCCCAGATTACTCCTTCAGCCCACCTGTCCTCCACACTTTGGGCCTTCCCACCTACATTCTATCACTACAAGATAACAGAACAAAAGACAGCAATGTGACAGGAATGCTGGATAGCTGAAGGAGGACCTTAGCTAAAAAAAAAAAAAAAAGTTAACTGAAATTTTATGGGATTGTCACTGTATTATTTTCCTCCATAAATAATATATTTACATGTATAATCTACAAATTCAAAAGGCTTCATATGCAAGTTTAAATGCAAATCCTTTTCTGGGTTGGCTGGATTTTGCTTCTCCAAGGATAACTTGCCTTAAATTAGCTGCAACCTCAAAAGAAAAAAAAATAAATGTACAGACAATTGTGACATCATTTATTTTTGGATTTGAGGTTATCTCCTGTCACTCAAAAAACTCACTAGGCTCAGATTGAGCATATGATGACATAAGTTGTGTCCAATCAGGAGCCCTTATATAAACATTGTCCAATCCACACATATTCAGTAAAGAGAAGCAAGTTTTGACCTTCTGGTGTGAAGCCTGCCAGTGTGGGTATCCATTTCTAGGCTCCCTCACTTATGTTCAGTGAACCTGATTTTTTGTACTGTATAGGTACTGTGTGATTTATAGAGAGGACACTTGGTCCCAAAAAATACAGTGAGACTGGATGGTGAGTCTGGTTGAAACTGGCTGCACTGACTATGGTGGAAACTGGCAATGGTTGGCTAGAATACCTGGTGTAATCTTTGCTTTCTGCAGTCCTGTGTCTTCTTCTGAGAAAGGTCAGCCATGAATCTCCACTGGCCAGTCAACTGAAAGACCTAAGCAATTACATTCTGCTTGGGATCTTAGTTTTCTCTGAAACTTAACCTCTGATTTATTGTAATCCTAAAGTCAAGAAAAAAATCTACAGAAAAGAAACGTTGGAAAAGGTGCAGATAGGCCAAGATAACTATAAATCTGAAATTCCAGGTGGCTTCCACCTAGGTGTGGTGACCAATATCTAAACTAGAAGCAATGCAGTTTGGCTCGTACTCCCCTTGCGACATCCTCACGGTTTAAACCAATCAGTTTAAATGAATCCCCCTCTTGTAGTGACCAATCCCTTCTACCCAACTTGTTCCCGCCAGTGAATGTGCTAATTATGTTTTAGAATTGTTATTTGATTTTCCCGTGGTGTGTGATGATTTGCTAGGAGATGCTATGATGTATGTGGGGGTCCCTGCCTTCTCCAAAGAATGTATAAAACTGCTGCAAAACCTGGGCTCTGGGCCTCTCAGCGTCACCAGTTGCTGTGTGTGCGTGTGGAGGATGGAGCTAGCTTGAAATAAACACCTCTTTGCTGCTTACATCAATCTTGGGTCTCTGGTGGTCTTTGGGGGTCCTGAATTTGAACATAACAGGACCATATATTAACAGTAGACCCTGGAAGTCCTATAGTATCCTATAGAATATCTTCAGTCCCTGCCTTAAATTCTATGTGAGAACATTTGTGGCAATATTTCCGAATCTTCTCAGATTGTGTTGTGGATTCTGGAGTGAGGAGATCATCACAATCACAACTCCATGTATTTTTTCCTCCAGGAGGGGGATGAGATACTCAATAGGTATCTCCGTTTTTCTTTACTCTTGAAATCATTCTCCCTTTTTTTTGCAGATTGTGGTATTGTGGATTGAGCCAGAGGTACTGGACCATTTAGCTACATACTTAGTACTATTTTTTTTTATCTCCAGACAGTTGCTGAGTGTGATTTTAAATTTGTGTGCCAGTATTGTGAGTTGTATTTATATATAAAATTTTAGCTTACTGTTCAATGACAACTTCCCCCTTTCCTAGTATTATCAGTTATATTTTTGCAGTATTATCAGTTACTTTACCCATATTATATTTCAAATTAACATGGTATTTTCAATTGTTATACCAAAAACTGGATGAGATTTTTAAAATATTCTTTTTATTTTCTCTCTGGTTGCAATGATACATGCATATTAATTCCAGAGAGTCAAGTGGCTAAATCAGAAAAATTGCAATTTCATGGTAAACATCAGGAACTTTTGTAGACCAATTAGACAATTAGAAAAACCTGTCTCAAAATTTTATAACATGGCTGGTTATGTAGCCCAGAAATAACATGCTACTGTTTCAAATCCCCAGTACCATAGAAAAAAATTAAAAGCAAAAATTTTGTTGTTGTTGTTTATGAGCATTTTACGTGATTGAAAAGTAAAGAAGAATCCTTTGATCTTGGAAAAATCACATGTTTCTATTCTTTCTTTGTGTCTCCAAGGGCAGACAACCTGTCAGAGTGTCTTTATGCTCATTTTCTTTTGTGAAATGTATATGAGAGCATTCTCATTCCCTACTCTGGTATTTTCCTGGAACTGTGTTTCAGAACTTATGTAATATGAGGATCCCACACCTGGCAAATCTAATGCCTCTCATAAGTCCAGACCAGTACTTGGGGCTTATTTTGTTCAAAATCAGTATTAATGTAGATAGTTTACTTTCTCAAGGTAGTAACTGAGAGAACTCTCAACTTCCATTTTTTTAATGTCCACTAATTTTATAGTCTAGCACAGTGTTTCTTTCTTCCATATCCATATAATTGGAGTACTACGTACTATTCCACTTTTTGAGAGTTGCCATTCTAACAGCTGTGCTCATGCAGAAGATCTCATAGTTGGCTGGTGCACTAAAGTTCTGATGCAAGCTTTTTAGATTCCAGGGTGCCTTATGCTCACTGGAAAAAATAATATACACCTATTTTAGAAATAAAGAGGGATCTGTGATTGTAACTATTTTTCTTCACTAATATTTGAGATTTTAGCCCATTACAATGTTTGCACACCAATGTGAAACCACTCCTTTTTGATCCAGGGAGTTTGCACCTGCACAGTTACCAGTTCTTTCAATGCTCTGAGGTTTCAGATATAGTCCATTGAATGGAAAAAGTTAATATTGGGAAAAAATACTTACAGAAAGAATTGGTTAGTTCTGGTGTTATTAGTAAAGTGAGCTGGGTGAGAGAGCTCAGAAAGTGCTAAAATGACACTTTGGTTTTCAGTGGTGGTCTGTATTTCCCTGTTAATTTTTTGGTATTGTCTAGATAAAAGTTGAACTGTCAGCAACAGCTCTTTGCATTTTTAGAGAATGTTGGCAAATCCCTCTAAGGGATTAAGGGGTTCTCTTAAGATTTAACACCTCTTCCACTCTGGTCTAATGGAATGGAGCCCATGAATTTTGTATGGCTATAGAAAACCACTTATTTTCCCCCTGGAGTTGATACTCGTGTATATTTTATTCCTTCTTCTGTGTGTACAGATAAATTAGCATTTAAACTACAGGCAATTTAGAGTTAAATAATATATTTCAAACCCAAATCAATCTTCCTTTATTATATTAACACTGGATTTTGGCATTTTATTCCAGTAATTTTGCATATTGCTCAAATCAGGAAAATCATCAAGTGCAATCTACTTATCTCTTGGTTGATATATATATACATTTTCAGTTTTCCAATGTGTGTGCCTCTAATTCCTTTACAGTTTTAAGAAGGACTCAAAACAGAAGTAAATATTTATTTGGTGTATTCATAAATGGAGGGAGGCTTATATTCTGCTTTTATTTTTATTTTATTTTTTAAATTATCTCTCTTTATATCTGCTGTTGGGTGGATGCTTGTGTATAATTCCAGTGTCACACACCTCTGCACACAGATCCCTACTTGTGATCTGTGCCTATGGTTCTAACATCTACATTGAGGTTGGATTATAGCATTCACTCATATTAAATATTTTATTGATATGTTTTGATTTATATACTTATAATACCTAACAATAAAAAGATATTTGCATACATATGAATTGCCCTATGTAGTTTTCTGTATTGTGATTTCTTTATCTTAAAATTACTACATTGTTGTAATATTATAACATGTATTAGAGTCAGGTAATGATCACGAGTACATTTGCTCTTATATATGAGAGAGTTCTTGGCTATTTTTTATACATTTAAATTTCCAGGAAAATCTTAGAAGTTTATGCTTTGATTTCTTCTTTAACAAAAAGTAAAGCATGGTAAAATTTTGACCAATTATTATTATAGGTTAACTTGGGAAAATGGTCATTTTTATAATAGATTTGTATTTTGTAAATATGTTGAATATTTGAGTCTTTTATGTGCTTTTCTATATTTTTATTTTCTCAAACATTGCATATTCCTTTTGTAAATATACTTGTATATGAAATGCAATATTTATGTGACATTGGCATAAAACATACATGGTATTTTCTAGTTTTGTCAAACTGAATATAATACATCAACAATAATTTAGCTCTTAGAATTTACTATTAATAAAATTTAATAATTATTTCTTCCTCTGTAACCATGCCCCTTGGTTTCAACGCTGGAGGAATATGGCTATATTCTCATATGTACAGTTGTTGTAATTTTAGTCTCTGTTTCTTGTATGGGTATATCATATACATTTGATTACAAAACAGTTTGTACAAATTGATAATAAAAGCTTAAATTATTATTTTCCACTTTTTTGAATGCATTCATTCCACATATTCATCAATATTATTTAATTCATCTATATGATGTGATTTTATTCAATGTTACCTAATTTCTAAAGATTTTGAGTTTTTATGATTATTGAACACTTGGATATATCCTTTTAAAAGTGTCTCTTCAAGAATTTATTCTGCTTTTCTTTTGCAATCTGTTTTATATTTTGTTTCTTCTTATAAGTATTTGATTATATGAGGAAATTAGATTTTTTTACCTTGTCACTTTTGCACATTTATTGTAATAATTTGATGAATAGATTTTTTATATTACTATTTTGTAATTCATAAGTATAAACATATTATATTGTATAATTTTGAAAACAAAAACTATTGTTTTTCTTTTGTGATATTAGTGATTCAACCAAAGTGTCCTATTGCTGAGTATATTCTCAATTCTGTTTTAAATTTTATTTCCAGATGAGGTTTGCTCAATTTCTTCAGTTTGCCTTAAATTTTCAACTTTATTTCTTAGACTCCAGAATAGAAGGTATTTCAGGTGTACACCACCATATGCACCCTATCTTTTGTATGAAAACTTTTGAGCTTTGTACTTTCTTGTATATTTCAGTATTATTTATTAATAACTTATATTCAGCATTTAATGTGTCAAAATATGTTGTTATATTTTATGAGTGAAGGCATGAAATAGCATTTTATTATCACACTGTTTTCCCAATATCCTAGCATCTTTCTTTGAAATGAATACCATTTTTTCTCTTCCCTGCACTGTAATCTTCATTATGCATCAATGCCTAAATAACAAGAGACTTATAAAGAGTTTTGTTGTTGTTGTTTTCTGTAGTTCCAAAATTTATTTTATTATGAGGTTTACTCTGATTGATTTAATTTCATAACATCAATCATGTGACATCATGGTAGTTTGGTCAGCAGTAGACTTTATCTACAACAGTGGATATAGCAAATATCTTAGCCATGTATTAGTCTATACCATCTAGATTCTTGTCATTACACTCAGAGAATTGGAAAAGTGCAGAAGATTCTTAGGATAAATTTTCCAGAGTGTATTTCTATCAAGTGAGAAATTAGTATATACATATATATTTGCAATTATGTACTGTATAATTGATACTATTTTTATTTGTTGAATTTTAAAATTTGCTAGTGCTTTTTAAATTGCATCTGCTTTTTTTTTTTTTTTAATTTGTACTGAAAGATTGAACTCAGGAGTGCTTAACCATGAAGCCAAATCCTCAGTCCTTTTTTCATATTTTATTTAGAGATAGAGTCTTTCTGAGTTGCTAAGTGCTCACTAAGTTGCCCAATACTACATATATAATATATTATATATTATATTATATATATAATAATTATATATAATATTGTCTTAGAATTTATGATATTTTTTATCCTCCTCAATTACTGGAACTACAATTATCTATCACTAGACCTGGCTCATTTGCTTTTTTAATAGCACCAACATGGATATTGGTAACTCTCTCTCTGCCATGTTCATCTTTAATAGCTTCTAATTTTGCTCTTTTGCTTAAGATTTTTTTTACTTTCAATTTATAAAATTTACTTTTCATTGGGATGGATGATTTGATAGTAAATTCTAGTCATTTTATGGCTTAATAATTTTTTTCTGTATGTTTTATTTTAACCTCAGGTTTAGATAAATTCCATTTTTTTAGCTGTATGGAGGTCTAAGTGAAACATAATAACCTGTATGGATATTGTTAAATAAATGGAACCACAATTTTGCCCAGTTTTTTGACTGTACAGTATATACCCAAAGAACATAAAATCAGCATACTACATTGACACAGCCACATTAATATTTATAGCAGCACAATTCACAATAGCTAAACTATAAAGCCAACCATTCAATGATAAATGAATCCAATCAGTGATGACAGGATAAAATATTGTTGCTTTATCCTATGTACAAAATAAACTATGAATCAGCCACAAAGAAGATTGACTTTATGACATTTGTCAATAAATGGGTGAATCTGGAGATTTTATGCTAAGTAAAACAAACCATTTCTTTAAAACTGAAGGTTGAAAGTTTTTGCTGATGTGTAAAATCTAAAGCTCATAAACCGGAAAAGGGTAAGAAAAAAAATCAGTAGATTGCACAATGGTAAACAATAAATAAACAAATAAAAGGGAAGGGGATGGAAATATTAAAGACACACACATATATATATATATATATATATATATATATATATATATATATATATATATATATCTACCATGATAGCCACCAACGAGAATGGGATTTTTAATTAGGATAAGATATATCCCATGCTTGCATAATGCCATAAAAATTGATTTTACTATCAGGTAGAATTAGAAAGAACCAATAAAATAAAAAACAAATTATATTTGTTTCAAAAGCTATATGTATGTTCTATTATAAACATAATACAATATATACATCAATCAAAGTTTTTATATATATGTATATATTATTTTGTATGTTATAAATTGTTAAAATTATAAAAAGGAAAATCCAAACAGGATTGTTTTTGCTATTTTTTATATTAATAACATACATAAGTACCATAAAATGTTTGAACTTAAATTCACTGTTAAATATTTCCATTAAATGTTCTGTCTACCTTGTTAAGTTTCAAAATTTCTCTTATACCATTGGTATTTGAATTACTAGAGACCTCACTACATATTCAGAAGAGCCAGCTCCATCAGAGAAATTACAAATAAGATTCTACACCTTAGTAAATCTCTGATTAGTAGTTTTACAATTAAAATTTGAGGATTCCCTTTTTTAATTACCATAATTTTCCCATCTGAACAATATGTATAATTTAGATCATAATATAAAAAATTACAAAATATATATTTTTGTGGTAATGTCTGAGTTTTATATTGTGTTTCATAAATGCAGAGTGTATATATTTTTTTGAACTTAAATCACTTTATCTGCAGAAGTAGATAATAGTATCATCGTGTTCCAAAACCACATACATGATAGTGTACTAACTCTTAATTCAACTTCAATTACCTTACAGACTGTGCAAATGTTCATGTGGTCAATGTGTTATTTATTTACCTATTTTTATTTCAGGTACTGTTAACATTTAGGGATATAGCCATTGACTTTACTGAAGAGGAGTGGAAATGCCTTCAGCCTGCTCAGAAAAACTTATATAAAGATGTGATGTTAGAGAACTATAGAAACTTTGCCTTCCTTGGTAAGTTTAATTTCCCTTTAAAATTTTTAATTAATAATTATTATTTAATTTACTTCTGTTGTATCTTCTGGGAACTTCTCAATAAGAATGAGTTTCAGATTTGTATTTCAAAGAAAAGGGCATTTTTAATATAGATATTTTACTCTTTAATATATATTATTTTGCACTTTAATCTTTCTCTTTCTCAGTGTGTTATACATCTTTCACTTTAGATAAGTAGTACCTAGCATAATTTAGTGATATAAACTATTGTAGCCTACACATAGCAGGAGAGAGAGTTGAGATGTTCAAATGGAGAAAACAAAACTAAAAAATGTTGGCAGAGTAGTTATTCAGCAGAAAAAATTTTCAGAAGCTTAGCTTTATTTCTTTTGATTTTAATCATTGAACACATACTGCCCAACATTTATTACATTTTACAATTCTTTGTAGTCTTCTGTTTTCTTCTTTACTGATGTCCCTGTTCATTCAGATTAACCATCAAAACTTACCTTTTGTTGTGAGGGCCAGCATGATCTGTTACAAATCTTGTGAGGAAACCTGTAAAGAAGCTAACAGAAGAGAGAGACACACTCACAGTGAAAAGGAAAAAAAGAAGAAAAAAACTGGCCACTCCTCTTCATGGCTGTACATAGTATACCTCAGAATTACATAGCTTCTGTTACCATAACTACATTCTAACGTAGTGTTATTTTAACCCCAAGTGCTAGCTAACCAAGATAAGGTACAGTTACTAGAAACATAAAACCAGACATCATTGAAATAACCTTGTGTAGTATCAGCATAAACAAGTTTAGATGAGGACTTTTGCACCTTTTCTCCTTTGACTTCCCACCTACAACATGGCTTATTTTTAAAAAGCAAATTTCTACTTGTTAAGCCTCTCACACATCTCAGAATTCACTAGGAGGGATCCATGACAATCTAGAAAAAAACATATGTGAGATAGTGTATAGATTAAAATATGAAGATGTTCAAGAAAATATTGATCTGGTCAAGAGATGGTGCAGCAACTATATAGAAAGCTAAAAATTAAAATTGAAACAAAGATAATACTCCCAAGAATTACTAAGAATCATGTAGTCTTTGGAAGCAGATATTTTAATAGGAAGCTCTTGAGACTGATGTCCACTGCATCTTTCTTATGAATATTTGTTCTGGTTTTGAGGCCACCACATTTTAGCCAGTATACATTTGGCTTGATATAGCATATTCAGAAAGCCCACCATTTTCTTTATAAACCTAGGCATGGTTTACTATACATCCATTGAGTTTTTGCACAGAATTTTTCTTTCTTTTAATATACCTAACCCATTAGTCTTGTCACATTCAAATTTATTCATTCTTCAAGAAGTAGTTTAATTGAATTCTCTATTGTCTTTAAAATAAATTCTCCACCTAAAATAATTTCTATATTCTAAAGCATTTTATTGTAGTATCTAGAATTTTTATAAGTACTAAGAAATGACATTCTATGTCTCATTTTTACCATTGTCTTTCTCATATTACTTTCATTATGAATTGAGTATGTCCCTCAAATACTCATGTGTTGGGAACTTAGTTTCCAAAGAGAGAGAGTTGGAAAATAGTAGAATGTGTAAGAAGTGAGATCTAATAGATTGTGGTTAGATCATTAGGGGAGATGCCTTTGGAAAGAGTTAATGAAATTTTCATGGGACACAAGATAGTTCCTATTAAAGCAGATTGTTACAAAAAGAGCAAGTCTTCTTACTGGATTTCTCTGACTTCCTGTCTCTTTATGCTCTCTCTACCTCTCAAATGAGCCCTAACCATAATGCCATCTCATGTGTAATGCAGGTGAAGGGGCTGTCACAGGAGCTGAGAAGATTCTGGTACAGTGCACTTAAATCTTCAAAAGTATGTACTCAAAAAATATTTATTTATTTATTCATTTGCTGTAGTTGGACAGAATACCTTTATTTTATTTATTTATTTATTTATTTTTATGTGGTTCTGAGTATTGAACCCAGATCCTTGCATGTGCTAGGTGAGCACTCTACCACTGAGCCAAAACACCAACCCCTCAGAAAATATTTTTATGCATTTATATCTCTTTTTATACATTGGTCTGGTTCTGGTATTTTTCTATAGCATTATAAAACAGACTAAAACAACAAAAAAAATGACTTTGAGTCTAAGGCCTCCTACTATGAGAGTGAGTAGAACATCTAACATTACATTTTAAAAGCTCTGGTATAGTTTATATGGTAATGGCTTAGCATTTATGATTCTTATTTTTTTTATATTTCAAAGGTGATATATTGTATTTCTTATATTCCTCACAGTGCTTAGGTTAATGTATTGCCATTTACTTTGGGACTCGACAATGTGGAATTGATTCTGTTTTACTAAACAAAAACAAGAGTGGCTCCTTAAAATATAGCAAAGACTCTATGAAAATGTTTTGATTTTTAATGGGAAGAATTGCTATTGATCATAGAGGGAATTTGAATACATGGCTCCATCTTGATGATACCCATTAATCAGAAATGGTCTGAACTGACTAGATCAAAATCATTAGAATACCATGAATAAAGAGGCAGATTAAAAAAAATAGGTTTGTCTAGCACCATTTTGAGTCTCCTATTAGAGTACAAATTATAGTATTTT
The DNA here is from genome assembly GCF_052094955.1 of Ictidomys tridecemlineatus. Classification (NCBI taxonomy): domain Eukaryota; kingdom Metazoa; phylum Chordata; class Mammalia; order Rodentia; family Sciuridae; genus Ictidomys; species Ictidomys tridecemlineatus. The sequence continues at coordinate 239,545 of NW_027521049.1, forward strand.
TTGTTTTACCTGTGAAAGGACTCAAACTCATGTAGCTGCATTTTAAGCCTCATATATTCACCCAAGTCATATAGGTAAAAAAAAATGCACTATATATTGAGCAGGATGGTCCATGCTTGTAATCCAAGAAAATTGGGAAACTGAGTAGTTTCTGAAGTTTAAATTCAGCCTTAGCAACTTAGTGTGGTTTCAAGCAACTTATCAAGACAGTCTCAAAATTTGAAAAAGTGGGGAGAAGGATTAGGAATGTAGCTCAGTGTTTAAAAATCCCTAAATATAAACTGAAATACAAAAAAGAAATACAGTTTAAAATGTTACAATATAGTGTTAAACATCAAAAAATAGACTTCATATAATTCTTTTCTCCAGTATTCAAAAATAAAAATAGTAATTTTTTATTTAGAAAACAAAAATTATATGCTTTCAAAGATGAGGTTTCTATATTAGGCATGTATGATATTTATGACTGATATTTCTACCAAATAACTTGATAATGCTTAAAAAATTTAAGCAAAAGTTAAAGACAACTACTTATTTTCTATATTTAAATGAGTAATGTCTTTTACTGATCCTCATATATATCAAGGTGTAATGTATAGATAATGACTTTACTATACTCTCACATTTGTCGAAGTGTTTATTATAAATGATTCATTTTTATATAAGGCATACATTTTAGGCAATGTTCGGGCAGTGTTAAGTGTGTCGTTGTTCACTTGTCACCATGACCCTGTGAGACAGACATTATCATCCACATTGACAGATGAGGGTAGTAAAGCTCAGAGAATAAGGCCCAAGGTCACACATGTAGGGGTGGCAGTAGAGAGGGTAAAACTGTAGGCAACCTGACACAGGCCTGAGGCTGGCCCTACCCCTCCTGTTCTGAAGACTAGTCCCATAGTCCATGAAAACACAGGTCATTGCATCTGTTTGTCAAAATGTAGGTCATATTTCTTTAGTGGGTTATGAAATAAATTCAGTGGATTACAACTAGTGTATTTTTGTAAACAGCACAGAAAAAAAAACATAGCAAGGATGCTATTTCATGAGATAGCCAGGACACCTATGTGTCCTCCAGATGGCATTTCCTACTGCAGGACTTGGTCAAAAACAAGAAAGCCATCGCTAAACTGTGGAACCAACCTAGATGCCCTTCAGTTGATGAATGGATAAAGAAAATGTGGTATATATACACAATGGAATACTATTAAGCATTAAAAGAAAATAAAATCCTGGAATTTGAAGGTAAATGAATGGAGTTGGTGAATATAATGCTAAGTGAAGCTAGCCAATCAAAAAAAAATGCCGAATTTTTTCTCTGATATAAGGAGGCTGATTCATAATGGGGTTGGGGGGGCAGCATGGGTGGATTAGAGGAACTCTAGATAGAGCAAGGGGGAGGAGGGGGAGGGAGCGGGAATGGGAGTAGAAAAGATGGTGTAATGAGATGGGTATCATTACCATAATTAATGTATGAAGACATGAATGGTGTGACTACTTTGTGTACAACCAGAATTATGAAAATAATTTGCTCCATATGTGTAATATGAATTGTTCCCAAAATTCAGTGTGTGTCAGGTTCACCTGAAGGACTGTGAAAACAGAAACTGTGGTCCTCCATTCAGAATTTCTGATTTAGCAGTCTAGAGTAGGGTTGAGCATATGAATTTATAACAAAATCCCAGGTGAAGCTGCTGCTCTGTTCTAGATTTCATACTCGGAGAACCACTGTTTAAACTCATAGCCTGTAGGAATTTCATAATGATGTTAATGGTATGCCATCAACAATTTTTGCCATTACTAATAATCATAGTGCTTTTTACTTCCCCACAATGTATTCTGGGGGAGAAGAGAGATCATGTAAACCTGTGTGAGCACACAGGAGCACAACCCTCAGATGGACATTATCTACCATAAGGGGAAGCAAAACCAGATCATAAAACCATTGCCCAAGATCAACCATTTATGCTGCAAGATGCCATATTAGGTTCATGCACTGCTCACATGGTGACTGATGATCACTGATGATCACAATCACCAAATGTGGGTCATGAAACATTCAAAGCTCAGAAGTTAGTTCTAACTTCTAAAGCATTCCACAGGAACTCAGGACACAGTTCAGGCTTAAACTACGACTACTGCTTCCAGGCAGGCTTTCATGCACACCTCAACTCAGAAGGTCCCACTGCTCTGTGTCAAGAACAGCCTTTTTCAGAGAAAACCTGGATTCTTCCCATCTTTGATTCTTTGCTTACTTAGGCAGCCATAAGCAGGTCCAGGGTATACTAATGAACACAGCCTCTTAGCCAACTTCAGATTATGCCCAACGTACTCCTCCAGAGCAGAAAGACTAGACCTATGTTCATAAGCATACCTAGAACTTGCATTGTCCTAAACTAAACTGAAGGCAAGATATAGCAAGGATTTTCTTCAAAATCTAATTTCTGGAGTTGAAAGGGAATAAACCCAGATTTCAGTTTTCTCTCTGCAGGATGCCACCCCTCACTCTTGCATACAACATTCCATCTACTTTAGATATTCTCCCCTTTTTGATCCTTTTGCTTTAACACCTGCTTATCTTCCAGGTCTCAGTTTACATGTTTCTTCTTCAGAAAGGGCTTCTTTGACTCTGTGTCTGAGCTGCATGTTCCTCCACAGAGTGCTCAGCTACCCTGTGTGCTCTGCCTTGTGCTGTGACCATTTAGTGACTTATATGTCTTCCCACCCAGACATTAAACCCTACTAGGACAGAAAATCTGTCTGCATCAATCACCAAAATAATCCAAATAATGTCTATATTGCCACGTAAAAATGAGGACTCAGATGTTTCTTTGAAATTAAAAAAATGAATGAATAAAAAGTTAACAGCAAGGAGTCACATGAAAAAAAATAGTCAAATAAAAAAAATAAGAAACTATAATGTCACTTTCTTTGGTTAAGATGTGTTGGAACACTAGATTACAGTTCTGGCAATATTGAGGAAAACAAATGATATAAAAAAGGGAAAGTAAGAGATTTTCCCATCTTTTGACTCAACCAACAGAACAAAGCATTACTTGTTCCTTTCACAAAGTATCAAGCTTCTTATTTAAATTAAAAAAAGTAAAGCTTTCAGGAAACCTCACCATGCCCTAGAAACTGTCTCCTGCCATGTGAGGGGGCACATTCATACTGGAGAAAATCCACCACTTGTGGAAGAACTTTCATTGTAACACAGAAACAATATTACAGAAATGGAAAGTTTCTTATGTTAAAATAAAACCTGAGTACAAGGACAAAAATAATACAGGAAACATTTTAAAAATAAACTTCCCTCTGAGCTCACAAAAACACTGATAAGAAATGACTTTTAACATTCAAACCTTGTATGATAGTCTGAAAAATGTAACTATAAAGGTTTTGGTAGGGTAGGATGGTCACTTCTGGGGGGGGATGATGGATCAAAGCAGCAAGGAGAAGCAAGTATACATTCTGCTTCTTTGCAAGTATAAGAAATCCAATTTTTATAGCAGTTATTGCAAGAAGCCATTTGTACAAGGAGCACAGTATCCCCTATTGTGGTGATCATGCAGAGAATAAAGAATAAATTTCCTATCTTTTTTTTTAATTTTTTATTTTTTTTATTGCTTGTTCACAACATTACAAAGCTCTTGACATATCATATTTCATACGTCAGATTGAAAAATTTCCTATCTTGACTACTATAGAGAAGTTGTTTCCACAGATACCTGATCTTAACAACCAATTAGGCAAATATGAGTATTCCCAAAGTCTACATGTATTACATCTCTGAAATTACAAACTTCTTACTGCTTAAAACCACAGGCTGTTAGGGCAAGGACAGACTTAAACCATTTTCTCTGGGGAGCCCTCACCCAGGCCAAGGTAGTTCAACAGGGATTTCCCTTTCTTTCCTCAACACTGATAATCCCCAGTTTACTGAAGACTTATGAGGTATTCAACAAAGACAATGGAATCACATCAGCTTCTTTTATTGATCACTATTTTTAAAAAAAGTGACAGGGTCTCACTATGTTTTCTAGGTTGGCCCCAAACTCTTGGGCTCTAGTTGTCCTCTGCCTCAGCTTTCCCAGGACTACAGGCTCCATCCATACCTAGGAATAATTACTATGTTTTAACATTTTGTATAAGTGTAATTTGTAATATAGGAATCCTAATAAGCCCAAGAACTGGTTCTGGTTTAACAATGATGCTGGACTGAACATCATTTAATCACTCCTGAGGACTGCAATGTCCTTGGGAGTCTTGGTAGTTGCCTCAGGGTCCTGATCCCAGGTCTCCACTGTGTTAAAGGCTGCAGACATTCTGGTGCCTGGAAAGCTCTGGTTTGTAGAACATGAGTGGTTATTTGACATATCTCAAAGAAAACCCTCTCACTTTGGAAGGTAAAAGGGCCATTTTACTTTAGTGATACCATGGAAAGACAACCTGATTTCTTAGAAAGGAAATTCCAGAAAAACAAGTTTTTCATACATATATAATGTTCTTTTGCATAGATCATTCTGGTGCTACCAGTATGACTGGGATTGAAGGCATGTTGGTCTCTCCTCACTGAAATGATAACCACCCTGTCTAAGAACCATTAGGTAGGAGAGACTAGTCAGGAAAAGGGACAGTTGGTGAACATAACAGAGCTTTCAAGACCCTAACCCTGGCCTAGGGCTACAGAAGTCATTGGCATCTCCACTCAGGTGAAAGGAGCAACCTGGGCTCTGCACAGTCTTTTCACTGGGCAAGAGCAGAGTATGTCCAAACTCTATTTCATGACCAGTGAGCTGAGCAGAAGGCAGGCCCAGCCAGTTGGTCCCTCAGGCCAGGGCAGGAAGTGAGTTTCTCTTACCCTGGTGGGTGGCGCTGCAGGGCTAACACCAAAAATTCATCCAAAGGAAGGCATCCAGGTCGAGCCAGCAGACTTCTCTCCGCAGGTTCCCGAGTAACAGCTGCTCCCTGTAAGTATCAACAGGCAAGGTGCAGAGACAATGGGGTTTGAGAACCAGGCAACATGAGAGCAAAGCCCAGGGAGATAATGGAAAGGATGAAGAAATGGGCAATGGATTGAGACACCTCTGGACTCATATGTCATTAATCTTCTGTGTGACCACAGGCAAGACATTTAAACTTGCTAAGTCTTATTTTCAACACCCATAGCATTAGGATAACATGATATTTCTCATTGGGTGTCAGGAGGCTTAAATGATATAAAATGCATTTTGGTCAATAGTAACTACTAAATTTTAGATCATATTATTAGATCAAAACCAGCATCATTATTATTGTTTAAAACAGTTGCTTAAAAAATGAACTCCTAACAAGTCATAGAAAAGAAACTTGTGGATGGAATGATAAGTACTACTAAAAATTCCAGGGGTGATATGGGCACATTTTCAAGACCTGCCACCCCCCAGGATTTTTGCTAGGGTGTGGACCAACATGGAAGAGAAGCAGTGCCCCTTGAGGAATCTGGCCCAGATGAGAGGTCATCCTACCCACCTGACATCAGCCTCTACTCCCAACATCGCCTTAAAGCAGGCCAGCCCACTCAGAAGCAAGCTGCCTCCTTCCAGCCTGAATGACTTTTTGGTGTCATTTTTAAAGAGTTGAATATGGATGCTAACTGAACAGAAATGACAGTGAAAAGTTCCAGGTTCAATACACTTGTAAAGATTCATTTGCATCTTCCTGGAACCTCATTTCTCCGCTGCCATCTGTGGAGCAGGGAGATGTAGGCAGGCTCCAAGTGGCTGAGAGACAGCCTCTGATTGTCCATGGCAACACAGCCTCAGAGAAAGTGCTGGGAGGTAAATGTGTGGGAGCCAAGATAATGCTATTAGCTCTTCCTGCTTGAATGCGTCAGTATGATCTGTGCATCAACAGCTCAGGAAAAACACCCTTATAACCTTCTACAGCAATCTCAAGGCACAATCCCATTCCTTTCAGGGAAGGGACTTGGCTGATGAATTGATTCACTGGCAAGAATTGCAAAGGATGATGCAAATCCCTCTCCACCAGTTCATTTCTTAAAGTTGCTCTTTCAGAAAGCCTATCTGGACTGAATTCATAAAAGCCCCCAAATCCTTGGAATTCCTGAGGCTGCTCCGCCAACTACTATATTTACCTCCTAACTCCTCCTCTTCCTCCACTTATTTGGTCTTTGACAAAGTTCTATCTTTAATGAGTCTCTAAAGGGTAGGAATCAGTTTACTTTCCATATATGACCCAGCTAAAAGCCTACTGTGGAGTTGAGAAGCAATATCATAGAACAGTTCAGAGCTTAGGTCTAGGGCCAGTCATTCAAGGCTTAATTTTGAGCTCAGCCATTGACTACTTGTGCCTTAAAGATTGATCACAAATCTTTTGATCCTCCTACACTCACACATGGGCATTATTCCTTTCCCTCTGAGTGCAGGCTAGTCTTAATGATTTGCATCTAATAAATAAAATATGGCAAAAGTAATAGGCATTGATTTTGAGGTGAGGTTATAAAAAGGGAGAAGTTTCTGTCTCTCATTTTATTGCTCTAGAGTCACATGCTCTGCAGAAGCCAGCTACCATGAACCAAACGTTTAGTGGAAGAACTGATGCTATGGAAGATGAGTCCAAAAACTCTGCCCAGAGAGTCAACCTGGGGTACTCAGAGGCCCATGAATTAATAAGTTAATATGTGAGAGCCTATATATTGTTGCTGAGTTTTAGAGGGAAGTTGTTTGTTTAATCCAGGTTCATCAAAATTCTTATAATCTCTCATGAATGAAGGCAATATTGAATGCCTTTGGGTTGAACCAAATTTCTAGGCCCAACTTACGTTAGTGAAGATTACATTAGTGATGACATGAAGATTCTCAGGTGGCTTATGGAGAGGCCCATGTCCAGAATCTGAGGTCTGCCAGCAGTCATGTGAGCAAGCTTAGAATCAGTTTGTTCCCAAATAAACCTGTGGATGACTGCAACCCTAACCAATATCTTGACTTTATGAGAGAACCAGAGAATGAAGGGTCTAGCTAAGCCACTCTGGGATGCCTGCCCACAGAAACTATGACATAATCAATGGTTTTATGATAAGTCACCAAGGTTAGGGAAATTTGTAGTGCAGAAATAGATAACTAATGACCAGGTGATATAACCTAAGATCCAATTTCCTTATGTGAAAAATTGGGATAATTACAATTATGAAAATCCTGTGAGACAATAAATGAAAATCACTTAGCTCAATGTTTGGCACATCATGAGAGCTTAGTAACTGAAATGTGCTATTACCATCACTATAGGGATTAGTACTGTGCAATACTAAAAAGCCTAGGCTTCAAGGTTACTAAATTTGGATTCAAATCCTTGCAATGCCACCTAAGAGCTATAAAAGTGTAGGCAAATCACTTAGTCTTACTGGGTCTCCAACATCAGCACTTCCACCCTCATTGTGAAGACAAAATAATGTATATTTAGAGCTTAAACTACAAACAAACTGCTCAGTCATTGACATTTAAACAATACTACTTCATCATCATTGATGCATTTAGTGATATGAACAAAGACCCAGGAAGAAACAAAATGCAAAGTACACAAAACCCTAAGTGGCCATCAGAAGGTGTGAGCCCATTCTCTCCTGTGGTCCTCTGAACCAGTTTATGGGTGTGTGCTCCCAGGGACAATTTGTTTTTGACCTTGAAGATTCAGCTCAGGCTTTAGCTCCTACCCCAAGTTTTCCTCTATCTGTCTCTATGCTCTTAGAATACCCTAACAGTCCCCCATGGTGGCACTGAAATTTTACCCTATAGTTATCCTTCACATCTGTCTACCCTCCTCCCCAGTCAGAGAATTCCTTAGATGAGAGACCACCTCACCAGAGCCCTTGTGGCACTAGCATCTACCTCACTGCCTGGCAACTAGTGATTTCTCTACAGAAGTGTGTCAGATGAGTGAATTAATAAGTTAATATGTGAGAGCCTATATATTGTTGCTGAGTTTTAGAGGGAAGTTGTTTGTTTAATCCAGGTTCATCACAATTCTTATAATCTCTCATGAATGAAGGCAATATTAAATGCCTTTGGGTTGAACCAAATTTCTAGGCCCAACTTACATTAGTGATCAAAAGAGGCTATAAAGACATAAATACTTACTACATCAATGCAAAAGCTCATGTATAAATGCCAAAATCATTGGGTGAAATAGTGAGGAATGATGTAAATGGTCATGTCTAAAGCTCCATAAAATTACTTCTTTAAAAATATATCTTTCATTCATGAAAATGTTTACTATTGCCCACCATGTGCCAGGATCTGGGCTCGGTGCCAAGGACCCAGATGAGTATTGCCTGCTGTCATGGAACCAACAGTTTAGTGGAAGAACTGATGCTATAAAAGATGAGTCCAAAAACTCTGCCCAGAGAGTCAACCTGGGGTACTCAACAATCTCCTGAAGATACTTGCCTTATGTTTAGTCTTCAGTGAAGTCATTACAACCTAAACCCTTCCTTCTCCATTAAAATGTCTTTCTACCAATTGCATTTCTACATATTAGAAATAAACTGTTAAAAATTTGAATTTAAAGGTGCTGAAAATAGCATAAAAATTTAATTTCTGTTCTTTCAAGAAAATGAAGGTTACTCAAAAATTAAGGATAAATCTGACAAAAGCTATGTAATTCCCATACATGGACAACTATAAGTCATCAGAGAGAAAGGCAGGTTTGGTGGCACATGCCTATAATCCCAGCAGCTCTGGAGGCTGAGACAAAGGATCACAATTTTAAAGCCAGCCTTAGCTACTTAGTGGGTTCCTAAGCAACTCAGCAAGCCACTGTCTCTAAATAAAATATAAAAAGGGTTTAGGGGGACTGGGGCTGTGGCTCAGCGGGAGAGCACTGAGTTGAATTCTCAGCACCACATGTAAATAAATGAAATAAAGGTATTGTGTCTACCTACAACTAAAATACAAATTTAAAAGGGTAGGGTAGGCTGGGGATTGTGGCTCAGTGGTTAAGTGCCACTGGGTTTAATCCCTACCAAAAAAAAAAATCAGTGAGAGGAATCAAAGTAAATATGAATGAAAGAAAATACATGGTATGTTCATGAATCAAAAGATTTAGTATTGATGGAAATTCTCTTTAATTGACCTAGAGATTAAATATAACTCTAATCAAATCTGCATACCTTATTTGTAGAAATAAGTAAGCTGATTCTTAAATTAAAAGGACTTTAGAATCAGAGGTTGTGAGGGGAATGGGAAAAAATAAGGAGAGAAATGAATTACAGTAGATGAGGTAGAGAGAGAAGATGGGAGGGGAGGGGAGGGGGATAGTAGAGGATAGGAAATGTAGCAGAATACAACAGTTACTATTATGGCATTGTGTAAAAATGTGGATGTGTAACTGATTTGATTCTTCAATCTTTGTAATGTTTTGAATAACCAATAAATAAAAAAATAGAATAAAAAAAACTTTGAAGAACAAAACTGGAAAACTCATACTATCTTGACTTACTATAAAGTTAGTAACCAAGGCAACATGGTATTGGTATAAAGACAGACAAATTGAAAAATGGAACAGAACAGATTCCAGAAATAGACTAATACATATATTATTATTATGTGTTAATTAATTATTTACAACAATAGTGAAGTACTTTGATGGAAGAAGAATCTATCCAATAAATGGTATAAAACAACTGTATATTAACATGCAAAATGAATGAAACTTGATTCTTAACTCTCATACCATATTTTTTTAAAAAACCAACTACTCAGAATGGACTATAGACTTAAATGTAAAATCTAAAACTTTGAAACTTCAAGAAGAAAATACAGGAGAAAATCTTTGTGATGTTAGGCGAGACAAAGATTTTTTTTTTAAGATACAATACAAAAAAATTATAACAACAAAACTGAAAAAAGATAATAATTTCTGTACTTTCAAGTATAGCCATTATGAAAAAGAAAATGGAGATTACCCGAAAAATTAAAAGTAGTACTGTTATACAATCCAGCAACCCCATTACTGAGGATATATCTCAAATCAGTATGTAGCAAATATACCCTGCACTCCTGTATTTACTGCAAATTATTCACAATAGCTAAAAGATTAGAGTCATCCTTTGTCCATCAATGGATGAGGAGATAAGAAAAATGTGGTGTATATGCACAATGGAATATCACTCCAGCTTTATTATTTACAGCATAGTTGGATCTGAAGGACATAAGTGAAAGAAGCCAGGCCAGAACAACATATATTGCATGATCTCTCATAGATGCATAATCTTGAAAAAGCAAACTTCTAGAGGCAGAGTAGAATAGTGGTTCCTAAGAGATGAGGGGAAGGAGCAGGGTTGGAGGGAGTATTGATCAAAGATACAAAATTTTGGTTAGATAGGAGGAATAAGCTCAAGAGCTCTGTTGTACAATATAGCAACTATAGTTAGTTGTATTGTATTGTTGCAAATCAATAGAAGAGTAAATTTTAAATGTTCTCACTCTAAAAAATGATAAGTATGTGAGGTAATGCATAGGTTAGCTAGCTTAATTTAGCTATTTAACAATGTACACATATTTCAAATCATCCTGTTGTACATGACAAATACATATAATCTTTCCTTATTAATTCAAATTATCAAAAATAATTTAAATCTGCTCTTCCAAAGATACTGTTAAGAAAATGAAAAGATAAGGCAGATTGGGAGAAAATACTACAAAGTTAAGAAGTAACATGTAAACTAAGAAGAAAATACTTGAAGTACATACATACAGAGGCCTCATCTCTTTAATGTAGAAAGGGCCCTTTAAAACTATTAATAAAAAACACAATCTCACAGAAAAATGGGCAAGGACATAAAAAGAGATTCCCCCCAACAAAAATACAAAGGACAATAGTCATATGAAACTGAGATTAATCTCACAACTAAAGCAATGAAAACTAAAACAAAATGTCATATTATAAAGAATATTTGGCATAGAAATGTTTATAATACAAAAAATGGAAAATACTGCAAAGTCCACCAAGAGAGGACAATTAAATACATAGGTACAGAAAACACAAATACTATGTACCCATTACAATTTAAATGCTGGTTTCACCCATGTTGATATAACATTAAAAGTAATCTATGGCACATGGTTCAATCTGTATAACAAGAGCGTTAATCTGAAAGTATACATTTTCATCTATTTGTGAGTAAGTGTACAGAGATAAATGTTGGAAAGAAAACTCACCAAAATAGTAGCAGTGATTGTCCCTGGGAGAGAGTTCAGGTGACTTTAACTTTATTTTTACATTGTAGCATCCTTTAAATAAACTACAATGAGCACATACTTCTATTGTTAAAGAAAGCTAAATTACTTTTATTTAGAAAAAAATAATAAGATGTTTCAATGCAAAATTTCAACAACAACAAAATTAAAAAGGGCATTAAGTTGCAGCCAGACAAATGGCTAGCCAGGCCAAGGCCCTCTCCTTGAGGCTGCACCTTCCTCTGACCAGCACTGGACACATGGGAAGACAACTAAGTATATACTATCAGATACACAGGCAAAGCTAGGTACAGAAGGACAGAGTTCACAGAGGGTTTGGAGGGTGAGGATGACTCAGTGAAAACATAGGTTCTACCACACTAACAGTGGTGATGTCAGGACAAATCACCTCAATATCCTTCTTTGTAGATCAGGGTAATAACTTGTCTCTACCTCTTGGGGTGTGAAGTTTAAATGAGATAAACATGTGAGCTGGGCATGGTGGTGTACACTGTAATACCAGTTACTTGGGGTGAGGGGGGATGATGGGGAGGATGGTGATGTGGGGGTAGGGGTAAAGCAGGAGGATTGCAGCCTAGGCAACTTAGAAAGACCCTGACTCAAAGTAAAATAAAAATTCTAGAAAGGTCTGGGTGTGTAGCTCAGTGGTAGAGTGTTTCCTCAGTGTTTGCAAGGCCCTGGTTTCAATTTCCAGTACCATGAAAATAAAAAGCTATGTATGTGACACCCTCACTTAGGGCGTAGCCCATAACCTGCACTTAAGATCAGCTGTTTATATTATTATCTGGGACATTTGTGACAGTTGTTCACATTGCCATCACTCTATTCCCCATGATCCAGGGTCATAGAATAGAGTGTAAAGAAGGAACTTCAAACCTCAGAGAATCCCAACATCAAGTTTTGGGCAACAAAACCTATTGTTCTCTATCCCTATTGAAATTTCTTGGAAGAAGCAGGCAAAGAGGATGGCAGCCAGCTAGAGAGGGCAGGAGGACGATTAAGTAAGGGCCTAAATAATATCCTGTTCTACCCACTGTGTCATCCTCTTCTCCTAACTTCCCTCGCAAGTTGCCTGAGACCTTCCCCCAGACAACACCGTGTTAGGATCCCAGAAAGACTGATAAATTGCTACATCCCTTTCTCTGCAAATAAGGGACCTGAGGGCCAGAGGAAAGAACCCTACAGAGAACCAAGCAGTCAGCAAGGACCCAGCTCTGCCTCTCAACCAGAGGGTCCCCTCCTGTGCTCATCCTTCCCTCTGCTGGCTGCTTCTTCACAAGTTCTCATTTCCCCTACTTCCTCCCACTACTTCATTATCTGTTGGGATTCTTCAAGGCCCCTTCTCTTCTCTGGCAGCCCTAATGGTCCTTTACATCCCTCTCTGTGGTGAGAGAGGAACCAAACTGGGACTTTTCTGATTCGAACAATAGTACACTATAAGAATGTTCTCGGCTATCACTAAGACCAAGAGAGCCATCCCTCTTCTAATAGGAAGGAAGCACAAACCGTGGCATGAAATGAAAAGGTGGGGCAGGATGGAAGAGTTGAGTTATTCTCACCCCTAAGGACACTGGAAGTTTCCTTGAAACTCCTAGGAAAGGAAGACCCTAGAATAGAGTGCTACTAGCCAGAGGAACCAGCAGACTCTGTGTCCTAGGTCTTAAATGCAACCAAGATGCAGGCAAGATAGGCAGGGGTGAGGAAGGATGTGGAGTGTGAGTGAAAAAGCATTTTTCTAGGATGTGGTCGGACTCTGGGCAGTGGCCAGGCTGGGGCTAACCTTAGGCAGGTTTACTGGAGTTCTGGGCTTGGTTCTAGGGTTCTTAATCAAGAGTCTCTGATCCGGGGGGAGCAAATGGTATTTAATGGCCTCGATGAGGAAGTCCTTACAGGTGTTGTTATTCTTTATCAAAGCCTCTTTTTCAACTGTCTAGAGGAAACAATCCTCTGGTAACACTGGAACAGAGCCTGGCCCCATTTGGTCAAGCTGTCTCTGGGGTGGGTCATTCCTGCATTCTCTCATTCATTTCTACATCATCTCATCTCACAGCCAAAGAGAAAGATCCACAAAGTTACAACTTAGTGCTCACCTCCTGGATTTTAAGGGCACAAGTATTAAGTGATCAAGCTCTGGCCTAAGACAGGGATGCAAATCACAGCTGCACCACTCATCTCTGATTTTCAGTTCTCATCTGTAAAACAGGTGTATTAAAAGCACCTAAAACCCCATTAGTTTTGTTTGCTTGTACGTTGAGGTTTACATGAATTTATACAAAATAAAAAATAAGGATTTGCCTGAAAATCTCTTCCCACATTCCTCTTGGTTTGAATGCTTTATAATGTGTAGGGCAAATGGTCAGAGATCTGAGAGAAGAGGGAGGGAAGGAAACAAGAAAGACGACAGGATCCAAGGGCCAAACTTTGAAGGATTGGTAAAATAAGATTGTCAAGATGGTAATTCATTTTCTTATAGCAAAAGTCTTAGGGAGAAAACTAGCCAGTGAGGCTCTGAATACTGACACAAGTGCAGAAAGAATGTCCTATACAAAATCCCATCTACTGACCTCATCTGCCCCATCTACGCTGGGATCTCGCTTCTCTACCTGTTATTCAGACCTCAGGACCTAAGCAGGACTTCAGCTAATGCAAGCCTACATGCTCCATGAGTAGGCAAGGGTGCATTTTGGCACTCTGGCTCTCAAATCGCATCTCTTCAGCCCAGCTCACATCACTATGTGACATATCTGGAATGAACAGCAGGGTCTTCTGAGGCCACTTGATGGTGGGAAACATCAATTCCATTCAACAGCTAACACTGATTGGATGTCTCCTGGTTGGGCAGCCCTGTACTGGTCCCCAGGAAGAAAATGATGAATAAGACAAGGTTTCTGACCTGAGGATTTGACCTGATTCACGTCCAATCACAGAATGAGAAAGGGCTCCCACTTCAACCATCTCATCCCTCCAAACAATCAGCACAAGGCCTGGCTTAGCCTCTCCTTGGACCCTATCTATTGCTAAGAATGAAAATAGAGCCAGGGTCATCATCCACTGGGAAACACTGGAGCTGGCAGGAAAAAGAAGAATTGGCAAGTCAAAGCCTCTGCCACCTCTGGGCATCTTCTTCCCCAAGAAAACTCCCTACAGCCTTGAAAGATATTTTTTTTAACTTTCCCATTAGGGGCCTAAACCAGGATGGTACAAATCATGAATTTAGGAGTTAAAAAATAAAAGGAGTGGGAGAAATGAAAACTGCTCAAGCAGCTACTTTTCCCAAAGAATTCATTCAGCTTGAACTAAAAGCTCCCCCCAGAGAGTTTATAGGTACAGAGTTTCAATGTGGAATGATGAAAGTTTTTGGAAATGGAGATGGTGATGTTTGTGCAGCACTGTGAATATAATAAATGCCCTGAATCATACACTCAAAAACAGTCAAAATCACAAAGTTTGACAGGTATGGTAGAACACACCTATAATCCCAGTGGAACAGGAAGCTCAGGTAGGAAGATCAAGAATTTAAAGCCAGCCTCAGCAACTTAGCAAGGTCCTGTCTCTAAATAAAATATTAAAAAGGGCTAGGGATGTGTCTCAGTGGTTAAGCGTAAGCACCTCTGGGTTCAATCCCTGGTACAAAAAAAAAAAAAAATCACAAACTTTATGTTAAATATGTGTATGTGTTTATTATCAAAACATAGCATGTTATAAATTTATAATATCTAAAAATGCTTAGTAAAAGCCTAATTAACTTTAGCTATTGTGAGGCGCAGATGTCAGGCAGTGTTGTTTGCAAGAATTTTCCCTCTCTCCCTTCCTGTTACATCATGGTCAGCCATCACCAGCAGGTCTGAAGTTTCAAGGGTGAATGAATGATGAAGAAACATTCTTTCCCAAAACTGTTTACCCTGTGAGGCCTAATAAAAGTCCTTTTAGAAATGGAGTCCCACACAACAGTTCTCACACCCAGTGCCTCTGACCTCCTCCTTTTCCAGGTTCAGACCGTATTTTGCCATTATAATCCAGGAACTATCTCCTAATATCTTTGTTAAGTTTCAGTCGTGGACACTTATTTGAGGTCTCTAAGTCCCACTGGAACCCAGGTCCCTGACTGCCCACCCTGCCTTCAGTCAGTTTCCCACAGGACAGTGGGAAGACCTATTGTGACAATGAGAGGAAAGTTCAGTCCCTCTGCTTCCCTTTCCTACAGCAGGGATACCATGCCACCAGGTGGCACTAGTATCCTCCAAGGTAGCATACAGGACCCCTATAAAGGCTTCAAGGGTGTCCCTTGGTGCTGCAAAGAAGGCTGAGGAGTACAGATTCAGAGGACATTGTACTGACCGTTTAGGCCTATGGCCAGCATCGTCAGGAACAGAGGACTTTACAAGTGCTCACAAGAACAGGGGTATGGGAGTATGGGAGGGGGTATGGAATAAAATGAACATTACCCTAGGTACATGAATGACCGCATATATGATGCTACTCTACATTGTGTACAATCAGAGAAATGAAAAGTTGTGCTCCCTTTGAGTATAATGAATCAAAAAATGCATTCTGTCTTGTATAACTAATTAGAACAAATTTAAAAAGGGGAAAAAGTGCCCTCAGATTAAAGAGGACATCCCAAAGGACACAGAAATAACTGGATGGGACCTTCACTGCCAACACTTGGAAAAACTCAAACATCAAAGAGAATAATGAAAAAATGAGATCAGGGCTGCTCTGGTGGGGTGGGGTTTCAGGAAATGACTAGGGAAGAGGCCAAAGATTTTTTTGTGGTAATGAGTATGTATCTCTATAGGGTAGACCCTATATGTCATACACATTTGTCAAAACTAATCAGATTGTACATTAATATCTGTACATTTCACTGTGTGCAAACCATACCTCAACAGAATCTTAATTTTAAAAATATAGTAATGGATTACAATACAATAAATTTTATAAAGAAACCATTAATTCCTAGGATAATTTGAAAAGTATCAGAAGGGCTCTTCTTTAGAAAAGTGGTAAATGAGAAGGAATGACAAAATTAGAAAAACAGTATTTTGCAAAACCACCAATGTGATAACTGATTCAGCAAGGATCACCAATGAAAGCTAGAATCAAAAGTTTTTGTGAAACAAGAAATTCACAAACTATCATCCCAAAGATTTATGTACATAGCGGGGGAAAGATACCCTCAAACAGGACGAATATCACCTTAAACAAGGGACAAACTTACCACCAATAATAGGACAAACTGATTGTGATTTAATGGAGAGGACACAGCAGCACAAATGTGTACTTTTCTGATAATGTTTAACCTGAATGTTATAGTACAGAGACAATCAGACAAATCAGTTTGGAGCCTCTACAAGATGGTTGGGCTGAATTCTTCAAAATGTAATATAATGAAAAATGAAAAAGAATCAGGGGGATGGTTATAGATTAATGAGATTTTGAGGCATGAGACATGATAACTAACATTTGGAAATACACAAACCTTTGGATTATGGATTAAAAAGAAATAGGGGGATCATTAGGAAAATATGAATACTGATTATTTTGTAGACAACACTACTGTTATCAATGTTAAATTTCTTTGGCATAAAAATGATTTTATGGTTAGAAAATAATGTGTGGGAGGTGCGTACTAAAATATTTAGGAGTGAAGTATCATGATATCTACAATTTACTGCTAACCGGTTCATCAAAATGAGACATCAAGTCTCTAGAGAGAAAAAAAATATTAACTACTGAATTTCAGTAAAAAGTATGTTGTGTGCATTCTTTCCAACTTTACAATATGTTCAATGTTTTCAAAATAAAACTGAAGAAAAAAAGATAAATTATGAGGGAAAATGATAGATGTGGCAATAAAATTTGCAACCTGCCATAAAGTTGAAATAAAAGCTTATCTACTAAGAGAAAAAAAATTCCAATTTCTCTTAACTTATTTTTTCTTTATGTTTGCTACATTAATAATGCTTTGCACCTAAAATACTTAGTTCTATTTCCTAGATACATCTTAAGTCAGAACAGGCATAACTTTAATTGAGCAAGGAATCATAAAGTTACCAGAAAAGTAAAAAAGGGAACAGAGACAAATGGTAAGGAGAAGTTGATCAGTGGATACGAAGTTAGATTGGAGTAAGAAACTCTGGTGTAGCAAGCACTGTACAGTAGGGTGACTATGGATAATGGACTATACATTTCAAAAAGCTAGAGAACAGGGCTGGGGATGTGGCTCAAGTGGTATGTGTGAGGCACTGGGTTCAATCCTCAGCACCACATAAAAATAAATAAATGAAATAAAGGTATTGTGTTCAACTACAAGTAAAAAATAGATTATTTTTTAAAAAGCTGGAGAACAGGATTTTGAATCATAAAGAATCATGAAATTTTGAATCATAATGAAAAGATACTTTGAGGAGACAAGGAAGTTTACCATGAATTAAACATTATACAATGTATACATGTTTCACATGGTGTGCCATAAATATTTTGTTGTTGTTTTTATGGAACATAGCAAAAGGAAAGGAGAAATGTGTGTCCATATGTGTGTGTGTGTCTGTCTATGTAGTTGGCTCACATTTCTGAATAAAATAACCTATATCCTGATATAAGCATATAAACACCATGGAAATCATGCTTGCTTAGAACATTTAAAAAATACAAACTTTCCTACAATTATGGTCCTTACCCTCATAGCATTGTTTTGTCAATGTGTTTTACCCACCAGCCCTTTATTAAAAGATCCATGAGAACAGGGACCTTGTCCTATGTGCTGGCACATAATATATACTCAAATACTATTTTAATGAATGAATGGACACATGAGTTCTCAATAAGTCGATAGGGAGCAGAGTGGGACCTTCACAGGCTACAGCAGAGAACATGACTGGGAACTGCACTTGTGTCAGTACTCAGAGCCTTACTGGCCAGTTTTCTCCCTAAGACTTTTGCTATAAGAAAATGAATTACCATCTTGAAACAGGGATTTTTAAACAGAAAACACAAGAAGGAAAATCAAGAGAAATGACAAAGGCCAAAGACCTCCCCTGCCCTCTAGTTCACCTATCTGTCCTATTCTCTGCAAAAATATTAGAATGATTCCTGTATCCTCAGCTAGTTCAGGCCAGAGTCCAGCCTGTCTGCTTCATCACTCTCTCAGACAACATGTGCTGAGCACCTCCATGGTGCCTCCCAGGGCATGTGTCAGCATTGTGCATGACACAAAGATAACCACAGGATCCTCAGCTTCAAGGAGAATGAGTTCAGTGGAGGATGAGAGTCCAGGAAACAGTGAGCAATGTTGGAAGAAGCATAATCTCTGAGCTGTGGGAGAGGCCCAAATAGGACTGGGGGTGCTAGGGAAGCTGGGGGGCATGAGGTCACTACCACTCCCAGCCCCTGCTAGGCACTGAACCCCAGGTTACACCAATAGCCCCAACCAACATGGGCACTGGAAAAAAAACTTCCCCCTGACAAAAGCCCAAGTCAACATTTATTACTAGCAGTAGTAACAGTAATTGTAGTTGTAGCAGTGGGGACAATAATAATAACAGCAATAATAGTATCTTACAATAGCAAACATGTCCACTGTTCTAGGCATTTCTCAAGTGTTATTTCATTCTTATAACATCTCTACAGATAGATACTACACAGTCACTACCTTTTACAGATGAAAAAATCTAGCTTTAAAGAGATTCTTTTATTTACTCATTCAACAAATACTTTCCGTGTCAACCAGAAGCCTCATACTACTGTAGCAGTGAAAATTAGACAGAAAAAGTCTCGAACTATGTAGTGCATAAATTCTAGTGGGTACTTATTCAAGTAAGGGAGATGGGATTCAAATCCAGCTACTCTGACTATAGAATCCATCCAGTAGAGCAGTGCTACTTTCACTTATCATTAACAATAAAACACCATACATCCCCTAGTTTAAGATGCACAGCTTTTTCCCACTTTCATGTCTGAAATTTATAATATATTTGAAAGAAATATGTGGGCTGCCGGAAGAGAAGTAAGTCATGATATAGCTCATATTGCTATTCAAGTAAGGATTTAGATGAACACGGGTTATTTGATTATGAACTCAGTTGATTTTCTTACAAAAATTAACACTATCTAGAGTTGAATTTTCACTTAAATTAACATCCTAACATTATTTCAAACACATTCCCAAGACCCACTATGAAACAATATTGAAAGAAAAAGCTATCGAAAGTACAAGAGATCACTTATCACATGCAATATGATTAAAGGGAGTAGAAATCACAAAATCTGGAATAGACACAGAATCTTCAAAGCCTAAAGGATGAGTATTCAGATGACAAACATCTAATTGTCAGAAGTCTTTAGCTATTTAGCTTCCAGCAATACTTGATCTGTCAAGGGAAAATAAAACTATGGATTTAGTTAATGAGAAATACAGAAAAAAACCTACTACTCTTTGATATGTTTCAAAATATACTGCCAGTGTAAAGGTACTAAAGGGATCAAAAGCAAATATAATATGCTTTATAAAAAGTATCACATAATTCTAAATTTATACATAATTTCTGACAACCAAACATTTCAGCAGAATTTCATTAATGTGAAAAACACCCATTTTTACTGCAAACTCTGCTTTATACAGAACAAACAACTCATATATAAGCATATTAATTAATTAGAGCCACTAGAAACAATTTTTAAGAGTGTACATTTAAAGTCATATTTCCAAAAAGATTCAGTTAACTCAAAGGCATATTTTAACATTATCAATGACAAAACTGACACCATTATTATTATCAATGGTGTCTCAAAATGGAGAATTATGTTAATTATGTCAACTTCAATTTATTCGGTACCTTCCAAACACTATGTGGTATTTTACATCCATCATCTCTAATCCTCATAACAACTCAATAAAGGAGGTACTACTAGACTGCCTGTTTTATATTTCAGGAAACCAAGGCTTAAAGAAACCAATGACTTCTCAAGGTCATGCAGTCAATAAGCAGATATCGGAACCAGGTCTGCCTCAGTCCAAAACTCCAATTGTCTACAGGTCACCAGATTGCCTCTCCCTAACAATTCACCTGATCCAAACGGCAATCCTACCACAGCAAGTACAGATTTTTTTTAAAAAATGGGTTTAAGCTTTTAAATTTTTTTATTACTTTGTTTTTTGTTTTGTTTTCATTTTTGATGTGGTGGTGAGGATTGAACAAGTGCCTTGCACATGCTTGGCAAGCATTCTATCACTGAGCCACAACCCTAGCCCTATAGACCCTTTCTTGAAGAAAACTTACTTATGATCTCAGAGCAGGATAGGCCAGCATGAATTCAAGGTAGGAGGGGGACAGCCAACACAAACACTTCTGAACACTCTTTTGTTTATATGACTTCTTCTGTTTCTCAGTTTATAGTTGAGAATATGCTCAAACAGGCTCCAAATTTACCAACTGCCTCATCATTCACACAGCCAATTAACTGACTGGTTCATTCCTTCCAAATGTGCCAATTTGGAAGCAAAACCCAGAGATGACAGTAAATACACTTGGAAAGAAGCAAAGGCATTCACTTAGTTTCTGAGGTTAAAGCAGGAAAGGAACTATGTATGACCTGGCCAGAGCACTGTTTTCCCTGGAGGCACTGTTTCATATCAGAGATACTAGAAGAAGAGGCCTCCTCCCCATGGAGGAGGAGCTTGCTGTGCTAGTCAGTTTCTGGGGTTTCACTGGAGGAAATAATCAGGGCCCACAGTTGTGCTAGTCACTTTTGGGGATGCATTGGAGGACTTGAGGACCAACAAACAACTGCTCTTCTTCTCAATCAAACCTTCCCAGCATGAAAGGTAGGTACTTGTGAATATGTCCCCATTCTCTAAACTCATGCCCTTGGGCAGTTTGGTGTGATGTAAAATCTTTTTCAAGTGTTTTTCCTTGAATATTATCTCAGGAAAGGACCTTAAGTTGGGATGTTAACAGTGGACTAAGATGATTCAAGAAATATTTACTGCAGATGAAGAAATAAGATTAGGTACCTAATAGTTGGGTATAGGAAGTAAGATTAGCTTAGAACTAACTACAATAAAACAGAAGGACAAGGTGATTGTTATCCTGTTATATTAGAGGAAGAAATTGATTCCAGGTGCAAGGTCAAGAATAAACTCATCTGATGCTCACTGAGCACCAGTACAATACAGTACCAGGCATTTTTTGTACAATATTATCCCATTTAATCACCTCAAAGGCTCTGAAGAATCTGTTCTAATACCATTATTCTCACTTTACTAGTAAGGGAACATAGGAGAGGCAAAGTTCCTCACTCAAGGTCACACAGCTAATTTGTAAACATTGAAGTGGTTGGCCAACATGGAAGCTTTGGCTATTTTCACTGCAGCAGACTATTTCCCCTGGAGCAAAGAAGTTCTTCCTGGTAGAATAGGAATCAGAACTAGTTTTCCTCTTTTTAACAAGGGTATGACAGCAAAGTCTGCTTCTCAAGGATATGGTAAAAGCTGAATGGACTGAAGATCATAAAGACTTCACACAGAGTTTAACAAACTACGGTGCACAGTAAATAGAAGCAGCTTTGCCATCACCACCATAACTTCTGCCATTTCTTTTTTTATAAATAATTTTTAGTTGTATTTGGACACAATACCTTTATTTGATTTATATATTTTTTATGTGGTGCTGAGGATAGAACCCAGGGCCTCACATGTGCTAGGCAAGCGCTCTACTGCTGAGCCACAACGCCAGCCCCTGCCATTTTTTTAAAGGGTACAGAATATATGATCATTAGTCAGAAACCACCACCAGTTATGTTTTAGGAGGTTGAAAAAAATAGTAAAGTTTTTTTTCTGCCTCTGAATAAAAGATCTTTCTGAACCACGAGTTCATCCCATGTCCACCTCAAAAGTGAGATTCCTGTTTCACCCAAAGCCCACTCCATACCTTCTCTTTTGAAGAAACGGTCAGCTTGTCACTGGATATCAAGCTCCACACCTGGTCCAGACTTAGGCTAAGAAATTCTTTCTCCAGCATCACCTCTGGAAAGTGCTGTACTGTTCCCCCCCAAAAAAAAGAAAAAGAAAAAAAAAGTACTAGTAGTAGTAGTAAAGAAAACAAAGTTACAGCACACTCCAGCTCTTCCAAGAGCCAACGCCATGCCAAACTGTGGACTCAGGCTGGAAGATCTGGGGCCAGGGTGGAGGAAGAGGGAGAGACAAAGAGGAATCTGGCCAAAGGGAAACTGGCTTTTTAATTCAGCAGCACAGGCATCCATCGCCCTGTGTGATCCTATGTTCTGAATATCAACACAGAAAAATATGGGGCAGAGAAATCTGAGGTTATATATTTTTCATGCTCCATGAGATTATAATGGCATTGCAGAGCCCCACTGGGACCTGCCTATATAATTGAGCTCATTTCCCCCTCAAGGCATAAACACCATTGCATTGCCCCTTGCAGCTCAGTCAAACCCAGGTGGATCAGAACAGCTGGTTGGCTAGAAGTCTCTGAGAATTCTTGTAGGTGGTCAACACTACAAGATCAGAAGATGGGATCATAATGTTTTTTTTTTCCCAAAGTCACACCTATTATATTAGTTCTCTGGTTCACTAGCAGTACCAACCTAATACCCAGCTATAAGGTGTAAAGCTTTAAGATGGAAGAGAATTTGGGGACAATTAGAACAAGGCAACACCCACATGCATGAGGTCCACACAAGGAAAACTCCAGGGGCAATTCCTACCCTGACATTTACCTGGGCCCTCTTCCTGCTAGTACTGAGCCTTATATTCAGTGAAATGCCACCTGCTTCAGAAAGAAGGAATCTGTGTTCAAATTTTGGCTTTGCCATTTATGAGTTGTGTCCTTGGGACAAAAGCATCACTTCCCTGGGCTTTACAATCACCTTCTGTAAAATGAAAGTAACACTACCTTTCTTGCTTGTGTCTTACAAGCTTTTCCAAGGTGAACTCACCCAAAGATAGATGATTTCTAGTTTGACAAGCTCTGGGGATCACTGGATCTTTGTCATTTGTCCTAGACCTCACTCCCTTCTCAGTTGTCTCACAACCCTGCACCATGGAGGAACACGTGTGCTCCTTGTCCTCCAAGCCTCCCACATCTTTCTTTGCAACACCACCCAACCTGGTATCATCTTGGATTCTCTTCTGGGCTTCATCACACAATTCTCACTAGAGAGCATCCCTGCTTGGTCTAGCTGGCTTCTTTTTTTAAAACATTTTTCAGTTGTTTACAGACCTTTATTTTATTTATTATTTATAGGTGGTGTTGAGAATCTAACCCAGTACCTCACACATGCTAGGTAAATGCTCTGCCACTGAGCTACAACCCAAGCCCTGGTCTGGCTCCCTCTTAAATGAGATTCAGGGTCCCTCCATCCCAGGGAGGCTCCTGAAATATCAAGTCAGCTGCACTTACATAATGAAAAATAAAATCAAATAATGGGTAAGCCCCTTTCACACTCATCAGCTTCTCAAAAATCAAAGAAATTAAGATGTAATTATTTCTTGCAAAAATCACTGTTAACTTTCTATATGAAGATAACTTCAGACTCTTGTGTGAATTCCCTTTATCCCAGATTCTTTTTTTTAATGTTAACATTTTGTATATTTATTATTTTGTACGTCTTTTAAAAAATTATTCTAATTTGTTATGACAGAAGAATGCATTTCAATTCATATTACACATATATAGCACATTTTTCTGGTTCTACACAACGTACATTCACACCATTCATGTCTTCATACATGTACTTAGAGTAATGATATCATCCCATAAACTTTAAATGTTACTAGTTTATTTTCAAAGATGGAGTTATAAACAATCTTTTTCATCTTTCACTAACATCAACAACAACAAAAGGCTCTCCACTTGCTCCTTGCAAGCCTAATGATCTCTGTCAACACTATTAAAACCTGTCCATCCTGGAACTTGGGAATATGTTTGTACATAACAAGAAAAACCTGGAAGTCAGATTCTTTCTTTTCATGGTGTTGAGGATAGAACCCAGGGCCTCATGTATGCTAGACAAGTGCTATACCATTGAACCACACTCTTACCCTGCTTTTTATTTTATTTTATTCTATTTTATTTTGAGACAGGTCTCGCTAGTTGCTATGACAGACCTCCAACTTGTAATCCCCCTTCCTCAGCCTCCAAAGTCACTGGGACTACAGGTATGCAACTAAACCCAACTTAAAGGTCAGATTCTTCATAAAGAGAAACAACTGCCAGTGTCAGTAGGGTAGGAAGCTGGTCTTTGCTTCTGTAAGTCAACAGGAAAGCCTATAGCTTTCAGGTTCAGAGGAGAGCCCTGCACACTTCAGTAACCTTTCTGGTCCAGAGCCACATCTGGCCTTCCCAGGTTTGTGTTTGGTTGAGTAAAGAACTATCATTTGAAGAGGAAAAATAATGAAGAAAACAGGAAGAGATAAGAAAGTAAGTTCTATACTGTGGATTTTTTTTCCTTACAAGCTCATAAAGCCCAAAATAGATGGGCTTGGATTTTGAAAAGAAAGACAATGGATATGCAGAAATGCATATTCTAGGTGGTATGAGGAAAAATCCTGAAAGCCTTAGAGCTAAATGAAGGCAGAAATTAATCATCTTCCACATCTTTTCATCTCTAGCTTTGTGGGCCTGACAGATTTAATCTAGGTCCCTTCATTCCATAGTCACCTGCTTCTTTGTTCATACAGAACCATCCCCTGAAATCCTCCTGAGATGCAGTATCTGGTAGGGAGCATGCATAAGGGAATCGATGTCAGTAGCCTCTCATCTGAGGTTGGTGCCCATGAACCCAGGAATTTGCAGAGCATGAGCAGGAAGTGACCAAGAAAGGGATCAAAGAAGTAATCTCACTGCTCTTAGAACCTGTGTGATCTGCTAGGAAGAGGGCATGTACAAGGCAAATGCATCCGGAGGGCCTCCATGCAAGGTCACTTTTATTGGCCACGAGCAGAGTTTCTGGAATCAAAGTGAGCAGATAGCTGTTCTTAAAATTGAAGATTTTTATGCCCAAGATGAAACAAATTCTACTTGGACAAGGGATGAAGTTATGTATATAAAGCAAAGAACAAAACGGTGACTCTTGAGGGAAACTGACCAAAACCAGAGTAATCCGAGGAAAAGTAACTGGTGCCTATGGAAATGACCACTGGCATCACTTGTGCCAAAATATTGGAAGAAACCTTCCAGTAAAGGTCACAGAATATATGTAATGCTATACCACTCAATGATTAAAACTAATTAAAATTAATTAAATAAAGGTGGATTGAAAAGGAAAGATGGAAATAAGAAGAGGGAGGAAAACACCATCTTGTTTTCTCTTTTAAGTCTAAAGAGTCAAGGTGGAGCCCCTAAATTTTTGGCCAGAGTCTTCTTTCTGTTAGCAACACTTAAGAAACAACAGAGCCAGGCACATACCTTTAATCACAGCTACTTGGGAAGCTGAGACAGGAGGATTGCAAGTTCAGGGCCAGCCTGGGCCACTTGAGTAGGACACTGTCTCACTAGATAAGATAGATAGATAGATAGATAGATAGATAGATAGATAGATAGATAGATAGATAGATAGATAGATAGATAGGGGTGGGAATATAGCTCAGTGGCAGAAGACTTGCCTAGCATATATGAGTCCTTGGGTCTGATCTTGAGTGGAGGAGGGTGGCCGCAGAGGAGAGATGGGAAAGAGGAGAGAGAGGAAAGAGAGAGACAGTCACACACACACACACACACACACACACACACACACACACACACACACAGGATTGCCCTTGATTTTCTGGGAAGAGGATTCTGGTAGAAGATTATTACTCAGATCTCTTAACAGCTGCTTCCCAGAAAGTATTTACTCTGCTTCCAGAAGATACTTCCCTGAGAATCATCATCTACTTTTAACAATTACTTGGTTTTTTGTTCATTTTACTTTGCCTTGATTGTACTAATGGAGAACATGGCGAAGAACTTCGGCTAAGAGTAAAGCTAGCTAACTGACCTCCTATAGTCACTTCTTTCCATACCTTGTCTTCTTCATCCATAAAATGGAAGAACACATGACCTATGTCTTGAGATTGTTCACTTGAAGTACAAAGATGAGACTATATGTTATTAGTTCACACTGGAATCTTTATCAAGCTCTTAAGATTGGAATTGCATTTGATCTATATAGTGCTTTTGGAAGTATGGTCATTTGACAATATTAATTCTGCCTAAGAGCAAGGTAGATCTTTCCATCTTCTAAGGTCTTCTCTAATTTCTTTCTTTAGCAATCTGTAGTTTTCATTGTTGAGGTCTTTCACCTCTTTCATTAAGTTGATTCCCAAATATTTTATTTTATTTTTGAGGCTATTGTTTTCCTTATTTCCCTTTCAGAGGATTTGTCACTGATCTACAAAAATGCCTTTGATTTGTGGGTGTTGATTTTATATCCTGCTACTTTACTGAATTTATTTACTAGTTCTAGAAGTTTTTGGTGGAATTTTTTGGGCCTTCTAGGTATAGAATCATATTGTCAGCAAATAGTGCTACTTTGATTTCTTATTTTCCTATACGTATCCCTTTAATTTCTTTTGTTTAATTTCTCTGGCCAGTATTTCAAGAATTATGTTAAACAGAAGAGGTGAAAGAGGGCATCCCTGTCTTGTTCCAATTTTTAAAGGGAATGCTTTCAGGTTTTCTCCATATAGGATTATGTTGGCCTGGGGCTTAGCATAGATAGCCTTTATGATGTTGAAATATGTTCCTGTTATCCTTAGTTTTTCTAGTGTTTTGAACATGAAAGAGTGCTGTATTTTGTCAAGTGCTTTTTCTGCATCTATTGAGATGATCACATGTTTCTTATCTATTGAGATGATGAATTATATTTATTGATTTCCATATGTTGATCCATCCTTGGGATAAACCCCACTTAATCATGGTACACTATGTTTTTGATATATATTGTAATTAATTTGCCAGAATTTTATTGAGAATTTTTGCATCTAAGTTTATTAGAGATATGGTCTAAAGTTGTCTTTCTTTGATGTGTCTTTGCCTGATATTGGAATCAGGTGATACTGGCCTCATAGAATGAGTTTGGAAATGCTCCTTTTTTTCTATATCATGAAATAATTTGAAGAATATTGGTATTAGTTCTTCTTCAAAGGTGTTGTAGTACTCAATTGTGTATCCATCTGGTCCTGAGCTTTTCTCAGTTGGTAGGCTTCTGATGGTGTCTTCTATTTCATCACTTGAAATTTATCTGTTTAAATTGTGTGTATCATTTGGGAAGATCATTTGCCTATTCAATTTGGGCAAATCATATGACTCTAGAATTTTGTCGATGCCTTCGATACTTTCTATTTTATAGGAGTACAAGTTTTCAAAATAATTTCTAGTTATCTTCTGTATTTCTTCAGTGTCTGTTTTGATATTTCCTTTTTTATCACATTAGTAATTTGAGATTTCTTTATACTTCTTTTCCTTAGCATGGCTGAACAGACACTTATCACAAGAAGATATACAATCAATCAACAAATATATAAAAAAATGCTCAATGTCTCTAGCTATTAGAGAAATGCAAATAAAAACTAAGATTTCATCCCACTCCAGTCAGAATGCAGACATTAAGAATACAAACAACAATAAGTGTTGGTGAGTATATGGGGAAAAGGGCACACTTTTACATTGCTGGTGGGACTGCAAAATGTTACAGCCAATCTGGAAAGCAATATGGAGTTTCCTTGGGAAGCTGGGAACGGAACCACCATTTGACCCAGCTGTCCCTCTCATAGGTCTATACCCAAAGAACTTAAAAACAGCATACTTCAGGGACAGAGCCTCATCAATGTTTATAGCAGCACAATTCATAATAGCTAAACTGTGGATCCAACCTAGATGCCCTTCAGTAGATGAGTGGATAAAGAAAATGTGGCATATATATACATTATGGAATATTGTTCAGCATTAAAGATAAGAAAATCATGGCATTTTCAGGTAAATGAATGGAGTTGGGTAATATAATGCTAAGTGAAGTAAGCTAATCCCCCAAAAAACAAATTCTGAATGTCTTGTCTGATATGAGGATGCTGATTCATAATGGGGATGAATCAGTGGCAGAGCGGGAGCATGGGAGGAACAGATTATCTTTAGATAGGGCAAAGGCAGGGGAGAGGAAATGGGCATGGGGATAGAAAAGATGGTGGAATGAGACAGTGAACTCATTATTACCCTAAGTACATGTTTAAAAACACAAATGGTGTGACTCTACTTTGTGTTCAACCAGAGGCATAAAAAATTGTGCTCTATTTGTGTAATATGAATTGAATAACATTCTGATATCATTTATAACTAATTAGAATAAATAAAATTAAAACATTCTTTAAAAAATAAACTCTTTAGAAACAAAGGATGACTATTACCAACACATGTTTCTGTTTCAAAGTCCAGTTCTGAGGGCAGCATCACTCTAAAAGAAAAGTTTTTCCATAGCATCAAGACATCCTCTAGGACTACAAGACTGTGGACCTGCAATGTCTTACCAACCAAGTTTAATTCCATTGAGTTCAACAAGCTTTCTTTGTAATGCAAGTTATTCAAGTTCCTCTGGCAGCAGTTTTCTCACCTACTAAGTGGCACTAATTATAGTATATATCTCATAAAAGTATTAAAGGCTAATAAGCAAATATATAAAACCCATATTTATTAAAATTATTGTAAATACTAGATAACTGTTAATTCCTTATGTAGCAAATGCAGCATTGCTTCAAAAAAGAAGAAAAACAAGCTGATGCTCACGAGGGGCCTCCTGTCTCATAAGAAGATAAGGCAAGGCATCAATATTCCCAACCTGAAGTCCACAAGGTCATAACAGGGAGAAGCACTTCAAGTAGAAACAAAAGCAGAGAAGCAGGAAAATTCAGAGCACATGTAGAGAACAGCAGTAGTGGAGTCTAGTGAACACCTACACTATACTACGTCAGTCTCCTAACAAATGTTTACTGAGCACTCACTGAGTACAGGACCTGTGCCAGGTGCCAGGATATGCAATGGAGAGACAGGCAAGGCTAGATCACAGGGAAGAGCCAAATGCCCATGAGGCAAGGCATTCTTTAACCACAGGCTAACTCCTTACAGGGGAGTGTTCCAGTAATAAACTAACTTTTCTTATCTTTTTGCTTCTTCTTCCTTAACCAAGACTAGAAACAGAGGAAACAGTGTTAATTAACTAAGGATTCTAGTTAAGAGCCTTAACTAGCTAGACTTTAATTAAAAAATTTAAGTTCTAAATCCTAGTTCATGAAACATTATGTGTGTGCTTCTTTTCATTAGGATGAGAAATTATAGAGAAGAGGAAGAGCCAAAATGTAACTTCCAGTCTTTCCCTCCTCTATGCAAAACACACACACACACACACACACACACACACACACACACACACACACACTTCCAGTGTTAAAAGGATGAGAAAACTGGTGGAATCCCAGAAAAAGATTTCTCTGGAGGCCTAGGTAGAGGAGGTTGAGGCATCTCTTAATAGTAGCTACAACACACTATTGAAGTGCATATCAACATCCCCATTTTACAGATGGAGAAACGGAAGCTTACATAATAGTAAAAGGTAGATCCAGGTCATGAAATCAAGGCTATCTGATCATAACAAATATTCTGATGAGTACCTTAATCCCTAAGATCATAAAAACCAGTCCTGAGCAAGACATTGGGGTAAAGCTCAATATAGAAACCATAAAATCCTAAGAATTCTTCTCAGGGGTGCTACGGAGAAAGAGAGAGAAAGTTGTTCTAAGCATTTTGGAGTCAGTCCTATGTTACAAAGTCAGAACTAATTTATCACTTAGATCTTTCTCATGGGGCATGGTGGCACACACCTGTAATCCCAGGGACTCAGAAGGCTGAGGCAGGAGGACCACAGGTTGGAGACCAGCCTCAGCAACTGAGGCCCTGAGAAACTCAGCAAAACCCTGTCTCTAAAGAAAATATAACAAAGACTGGAGATGTGGCTCAGTGTTTATGCACCCCTGGGTTCAATCGCTGATATGTGTATGTGTGTGTGTATGTATATATATATGTATATATACATATATGTATATATACATACACACATATACATATATAAATAAATGTGAGGAGCTGCCCATCTGGGAATGAGTTCATCAGAGCTGCCTGCTCCTGCAGTGTTCCTTTAAGGACATGTGCCTTTTTAGTCAGGTCAGTGCCTTGAGGAACATAGCTCTGATTCTCATTATAGCTCTTCCTTATAATGTTCTCTTGATAATGGGATGTTATTCTGTTTTGGGGAAACTTGGCGGTACATTGTAAGTAGTTCATAAGTAAACTATTCATTGCTTTGTTTCTGTTTTTGATATCTTAAAATACCATATGGTGCACAAATGTTCCTTTAGTATGAAAACTGTATAAATATGCAGCACGACTGAATAAAGTTGCAGTTGCTTCACCTTGAGTTTGGCTTCTGTCCTTCCACTCCCCAAGCCTCTTTTTCAGGACTAGGTGGTGTCTAGTGCACCACAAGTGGTGCCAAAACCGTGAACCGGAGTTAAACAGATAGTAGAAAAGGGGCATTCACTCAATAGAGAGGACGTCCAAGTGAGTATTTGATGGGTGAATAGTCATTTGTTATTGTGGAAGTTAAAAATGGGTAACAGCAATAGCTGGGTCTTGTATATACAAGTCTTACAAAGTTTACTTGCCGATGGCAAAATGAATGTTTCTTCTTCCCAGCTTGAGCATTTTTTAATTGTTTATAGAGGAGATTTGTCCTTGGTTTTCAAAGGAAAGGACAATAAATTTGTTTACCCAGGAGAAAGTTGGAAAAGAATTGAATGTACATTATACTCTGTTTGGTCCAAAGAAGGTGCCAATTGATACTTTCTCTTTGTGGACCTTAATTAGAGACAGCTTGGAACCTGCACATGAAAATTAAAAAATGGGCACAAGTTGGAGAGAAATTGGTCACTGAACCATCTGCTCCTCTACCCCCTGATTATCAAACTGAATTAAATCATATTAGACAAGATGATAATAAAATTTTTATGGCAGAAATCGAAAAACAGGATGATACTGTTAATAAAACTAACATCTCTTCGACTAACTCTTTTGTGATGTCCAATTCTTGTCCTTCTCCACTGTCTCCTTCCTCTGTGTTGTCTGATCCTATTCTTCAAGATGTCTGCTTTATTGGCTGCTTTACAAACTAAATTTGACAATTCAGAAAAAAAAAACCCATAGCATAATGTGTGTGCTGGGTTTTCCTCTCTTCCCCTGCCCGCCTTAGATAAAAATAATTTGCCCATTGAGCAATCTCCTTTGCAGCGAGTTATAGGGGAAGCAAAATTGAATGGGGATGATGTTTCAGAGTTTACTTGTTATCCTATTTTGGTTAATGCATAAGGCCAACAACAATATGTTACTTTAACTCTTAAACAACTGGGAGACCTAAAAGCCGCTTGTTCTCAGTATGGTCCAACTGCTCCTTTTACTTCAATCTTTGGCTTCTGATGCCCTTCCTCCAGAAGATTGGAGACAATCGGCTAAAGCTTGTCTTTCCGGCGGCAAATATCTTTTATGGAAATCTGAATTTGCAGAACGTTGTCATGAAACTGCTGAACACAATAGAGCGGAAAATAATAATGTTAATTATGAGATGCTCACTGGGGAAGGTCAATTTACTCATGTTCAAAATCAACTTCAATATCCTCCTGGAGCCTATGCTCAAATTAACTCTGCAGCTCAAGCAGCCTGGAAGCGATTACCTTCTTCCAATAGAAAAACTCAGGAACTTTCTCAAATTAAGCAGGGGTCTGATGAACCTTATCAAGACTTTGTTGCTAGATTACTGGATGCTATCAGCAAATTAATAAGTGATGCTGATGCAGGAATGCTATTGGCTTGGCAGCTAGCATATGAAAATGCCAATAATGCATGCCAGACTGCTATTAGACCTTGGAAGAAGAAAGATACCTTATCTGACTATGTAAGGTTATGTGCTGATATAGGCACTTCATACTTGAAGGGAGTAACTCTTGCTGCACCCATGCAAGGCAAAAGTATAGCTGAAGTAATGGCACTGAATAAAAGACAACACTCAAGCAATTGCTTTAAATGTAATATCCCCTGTCATAAAAGTTTTCAATGTCCTAAGTGAAATTCTTCTTCTCAATCAAAACAACTGGATGTTTTTCCACGGTGTAAAAAGGGTAGGCATTAGGCAAGAGATTGTAAATCCAAATTTGATGCTTCTGGTAATGCCCTTATTTTGGGAAGCATGAGGAGGAGCCAACCCCAGGCCCCCAAAAATTACTTTGGGGCAATAAATACCAAGGCAGCTCCTTTTCTTCCCTCATTTGAGCTTCCGCAGGAAGCGCAGGACTAGATATATGTTCATTCAAATATTTTGTTATCAGCCCTGATATGGGAGTTCAACTTATACCTACAGGATTTTTTTGACCATTGCCTAAAAATACTTTTGGCCTAATTGTTGGTAGAAGCAATGTTACTGTTTCTGGATTACATGTCCTCCCTGCTGTTATTGATTCTGATTACAAAATTGAGATAAAAATTATGGTTACTTCCCCTACAAAAATTTCTACCATTAATGCTGGTAGTCGCATAGCACAAATGTTACTTTTACCATATGTGCATACTAAATTTAATCATACATTATCCAAACATCGAGGAGCTACTGGTTTTGGGTACTCTGATATCTATTTCTCTCAGCTTATTCAACAACAAAAAACACTTATGACTTTAAGTATTCAAGGAAATGTTCTGGATTAATTGATACAGGGGCAAATGTCTCTGTTATCAGCAAAGAATGATGGCCAAAGCAATGGCCCCTTCAACCAGCTGTGACAGATTTATCAGGTATTGGTAAAACTTCTAATCCTGAACAAAGTTCTCAATATCTCTCTTGGAAAGACTCTGAAGGACCTTCTGGGTATTTCATGCTTTATGTATTACCTTCTTTATCTATTAACCTTTGGGGTCGTGATGTACTACAACATATGAATTTGATCATTCAAACATCTTTTTCATAGGGACCACTGATTTTCCTGCCATCCATGCTGATCATATTCAATGGAAATCAAATGATCTTGTATGGGTTGATCAATGGCCCCTTTCTAAAGAAAAATTAGAAGCAGCTCATGTATTGGTGCAGGAATAATTACAGGCTGAACATATAGAATCTTCTACATCTCCTTGGAATTCTCCTATTTTTGTTATTAAAAAGAAATCTGGTAAATGGAGACCATTACAAGATTTATGCAAAAAATGCTACTATGCACTTTATGGGGGCTTTACAACCAGGGTTACCTTCACCTATGGCTATACCTAAGAACACTTTTAAGATTATTATTGATCTTAAAAATTGCTTTTATACTATACTTCTCTCTCTGCAAGATTGTATTAAATTTGTTTTTAGTCTTCCAGTTATTAATAATAAGGCTCCTATGTTACACTATCAATGGAAATTTTTACCACAAGGTATGGCCAATAGTGCTACTTTATGTCAAAAATTTGTCGATCAAGCTTTACATCCAATTAGAAGTAAGTTTCCTCAAGTATATATTATTCATTATATGGATGATATCCTTCTTGCCAATCATGATGAAAGTATTTTGTCTTATTGTTTTGCAGCTTTAAAAGAATAATTAACAGCATTTGGCTTAGTTATTGCACAAGAAAGCATTCAGTATCATGCACCTTTCTCTTATTTGGGTTATTTCATTTATCCTTATAATTTTTCACCTCAAAATATTACTATTCAAACTTCACATTTAAAACTTTAAATGACTTTCAAAAATTACTAGGAATCATCAAATGGATTAGGACATATTGTAAATTGACTATGTCTCAGTTAAAACCCTTATTTGATACTCTTAATGGAGATCCAGATCCTACATCTCTGTGGAATCTTTCGGATGAAATGAAATCAGTGTCAGATTTGGTTAAAAGTGGCTTTACAGAACATTACAATTCCGTATTTTGATTATTCACAACCCTTTTCTTTATGTATTTTACCTACTCCTCATTCTCCAACAGGTGTTTTATATCAACAAGGACCCTTAATGTGATTTTATCTTTCATCTACGCCTAATAAGGTTTTAAGTACTTATCCTGATTTGATTTCTTCTCTTATTCAACAAGGCCGCAAAGCTTCTAAACAATATATTGGATATGATCTCACCGTTATTTATCTTCCATATACTTCAGAACAAATTAATTGGCTCTACCAAACTTCAGATTCCTGGAACCTGGCTTTATTAAACTTTTCTGGCACATTGGACAGTCATTATCCTCCAGAAAAGTTCTTACAATTCTGTTCTTCTCACTCAGTCATTTTTCCAAAAATTGTTAAAAAGTCTCCTATTCCTAATGCTTCATTGATTTTTACAGATGGATCTAATACTGGAATTGCTGCATATTCTATTTTTTTTTAATTTTTTATTTTTTTATTGGTTGTTCACAACATTACAAAGCTCTTGACATATCATATTTCATACATTAGATTGAAGTGGGTTATGAACTCCCAATTTTACCCCAAATGCAGATTGCAGAATCATGTCGGTTACACATCCACAATTTTACATAATGCTGCATATTCTATTAATGGAAAATGTAATACTAAACAAACTTCCTTTTCTTCACCACAAGAAACTGAACTGTTCGCTGTATTTTGTGCATTGCAAGATTGTCCTGACTCTTATAATTTGTATACTGATAGTCATTATTAAGCAAAGGCTATTCCTTTGCTAGAAACTATGCCTCATATCAATGCTCATAACAATGTGGTATTTTCTTTGTTTGTGAATATTCAACACTTACTGCATGTCAGAACATTCCCTTGTTGAATTCATCATATTAGATCTCACACTTCTTTACCTGGACCATTATCTATGGGTAATGCTATTGTAGATCAACTAACCAGACCTATGATTTTTGTATTGGAAGATGCTTTAAAATCACATGCTGTTCATCATCAGAACACCTCGGTGCTATGTAAGCAATTTGCTATTTCTCGGGAACAGGCTCGCCATATTGTAAAATCATGTGGTAATTGTGATCCTTTATTACTTGTGCCCCATTTTGGTATAAATTCTCGAGTTTTATTGCCAAATCATCTTTGGCAGATGGATGTAACTCATGTTGCCTCTTTTGGTAAGTTACAATTTGTACATGTAACTATTGATACCTTTTCTCATTTTATGATAGCCACAGCTAGGTCAGGTGAATCTGTGAGGCATGTTATTTCTCATTTATTACATTGTTTTTCTCTTTTAGGCATTCCTAAACAATTAAAAACTGTCAATGCCCCTGCTTATACATGTAAATCTTTTTAGATGTTCCGTAGAACGTTTTCTATTACTCATGTTACTGGCATTCCGTATAATCCTCAAGGACAAGGTATTGTCGACAGAGCACATCGTACTTTAAAAAATCAATTACTGAAACAGAAGTGTGAACTCATGGGAGGTAAGCGATCTGTACAGTCATTATTAGATCATGCTCTTCTTGTAATCAATATTTTAAATTTGGATGCTAATGGATATTCTGCTGTGCAATGCTTATGGTGACCTGAATCTACTTCATATCCTTCTGTCCTGTGGAAGGATCCACTTACTAATCAATGGCAAGGTCTTGATCCTGTTCTTACATGGGGTAGAGGTTATGTTTGTGTATTTCCACAGAATGCCTGAAGTCCGAGGTGGATCCTGGAAAGGTTGGTACGCACCGAGGGATCCTCAGCTAATAACCAAATTCAAACAGATGACTCTGAATCCCCACAAGAAGAAAATACCGTTGATGCCCCACAGGATGCCGGTTCACCGGAATGAAGTACTTGCTGTATCCCAACACCTGGAAAGAATGCAGCTGCCTACTCTACAGTTGATATTGACTGCTTCACTACTTTTGCAGATTCCTGTATCATCAGCTATGCCCATTGGGATTCCTCGCAATTTGACTTCAAAAATTTTGGGGTGTCTTTGGCTTTATCTCTCAATACTACGTCCTTCTGCTTGAAACAGGATATTGAATTGCATTATATGTTGGGACAATGTTTGCAACCAGTATGCAAATCTGCAGATTCCATTAAGAACTTAACATTCCTTTCTACCATTAATAAGACTACATACCAGGATATGGCCAATTGGGGCATTGCTTCTTATGAGAAGCCCAAAAGTCTTATTGAATTAATAACACCAAGGGTCATTATAGCGAATAATAGTGAATGTGTTCGCTTAGAAAACTGTACCAGTTCTAAATGTAAATCAGTGTCTGCTTCTCTCCCTTGTCATTCTTTTGAGAATATGGTTGCTAGTTATAGTCATGTACATTTGCCTTTGGGGTGTTTTTTTACTTGTGGCGACCATACTTATAATTATATTCCAGCCAATCTTACTGGTCAAAGTTGTCTATCTCACCTTACTGCCTTTTTACCTGATAAACATCAATTAGAAGCTGTTTATAATATTCATAGTAAGAGATCTATAACCCTGTCTGAGTCTTGTAATGATAAAGTTACTTTTCTTTAATCAAAGACAATTGCAGCATTTAGGATGTAATTTTGCTAAAATTCTTAATGCTACTTCTCAGGCAATTGCCTTACTTAATAGAGAACAAAAGCAATTGTGGCAAGCTATTTTGGATAACCATGCTGCCATCGAATATTTACTATTATTTCATCATCAAGGATGTGAGAGAATTAAAGGAATGTGTTGTTTTAATATAAGTGATAATAGTGAAGAAATTCAAGAAAAGCTAGACAACTTGAAGGCATTGGCTGAAAACAACTGTTACTGATGGATGAAATTTATTTCAATGGCTAAAATCTTGGTTACCTTGGACTTGGTTAAAACAAGTATTTCTAATGACAGTGCTTGGATTGTTCTTTCTAATACTATTTCTACTTTGTCTGCCACCTTGCTTGCAGTGCATTTTACATCAATGTACCAACATTCCTCAACAATTATTTGCTCATGAGTTACATTTAAATAATTTAAAGAAGGAGGACATGTGAGGAGCTGCCCATTTGGGAATGAGTTAATCAGAACTGCCTGCTCCTGCAGGGTTTCTTTAAGCACATGTGCCTGTTTAGTCAGGTCAGTGCCTTGAGGAACATAGCTCTGATTCTCATTATAGCTCTTTCTTGTAATGTTCTCTTGATAACGGGATGTTATTCTGTCCTTGGGAAACTTGGCGGTACATTGTAAGGAGTTCATAAGTAAACTATTCTTTGCTTTGTTTCTGTGTTTGATATCTTAAAATACCATATGGTGCATAAATGTTCCTTAGTGTGAAAACTGTATAAATATGCAGCACAGCTGAATAAAGTGCAATTGCTTCACCTTGAGTGTGGCTTCTGTCCTTCCAATCCCCAAGCCCCTCTTTTTCAGGACTAGGTGGTGTCTAGCATACCACAAATACACACACACACACACATACACACACACACACATACACACAGACATATATATATATATATATATATATATATATATATATATATTCCATTAAAGACTTAACATTCCTGCTGCTAGTGAGTGCCTCCCTCCTTTTTTCTCCAACAAGCTTCATAAAGTGGTATTCAATATTCCCAAATCCCCCAAAACAGGAAATAATAATTTGTCATATCACCAATCGCCCTGCCTTACCATATGAAGTCTTTTTGGGATTGCAGCCCCAAAAGGCATGTCTGTCTTGTTGGAAGCTGAATCTTCAGTGTTCAATACAATGTCTGAAATAATTACTAGCTCTGAAATAATAATCGCACTTAACGTTACATTCTTCAGGACTGTCTAAGACTCAGGCTACCTCCCAAGCTAGCCCCAAGCTTGTTTCTTTCTCTTTTTGGGAAGAAGTAAACCA
Organism: Ictidomys tridecemlineatus; assembly: GCF_052094955.1. Taxonomy (NCBI): domain Eukaryota; kingdom Metazoa; phylum Chordata; class Mammalia; order Rodentia; family Sciuridae; genus Ictidomys; species Ictidomys tridecemlineatus. The sequence goes on from NW_027521049.1 coordinate 277,691, forward strand.
AATCCTTTGATCTGGATCATCTAAGCTATCAGCCCAGAACAAATGGAACTAATAATACACTTGTGATTTCTTTGACCTGCAGAGATGAAATGAACCCTATAATCTCCAGGGCCATTCGCCCCAGGGAACATGTGTGAGTGCCTCTGAGTTGAATCACTGGTCACAACTACAGGAGAACTCAGTTGAATACAGGTGAGTGCATAAACATAATTAAAACATTTGGCAAGATAAAAAAAATGAAATAGAACTGCCGTAAGTCTCTTCTGCTCCTCATTATCCTATTTTTGGAGAGTGGAGGCAAGCTTTCTTGAATCAATATTTTATTTTTCAGGCCCACAGTTTCTCTGCTTCAGGGAGAAGATTCTGCTGCCACAGGGAAGTAAAGGAGACCTACTTTGACCTTTTTCCAGAAGGGCCACAACCACCAGCCCTCAGACTAAATATAATTATATTCACCCTCCCCAGGGATGACAGGAAATGAGCTTTCTTTCTTTATTGACTCTCTTTTCCATTTTGAATCCAGAACTATATGTACTGTCCAATATTTCCTCTCTCTCTTTCCCCTCATGCTCATATACAGAGCCAAGGGCTATATTAAAACTGCCCAGTTATCAGTGCCATGGATGCAACACTGAAGTTCCCTGTTACCTAGAAAATAGAAGAAATAAAGAAAGTGTCCTGAAATTTAAAAAAAAGAGAAGAGCTAGCAGCAAAAGCTATCTGTGTCTGCACTGCTGCTGCATTTTCCTGCTTCAAGATAGAAAGGAAAAATCAAAGGGAGGCAGGAGGGAGGCACTCACTAGCAGCAGACAGATTGCACTGGCCAATGCAGGAGGGGAGGTAAATAGGGGCTCGGAGCACAAGCCTCTGGAGTCAGACAGCCTCACCAAGAACCTTGGCACTGCCACTCATGAGCTGTGTCATCTTGGGCAAGTTAATAAACCTCTCTGCATTTCTGTGTCTTCACCTATAGACTGAGCAAATAACAGCCCCCCTTATAGTTAGGTGACTAAAATGACTCAATGCCCATGAAGTGTGTATACCCCAGCACGTGTTCAAAAATGGTAAAACCTCCCACCACCATCACCACCACCACCACCACCATTTCTTGATGCAAAGCTGTAGGCAGCAGTTTTATAAGAAGATCCTCACTGAGTCAGAGGTCAATGACTTTTAAATGCTTTGCCAAACATTCCTACAGCCATTAATTTAATTACTTCATTCCAAGGTCTCAAATGACTCAATAAATTTTGTGGGGGAGGAACCCATTTCTCTCCATGAGCACGTGAATACCAATGGCTTTTCCTTCCTGTGGCTAGAGGGTTTCAGCTCAACTTTTGCAGACTGATGTAAACAACATGTTCAAAGAATTTTAATTGCCATCTCTTTAATGAAGTCCCATTAACATCCTCCCCACCAGCTCTGCTGACAGCCCGGTGCATGGCCAAATAACAAAGTCCCCATAAACCTGGGCCCTGGCCTCTGAGGTTAAAAATTAAGCAGTCATTGGAAACAATAACAATGATACATAAGAAATAGGCTGCATAAGACACTAGGGTCCCTTTCCCAGCTACCATCTACACAGGAGGACTGGAGAGTGCCACTTGGAAGCAGGAATCTGAACAGGCAGCCTCTAAATGTGGACCCCACTCTTTTCCACCACAGATCAAATATTATAGTAAAAATCTAGGGGCATTACTCTGAGAGGGAAACCAGATCTACAGGAAGCAGAAGGGACTGCAGGAATTAGGGACCTAAACAGCCTCCTGGAGAAACAAAGGTGCTCTAGCCCCCTCCCAAAGTCCCGCTCTCACCAGGGAGGCTGAAGACTTCTCAGAAACCCAGAACTGGCCTTAAAAATAAGGTTCCTTTGTTTTACTGAGAGAGAAATTTGACAATATCTATAAATTAATTCATTTATGTGGTGCCAGGGATGGAACCCAGGGTGCTGTGAATGCCAGCTAAGTGTTCTTCACTGAATACATCCCCAACTCCATCAGAATGTTTAAAAATGCACATTGTCTTTGGTCCAACAACTAATATTATCATAGCAGCATCTCTAAAGGAGTACTAGCAAATATATTCCAAATTATCATAAGAATTCTCACTGCAGCATTTTCTACAAGAAAAAATTGAAAACATTAGTGTCCATAGACAGAGGACTAGTTAAATAAATTATACTTCATCCACATGATACTGCAGATAAAAAATTATAAGATACAGCCATCCACAAGGATCTGGAAACAATTCCAAGACTTTGTTTTTAGTCAAACAAAAACACAATGAGTACAGAATGATTCTATTTATGTCAGTTAAAAATCATAATATACAAATTTTATATGGCTACCTAATATATTCCCTTTGTCCTCTTCAAAGAGAGGGCCTAGAAGATGTACTTTGATCTTTTATATATGTACTGTTTGCACAAGTGTGAGTTGCTTTTACTGAATACATTTTGTAAAGTTTTAAAACAATGGTAAAGAAATGTATCTGCCAACATGGGTAACGGCTAAGGATTTTTTTTAAGCTGGAAAACACACATATACAATGAGAAAGATCCAGAAGGCCTCAGAAAGATATACATCAAGGTGTTAGCCATGGTTCTTTTTGGGTAGCCGGTGGTGCTTTTCATGTTCTTTTTGCCTATCCACTTTTTCTGTACTGATCAGGGATGGGTTTTGTATTTAAGTAGAGTAGCAGCAATAATAACAGAAAAAGAAATCATTCATTGGAAAAGAAACAGGCAGACAAGTAAAGGCACAGCCCAGCTGGCCAGAGCCTGGGGAGGATGAGGAAGCACTAAGGACATATTTGCCTGGGGCATCTGGAGAAAAAGAAACCAAAGGCAGAAATCCTTGGAAATGATCCTCCATCACCAAATTGTGTGTGGCTTACAGCACTAGTGGAGGTAGCTCAAGGACTCCTGCTTTCTAGCCTAGAGTTGTCTTTGAGGTTCTCTCAGTGTAAATGAGGATGCTGGCAGAAGGACTGTAGAGCCCAGCCCAGGCCTCTCCTCCTTGCCCCTATCTCCAAACCATCCTAGAAACAAGACAGAATGGAGTACACCTATCATAGAGGAGAAATGGAGCCCAGGGTCATTTGGCTCCAAAGCATTAGATGGTCGCCTTACAATCTGTTGGCTTGAAACACTTAAAAAAAGTCAGGGTTCAGAAGACCAGTGATCACTGGGCAGAACAACACTGTCTCTTGTGGGTGCCTACCTTTATGAAGGGACAAAGCAGCCAGACCCTCACAAGAAGCAGCAATGGTAAAGAGCACAAGGCCCCATTTAAACACCAGTGTGCAAGACCAAAAAAACAAAGCAGAGCAACATCACTGCAAGGGGTAGGCACACATAACACATTCTACCTTCTTTCTAGACACTACAGGCTTCCTGTCCTTCACTTCTAATTTCTTCTCATTATTGTCTTAACTTCTGCACCATCCCATTACATATCCTCCTTCGTGTGCACAGCTGAGGGCTGCAAAGAAAGCCATCTGGTAGATGGTAATGGGCCTGCACACAGGGAGGAAGCCCTCAGCCTGAGGATGATGATGACTGAGCCAGGGAAAGTGATATGGCTCCATCCTGCAGTGAGGCAACAGGCAACATGTGTGGGGAGGAAACAGCCCAACCAGGAAGAGAACGAGATGCCCACATGATGCTTCTCTACCCCAAGATGACTAGACACCCTGTGTGTAGCAGACAGCTGGGTGTCTGTTCTTGGAATCTGGTGACTACATGGCACAGGTTTCCAGGCACACACTTCTAATGAAAAATGCCATCTCCAGCCACTTGCACTCCTCACTCACTGACTCATGAGGCCTCTTATGTCCAAATGGGGCCTGGAAGCTGTAGAAGGTGGTAGTACAAATGCCAGCTCTGTAGTAACTGTTTGGGTTTTAATTCCACTTCTGTCCCTACTAGCTATATGGCTTCATGTTATTTATTTTACCTCTCTGTGGTTTCCTCAGATGTTATGTGAATTAAAACAAAGCAATGCACATAAATGCTTCACACAGGATGTTACCCAAAGCGAGAGCTCATCAAATCCTATCTAAAGAGAATCCATCGGGGTATCTGCACTACATGCATCCTCAGTGCTGCCTGAACCCAAACACTGTGACAGCATCAGCACCAGGAAACACAATGATGGTGGACATGGTCTTAACTGCATACTCCCCTCTCTCCCACAGATGCATTTGCACCACCAGATAGAAAAAAGGGGGAAAGGGAGAACATAGATGTTGAAAGAGGGGAAAAGCCAAGCCACATGAGCCTGGGAGCCTTTGTTAAAGGTGAGAGTTCATCACATTCCCTAAACCTCAGACAATCCTATCAGCCAACTACAGAAGGATGGAACATATGCTGCATGTGCACAGATCCATGCACACACCAGGCAGAAAGAAAGGGCTGGTGAGGGAGACAAAGGAGGAGCCACACAATTCCTGGAACCTAAGCACTCCTTCTTTGCCACCACACAAGCAAACAGCCATGGCCAAGCTCTCAACTCCTGCTAAAGAAAAGCCAGAGCATATCCATCAAGAAAGTAGCCTCTGCAGAGGGTGGGCTGGGGAACCATCACTCTGAAGGAAAGGGGGACCTAAGAAAAGGCAGAAGTCTGGTGGAGAAATGCAAGGGAAAGGACAACACAAGAGGGACAGCAGAGGAATAGGAGATCTGAGGTTCAGACTGGCAAGAGGCAACAGGATTTAGAAGTGAGGCTACTAGGGAATGTCCTTACAAATGTCATAACCACCAAGCCATCTTAACAACCAGTCTCATCTGTGCCCTCACAGACTCAGGGCAAAATGAGAATCTGTGCAGTCTCATGGAGCCAGGGGTTTGGTGAGAGAACAAGAGGATGCCGAGAGACACAGCACACACTAATTACCTCATGAAACACAGGGAGCTACAGGTGGGCATCCAGCTGGTCCTCAGCTCTTTGCCACACACTGCTGGACAGGAGGCATAGGACAGAGTTTGTCTGGGGAGTGGGTAAAATAAGGCTTTTTATTGCAAGGAGAGGAGGAGGCCAAAAGTGAATCTATCAAAAAAACATGGGGACCTGTTTCCCAGGTCCCTTATGATCTTTCCTTTAGCTAAAAAAAAATGGTAATGAAGATTTTTGTCCTGCTAAACATGGTGGGCTGAATTTTCAGTTCATCTCTATTCCCTCCAGGGTCCCATTAAAATAACCGAATGACAAGCTCTAGCAGGGAGAATGTCTCCCAGAAATTTAAAATGGAATTAACACATTATCAGATTGAGGATTGTTCAGTTGTATCTGACAAAAACTAAATAGAGGTTGTAGCACTGACATGCACAAGAAAAACACAATTACTAGCTGCCTTTCTAGTTTGAAGGAAAAAAAAATAATTTTCTGATTAAGAATTAATACATAACTTGATTCATTTATGGGAATGACTGTCAAATAATGAAGAGCAGGTGAGTGTGTGGATGAGGATAAGATTTAGAAAGCCCAGAGGTATTTTTGTGCAGAAGTCAACACATAAATTCTAAAGTCAACAAACCAAAAATTAACGTAGGAACAAACTGCTTAGATCAATGGAGGTAGATAGCAGATGAAGCAGGTTTTAGTTGAAACAGAACCTGCATTTTAGTTGTTAGGACTAAAAGTGAGTAGCCTAGAAAGCAAGACAGTGTGGAAAGGAAGAGCAGGGGATGTGTTTATCAATAGAAGGCTAGCAACAAACAGTATCTGACTTTTAACTTCATGTTTACAGAACATGTTTACAGAACACGCTGTAAAATTAAAATCATGACCAAAATTAAAATCGTCTTCAATAACAACAAAAGATCTCTTTCAACAATTAGCTCAATTTATTGTGCCCCAAAGACTTCTCAGATATCCTTCCTCTGCTATACCACCCATCTTGCAATTAATCATATTCCACTTGGGAATGAGCTAAATGCACCTATTGCCAATTACCTTCCCACATGTGCTTTGTCTCCTAACTAAATCAGAGCTGCTTCACAGCAGAGACAACTTCTCATAATCTTTGAGGAGTCCACGGCAGGCCAGGAGATTAAATCCACAAGCCCACAGAGGAAGTGCAGTGTTCCAGTTCCCGGTTACCTGCATAGGCATTGGCCTGCTGCAGAAGGTGTGCACATCTGCAAATGCATGGATGTCCAGGCAATTGGTGGGATGCAACTGAGACTGCAGGAAGTCACAGCAGTTCTGCCAAACATCCATGAGCTGCAGCAAGCTGGCTGGTGGGAGCAGCACCTACAAGAGAAGGTGATATTCTAAGACACGGTATCCCACTGGCAGGTACTATTCCAATCATGTTCCCAAGCTCAAGATCTATTCATGGATCTACACTCCCTATTAGGTCCAAACTTTCCAACTTTCTTTACAGCATTATTTTCCACTGCTCTCTTCATTTCATCAACCCAAAGCACCAGGGGATTCTCTATCCCCAAGACACACTGCAGTGCTTCCCTTGGTGATATCAATCAGTGGGATCTTATTTGGATCAGATTCTGACTCAGTAGGTCTGGAGTGGGACCTGAGAGACCATATTTCTAATAAAAACCCAGGTAATGCTTGTAGCTACTGGCCCATGAATCATGCTTAAAGTAATAAAGCCACACGTCTCTCTCTCTCTCTCTCTCTCTCTCTCTCTCTCTCTCTCTCTCTCTCTCTCTCTCTCACACACACACACACACACACACACACACACACACAGTATGGCACTGGTTCTCAGATAAATCTTGGAGTTAAGACTGAGTCAACAAATCATCCTGACTTTCCTAGCACCTTGCCAGTTTTAGCACAAGTCACACGTCCCAGGAGATTCCTCAGTTGTAGTCAAACTGCAACAATGGAGTTTAATACTCATAGGTAGATGTAATTTCCAAATATTCCAACTTATAGGCATTGGGTATGGCCTGGGTATTGAGATGTTGCTAAAGCTCTCCAAGAGCTTCTAACCGACAGCCAAGTGTGAGAACCATTGCCCTACACATTCAGAAAGGACTTGAGCTGCTCGCTAGCTCACTCACTACTTAGCTGCTGAGCCTCCGTCTGCTGTGCACTGGTCTAGGCTCTAAAGTTCCATGGTAAACAAAACAAACCAGATCCTGCTGTCATGGAGCTTATTTCTACTGGAATAAGAGGCTCACCCCAAATCCCTCAGGACTCAGGCATATTTATCCTCCTATCCAGCAGATAAAATGTGAAGTCTATCTCTGGATACATTCTTAGAGAGCTGAGTTTTCTTTCAAAAGGTCACAAGACACATGAATATTTACACTGTATCCTGCAAGACAGAAGTTCTTGCTCAGGTGTACATACATGTGTTTTTCTGAGGAGTCATGGAAGACTGGCTGGAACAGGCTCAGACTGCTAGCCTCAGTCAAGCTTCCCTAGTATTTCCCTACAGCTGCTGAAGTCTGCCCTCTGGATGAAAATAAGGATGAAGGTCAAATCCTACTCTATCTATCTCTGCTCCCCTGGCCTACCCACATCAGAGGAAAAGATATGATTTATAAAAAGAAATTTAAAAAATTATGGAACAGAATAATTCGATGGCTGCTTAGTTTGTGGACCCCTCCTACTACCCCCATCATCCACTCACATTAAAACAATTCCCTCATCCCAGGCCCTTGCTCTCAGTGTGACTGAATAGCCAGACTCCAGCTGTTCCCATCCACAAGGTTTGCCCAGAAAAACACAGTCTGCAGATCATTTGCTCTTTACTCTGGCACCATGAAAGTCTTTAATTGATTTAGATTCTGGATCCTGACTTTCTCCCAAAACAGCTCTGGGCTCTCAGCTCTGACTCTCATCACCTATAAGTGCACATGTGGACTTATAGGTGATGAGAGCCACTCTTAGGACTTGTCCCTTCACGAGGGTAATCAACTGTCCTGGTTTTCCCAGGACTGCAGGGTTTCCCAAGACTCTCAGTGCTAAAACTGGGAGAATCAGTCCCCCTTTATCATCCCTGCCCATGTGAATAATCACCAAGGCCCCCACTACCAGTGTCTACTGTCAACAAGGAGGGCTCTGCCTCCTAACAACTAAAAGTCCCTTCACCACAGCTGAGTTTGAGAAAACCTGCTCCTTCTCCCCTCCTCCACTTGCCTATGTCCCCAGTGGAAAGCAATAAACTAGCTCCATGTCCTTGGTATTTTGTGGCCCACTGATTAATTCCTGGGGAAGATAAAAAGATAAAAATCACTCTAGCCAGAGAGTTTCAGTCATAAGTGAACACAGCCAGGATCCAAATCTAACCACTTCCCCCACCTCTATCCCCAGTAGGCAGTCACCAGCCCGCCAAGCAGCCATAAACTAGGAAACTCAGTTAACCTGTGAGCTTGCTCAGCCTGGGTTGAGCTTGATCCCAAGACCAGATTAGTCTCTGCCTGCTGGTGAAATGGAGATCCATTATCCATTCTTGCCAAATACACACCAGGAATGGAAAGCCCTGTCCCAAGTTCCCAAATGACCTCCATGGCACACCCTGACCAAGAACCAGTGACAAAACCTGCAGTTAAGACGGTAGGTCAACAAGTCATCATCCTGACTTTCCTGGGGCCTTGCCAGTTTTAACACAAGTAACATGTCTCAGAAGATGGCTCAGTCGTAGTCAAACTGCAACACTTGCCTGCCCTAGGCTGGGGTAACCAGGAAGTCCCAGGATACCAGAGAGTCCAGTCTACCCCCAGAGTCATGCACTCCCTGCCAAGTCCCAGAAAGATCACACCAGAAACACACTCCCTCCCGTTTCTCCTCTTCTCCACCAGGAAGACAGTAGCTTGAGGTGATGAAACTCTCAGGTTGTCATGAGACAACCAGACAGAGAAATATAATAGTAAATATTTTCTGAACACACTCTTAGGTTACATTTTCAGGGTTTTTTTTTTTTTTTGGTTTGAACAAGATTTCAATGAAATACTTGTGTAGTTACCAAAGAACTACTTTCAGGTTTTTTTTTAAGAGAAAGATAAGAGAATTTTTAAATATTTTTTTTTTTTAGTTTTTGGTGGACACAATATCTTTATTTTATTTTTATGTGGTGCTGAGGATTGAACCTAGTGCCCCACACATGCCAGGCAAGCACGCTATTGCTTAAGCCACATACCCAGCCCCTACACTTTCAGTTTTTAAAAAATCCCTGGATACAGCTACCCACATAGCTTTCATCTTCCTTTCTGGTCACAAAACCCACTTACTGGGCAAAAATTATGAGGCTTCTCACCTCTCCACAACACCCATCATGTTGGGTCCACTCCCTCAAAAAGCATTCCTGAACAGGCTTCCTAAAATAAACAGGGCTTGTGGCTTCTCTGATTGCTCAATTCCCTCTCTTTGATCTTTCACTGTGATCAGCGGTGAGTCAAAGGCCCTTTTCTTTCTTCACTTCATTCAAGAGGGCATGAAGAAAAGTCAAGAAAGTCAGAATGCTGAGGGGGATGATTCGGAGGCCAGGAGGTACACCACTGCATCTCAAGGGTACAGTGGGGCCCAATTAGACAGAGCTCTGGGGTCTGGGCACAAACACAAGGCAAATCTCCACCTAGCAAAATATCCATGAGGTGACTCTTGAGTTCCCTGCTCTGACATCAGGAGGCTTCCAGAGGATTTCCTCTTCTCTTGTCAAACACTTCTTCCTCGAGTGACAGTAGGAACAAGGTCATGAACATGAGACCACCTCAGGCACTCATCCTGGAGTGAGACTGCCCTGGTGGCATCACTAGTCAGTACTTTCTCTTCTTAGGGAGAGGAAGTGTAACCACCCATAAAGATGGAGGAGTGCCCCAATTCAAAATGCTCCTTGCTCTCCTATTGCTGCCTCTGCATTTTATCTGGGAGGACGGGCACTCGAGAGGCACTCAGCAAAGAGCCTTTGGGTTTCCCCTTTCAGCCTGCAAATGGTCAACCCTCCATTTTTCACGTGCAGGCCCAGTTTTGTTTTTTCTCTCCCTCGGATAACATAAAAACACAGCAGAGAATAACCCGTCACAGAGCTTGTTTCCATTAGCAAAAACAAAAGGAAATGCCCTGCCTCAGAAAGCACCTACTGCTGTAACTACAGGGAGGCAGGGGGAGGCACCAGCCAGAGCACCAGGTGACAGGGCCACCAGGGTCTCTAGGCTGGCCATGGAGTGGGCTAAATTGAAACCTGTTGAGACAAAGAAGAGAGAATGAAAGAGAGGAGGGGTGCACAGATGAACAGGACAGTGGACAGAACATCACTGACATTACAAGGGTCACTTGGAATATTGCCTTCTCCACTTACCAACCATGTAACTGAGGACAAATTACTTAACCTCTCTGTCTCCTCAAAAGGAGAGTAAAGATAATAATGATGTTGCTTTAAATGCTTGTGAGGCACAAATGAGGCAATTCTTTTAAACAGTGAACATAGTGCTTGGTACAAAGACAGTGCTCAGTTACAAGCTTTTATTATGATTAATCATTATGAGCAGAAGCCAAGGTTCATTCATTTCACAAAGATGTGAGCTCACCACAGCTGTAGAACATAGTAGGAGAGAGCCAGATTCATCTCCCCATTGCACCACTTATTCCTTCTGTGACTGTAGCAGGTCACTTCCCTCTCTGTGCATCAGCTTCTTCAACTGTATAAGATGGGTCATATTAGTTGTGATTTTCATCTACCTGGCTTATAATGAATATTAATAAGCATCAGTTAGGATTGTTGTGGCCTCTTCCCCAGAAAGACAACTCAAGGTCTCTCCAAGAAATTTGTAGCTTGGAAGAGACAAAGTATGGCTCCCACGGTCATTAAACCAAGACCCAAGGCTCTGACACAGCAAGAGCCCCTGGGACTCCATGCTCATCTCCTCAGTTCACAAATACTCAACAAATTATGTCTTTGTAGACAAGGGGTAAGCAGCTGCCTCAGGAGAAATGTAAGAGCATGATGAGAAATCTACATTTTGATCCATACTCTCTCCTCAACCTTTCTTGTTTAGTTTTTCCTCAAGGTCATCCCTGACATTACCACAGTTTAGAGTGAGGAAGTAAAGAAAAAGGAATAGTTTTACTATATATTACACTGATTCCAAATGACAGTTACCCTATAGTCCCATGTGGTGCCTCTCCATGAAGCCCTGCACATGCTGCCCTCCACCCCACTCCACACTTACAGATGAAGACAGCAGGCCCTGAGGGTCACAGGCCAGTGGGTCACAGGTAGGTCTGGCCACTCAGGCTTCCTTCAAGATTCAGCCCAAATATTTGGTATTTCCTCAGTTAGGTGTGACCTGATGATCCTCACCAGGGCAGCAAGGACTGTCTCCTGCATCCTGGGCAGCCCATCCTGAACCTCACCCTGCCATGCTGGAAGACACCCACTTGTTGAGCCATTTGTTTCCACTGGAAGCCCAGCCTTGGGAAGCAGCCTGTCATGACACCCTCTTTGCCCACCCTGTCTGCTAGCACAGGGCAGGAGCTCAGAAGACATGTTTTGAATGACTAAATAAAGAATTAAGATGAGAATCTACAACCAGCCATGAGGAAGGAGAGGGACCGACACAGCCCATGCCTTCTAGAGCATGCTTCCCCTCCACCTAATTATTTAGCAGTTCCTTTAAAGGGCCTTTGCCTCAGAGCAGCAGCTGGCAGCTGGCCTTGGCCTATGTCCTTGCCAAGCATTCCAGGCACACCCAGAGCAGGAGATATCCCAAACTCTCCTTTGCTTGGGACAATTCCCAGCCACTTCCAGGCCAGATCAGGTTAATCCGTACCTCCCATACCTTACCATGGTGCCTACACCCTCTCTGGATCTTCCCTTTCAGTCTTCATCAGCCCTCAGGCAGAGGAGAAATCAGGCAAATCCTTCTACACTTATGTGACTCCATGAGCACCTCCACATTTTATAACAATAGCCAACATTTACTGTTTACCATGTGTCAGGCACTGTTCTAAGTGCTTTACCTATATCAATACATTTAATCCTTACACTATAATTATGCCCATATTAGAGATAAAAACACTGAGGCACAGAGAGGTTAAGCAACTTGCTAGGGCTACACAGCTAGAAAATGGCAAAGCTAGGATTTAAACACAGGCAGTCTATAACTCACTGACTGTTGTGATTCCTGCTCTGCAAATGAGAAAACTGGATCCATGAGACAGAGAGTGTCAGTGGGGGTACTGGAGAAGCTCTGGTAGGAGATAGGCAGCATGAATGCCTTTCCTGGCCAGAGGTCACAGAGCCAGGCCCTCACTTTATAGATGAGGAAACAGACATCCTGCAGGGGGAAAGCACCAGGGCAAGAACCCTCTGTGAACCAGTGTCCAGGCTGAGCTGGAATCCAGCTCATCCTTGCTAATTCAGTCCCACCTCGCCCCAATTTCCCCAATCATCTGAGCTCATATCTTCACTTTCTCTCCCCACAAAGTACTTTACAGAGCAGCGATAAAGCCATTTTCTCCCAACTCCTCTGGCTGGGCTGGCTGGTGCTCTATCTTAAAATACTCATTTTATAAGCTAATTTAGAGAGAGACAGACACGGGGTTAGACCAAAAAACATCACCTTATTACTTTACTACCAATTATTACCTCGTTACTTTTTACTTATTTATACTTTAATTATTATTACTTATTACCTTACTACTATTATTACCTTATTACTGTTATTGCCTTATTACCTAGGCAGGCAATAACAATCTAGAGCAAAATGTCTTCTAATTATCGAAATTTGTAAATACTTTATAGGGAAAAAGTTATTAAATAATGATGAAAAGAGAGAAGAAGACAGGTTCTAATCATATAGCTATATGACCTACCCTCTAGTCATCTGATACTAAAATTATTTTGCACTTACTGTTACTGACCAAAACTCATTCAGCTCTCTGGACCCTCACTGGACCCAGCATATAACCACTGCATTGCCCACTCTACTCTGGACTGGAAAAACCAGTAACAAAACAGAGTGGCTGTGCATTCCAGCATGCATAAAATACACTCCCACTAAAAAAGGGAGGGGGAGGATTAAGCCAAATGGATGTAGAAATTATCACCCAGGAGATGATCTCAGGGGCCAGAGACAAGGCAGGCTCTGCAAGACTCAATGCATTGCACCTCAGATGCTCTGCTGACCTGCACCCTGACCCCGGTGAGCATGCTTCACCATACGGACCTAACACCCAACTCATGCTATATCTTGGGATCTGTAGTTTAAGGAAGGCAAAGGTCTCCCAAGAACAATTTTACATGGAAGAAATACATGGGTGTGTGAAGGTGACAGTTTGAGGCAATGACTAGTAGGATGAATATATTTCCACACAGCCCTGTTAAATAGAGACACAGGAAAAAGTGCAAAGAGGAGTGCATGTTTCTCTGGAGAACTCATGAAGCTTAGGAGGAGAAATTCAAGACACTGGTTTGGTTTTCTATTGAGAGCCGCAACCGAGTCAGAATGGCCCCTGGCATTTTGCCAAAAGGAATGGTTGAGAGGTGACACAAGTGAGCCATTAAGATGATGATAATTAAGATGCTGGATTGAAACAGGCTGTGTATTCAGTTGTAGAGAGACCCCTGCTGTCCAGCAACAGGGCGGCTGCTGCTGCCTTGGGCGCCCTACTTTTGAGTTCTGTTGCTGAGTTCCTGTTGATTTCTGGTTGAGCTTTTGGGGGTGGGGGATTCCTGGAGAGTTCACGTTGGTTGGAAGTTCCAGTGGAGGAAGTTCCAGTTAATGTGTGGGTTTCCTGGAAGGGCCACGTGGGTGGCGTTTGCGGAAGTTAGGGCAATAAAGGAGTTCCTGTTTGAACCTACAAGTGCCTCCTGTCAGCTTGGTTATTTTGTGCCTGGCCAGACTGCGGCAGTTTTCCTTTTTCATTGCTTGACTATATCTGTTTGAAGACCCATTGAATGAAATAAAATTTCCCTTGGTTAAAAATTTTTCCCTTGGTGTTTTTTTCTACATTCATCTGGTTTTAGTTCCACTTATCATATGCTTTCTCTAATGCTCTCTTTCATGCTTCATTGAGCCCAGGGTATATCTCTTCACCTCGTCGGTTGTCTTTGTCTTTACATCTATCTTGCCTTCACTGGAACCACACCCTAACCATGATTTCCATCTTTCCTCAGTCAGCAGATATTCTTTTCCTACTCTTTGATGTTGGACACCAACAATTGCATATTCTCTATGGCTGTGACCATTGGACTGTGTGATGTGTGTTGGAACACATCCATGAGCCTGGCATAAAAAATGGCTTGTTGGCATACATTAAGATTTAAAGAGGATTTTTTTCCAGATATTTGTACAATATCATATGAACTATCCTGTTTGGAAATAAGTCATATACCTACCATTTATGTTCCATAAGATAAGAATAAATTATCTGAGTAAGTGTCACAAGAAAATATATTCATTTTCTTGAAGATTGAAAAAAGCATCCAAATATTAACTATGAATATCAAAGATATCTACATATAAATTAAAATTATACATAACAAATGTAGATGTAAAATAAACATAGACAACATTAAAGGAGAACAAAGATGAAACTGTATAAATACAGTGGGGCAGATTTAAGAGTTGTTCTTTTAATATTTTTTGTAATATTTTAACTACAACTACAAAGAAGAGATTCATGTTTGTATAACATTACTACTACTTTGGTTACTATATCTCTTGGAGTTGTAGAAAGCACAAAGTAATAGAACAGAGTTCTTGATCTAAGCAACTTGGAATTAGATTGCGGGGGAAAATATTCTCATTGAAACTAAGAAAATATTTACATATGCAAATCATGTAGTTTCTGAATAGTAGAGGACTCACTTGTAAGAGGGTTGATAGGTGCTGGACGCTAGAGTTATTCTACATTAAAATCAGACCCTATCACTTGTGAGTTGGGTGATCCAGTCATGCCCTATCTATCTCTTATCTGGAAAATTGAAATAAATTTCTAATCAGTCTTTCTTCTAATAATCTTTGCAATTTAACCCTTCTTTTAAGCCTTCTAAAGAATTATCCTTCAGGGGCTGAGGTTGTGGCTCAGCAGTACTGCCTAGTGTGTGTGAGGTGCTGGGTTTGATCCTCAGCACCACATATGAAAAAATAAAAATAAAGGTATTGTGTTCACCTACAACTAAAAAATATTTTTAAAAAGAATTGTCTTTCAAAGTATTTCCTCTCTCTCCTTCTTAAAACAATATTTATCAATTGCCTACAACCCAAATTCCAACTTTCTGAGGCATACAAAGTTCTTCTTAATCCTTTTCTTGTCTTTATAGCTTTATGTCTTGCTATGATCAGTTTCTTACCTTCAGAGTATTCTGACTCAAAACGAATTGTGTGTGTGTGTGTGTGTGTGTGTGTGTGTGTGTGTGTGTGTTATATCACTTTTCTCATTTTGGAATTCTCTGACCATCCTATATAATGCTTCCCTTGATATCTTCTTTAAAACATTGTACTGTTTTGGTTTTTATAACTCACACATTATTATCCTTGTCCCCTTCTTACTAATTTCTAATTTTCATCATTTAAATGTAAAAACTATAAGGGCAGAAAGTTTGTCTTTTTTTTTAAACTACTCCATGTGTAGAATGATGCCTAGCATTCCACAGGTAATCAATATGTATTTGTTGAATAATGGAATGAATGGATACATTTATCAATAACTCAGAAAGCTTTTTTAATATTGCTAGATGGAAATATGCCTCCCCAATGTACATTGTTTCATAATGACTTTTACACTAGGCCATATATTACTTAGTGGTTATTTTGTTTTCATGACTCTTTTTTGCTTGGAAAGCATATGGACTGAATCTTATTTGTCCTCATGTAGGGAAGCTTTGTTTAATAAACAATTATTAATATTTGACTTTGAAGTGAGAATAATATTTTGGGGTAAAATAAGCTGCATGATAGAGAATACAAGACAAAACCATATGTAATCCTACCCCACACCCTTTTGATTTGTGTCTTAAATATTGGGATGCAGAATAGTATAATGGTAAAAACTACAAGAAATGGCAGAGTATAGTGGGTGATCTCTGTTGGACAAATTTTTCATAAAGTAATACCCCGAATGTGAATGATAGACAGTGATATTCTATACACGTGTAAAATTGAGAAAGGTGTTGGTACTTTGGACTCCAGAGAATCCAGAGCTCATGTGAGATTTTTTTAAGGGGGAATTCCACAAAATAATTAAAGGAGCTTTCTTAAGCTGCAGACATACAATACTAGATAATATAACAGCCTCCTGTTAATGGTCACTCTTAAATAAGGTATACATTCTGATATTGTTTCATGAAACACTGGTTAGGGTTGTACCACATCACTTGCCACAGCTTCTACTACATCATAGATATTCAACAATGTTAGTTGAATAGATGTTTTCTTAACAACTGTGGAGACCCTAGGGATCATAAGTTCCTCTGGTATCCAGAGGCCATAGGTGTAGAGGATGGCAAGCTATGATCTTTTCAGAAAGCAGTAAATAATTAAATTATTTAAAAATTTTTTTCTAATTGTTGATAGACCTTTATTTCATTTATTTATATGTGGTCCTGAGAATAGAACCCATTGCCTTACACATGCCAGGCAAGTGTGATACAGCTGAGCCACAGCCCCTGCCCCCAAGAAACAATTAAATTATTAACAGTCTTTACTAGAATGTTTCCTCTCACGATTTTAATTGCTGCATGTCACATTGACACAGAAGCAATCTTTGCTTTTAACACTTTCATAATATCTATTTAGGGTCCCCAGAAATTTCTCACATGAGGCCCAATGCCCTTTTCCTAGGTAGATGGAATCCACCTTTTCTTTCTTGTTTTGATCCTGGCTACACTTTGCCAATATTTTGCCAGTGCTGGTGTTGACAGAAGTGGCACTGATGTCAGAGCATTTATTCACTCAGAACCACAACTGACAGGCATCACTGTGTTCTCTGGAATCCAAAATGCTATCACATAAGTTTATTTAAATATTTATTTAGATATTGGTGGACCTTTATTTTATTAACTTATGTATATGCTTTGCTGAGAATTAAACTCAGTGCCTTACACATGCTAGGCAAGTACTCTAACACTGAGCCACAACCACAGTCCCCAACACATACTTTTGCATATAAGTTGAAGCATTCCTTTCTACCTTGACAGTAGCTACTTCTAGAATGTGGATATTCACTTCTGCTTAAAAGAGAAACTTCCAAAAGAAGTTCCTGAATCTCCTATTTTCTTCTGTCAATGTCTGTTTTTTTTTTTCCTGAGGAGAATCTGGGTGAGACAGAAAATGACCAGACAAAGTGTGCTTAGTTCTTGGGCACAGGAGATGTCAAATTTCAGAACTTGAGCTATGATCACTTTATACTATATGGATTTCAGATTAGAAGAAACCTGCCTGCAAAGAAGGAAGACTAATGTAGAGTTACAGACAAAGGTAAGAGAGGCACACAGTGCTCCTTTAAATATGGCATATATATTAATCTCTTTGATCCTCAAAGAGTTTTTAACGTCATTTATTTTAATTTCCATTTAATCTTCCTTTTATACCAAATTGATTTCTTCCTAAATTAATTTAGTTCTAAAGAAATACCTTCCTTCTTATTTGTTCATAGTTTAGACTAAGTTCAAACCCACCAATCTCTTTTACCCAGAAGTTTCAACTAAAGTAAAATTTTCCAGTATTTTTCCTTTTTGTTTTTATTCATGGCTATCATTAACTGTTATCCCACACTCTTTCTATGATTACTATTTTATTGTTTCTTTTTGTTTACATATGAGAGCAAGATCCATTTTGATATAATTATAAAAGCATAAAATATATCTTGTTCTAACTATGACCCTGTTCTTTTGGGTATACACAATGGTGGGATTCACTGTGATGTATTCATATATGTACACAGGAAAATAATGTTGGATCCATTCAACTCTGATTCTTGATGGCTGGAGGAGGTAGAGCTGTCACATCACATACTTGTTGAATGTCCTCTGAACTAAGCCTGGACTACAGTGAGCAAAGTCCTATCCATATGACCTCAGGAGCTCTGAGAGAGGTATGCAAGGGATTTCACCTTGTAGGCTCTTGGGGGTGACAGTGGCACTCATAAGACTGGCTCTGTAACCAACCAGATGGCCCAACAGCAGACCTAGGCTGGTGAAGTGGGTAGGAGAAGCTTCCTGAGGCCATGAATATCTCAGTGTAGATAGAGTGGCAATAGGGTGACAAGATGGAATTTGAAGCCAGAAGAGCAACACTATTTGAAGCCCTGCACAGGGTGGTGTGTTCAGCTACTGGAGACTCCATTAATCTTTATACTTTGTAAATTGCATACCTTTATAGGAATTCACAAAATCCAGGTCTTGGCTTGACAAAAGGAAGCAGGATGTCAGTTTCAGGAGATGAAGTCATTGTAAATGGAACCAGCATTTCCAAGTTCTTTGGAATGAGGCAGGCTAGACCTTCCCTCAGTCCTCTGAAAGATAGCCTCTTCTCAGTCTCATGTGAGCACATGAACAGTGTTTATGAAGAAGCAGAATTCTCCAAATGGGGCTTTGCCCAAAGCAAGAAGACTTGAGAGAGATCCAAGGGCAATACTAGTAATTCTAGGTGCTTATCTTTTCCTTTCCATCTGTGTATTTCCACATACTTTACCCACATTAACTCATTAACAATCCAAACCTTACAATAGCCATCCACCATTCTGAGCTTTGGGATGAAGGTGGTGATATCATCTAAGCTGTGCATCCAGAGAAAGCTCCTTCTTGAGAGTGACAATACTTTTCTGCTCAAAGCTCACAGAATCCTTTCCAGCCACTAGTGGTAAACTCATTTCTTGACTCCTGTTCAGAGAACTCCTGTGATGCCACCTCAATGCCCTGTCCAGCATCTCAGAACATCACAACTGGAATGCCTCTGCAAATCTCCCCTGCAGTGGGTAATCCTGTCTTATATTATTTAGAACATCAACTTATTCAACTGATCCAGGGAAGATAAGTGAAATTCCCCAAGCAATACAATTAGTTAGGGACACATGAAGTTGCAATTCCATTATTCTGAACAGAATGCAGTAAGGAGGAAAATTCTCTTATCCAACAGATAAATTAACACTAAGCCCACAGGCTCAGAACTACAGGTAATAGAAAACCTGTTCCTGAGTTATTATAATATGAAATGAAAAACAATGTACATTGAGGACCAGAAGCTGGGTAGCCTTGGGCTTCATGCATAATATATTCCAAGACAGATTAATACCTTTTTTCCTAAGAAAACTCCTAGATCAACTCTGAGCTTTTTACAGAATATAAATAATTCATAGAATAAAAATAAATATTTGTGGATTGACTTGGTGGGCCAAAATTCTTGGCAGTTGGACATTTTTCCATTTTCTGCTTTAATTTTTTTTATACTTTTTAAAGTTTAGTTATAAAAGCATAGATAACTAGGGTTCAATACAGCTGTAAGAAATGTTGGTGTCAGTTGCTGTCACCTATGTTTCCCAAGCTGGTTTTTAAGAAACATTAATTTTGGGTTATCAGAGGGGAAAAAAGATTCTGTGCTCAAATAACTGAGTAACATTATTAAGCTTCCTACCTCGTCCCCCAAGAGTCTAAAGGTGCATAGTTTATTAAAGATACTGTGCAGAGTTGGGAAAAGAAAGTTTTAACTTTGTTGAGAGAGGTGTTTTCCAAGATTTTGTCCATGGTAGAATCCCTCAAACATTTTGCATGATATCTATTAAGTGCTGCAAAATTTGTGTGCCACTTATTCCTTATGACTTGATTTGGGGTAATTTATTGAAACAGAGAAATTGTTAGGCTTAAATTCTTGTTAGGGAGAAGAGTTCAGACAGGGACTGGTAAAATTATGCCAGGTAAAATGTCATCAGGTCCACTCAAACTGGGAGAAATCAGGGAACATGAAAACAGATCATGTATATTATTAGGCAAAATAAAGACTAAGATGAGACATGAGGTATGGATAGGATTGCACTAGGTAGAGATGGAGTAGGATAGGCACACCTCAAGGTGATATGATGAAGAAGATGGGGAACCACATGGAGCTGTGTTTGATGCAAGTGGGTTGGAGTAAAGGTGGGTGTGTACTGGAAAGATCATAGAAGACATGGCCAAAAAGCCTTCAATCACACTGTGATTCTTGAATGTTTGCTTAAGGTTCTGACACTCCAGAAGGTGATGAGAAACTAGTGGAGGGTGTTTTATTTTGTGCAGAGAAATAATAGAACTTGGGGTGATAAGTAGGAAGGGTGAGGCTCACAGAAAAAGGTAAAGTCAGGAGAAGGGGTCAGCTGGTAGAGGAGGAGACAGGTTCTGGAGAGACCAACACACCACTCAAAATATTGCCCATCAGACAATGGTAAAATCCAGTTCGCGAGGAAAAGTAACGGAGACCAGCCACAGGAGACTATTTCAATAGAGGAAACCTCCTGCATGGTTGAGAACCATAGCCTTGAAATTCTGAATGTGTTCATTTGACTCCAGCAACCTGGCTAGATTGCAAAGGGACTTCAAAGGGTTTTTGAGTCTCTTTATCTGTCATATGGGAACTGTTTCTATCTCAAAGGGTTGTGGGTGTTCCCAAGGAGAAACTTTTATAGCACAGGGGCTGCACATATTGGGAGCCAGGAATGAGCATGAGCCACTGAGAGAAGGAACTGGAAAGTTGAGATTATGCCCCTGAGGCGGTCTAGAAATGGAGTCAGGGACCCACAGGAAGACCAAAGCCCTGACATCAGCCGAGTCTAGCAAGTACTATCTGGAGAGAATGGGTGAGGTGGGTCAAGGTGGGTCTCCTATCCTAGGCTCTGCCCTTTTGCCCAGCTTTCATCCAGGGAAATGTCCCAAAAGCTCCAGGCTGGCCAGGCTCCACTGCCAGGAGTCAAACGTGCAGGTGCACCCCTGTGCTCCTCCCCAAATTCCCATGAGACTCTAGATCCATGGCTACGATTGGCCAGCGGACCCTTACGTCTTGGCCAATAAACACCACACCGCTCTGTGCAAGGCTTTTACTGGGTAGAAGAAAACAAAATGATGAGAGGGGTCCGGGTGACCCCAGGCGGCAGCCGAGGCTGAAGAACAGGGTCGAGGCTGGCGGACCAAAGTGGCGGCAGGGTAGAGAGGTAATGATAGGTATGGCTTGCAGGCTCCGGAAGACCAGGCCCACTGTCCCTGTTCCCAGCCTCTCCTTGGAGGCCACCATTCAGGGGGAGGGGAAGGGGCGTGGAGGACGTGGTTGGGTCCTGGCAGGGGGTGGGGGTGGGGGTGTGCCAGGACTGCAGGGACTATCAGGGACTCCTTCCCCCAGACCCCTCCCCACCAACCGGGCGCTCTTGGGCAGGAGCACTTCTTGGGGAGCCTCCAGCAGAGTTTTAATTTTGAAGAAGGTTTGAAGTGTGTTTCCGCAAGACCAAAATGTGGAAGGATTGTCTGCACCGGTCCTTCCTTCCTACTTCCCCCAGAGGAGCCCTGGTGCCCCCTGGGGGCCGTGGGGATGGGGGCCTTTGGGTACAGTTCCTCCCGGGGTCCACGAGGCTGGGGACCTTACCGTTCTGGCTTCTCCCTGGGGCCGCAAAGCTGGAGGCCTCCGGGTCCTGGCTCTTTCCGGGAATCATGGGGCTGGGGTCCTCAGAGTCCTGGCTCCTTGGCTGGGGAAACTCAATATCATCTTCAATTCCCTGGAGGCATCATATGTTATTTTATCTTGAAATGACATCTAACAGCAAGTCACGTTATATGAAAAAAAAAAACATTCCGTAATTAGTTTTTCATTACTTTTTGCATTTTATATCAAAAGTTTAGCACAGTGCTATTGAAATTAGTGTAAATCACTGGAGAAACTTATATGCAGCATCTATGACTTAAAAACAGATTTTTAAAAAATATTTCCAGAGATTCAAAAATCTTAATTCAGTTATAATGTCTGGTAATATATTTTAAAATGTTTCGAAGAAATCAATTTTTACAGTCCTTCTTTCAAATACAGAGTAGTTCTTGTAATTGGTAGAGCATGTGTATATGTGTGTGTCTATATATCAGATTTGGGGGCTTGGTATACTTTTTTAATGTATATTTTTTTTGTTGGAGTTGAACACAATATCTTTATTTTATTTATTTTGATGTGATGCTGATGATCAAACCCAGAGCATCATGGGGCTTGGTATTTTTAAAAAATTGGGATGTGTGTATGTCTTTAACTTTAAATATATACATACAGAAAATATATCTTTTAATATATACATAGGGAATATATATCTTTTAATTCCAAGTTTAAAGGGTGCATTGGCATGTACTGCAATCTGGTGGTATTTTATTTAGTTTAACTTGTCAGGAAAATTGAAACCAAATGTCAAGTTATGCTTGTTACTTTGGAAAGTAAAGTGAACTCTTAATAGAAAAAACAGAATTAAGAGTGGGGCACAGTGACTCATGACTGTAATTCCAGCGGCTCAAGAACCTGAGGCAGGAAGATCACGAGTTCAAGTCAGCTTCAGCAAAAGCAAGATGCGAAGCAACTCAGTGAGATCCTGTTTCTAGATAAAATACAAAATAGGGCTGGGGATGTGGTTCAGTGGTGGACTGTCCCTGAACTCAATCCCTAATTACCCCCACAAAAATAGACTGATGTAATATTTTACTGTGTGCTAAAAAATATTGAATTTACCTTAATCATATCAGTTTAGAAAGCGTTAATTTTTTACCTTTTAAAATATAGATTCTTAAGGAAGACATCCATTTTGTAATTTGTTTAATCAGGTCAATTTAAATTAAGAAACAATGGTTGTAGATAATGAGCAGATACTGAATGTAAATACCATAGTTGAGTAGAGATTTATGACAAATTACAGGCAATTCGATAGTAAAAGTGTCTTTAAATACCATCTTTGTCATGCCATCAGAAAACAGTTCATATTATTTTTTAAATCAAATTTTTGATTCTTATTTTCATGAGAATTGATCCTGCCATCATTTTTCTTCTTCCTATCCTTTTACATTCTATAAATTTTTACTTGCCACTATTTATAATAAAGTATACAGTACAGAATGGAGAGTAGCGAATGTACTTATTACACTTTCCTAACTATATGTTATAAATTACCTATGGTATTTCTCATGGTATTACAATATCACATTAAGAACATAAAAATAAACACAGTTTTGTGGAATAGATGAGCATATGCTGAGTAAAATGTGTTTTGTGTAGCTTTCAGAATATTCTTCCCAAAGAGTTAATTAGGATTGTGCATATGTTAATAGTGATATTGATGTATTTTAGATTAATTATGTGCTTAATAGTTTTATCAGTATTGAAAGATTTGCATTTTATGTACTTGTATATATATTTCATAGTTAAATACTATGGCTTAGTTGTTCCAATGAGTTTTTTCACTATTGTGTACAACTTTATTTTCTTTTATCTAAATCTTTTTATTTAAAGAATGCTAGAAAATTATAGTTGAAAATTTGCTCCAAAAATGTGCTGCTATATACAGTACTTAAGTGAGTACTGGGCATGGTGGTGCATACCTGTAAACACAGGGACTTGGAACGCTGAGGCAGCAAGGTCACAGTTCAAGGCCACCCACAGCAACTTAAGCAATTTAGTGAGACCCTGTCTCAAAGTTAAAAAATAAAAATGGCTGGCTGTGGATGTGGCTCTGTTGTGAGGCACTCCTGGGTTCAATCCCTATTACAAAAAAAGAGTTTCATATATAGGTAACTGCTTCTTTTCTGCACTGTCCATTACAATCACTAATAGACACTTGTGGCTATTCTGAATTGAAGTGAAGGTGAAACATCAATAATTTTCACATTGATTGCATGTTCAAATGACGTTATTGTTATATTAGATGGAACAAAATATATTAAAATATTAATGTTAGCCCCAATTTAAAATGATGTGCCCTACATGCCATTTCTGTGAGAAAGCATATCTCGAAGCTTTATAATTTTTATTTTCTTACTACAATGAGACCACATTATAACTCCTCTCCCTAGTACTTCTTTAAAATAAGCAATCTATACTTTAGTATTTGGATAGGCATGAGAGCATATAGTTCTTCTTAGAGCATATAGTCCAACTCAGAGAGAATAGTGTATTAATTCCAATATCTACCTTTATCAGGTTTGTTACTTTGAGGAAGTAGATAATTATGTAAATTTCAGTTTCTTTGTATACAAAATTGGGATATACACTTTCATGAATTTATTTTTAGAATTAGTGAGATATTGTGTATCAAGCATAAATTATTTATTAGGTATGTAACATAAACCTAATATTGTTATTCCAATTTTGCCACTTATTGAACTCCAGAATTAGAAATGTTATTCTCTGATACTTTGGACATATAAATTGTGTGATTACTACTGAAATGTCATATAAGTCAGATGGGATTAGTACACAGTAGAAAACAACTTTGAAGTCACCACATTCTCTATACTCAGTTTTTTCAAATTTTTTAAATTTTGGTTTTCTTCAGTCAGATTAATAATGATTTGACTTGCCCAGAATTTAGGTGAGTCTGAATTGCAAGACATTAAAAAAAGTAATTGATGTAAACATGGATGACCTTTTATGAGGTGGAACTTAGTAGAAGGGATTTAGGTCATTGGAGGCACACCCTTAAAGGGAATATTGAGACTCAGGGACCTTACTTCCATTTTGCTTCCTGGCAAGCATTTGTGACAGTTTTGCTCTCCATGTGGTTCCTTCCATGGTGTACTGCCTCATAACAGGACCAAAGGTAACAGGTTCAGGCAAACATGGATTAAACCTATGTAACATGAGCCTTTATAAACATCCTAATACAATCATGATATGGATGCTTATCTTGATAATCCATCATATCATGAGGCAAAGGATATATATGGAACTTAAAATCAGTCATTTCTGTTGTTAAAATTTTTCCTTAGTCGCTTATCAGTGTGTCAGTGTTCTTGTTGTTAAATCGAGAATAGAGACACTCTTCAACTTAGGAATTTAAAAATATTTTCATAATTTGTAACATATTTAAGTACTAGTGAAATTTACCTCAACCTAGATCTCTACAAGGGGGAATTCAGTGCCATTTTCTGGTTTGATGCCATTTTGGATTAACAGTAAAATAGATTTAAGAGAGTAAACTTTGTTATAAGTAGGCAATTTGCTAAATATCTTCCTTGGTATCTGGTTGTGAGACTATGAAACAAGATAAATAAAAAGCCCATATCAAGTGGATTATATACTACAGTAGTTATTAGATGATTGAAAATAGGAGATACCTAGGGTGGTAAAGATCTCAGTATAAAAGTACATTGCTGGCTTTACATTAATTATTTATACAGTTTTATGCTTTTCCCACCACTGGATTACAAGCATTTTGAGACTGAGTCCTATATATACTATTGCATCAATGAGTAAAGTATTCCAAATTTATATAAATATACCTGTCCCCCAAAACATTATATAATTAAAGTGATTAAATAAATCCCAAACTCTTGAATAACTTATTTCCAATAGACATCAAATATTACTCTGAATACATTTTCTCTTTTAAAGAGTTGGCAGTGTAAATTGATTCAGATATAAATCCAGAATCTGGTTGGTTAATTAAAGAAAAAAGCATGGTGAACTGTGAGTGAACTTTGTAGTAGTAGCAGATCTCATTAGGTACGGGAGCTGCAGAATGGGTATGTAACTCAGCTCAAATCCATCACTGATATGGTAAAACCATTGAAATAGCTCAAGTATTGGCAATCTGAAGTTCAAGTAGAGTAGATGATATTAATAACCTATGAGGACTACCTTTAGTCTTTTTGTCCTATTGACATACTTATGTCATGAATTGTCTTGACCTCCAACCTTCATTGTTTTAGCATTATACTTGAGAAATGTACTAACTGGGGTTCAGATCCCACATTTGATCACATCAAATGTTACCCAAACTTGATAAACTTTTTATTGAGAAACTTTTGTTTATTTTTTTGAATTTCCTTGACTGTTCCCTAAAGGTTTTGATTGAATAGTTTGAGATAGAGCCTTGGCATTTTTATTTTTCAATCTTATTGACTTTCACACAGGAACATAGGAGTGTCCTTCTGAATTTTGTGGTTGGTGTGTGTGTGTGTGTGTGTGTGTGTGTGTGTGTGTGTGTATGTCTAAGTAAAAACTGAATTTTCAGAAACTCGGTATGATGACCTTTTGTTGCTTGTTTTTAGTACCAAGGATTGAACCCAGGGGTGCTTAACCAATGAACCACATCCCTAGCACTTTTTCTTTTTTTCTTTTTTCTGAGACAGGATCTTGCCAAGTTGCTTAAGGGCTCACTAAATTGATGAGGCTGACTTTTAACTTGTGATCCTCCTACCTCAGCCTCTAGGGAACTACTGGTATTTACAGGCATGTGCCTCCATGCCTGGCTCATGATGCCATTTTAAGTACAGGTAAGCAATGCTGTATCCTTTAAATGAGACATATTTTCCATTATTCATTGTTACATGATTTGACTAAAAACACTTTAGTGGTTTGAAGGGGCCATAGTAGTGAATGGCATGAGACAGAGATTTTCTGGTATTCTAGCAAATTACAGCATGTTTATTTAATTATATTTACCAGTGAAAGTTCATACTTTGAAGTTTCAAATTGTAGAAGATCATTTATTCCCTAACCAGCTTCTGTTATCATTGCAGGTCTCCAATTTGATAAAAGTCCTACCTTTTCACTTCGTATGCAACCAAGCCCATTCATTCTTATTTTAGGCAAAATGTTCCCTTTCCTGATGTACCACGCACCTCTCCTAGTTTGAACTACCCCATTAATCAAGGGCCAGTTAGCTTAAGTTCCTCTCAGATGTTTTCACTGATAATGATTATCCCAAAAGTTGTATAGCTTGTGTCACTCATATGAGGAATTAATATACTATGCTACCTAGTTACATAGTTGTTATGAGTGTTCTGACAGTCTAACCTGTAGTCTTGTGTGGGTGAGGGGCCATTGCCTACAATTATTCCTGTTCCTGGGATCAAACCCAGAGTCTTGATTCATGCCAAGCAATTTGTTTCATCAGTTAAAAGTTAACAAGAGTTAAAAATAAGAATAACTTATTTTAAATTTAAAAAGATATGTAGGGAGGACTGATGTCTTTCACAAAGGTTTTACTTACCCATTCTTAGCAAGTGAACTTTTTGTAATTTTCCTGTTATTGATCTTTCCCCTGTTTCTTAGAATATAGACATTGTTGGATATTGTTCTGTCATGGTTCCTGAAGAGTGTGCCCTCTGATTTACCTGTATGAGAATCAACTAAGTGCTTATTAAAGTGCATACTTTAATAATCTTTTACCATTCATATTATTTTGTTCCTTTTGTTCTTTTGGCCACACTGCTGGTCCAAATTCTTTTATCAACTTTGAAATTCTTCCTATTTTCTAAAGCTATACTTAGAGTAGTTTTAGAATACTGGTTAGAAATATAGGCTATGGATATATACTACCTCATTTTAAATTTTAGCTGTTTTTTTTCTTTTCCAAGATAATAAAGCTAGTTCTCAAATACTTCTGTGCTTCAGTTTCCATTTGTATAAAATGTGGATAACAGATTATCTCATAGCATTGTAATATATATATATATATATAGATAGATAGATAGATAGATAGATAGATATAGATATATTGATATATAGATATATATATAGAGTATATATTTAATATGGAGATATATATATCTCCATATAAAATTAATGTATTATTTTACAAATTCTTTAGTCTTTGTATCACTCAATTTAACTTTCATAATGTTTTGCAAGTTAGAGGTTTGTATTCATTTACCTCTATTAGATTGCAGATTTCTTGAAGGGAAGGGCTGCTTTATTAATTTTAATGGATTTTACATAATAAAGGGTTCAGTTAATACTATATCAAGTAATAGGAAGGTGGCAAAATGCCATGATCAGCGTGTCCACACTAGCAGGTTTCAGCAAGGGGCAAAGGGGAATAAGAAAAATTAAAAACTCACACACAGACAAATGTTTTTGAAGATAAAGCTGGTGTCAGGTGGAGTGCTGTTCTCTGATGGAGAAGCAGGACTAAAGAATTATGACATCAATTTTTATTTATATATGCTCCATCATCAGGTTAAAGACTATATACAAGCAATTTTCTTTGTACGCATATATTTATAGGGCATATTCTGGACTGCTTGTCGTTGCTGTTTTCCTGTTTTGTGGTTGAATTATTTACTTACTACTGACTAGCAGGCTCTTTCTATATAACTTTCTAATATATATTGGACACATTTGGTGGATTTTCTTTTGATTAACATGATCCATTTGATATTTTTCCCCTTCTAACAGACATTTAATTTTCAAGTGGCCAATTTCATCTGTCTAGATTTTCTGGTCTTGATATCCTGTCTTTCTCCATCCCATTGAATTTTGGAGAAACTGCCTAGCAATTTTTGTACATTTGTTTTATGGAGGATGTTCTACACTTGCAAAGAGTATTAATATCACTGTATTTTGAACTTTGTCAATCTTTTTTTTTTTTTGAGGGTGGCATCAGGCATTGAACTCCAGGGCACTTGACCACTGAGACACCCCCAGCCCTATTTTGTGTTCTATTTAGAGATAAGTTGCTTAGTGCCTAGATTTTGTTGAGGATGTTTTGAAATAGAGATCTTTCTTCCTCAGCCTCCCAAGCCCCTTGGATTACAGGTGTGCACAACCACACTTGGCTTTGCCAATCCTTTATTGGTTGATGTAATAGTTTCTTTTAGTGTGTGTGTTGGGTGGCTGGGGATTCAAAAAATGCCTCATCTATGCTATGAAAATGTTCTATCATGAGCAACATCCTCATCCTAATTTAGGGTTCTTGTCTACTTTTTAATTCTCACTTTTCAACTGATCTCCAGTTAGCTGGTCATTTGTATTCCCTTCCCCTATTTGTAAATTTGATACTAGGAATTGAACCCAGGGCCACTTAATCACTGAGCCACACCCCAGCCCTTTTTATATTTTATTTAGAAACAGGGCCTCGCTAAGTTGTTGACTTTAGCTTTGAACTTGTGATCCTCTTGCTTCAGCCTCCCCTGCTGCTAGGATACCAGGCATGCCACTGTGCCCAGTTTGATTTATCCCATCTTTATACTCTGTCCTACATAGAGGGAAGCCGTGAAGACCCCAATTTGCAGGGTTTTTTTTTTTTTTTTTTGATGTCTCAAGAGAAAAACCTTCCTGGGTGTGCCATTCACTTTCTACTGCCAGAGTCACTAACCTTTGTCTCCTCATCCCACTTGCAGGATTCTCCAAAATTTGAAGAGCAAAGAGCAAGTATCCACAGACAGGAGCTCTAATTCATCTTAAGAGAAGGCAGTGAAGGAAAACTTGAACTCTGCAACACTGATCATGCAAGCCCATGTGATATAGGTGTCCAAACCCCTGGATAACCAGGGGTTCTGCCTATGGCTGCTGTGCTTGTAGTCTTATCACCAGTCCAGGCCTCTGGACTGTCATGGGAGATTTCTGCATTGTGCACTCCTGCATGGCTTTCTACCTACAAGCCTATGCAGGCCCTTGCATTTACATATAGTTGCCCTTCAGTGGATATCTCTGGACCGGGTGTCCATATCAAGGGCTTTCAGTTTGTTCTAGTGGTGCCTCCAGCTATAATCCTTGGATGGCAAGCCAGCACCCATCTAGCTTCCTCTCCACCATATGTCCTTATGCCTCGCCCACCTACTATGTTGCCCCTCCCACTCTGGCCAGAGATTTTTCCTCTCACTGTCCCCCAGTAAGATACCAGACTGGAGCCATCTCACACCCTAGGTCGCTAGAAGAGGCCCTTGTAGAG
This sequence comes from Ictidomys tridecemlineatus, assembly GCF_052094955.1. NCBI lineage: Eukaryota > Metazoa > Chordata > Mammalia > Rodentia > Sciuridae > Ictidomys > Ictidomys tridecemlineatus. Next base: position 307,489 of record NW_027521049.1, read on the forward strand.
GGGCTGGCTACCATAGAGCTGCAGAGTACCTCTGTGAGAAAGGCCCCGCTCCACTTCAGCATTTCAGCACCGCCCAATATCCAGCCATGAACTCTGCCCTCTGCCCCCTTCCCCTGTTGAAGACACTCAGTTCAGTCCCCACTACCCCAAATTTCCCTGCAGGCCACCCTGTAGGGCTCACCGCTGTGTCTTTAAGCACTAATAAGTGCCCCAGAACCAACCACCACCCTTTAGTCCTGTGGAGTACAATGAGGTGGGCTCTGCTTGGATTTTTGTGTTTGACCTCAAATTTTTAATATTTTGTTGGTACCAAATTGAACCCAGGGCTGATAAACCACTGAGCCACATTCCCAGCCCTTTTTTTATTCTTTATTTTGATTCAGGGTTTCACTGAGTTGCTCAGGTCCTTGATAAGTTTGCTGGGGTTGGCCTCCAACTTGTGATCTTCCTGCCTCAGACACATGAGTTTCTGTGGTTAAAGGCATGTACCACTGCACCTGTTTCTCTTTGCTTTTTACATGGCATCTTTTGATCAACAGTTTGAAATTTCACATAAATCTAATGTATCATATTTTTGCTTCATGCTTTATAAGGCCTCTGTAATAGCTTTGTCTACCTTGAGGTATGGACATATTCTCATATGTTTTCTTGAACCTTTATTATACTAGTTTTTATATTTATATCTATGATTAAACTCTACTCCAATAAAAACTCAGTGGTGTCTTTTGCAGAATTTGACTGATTTTTTTCCATGTCCTGGGTATTGAATCCAGAGAATTACATGTATGTACTACCACATCTAGAATTTGAAGAGTTTTCACTAAAAGTAAAATGGAAGAACAAAATGTCACAATATTCAAGACAGTTTTAAAGAAAATGAAAAGGCAGCCTCCTTTTGCTAGATATTGAGATTTATTATAGAGATTTTGTAATGGATATGATGTATTATTAGTGCAGGATTCCTAAGTAGCCAAAGGAACAAATAGAGGCCCCCTCAAACAGACCCTTGCATACATAGAATCTTTTTGCACCACTCAGGTTGTCAAAAAAGAATTATCAATCAGTGGAGAATGAACAGACTTTAATAAATATACCTGAGAAAACTGGTAAAACAGAGCAACATTTCCAAAATAAGAAAAAAAAATTACAATTCTATCTCATATAATATACTAAAATTTCCTCAAGATGTTTTACAGGATACCTAAGCAATCAAAGACTGAAGATGTCACCTATTCTGAAGCCTGTCATATCCTCTTGGTAGAGAGAGGTGGAATCAAAGGTACTGTGCAAAGTGTAGGTATAACTCATCTGCTGCACAAGATGCCACCATGAAGGAAAGGAGACACAACTCAGTGAAGCAGTGAGGGACAGAGGTGCTATTCTTCATTCTGTCACAATTGAGTTCTTCTTGGAGCAGTTACTGATGTCTTGCAACCATTTTCCAATGAATCTTATGTCTTCTATGCTATCTCTGGGTATTTTCTTTGGCTCACTTTCACCTACCCACTGTTTTGTGACAAATGGATTATGGAATTGACAGCAGCATTGCCATGAACATCTGTTGAGTGTTTCTTCTGTTAGACACATGCAAAGTTTCAGACTGGAGATATATCCTGAGCCACTGGGGTTAAAGGCATGCACCGTGGCATCCAGAATATTGTCACCTTTTGCCTTACTTGATTTTCATTGTCTTTTGATTTAGAAAGGTTTACAATGTCTCCCCCATCTTTTAAAGAATATTTATACTTTTTAAGGAATGCTTGCTTATCTTCAGATCAGAAATTCATGCCCATTATTTTCTTGTTAAACATTAGTGGATTTTTTGCAGAGGGTAGTGTCCCAGGGATAGAACTCAGAGGCACTCAGCCACTGAGCCATATCCCCAGCCCTATTTTGTATTTTATTTAGAGACAGGGTCTCACTGAGTTGCTTATTGCCTCATTATTTCTGATGCTGGCTTTGAACTCATTAAGTTCCTGTCTCAACCTCCCCAGCTGCTGGGATTACAGGAACACTGTACCCCACACTCAACATTTTTTTTTTTGCTTTTAACACTTGTTTTGACCTTGTTACTTTACGTAGTAGTTATATAATTAATTTATTACCCTAAACAGGACACTTCTAAGAATAAAAGTGGGTGATAATAACAATTATATAGAACAACAGGTATAAAATAGGACTATATTAAGCAAACCAGATGTACACTCATTTGATACCTAGAGTTCTATGCACACTAACAAATGATATGAATCAAATTTCATAGGCAGGATCATATCCTGTCTGGTAAATAACCCTGGCCTTTGCTCTGCATCTCCATTCTTCAGGGGGAGGAAAAATGGCTATATATAAATAAAATGGGAATCTCATTTAATTGTTATGCATAGTTTAAATGGAATATAAAATAGAAGACATAATTAAAGAAAGATGGAAGTAATGCAGAAACTATATTGGAATAAGGGTTAGGACTTAGGATAATAAGAAGTGAGAATTATATTCTAATACCTGTAACAGTGTGAGCAAAAGTTAGGACCAGTTTAACAGTTACAGATTATTGGACTAGCGAAAACAAGCTGCTTGGTAATGACATAGGAAAAACCTAGGATCTTAAACATAATTGTGTCAATGTTTGCTCTTTAATTTGTAGGTGACAGGTAACCAGTGAGTTTCTGAGTACTGCACAATCTTGCCTGAAGCTCATGTGTAAAATTGAAATGTACTGTGTCAAGGGTATTAATTGGAAAGTTGAGAAATTGGAAGTATGGAGGGCACTTAGTGTTACAGTTTTTAAGGGGAAAAAATGTGGTTCTAGCAATAGACTTTAGATATTCAGCAGTAGGAATATCAGGGGAAAGGAGATGAGGGCAAGAGTCTCCATGTCTGATAACGTGGAGGGCTATATCTAGACAGATATGTAGTAAGGTTTCCCAATTCTATCATATCCATGATGGATGTACTAACCATAATTAATTAATATGAATGGAGCATACTTCCAGACTTACAATACTGATCTGTGTCTTTTATTAAGAATCTAATTCAAGAAGGACCTTCCTCTAACAAATTTTCTACTGACAGAAACAAGTTTTTACTTATATTTGTGTAGTAATTATAGAAATATTGTGGGGGGAAAAGCCAGGGACCCTTATGGCTTTGTTATCCACTAAGTAGGCTAGTATGGTGCCAGGTGTACAGTAAGTGATTGCATATGGGTACACAATAATTTACCTTGAAAAACAACCTCTCAAACATGAGGCCATATGCACATCAAAGCTTACTGCCTAGAATTAGGATGTGGAGAGTGGAAGTCTTGGAGATAACCAGTTCTGGGACCAGGAACATAGCCATTAGGTCCATTGAACATATCAAGAGAGTTCCTGAAAATGGGCCCAGCACAAGTTATCACAATAAAAAAAGAGTTTGGGGGATTTGGAATGATTCCTTCTAAAGGAGCTCTATAAATGATGACATGAGTCACTCTGGACAGGTGTGACAAGCTGAGCTGAACTGAATTGTGACAAGCTTGAGTTATAAAGGGGAATGACAAGAAAAAAATCAGTGTTGGATGAGTATTATCAGAGAGGAATGATATTTTTATCTCTAGGTTAAGAGACAAACAATTTGTGGCATTAAAAAGTAATATATGTTTTTCCCTTTTCTTCTGACAATCATCCTTGACTCCTAAAACTGCTCCACAGATTCTCGATCACTGCCCCTGCAATACAGAAACAGATCCTGGACTCTCTTCTTGGTTTTCACTTTTCTACTCTTTGTGATTCACCAATCCTCTACCATCTTATTACCATTCAAATCATGGCAAAGAAACTGACATCAATATGCATTTAAGTAATTGTTTTTGGCTGTCACTTTCTGTGGAGAAATAATGCCCTTGTGAAACACAGGGTGCTGATCTTCCTGCGGATGCCCAAGGATGCAAAATCACCATCACTGTTCCACCTACCCTCCCCCAGGAAACCTTTCTCTGCTGTGGTCTAATAGACACTTTCCTATCTGCAATTGTATCTGGCATAATCTGCATTTCTTAAGCACTACAAACCACCCTTGTGGTGAAAAGTAGCTATTAGACTGACGAGTTTTCCAGGATCCAACCCCTCCTACCTTCTCTCTCACACTCACCTTTCTCCTAATCAAAAGAAATGAGTGTGTATATACTATGATTTGGCACCTCCTCATAATTATTCAGAAACATGGCTGTTTTGGAAGGAGGGTGGGAAGCCAGAAAAATCTTCCTTGTCATAGTGCGAGAGGAGAATAGAGAGGAGATGGGTGACTGTTCATCTCCCGCTCCCCGAACAGTGGGAGTTCACTGTGTAATATTAGTTTTCTTCTTTTATGTCAACAAAACAGGAAACACATACATACAGTAGGTTGAACTGTACATCTGATTGCCACAGATGCATCAAACATTGAGCCTGGAAGATGGAAAATTACTTAACAAATTTTACGCACAATGTTGAGAAAAGTAGAAACTAAATACCTAAGTACACAAAATAAAAGTGTATGTGGGAAGGAAAGTCAAGTGCTGCCACTTGGGTCTTCAAAATGTGTCAGAATATTCTTTAGAATAAAAAATCGATAGTTTTCATAGAGGAGAAAAAGTAAGAAAATATGAACCTAAACTTTTATGGGGTTGGGGAAAGCACTGGGGGATGAGCATTCTGAATCTCAGCTGGTAGCATAAATGGATATGATATTCTCTTGGAAGAAAACAATGCTTTGCAGGAATGGGGAATTAGAACAGTAACTAAAATAATTATGGTTATTGCTAATTCATGCATACATAGGACATGCTAAATCATATCAAGTGTTTGTTTTTTAACTAGAAATTCCATTTCTAAGGAAAACTTTGGGAGAACAGTAATAGTCCTAACTTTATCAATATTATTCACAATCAGAGATATTGGGGGCAACCCAAGTATCCAACTGTATGAGACTGGATAAACTGGTGGACATATATTTGATTATATAGATTGTATAGCAAAGGGAATATTGAAAAGATCACAGGTAGATGAATTCTACAAAATCCACAACTGTCTCTTCTAGTTTACATGTGAAAGTGCAGGGTCCTGATCTTCCTGCGCTTCCACATGTAAACTAGAAGAGACAGTTTCTTTATCTGTAAAATGCATATGAGAAAAAGTCTTGCCTAATAAGGTTATAGAGGTATCTAATGAAGACTGTATCACTGTGGCTAGGACATGGTGGATATTTCTTGAATGGGAGCTGCTATAAAGAGCTATGAAATACCAAATGTTAAAACAGAAGGGAGAAATCCAAATGCTATTGTATGGTGAAACGACATAGTATTCCCTTCCTCTCTCCTTCCTCTACTGGTCTTCTGTTAATTAATTTATTAGTTTTCAAACTGGTGTTTTATAGATGTACATAAAGTTGAAATTCACTGTTGTATATTCATATATAAATATAATTCAGTCCATTTCATTCCACAATGCCTCCCTTTCTCTATTGCTCCTCCTTCCTCTGACAATCTTTTTCCACTCCACTGATGGCCCATCCACTATCACAGGCTTTCCTCTGCTTTGATCAGCCTATTTCACTCTAGCTTCCCCATATGAGAGAAGCATTTAACCTTTCACCTTATGAATCTGGTTGCTTTCCATTTCCATCCATTTATCAGCAAGTGTCACAAAAAGCAGCTGGTGTGGTGACCTTCATGTGGGCCTCATGTGGCAAGTCAGTCTGCAGCCTGCTGCCCTTCCTGTGCCAGGACCTGGAGTAGCAGAGAGCAATGTGGGCAACGGTGTTGCCTGAGGTGTTGGGCTCCCCAGGAATGTTGTCTGCTTCTGGGTGATGGTGGCCATGCACATACTGGGTGAGACATAGCACAGGCTGTGGCAGGACAGGGCTGGGGAGAGGGAAATGCATGCTTTTTAGCAGGAACAGGTGGAATGGAGCACCTGGGGCTACACACCTAGTCCCGACACTCCCTCTCTTTCTCAGAGCCCACAGCCAGCCTGTGTCCCACAGCCATACTAGCGGTTCTCAAATGCGGATCTAAGCTCCACTAGACTAGTCAGTGCAAACTGAAGACTGAGTTGCAACAGAGACACCTTCTGGCCACCAGACTCTGGAGAGAACTCTGAGGAGTCTTGGCTACTAATTTTGTTTCCTGCCATTGCCAGTCCCAGTGGCTTCAAATAGCCTACCTACCCAGTCTGAAAATACAAACACACACTTACCATTTCCTGGCTTTCAGTATGCTTGTTCCCTCCCCACCCCATATTTTTTTCAGCTCCTGTGTAGTGTAGAAACCTGGGGCTCCTGATCTAGGACTGGAAGTATAGAAATGGCTCCAGAAACAAAAGTAACAGAAGATTGTGCAAGCCCGCCCCCTCATCACTGGCTGTGTGCAGATTGGAGAGTTCTCACCTAAGAGACAGATTGGAAAGGGCTTCAGGCACTTCCTTCAAACAGAGCCTAGTAGGCCAACTGTTTGAGTGACACTAAATTGGATCCAATCCAGAAACAAATAATGTCAGAAATACAGGTTCTTGGCTGCTCTTTTTTTGTAGATAAAAGACTGGGGATCAACTATGTGCAGTGGTGCATGCCTGTAATCCCAGCAACTGGAGAGATTGAGGAAGGAGGATTGTGAATTCAACGCCAGCTTTAGCAATGGTTAAGAACCAAGAAATTTCGTGAGATACTCTCTCTAAATAAAATACAAATATGGCTGGGGTGTGGCTCAGTGATCATGTGACACTGAGTAAAATCCCCAGTAGGAAAACAAAAAACAAAAAACACTGGGGTTCAGATCCATGGATACTCACTACAGTGCCCTATGACCACAAATTGATGGATGGATTGATGGATAGATAGAAACATAGACAGACAGATTCCTGGGACAGGGTCTCTAAATCTCCTGAGACTGATTTTCAACTGATATTACAATAATGCTCCACAGCCCTGGAATCTTATTTTATTTATTTATTTATTTATTTATTTATTTATTTATTTATTTATTTATCTATTTACTTTGCTGTGGATGACATTAAGTGTCTCAGGATGGAATCATATCATGGCAGTGTTTTCACCCAATACATAGACCCAGGCCAGACAGAAGTTCATTTAAATTGTATATAAGTTTAAATCAATTTATTAATACATATGTATATATATTCATATAAAAAAGAATTATCAAAATTTTTAAATTACATTTAATATTTCTATTCTCTGTTATTATGAGAAAACATCTTGAGATTTCTACTTATAAGTAATTCCCTGATGCTGCAATGTCCATACTTCCCTAAAAAAATGAGGCACAAATAAAATTCAATGTTTCTAGTATTAACATTAAAATGAAAAAAAAGATGGATGATACCATCTAGATTTGTCAGTATCCCAGACTATGGAGTATAAGTGATAAAAAAAAAACAAACTTATTTGCAATTTTGCCTTGAGCCTAATGGTAAGATTTTGCTGTCTTTCTCCCCTTTGGTATGGGGTACTATGAGAATATGAGCACAAATTACAGGCATAGATATAGATATAGATACAGATGGATTTTTTCCTATAGTTCAATAGAGTCCATCAAGAGAGTCAACTTTAAATTTACATTAAAAAATTAAAGCTCTATTTCCAGGGTGAAGCCATAGCAGAGATCCAGGGGTCCTGAAGGATGAGTGGCTTAGGTGAAAGAAGAGGAGACAGGATTATAGTGGGAAGTTATAAGCAGCCTTCAGAAGTGTCTACTGCCCTATTTTTATACCTTTTTTATTTTATACCTTTTTTTATTTTATACCTTTTTTATAGGTGTTTTTTCATGTAGTTGATGGAGAGCTTCAAAGCTCAAAACTTTTTTTATTTACATAATTTTAAAGAGTAACAATCTTTTCAGACATATTTTAATTACCTAAGATATTGAGTATATTATTTAAAATATTTTTATAACATTTTTCCAATTATGATTAAGCTTTTACATTTTCACCTCAATCACTAGACTACACAATTGGACTACATGTATCTTGACCTATTATTAAGTTTTAACTTATAACATACTTATAATTATATCATTAATCTTTAAAGCATACCTATGATTATTGGTAAGCTTTCTTACTTCTAAAGTCTCAATAAAGCCCACTTAAAATAGTTAAATCCTATTACTTAAAAGCCTACTACTCTGAAGTGCCTCTAAAATATATGTATGTAAATTGTATATTATTCTACTTCTAATTTCCAAGGTAATTTCCTTTTTTATATGACCTATTAAACTGCTTTCTTAAACAGTTTCTTTGATCCTTGATTAAAGTACAACAATTCTTATGTCTTTGTAATCTTTAACAAAAGAGCAGGCTCTTCGCCTCAACCCATTTGCCATTAAAATTAACTATGTGTTTCCCATTTTTATCATAAATTCTTGTGTAAGTCAAAGAGGGTCTGTTATTGGAGGGAATGTATGTTGCACAGGTTGTAGCTTTAGAATGTGGGGCTTAGTGTAAATTTTTGACCTTTTCTCAAAAACCTTGATTTGCATTCTTTTCTTTGTAAATTTCTTGATGAATAACACTGTCATTTGTATCCTGAGATATATCAAAACACATCTCCAGATATGTCTTAATTGTATCCTTAGTCTCATTCTGGGAATTTTCCTGAAATTTCAGGCACACATACTTTTATTATTGATTGATATGTACCCTATTATCCATATCATGAGTATCATAAACAAAACTTAACCTTCCCATGGTTCCAGTTTTCAGATGGTGCATCCCTGCATAGCATCCCCCATGCTGTGACCCTGTTAGATAGAGGGAACACCTTCATCATACTATAAGAAACCATCTATTTTCCATATGACTTCTGTGCAACTTGTGATTAAATCTTGACATCCAGCCTATAGTGAGTCAATTAATTGTCACTGGATAATGAGTCATTCTAAAAATAATTGGTTCACTCACCCCTGAGCCAAATCCAGAACAATATTTTGTATTTTATTTAAAGAAAGAGTTTCACTAACTTGCTTAGTGCTTCTCCCTTGTTGAATCTGGAATTGAACTCATGATCCTCCTGCTTCAGTCTTCCAGGACCCTGGGATTATAGGATTGCACCACTGCACTCATCTCTGTTCACATTTTTAATGTCAACATTCATTTTTCACCTAATCAATTATTTTTATGCTATATTTAAAATGGATGCAATATGTCTAATTTTTCTTCAAGAACTCAATGGAAGTTTAAAGATTTTTGCTCTCTCTTTGTGATCATTTCACATGAGAGAAAAACAGATACAATGAGTTTATTAGAAGTGATGTAAAAAAGAAAAAAGTTGACACTTTGAAGAGAGAGAATGTGTGCTCACTATAAGGAGAATAGCATGGCTCCCTTGCACTCCAGTTTTATTGGAGATCTAAAAAAAAAGATTCCAAAGAGACCTTCCCAGATACACTTCTTGACTTTGGACTGACAGCAGGATAACATCAAACTCTCAAGTATCCACTGCCATGACAACTTTAGGTTAATTAACCACATGTTTATGATTTTTAACTGCATTCTTAAGAATAAAATCTTGCAGAATTTATGGTAAGTAGAAATTATCTTTATTTCCCTGAGTTCCAGAATCTGGTCTGTAACACGGTCACAAAAGTCTCCCCTTAAGTGTAACTTGTGTTCCTGTTATGAACATTATTTTGAAACTGCATTTCTCCTGCACATAATAGTTTGATGAAGAATGTGTCACATCCTGTCCAGTTAATCCATAAAAGGTGCAAATAAATTGCTTCTTGAAAAATAAAGCATAGGATCAATGTGTTGAGCCTATTTATTTATTTATTTATTTATTTATTGTACTGTGTGTTTAAATCAGAGATATTAAACCACCACTGAGCTACATTACCAGCTCTTTTTATATTTTATTTAGAGACAAAATCTCATTGATTTGCTTAGTGTCTCACTGATAAGTTGCAGAGACTGGCTCTAAATTTATGATTATCCTGCCTCACCCTCCCAAGTTGCTGGAAATAAAGGCTCATGTCACCATGTGCAACCTACTATTTACCTTAAAGGTAATTCAGTTCTTTTACCAAGTTCAGTGAAAAATAAGAGGATTCACTTCTGCAGAACATAAATCAAACTATGTGTGCAAATCAAGGGCCCAACACCCTTGTGTGCTTCAGATCTTACCTCGTTTTCTATTTTCATACTTACATTTCACCTTACATTCTGTAAATATTCCAGTTGCCCAATACCCATATTCATCCAGCAGAATGACTCCTAACCCAAATCGAACCTGATATGACCCTTAACCATACTCTGTTCCCTCCATCTATTTTCACATAGCAGCAGGTGCTGAGTTGATCTTGCCATGTAGGTATGTAGGGAATTCTACAGCTGCTGAGAAGCTCAAAGGTAGATGCAGAAATGATCCCTGGAGCAAATGTAGGCAGCTAGGTAGGACCTGTGAGGAGTAAAGTCATCTTCCATGGCCAAAAACCCAGTCAAGATGAAGAGATGTGGCTGAATCAGCCTCCCTCTTCTCAATGCAGAGAAGATGGACACAATCAGGCCTGTGTGTGTTGCTGATCCCGGGCTCCTAGGGTATATAGACCTTGATGTCTTGGGAAAGTGTCCCAGGAAGGTGGGGCAGCCTCCATCTCATGGGACTCTTAGAAACAACTGTTAGGACAAACTGGTTGCCAAGGCAGTGACCTCATTCACTTCCTTTAAGGAAGTGACCTCACCTCACTTCCTTGGTGATGGAACTCTCTGAACATGGGATCCAGGAGGCGAGGCACCCACAGGGAGTTCCAGTCCCAGTGGGCTCACTTGTTTGTCTGTACCAAGGCCAGAGTCATTCTTTCTTGGCCCCTAGTGATGTGTGGATAGCCAAATGCCTTGAATGATCTGAACACAGGCCTTTCCTGAGAAAGAAGTATTGGGTCATTGCTGGCTCCTGACAACTACACACAGATGGCCAAGGAGACCAGAGCTGAGACAGGACAGGCAATTGCTAAGGAAAATATTTTCACCCACCAGTCAGAAAACAGAGTGGATAGATGCAGACCAAATACAGGGGTGGTTTGTGTGTCTCAGTGAGTGTGTTTTTCAATTTGTCGTTTTGTCTCATGTTTTGAGATCATGAATGAAAACTTCTTGTTGTTGTTGTTGTTGTTGTTGGTTTGAAATGGAGTGTTAACTAGTGAGTCTTTCTATGTCAGTGGATCCCACTGGGTTTGTGGTTAAAGAGAGTAGAGAGAAGAATGCAGCCGTGAATGTATCCTGTCTAGTGGAAATCTTTGCAGGACTCCTCATGGCCAATTTTTGAATGGACTGCTGCTTGCCTTGCAGATGGGCAACACCTACCAAGATCCTAAGTTCCTGTATTCGTCCTGAATTTTGGCCGCTCTCTGAAGTGGTTCGTGTTTTTGTGTCCAAGATGTGTACCACCATCAAGCTTTGTGACATGGCCATGGACTGAATTGCTCAAGGGAATGCCAAGCATGTCAGAAAAGTCAAAAATTTGCATGACTGGTAAAAATCTCTCTGGAGAATCCCTGCTTGGATAGATATTTACCCAAGTTTCATGATTAGGAGCTGTCAGTGCCACAGTGTTCAACTGATGAAAAATATTTCTCCAGGCTTCTTTCCTCCCTATTGTTCTGTTCCCCTGAATGTCAGGGAGGTCTTTGCCTTCTTATATGAAAACGTCTTATTCTGATTCTAAATTCACTTTCCGACAAGTCTAATTTTTTTATATAAAGTTTTTCTTCCTATAAAAATGTCTAGTTCATTGTTTAAATATTCAATGACTTCAATTATCAGATTGTTCTCCATCAAAGAATTTTCCACCAATCTATTTTAAATGTTTTGACTTATACTGAGTTAGTCAAACACTATACAACAATATAGTCATAATTCCTTAATCTACAATCCAGTTAATCTTTTAAAATACAATCATGCTTCCTCCATCCTTGCAAGTGTTTTAAAAGATAGTCTATGCACAAATAAGTTTATGTGATTTATTCTTTCTTGTTATGACTATAATTGCTTACAAATACATGCATGTTTACTTTGTTGAATCCAGAAGCATTTATCTCACAAATTCGCTTTCTAACAACACTTGAATAAACTCATTTATTTATATCACTGTATGTAATTTAATTATATGGACTCATGAAATGTTATTCCATATTCTTATTATGAAAACACATAACTTCTTATATCAATTGATTTGTGATTTTTCCACTCATTCCAACAAAAGGCAGAGTCTACTTTTTAATCCGATAATTTCAGTTATCTCTGGGATCTTCTTAATGATGGAGTTTTGAAGACATTTCAGTTGCTGCTCGAAGGTAGGACTTCAGGCCTGTGTGTGTGTGTGTGTGTGTGTGTGTGTGTGTGTGTGTGTGTGTATCTGTTTCTCTCTCTCTCTCTGTCTCTCTCTCTCTCTCTCTCTCTTTGATTCTTTGGGTCTATCCTTTGATTTTCCATTTTTTTTTCTTTCCTGTGTCTAATTGTAGCTATTAAAACCATGATACTCTCAACTTTAATTTTTTGCATTCAGTTTTGTAATTTTTTTGATTCCTTTTTCCTAAATTCCAGATTTGTGCCAAAATTTTCATCTTCTTCAAATTGTAGACATTTCTCTATAATGTGTGTGTGTTTTAACAAATGGATGTTTTTCATTTTAGTTTCAGTGATCACATATGTATTTATAACTTTATATATTAATCCACTATTTATTCACACACTCTAAAAGAAAAGCCATTGTCTTTTAGTTTTTATATACTTCAAATGTAAACATCAGATTGGACTTTTTCACTGTGAAGTTAATTTGGAGCCATCAGCACACATTGTGAAATAAGAGAGAGTGAACAGGGATAGCACTCTTTAGACCGTAAGCAGTCTGAGGTGTCTTTTTTCCCATGGGTGTAGATGCTAATTAGTTTCAGATGACAAAAAAGCATTAAAGGGAGCATTGCATGATAAATGAATAAGTGAAATTCTGAATTGAGAAAACACTGCATTGTTTAAACGTCAACATCTGTCTTTGAATTCAGCCTCCTTATGCGTCTTTTTACTTCCCTCTAATAGAACAGTGTTCGCAGAAATGATCTTCAGATTTGTGGAATGCCTCAAAATATCAAATTAAAAGCCTCAGAATTCTGTCCTGCCATGTAGATATTTCTATTCAGAGGAATATACTAAAATTTCTCATCCAATAGAAGGTCCTATTTTATTTCTGTGAACTCAGTTCCTAAGTGTCACTTTTAATTGAGATTTTTCTTTACATCCCTAATTAAAGAAATGATACATGGGAGACTATCTCTGCTTCACATGTCGCAAATTTGCTTGCTTACATCACTGCTACTACTGATTTAAAATTTTTAAATGTTGAAATAGTTTCTTGATAGTTCAGGTCTGCTAGCCATATAGATCTAACAACATAGACATAACAGATGTGAACTACGCAGCCAGTTTCTAACTCCACTCACAAGGAGAGCATAAACTGTCTCAGGAGATTTAAAATCCTACTCCAAGAAATAAAAGCCTGTGGAACAAAATACCTATCAAAGGACTTGAGAGTTTGCCTAGTCATACACAAAAGTCATTTTGTAAGGAGACCATTATTTCTCACAAGTTTGAACAAATTAATTGACAGAGAAGGAAATGACTGGACTCATAACCTCATGAAGCCAAGAAATTATCTCACAGTCAGAAATCTCAAGAAGACAAAGATACAGCATGAAACCAAGAACACTGATGGAAAATAAAAATAAAATGCAGCTTTGGTAAAATGAAAAAAAAAATTACTTAAGTGAAGATGGACAGAACAACTCTAGGAAATCACACTGCTTCAAGACCATTTGTTATTAACAAGGCTATTGAAAAGTAGTTATTCCCGACTGTTCCCTTTCAAAGGTGACTGGACATCCCTTAGTACACTAACTTTATCTTCTTTTCTTCTCATTTACTCTTTCTGGAGAGAGATGAAGATTTACCGTTCAGACTAGAAATTGATTTCAGAGAGGTGCTCAAAGAGACTCCCCTGGGTGACTTCCCTGACTTTCACACATCTCATTCCCATTTCCCATTTTCTCCCCTTCTGGGATCTGCCAATCTACAGAGAGCATGTTCTTTGAGATTCTCAGGGCCACACAAAACCAAGTCGTTTTAGTAGATAACAGTCATTGCTGGCAAAATCAAACAAAATTTGGTGGCCCTGAGACCAGTGCCATGTCATCCTTTGTTTGTAAATCCTTGAATGCTCTGAGGTGGGGAACATCAAAGGCCTGATCTTGATGATATAAATTCTTGATCACACTGTATTCATTCTTGTGTAAAGCAAGAACACAAGGGCAGAGATAAATCCAAGATGGTTCAGAAGCACTTAGAACTCTTCTAGCTGGGATTTAGCAAAATGTGTAATGGGGTGAGGCAGATTTTAAATTTTAATTTCTTTGACCATTAATACAAAAAACCAGAAGAATTGGAATATGAATCTTAGCTCCTTTAAGTTTTGAAGTGCAAAACAATCTGAATGCTTGATATTTATTTTCAGCATATAAAATGATAACAGGAAGACATAGATAACCAAATGTAGGTTGTCCAATTATTGGCAATTTAGTATCAGAGTACTTAAAGTCAATTTTACTTTTATTTCAAAATCTCTATAGGTTTTGTTTTACAACAAGAGTGCTGATAATGATCTTTGAGTGTTGAATAAAAATGACCTATAAAGTTTAACAAATATGTCTTTATAACCCACTGTAGAGATTTCTAGGCCCCAAATCAGCATTGGCCATAATTTCATGTTATATTCTTCTCCTCTTTGGATTTTTGACTATAACACCCTTGTATTTAAAGCATGAGGCTACTGTTGTTGCATAAATATAATCTAAAAACAAAATTTTCTGACAACCCAGAAAATCTCTCCCCAAGAGTATAAGAGAAAGAAAAGTTTTTAAATTTAACAAGCATTAAACCAGAATGTGATGTACACCTTGGGCAATCCATCAAGAAGAGATTGATTGCAAAGACAGAAAGAAATGTCTCCCTTTTATATAGCCAAACATACAACCCATTATATCAGTGTTTTTAAGATAAACAGTAAATAGTCCTCGAATAGAATTTACAACATCATTTATAGAACATAGTTCATTTTAACTTGACCTAGAGATTGGAGCGACCATCTGTGTTAGCCAATTGGCTTTACTCAGAGATGGAAAGGTATTCTCAGTTCTCATGACAAGAAGTAGCTTTACAGCTTACAGCAAGTTCCCCACTGAAACTAGGTTCCTACCTTTTCACAAAAAGTACTTTCTCCCTTGATATTTACATTTCAAAGCAAATTACTTTCCTGGGTCATGAAACTGGAAAAAGGCCTGTCTAGTCTTCAAAAGGACTTGTATGCATACATACATTTTTTAAAAAGATGAGAAATTACTTACAATTACAAATTTTCTAAGGTAAATGCTCGGAGGAGAAAAAGAAGAGGGAGGGGAATCTCAATCCCTTATTTTCAATAGATAATTAAACCTCTTTTTTTTTTTTTACTCGTTTTCATCCTTACACTAGCCTACCAGTTTTCTTCAACATCATTCTTTTTTTTTTAACTCTTGAACAACTATTTCCTTATAAATGGCTATTGTGTAGATAGAGATAACTACAACTTCAAATACATTTGTAGTCATTTTGTTCCACAGATTTTTACTTTTGGAGTTGGATTTTTAAATATTGTAAGGTTTATGGTAATCCCCTCCCTCTGGGTGAGTGTAGTTCTAAAATCTAGTGTGTGTCAGTGGCTCTAAGAGGCCTAAACTACAAACAAGCAAGAGTTAAGATGAGGGAGGTAATATCAAGGTGGGGATAGAACTGGGCTGATGAACTGTGGAGGAACTATTCTTATGTGTCTCCTTCATACAAAATATCATGACAGACATTTTAGTACTTTCATTTTTTTATAATTTCAAATTTTAGAAAAAAACACTACCCCACTGCTATCGTTCACATATGTCTATTCCAAAATCCGGGTATTGCCCATGTGATAGCATTTGGGGTCCAACCTTTAAGAGGTAATTAGACCCTGCTGGCTACTGCCTTACTTATGGAACTAAGGTCCTTTCAATTGGGCTTCGCACTAGCAGCTTGCTACCTTGTTCTTCTTTCTGCCATGGGAGGACACAACCACTACAACAAAAATGCCTTCACCAGATCAAATGCTGGTTCCTTGGCCTTCCAAGCTTTCAAAACTGTGAAGACACAAAGTACATTCTTGATACATTCCCCAGCCTCAAGCATTCTTTTATAGCAGCATAAAATAGCCCAGAATACCCACTTACAAATAAGCAAATTGATTGATAGTAAAAGAAATTTTGTAATTTTTTCAATGCTATATTCTATTGAATAACTCAAGACAAATGAAAATCAGGCCTAATTAACTCCAAAATGATTTTTTTTTCTTGCAGGTCCTATCAGAAAAATTTAATTGTTTATTCATTCTAGTGATTAAGACCTACCTACATCATGTCCTCCTAGAGCATATAGCCAAAATTCTTTTAAAATATTTAATTTTACAAGTTATTTTGAAAACAATCCTAAAATTATGGTAAATACTCAAAAACTCCAGGAATCAGGAGAGCATGCAATCTAGGGAAGTTCTCATTTAAGCTGTCATAGGGGAGGATAAATTAGAAAGAAGAAGATGAATTTGATGGTGAGGATGGCAATGGGGAGATTACTTCTGGCAGAGGAAATACAAAGGAGCATGGTGCGTTGTTTGAATGGAGGGTTGGGATGGGACATGATGGGATTAGGGAGACAAACAAATAATACTTGAGGCTCTGTGATTTAAAACAATGAATATTTACTTCTTACCTGTGTATCTTCATGTATCTTTCAACTTCTAGATCATTTGTGATAAAAGAATAATATATCATTTTAAAACAATATTGCCTGAAAGCAGTAAGAATTGCATTTTATAGTTTAATGAAAGTCAGGTGGCCATGCCTAAATTCATGAGAATGAGAAAGTAAAACCCTAAAACATGCTCAGAAGGAGAACTCAAAATAGTCAGTAAATGGGAATGAATACTGTAGTAAAGGGAAGGAAAAATGTGCAGCAAAGCTCAAGTTGTAGGGAAGGAGCAGACAACACTCTGTAATGTTATAAAATATTTATTTTAGGACATGAATTTGGCCTTGATTGTGTGAGCAGACTGGAGTGAAGCAAGATCATGATAAGGAAGAAAAACTAGAAGTTTGCAATAAAAATAATCTGGAAAGATTATATTGGACAATATGAAAAGGAGAAAAATGATCAGATTCTATAATCTCCTTAAAGAGTAAGCAGATTATTAGAATTTATTGATTATGCATTGGAGACAGAGAAGTCCCAATGCTCATCCAATTCTCCCCAGGAACTATTAATTGATCAGAACAGTATTTAGAGGGGGGGATATGAATATACATTAAAGTTTGTAGAGACTGACCAAAAATTTAGAATCAAACCTGTTGAATATGTTTTCCATGAGACATCCAAGCAGAGATAATGAGTAAGCCACTAGGTCCATGTGCCTGAAATAGATGTTGGAAGAGAGAGCAAGGGTGGAAAATGGTTTAGAGAGTTATTTGAACTTGGATAATATTTTAAATCATAACAAAAGGAAATTCATTCTTAGATTAAAAAGTATAGAGAAAGGTTTAGGGAAAGTTGATGTTATAGTCATAGAGTTCTACATATTCCATCATAATATATGTTGGAACTAAAGTCCAATGTGACAGTAGTAAGAGGTCGTATCTCTTGGTGATGATTAAGTCATAATTGTTGAGCCCTTTTGAATGGCATTACTGGCTTTATGAAAGAGTGAGAGAAACCAGCTAGACCCCTTTGCCTTCCATTTCTTTTTCCAGGTGAAGATGTCATTGTGAAAAGGAACCACCAATGGAGAAGACACCAGACACTAAGACTACCAATGCCTTGATCTTAAACTTCTGACACTCCAAATCTGTAAAAAGATTAATCAATACTGTTTATAAATTAAGCAGTCTCAAGCATTTTGTGATATTAGCTCAAATAGACTGACATGATTGAGAATTGAATTTTTTTAATCTTCTACTTTACAGTATGTGTAAAAATATGTGGAGATACTGTGTTTGGGGTGTCGATGGGAGATGAACACAAGGTACACAGGGTAGACGATAGGAATGCTAGATTATTTTTCCTTCCCAATTCTCTATTCTATCCTAGCCACATATGTACATATATTCACAAACTGATATATGCTATTATTTTTCTTACTCTTCTGTATGCACTAACCAAAAGGGAAGAACTAAAACTGCAACAATCTGTGTGCTGCTCTCAGGGTTTGGAAAGAATATTATTTACAGAATTTAACTGCAAAAGAGAAAGGAATGAAAATGTTAAATGTCTAGTGGTTCTCTTCCTAATGCTTGGATGGTGTGGCTGGCAAGATGACAAAAAAAATAATGGTAGTTAGAGCTGTATTTGAAATGTTATAAAAGGTCCATGGAATGGAATAAAAATTGCTTAAATTATCATTGAATTTATTTTGATATACAGCTAAAACAATGCCTAGTAGAGGGGTTTGTGTTATTTATTATTCTCTCTCTCTGACTCAGAATAAGGAGAGATGAAATTTAACTTAATGGCATTAGTAGAAAGGTGGCTGTGGATCAATATCTGTTGACAGCCTTTATTCCTCACAGTTTGCAGGATTTATTAATTTTTTCATAAAAAGCATATCATCATACCCAACACAGTGTTCAAAAAGATTATGGGCACTGCAATTAGAGTCATGTGGTGTGACAATCCAAAAAAATCAGAGCATTGATACACACTGACCAAGAAAGGTTGATCAAGTAATCCATCACTGTGTTCTCATTCTTTACTACAGAGTTGCCTTGTTAGTTCGCCAAGAGCTATTATTAAGTAGTTTAGCTACATGTCAGACAGCTTGAACTTATTTGGGGCTGGTAGATCAATTTTCTAGGTATTTGTTTGCTTTTATTTATCAGATATTAAATTGCTCTTTTGTTCTTCAGTACACATTGTGTACTTGAGTATTGTTTATTTGTTGTTATTAAATGGTGGTCAGCACTGTACCCAAGGAAGAGCAAATTTTGATATTTGTCTTTTTTCTTATATTGCATTAGGCAGTGGACAAGGGAAAATTGATTGCTGGTCTCTCTAGAAAGTTAAAAAAATCATGAATTATATGGACATTATCTGTTTATAACCCCTAATGTCATCATAAAACAGTTATTCTACTAGTTGAGAAAACATTCATAGTCTGGAGCATGCAATCATGTTAAATTAGTTTAAGGTTTTTGGTTGCTCTTTTAAACAAGTTGAGAAATAGGTACTTCAAGATAGACATGGGTACACCATGATACCATGAGAGACACAAATTTCTTTTAAATACCTACAATGCATATGTGGCTATTACTATCAAGCTCACAGGATAACTATTTCAATTCTGTTTCCATATCTGCATTATAAAATAGAAGAAGTGATAAACGGAAAGAGAAAGAATCAAAAGGTGGATGCCTGCTGAATATAGCACTTTTAAATAAATTCTCCTAGTGTTCCAGAATTGGTAGATTAAATAATTCAGAGCACACATACAACTGTGAACAAGAAATGATTATAACATTCAAAAAACTTTTCTTTAAAAAATGGAGAATAAAGAGACAGGAAAGAATCATAGAGACAAAAATATACAAGAATTTAAAAACTTAGAAAAGGCTGATGGGTTTGGTTGGATATCGGAGGGTTTGATGGCCAGCATCTCATTGGGGTTTCTTTCTGCTCAGGGGAATCCAAGCCACCCTAAACTTAAAATCTTAAATAATTAGTGAATAGCAAATCACAAATACTCAGAAATATATTTCCAAAAGGCAAAGCCCCTGATAGATCTAGTCCACATGTGTTCCAAAAGTAGACAAAGACAAAATGGTTCAGATAGTTTATTTAAGTGGGCACATCAAAGTCAGAGATAAAGTTTCAAGGTGGAGTGTTGCTTCATGATGTCTCATAGTCAGCAAGTTGATTGACATCTTGGCAGATCACACCCACCTCAAGAGCTGTGTGGGCCACTGCAGAGCTGGATAGAGAGTCACATTATTCCTTGGCAACTGGCCAGAGGAAAAGTTCAGTAGTCATTCCCTGACACCAGGTGTATCCATTCACAAGGCTTCCGTTCTCAGTGGCCCACATGCAACCCATGGACAGCTCCTGACATTTGGAGAAGCATCCAGAAGCATTAGCCAACAGATGAAGAAGCTGACCAGATATTTGAGAGGCCCTTGCACTAGACTAATAGATACTGGAGTTCAGTGTTCATCAAGAAGAACATGAACAATTTCTTCCAGGTTTTGGGGTTGGGATGCCAAGTGGTTATACTGTAGGCATAAGGGATGACTTGGAAAAGAAAAGCTACAGAGTTGTTGATGTATTTCAGTGGTAAAGTATTTGCCTAGCATGGACAAGGCTCTGTGTTTCATTCCCAGCATCAAAAAACTAAATAAATGAAAATGACTGGCTCCAATCCAATAGGATTTATGCCTAGCTTCAGAGCACCTCAATCCTCAATTGTATTAAATAACCTAAGTTTATTCTTTACAAGCACTTAAATGGAGTGTGTCTGTACATTTTGCTTTTACCAAAGAAATATAAGTCAAAATAATGTGTATTTTCAGGCAGAAGTTTACATAGTCAGTACAGGATTTGCTGCCTTTGCTAGTTTCATGGCACCAAAAGTAGTTCAAATGATGGTCATATGCCCAACCAATATCATGCAAGACCTACCTAGAGAAAAGCCACAATCCAAACCATGATGGAAATATAGACATGTCATGTTAAATCATCAAGATGTGAAGGTTGTTCATTACACTCAGTGTTTAAGGGTTTTTGTTTTGTTTTTTGGTGCTGGGGTTGACCCCAGGGCCTTGTACATGCTAAGCTCATGCTCTATCACTGAGCTGTACCCCCAGCCCCCAGCCACAGTAAAATATTCTTTTTTTTTTAAAGAGAGAGAGAGAGAGAAGAGAGAGAGAGAAAGAGAGAGAGAGAATTTTTTTAATATTTATTATTTAGTTCTTGGTGGACACAACATCTTTGTTGGTATGTGGTGCTGAGGATCGAACCCAGGCCGCACGCATGCCAGGCGAGCGCGCTACCACTTGAGCCACATCCCCAGCCCAGTAAAATATTCTTAATGTTTTAATTTTTTCCTGTTGAATTTGCTCTAGGGTATTTATGGCATGATTTTTATCTACATTTCCCACTTAAAACATTTCCTTGGGCTGGGGATGTAGCTCAGTAGGTAGTAAAGTGTTTGCCTGGCATGCACTGGGACCAGGGTTCAATCCCCAGCACTGAAGGGAATTTTTTTTTTTTTGCGTTTTATGTTATTTAATTCACTCCAACTCCAAATGGAAATTTTTATGAATTATCTATGAGTTTACCTGTAGATTATCTATGGATTTACCTATTAATAGGTAATTTAGTTTTTTATTAATCAACTCACAAGATTCCAATCAAAAACTTAAATTTCTTTTCCTTTCAGGGTATAGTTGGACAATGGTGAAGGAGATGGAATATATATGCAATGAACTAAATCAACCTGTGACATTCCCTGTCAGAGCAGCATTAGTTAGGCAATCTTGTTCTCAGTTACTCTGGCTGTTAAAGAAATCAAACAGGTAAGTATTATTAGTTTAACAATATAGAGTATGCATGTAAGACAGAAAGGGCATGAAAATTGAAAGATAGTGTGAGAGAAAGAGACCGAGAGAATGAAAATAGTATTTAAGTGCACAGACTCCTGCATTAGCTGAAACTCCATGATGAGCCTTCACTTATTTTACATCCTATTCCACAGGAAAGTTTAGTAAATGTTTTCATCGTTTTATTATGTTATAAATTCACAAAATTTTATGAGTAGATTAAATAGTTTCTCTTTGAATTTCATCATAATTTCAGAAATCTTTTTCATATAAAATTAGTTGGACCACATATTAACTACTAAAATGTATTATAAAGTTAGATATTTTAAAACAGTTTGGATACTATGTTTTTAATAGACTGGTCAATAGAAAGTTTAAAAATAAATCCAAATCTATCATGTATAGGAAAAAGCTGGCATTGCAA
Organism: Ictidomys tridecemlineatus; assembly: GCF_052094955.1. Taxonomy (NCBI): domain Eukaryota; kingdom Metazoa; phylum Chordata; class Mammalia; order Rodentia; family Sciuridae; genus Ictidomys; species Ictidomys tridecemlineatus. Next base: position 329,628 of record NW_027521049.1, read on the forward strand.
ATCACTGGGACAAAAGTTTAATAACTGATGTTAGAATGGCCATTTAACTGTGCAGGTAAATCAATGATGACACCTTCCTTTTTCTTTCTCCAAAATAAATTCCAGTTGAACTAAAGACTTGAACATCAAATAGTAAATGCATAAAAAACCTGGGATGATATTTAAATATAGTAAATATATTTTTCTCCTTAGTACAGAAACTATAAAGGAAATTTTGATACATTTGAATACATAAAAATGGAAAGATTCTGGTAAAATAGTACTTTTTATATATGTCAGAGAAGTGTAAAGAATTCTAACACATAGTTTTTACAAATCATCCAGAGAAAGATCTAGATTAATAAATTCATTAGATTGGAGAGAATAGCAGAAACTGACATAGATTACTAGAAACAGTGTAAACTGGCCAGTATTTTTTTTTAAGAGAAATTGGCAGAGAGCCATGAATTTCATCAGTGAGGACTTATCTTATTAGTGGAAGTTCACATAAGCACACAGAAATAGGTACTAAGATATTCTTGAAGTATTTTAGTTGTGAAAAAGACTTGAGACATTCTAAATCCCTATCAGACAGAAACCAGTTGAATAAATTATGGTACACCCATATGATGGAGTATTATATACTCATTACAGATAGTGCATTAGATGCTATGTTTAATAAGGAATGTTCTCTAAAATAATTTTTAAGTGAATAAGGTACCAAAGATAGGTGTAGTTTGATTCCATATGCATGGGAAAACAGGATGTATAAAAGTATTTTTAGATGAATTTAGAATCATTTGAATCAATGGCTGCTAGCATTATGCTTAAAGAGAAACATTAGATGGTACCAGACAAAGTCCTAGTTAGGTTCTTTGTTTCAAACAACTGAAACAAATTCTGGCTAACTTAAGCAGGAAAGAGATTTATTGAACTACAGGGAGACATCCACTCTTTGCAGTATCCTGTGATGCTATTAGACATTCTCTTATTGCAAACCCATCATTTATTTATTAACTCTGCCTCTGGTTTTGTTTTCATTAACGTTGGAGAACTGCATGGAAATCAAGTAGCATACTGTATTAACTTTTAAAGATTATTATTGAAATTAAAGCATTCAGTTAAATGAAAAATTGTAAATTCTCAGAACTCTAGAGCCCTTGAGAATATATTCTCATGCCTCCATCTGAGAAACATTTATAATACAGATGAACTATATTTTCATGAAAACATAGTACTCAAATAATCAAGCACACAAGCTCCAGAAGACTATGGGAAAACATGATATATAAAAGTACATATATAAAAGTACACCACATTTGTGAGAAAATTCAGTGCAGGCTGAATTCCATTTCTGTACATTTTATATTGTCTTTTAACAGTGTGTCACAGTGCTTTTCAAATAGTCATGTTCAGTCCTATGGAATTTTCAATTCACAGAGACATCTGATAACCCAATAGACCTCAATCAAAAATAGATCTTTTAAACATAATCCACATGGGCCTGTAAAAGCTGAATTAACACAGAGTATTCTGTGGATATGATGAAAATTATTAGCTGCTAACTAGATATTCCTGAGCTGTTCAATGTGGCAGTTGATCTAAGAAATCTAAGAGTTTCTCCCCATTAAGCAGAAAGTATTTCTTAAATATCTAGTGTTAGATCTTTCAAACTGGAAAGTACTGGTTTATGCAGAAATAATTTATTTTTTCTATAGTTTTTCACATGTAAGTAGGTCAAAACAAAAAGCTATTTAAATTAATATTACAGCAAAGGTAAAAGTAATTTTTTAAAGCAGGCTTTTTTTCCCACAATAAAGTATCTTATCTTTCAAAAGATATTGCAAAAAAAAAAAGGTGTTGTTGAAACATATATTTAGACACAGTGATGTGATTATCTTCACCCCTTATTCTGAATTTATATAATGCATTTTAAAAATTAATTTAAAATTAATTAATCCTTGACCCATATTTTCACAATAAGGGTGAGGTGTGACTGGTTGGAGAAAGTTTTTAAGTAACAAATTCTAATATAAACAGTGAATTACCACTATTCAGAATATCGATTAATACAGGCCAATGTATAAATATGTTTAAATAAAATCTTCTAAAAATGATTTAGAAAGCATTTTAGGATTTTTGTTATATCTTAGGATTGTCATTAGAAAAGTTAATTATTGTAGCACTGTACTTAACAAGTAATTATTGAGAGTATCCTAGTGAATAGGATGCCAAATAATAAATTGTATTTTATTATTTGTTTTAGTTATGAAGTGCTAATTGTTTTAAGTATGCATTTTTATTCATATATTGTTTCAACCACTAAGAGTGTGTGTGTTATAAAACTTCCCTGTATTAAAGTGCTTTCATCTAGTTTCTTCATATAAAAAAAAATTGCCAAAGCACTTGGCAGTCTCTATGGGGAGATTTAAGCCTCTTTTTAGTGATATAATACAGATAATTTTCCCTTCTCATTCAATTTATCGCCTAAATATATGCTAAAGGAACTAGATAAAAATGTGTAGCTAAAAGAACACTAAATAATCACTACTAATGAAAAAATAATTTAGAATTCATTTCAATACAATCTTATTAATGTACAAAGACAAATATGTTTGTATATTAATACTTAATGTAAGTTAGCATTATAATACATTTTCTTTAACCTCATAGTAGCAAATATTTGAAGTTAATATGTATACTGGAATATAACGCGCGTGCGTGTGTGTGTGTGTGTGTGTTGTTGGAGATCAAACACAGTTCTTCACACATGCTAGGCAAGCACTGTACTGCTAAACTACAGATCCAGCCTCTAAATGTTTTATTGAAAATATTTAGTTATATGTATGGATGTTTTTCATGGTAGCCAGCATAAAAGGCCAACACAAAATTAGTACAATTAATTTTTTTCAGTTCTTCTATGAGCATTTATTTAAATGATGTCTGACCTATAGAGTTAGACTACTAAGAAAGAAAACATTTGAAAATTCGGAGGTTGTATCTAGTTATTGTCATACAGCTACTGGTTTCCTTAAATTAAATATCCCCTCAAAAAATCCAGTAGAAATACATGTTCTTTGAATGAAAAATACAAGAAATCAAAGATAAATGCAAAAAGTCCGAGTTCTTTTCCCCACACACTGATCTTCATTGTCGGAAGCAACAGACTATAACCTAATAGTCTGGGGTGTGCAGAGACTGTCCATACCACTTTCTCCTCATGCTATTCCTCCAGGTGGTTGCCAAGTTCCACAGATTCTGCTTTGCCACCCTTCCTACCATCATCTCTTATCATTAACTGGTCCCCATGTCTCCGGTCTTGTCCCTTTTTAATCTGTTTTCCACACTGCCACCAACCCATTCTAAAATTGAATGTTTTCCAAGATGCAATTCTGATCATGATGTCATACTTGAAAAAAAAAAGCCTTTTGGGAACTTTCTGTCACCAGTGGGATAAATGGCTTATAACTACTGGCGCTTAGAAATTGATGGTCCAAATATACCTTTGGTTAGTACAATTGTTTTTAGACTTACCTAGTTACTCTTTCTATGGAGTATAGGATCATTTTCATTCTACTAAGTTTCTAATTTTGTAGTTTGACTGTTTTTCTAATTACCCTATAGAAAAAACTATAAAACATTTTTGTCATTCTTAGAGTCCTGGAAGGGCTTATATTGTTTGAGATAGGAAGAAATAGTAAATTATTTTTTTTAATTAGGGCAAAATCACTGAGATATTTATTCAATCATTAGTGATTCAAGCAACAAAATTTGAATAAGATTCTGCCAGAAGACTGAAGGTTAGAATTATCTTCATGGTGGATGTAGGTGTTTTAATTTTGTTCCTAATAATTATCTCTTATTATCTGATGTTTTGGAGCTTACATAAAAACATCAGCCTTGTTTATCTTGATAACATGAATCCTCAGCATTTAGAACAGTGCCTAGCACACTTCACAGGGATTTACTAAACTCGTGTTAAAGGGAAAAACCAAATGCTCATAGGCATTCTTTAATCATAGAGACTTAGAAATCAGTGCCTTCTGGAGAGAATTTTCTGGTTTTTAAATAGTTACAAGCAGCAATGTTAAACAAAGAGTTTTAGAGGTTATTTAGATTACTCTGGTGTCAGGTGCTGCATAAATCATTTTGTGGCATGCTCTAATGTCATTACTATATGATACATGACAAATACAATATAAATATATACAGTACATTATTTGTACAATACAATATAAATAGTATACTACAAAGATGTTATGGCTTGGATGTGTGTGTACCCCAAATGCTCATGCATGAGGCAAAGCAAGAAGATTCAGAGAGGAAATGATTGGGTTACAAAAGCCTAAACCTGCTCAGTGAATTAACCACCTGCTGGTTAATTGAGTGGTAACTGAAGGCAGGTGGAGTGTGGTTGGAGGAGGTAAGGCATTGGGGGTGTGGTTTGGAGGAATATATTTGTATCTGGCAAGTGAAGCCTCTGTTTCTGCTGCCTGATCATCATGTGAGCTGCTTCCCTTTGTCATACTCTTCTGCCATGATGTTGTGCCTCACCCTGAGCCCCAAGGAATGGAGCCAGCTGTCCATGGAATGAGACCTCTGAAATGTGAGCCCTGAAAAAAACTTTGACCTCTACAGTCGTACTAGTTGGGTTGTTTAGTCACAGCTGCAAAAACAGCTGACTAAAACAAAAGAGGAGTGGCTTCTAAAAAAATAACACTTCCCAGAAGATGCGCAGCAATGTTTCATTCACCTTTAAACAAGATCTTCATCTTGAAACAGTCAATAATGCATAGTACATGAATGAATCTTGTGATGTTGAGAAAGCCATTGAAGTAGGACAGCATTCATTCTTTGTCAGGGAACTATAACAATGAACTGCCAATCAGTTTTTGCTTCTTGCTTAAGCAGCTGGTGAACTCATCCTGCTGTAGAAGCCACGAAGCATGGAGAGGTTCCAATTCTTGACAACATACCTGTTCAAGAACAGTTGCTCTGCTGAGAAGTTGAAGTTTTTTAAAGATTTTTTTTAATCTTAAACAAGCAAACAAATATACAACCATCTTTAAAAAAATTTTTTAGTTGTAGATGGACACAATATCTTTATTTTATGTATTTTTTTAAATGTGTTGCTCTGGGTTGAGGCCATTGCTTTATATACGTTAGGCAAGTGCTCTACCACTGAGCCACAACTTCAGCCCTTCAACTTCTTTTGACTCTTAGACTATTCATATTATTTTATTTGTATAATGGGGACTTATAGTTCAAGCAGGATCATGGCAGAGGTTTAATTCCCAGTCTTACACCTTTTCCTGGAAAATATAAAAAACACAAGGAGAATGACAATAATATCAACAAAATCTCACATGCTGAATTATCAGCAAACCAGAAGGCAGAAAGAATAAAAACCTCTCTGAATTTCTGATTACTTGTAAATGTTCCAGAAGCAATTGAGACCGATATAAGCTTTTATTAGAATCTTGGCCATGTAGCCAGAGTCTGTTTTCTGATCTCAACTTACTAGGTGTGCTTATGGGACCACATTTTGGCCAGCAAACATCATATCTGTTCACAACATTTTTTTTTCCTTTTTCTTTCAACATTTGTGGGTTAGAATGTGAATAAGATGGTAAATGGCAGCCTTCACTTTTGTGCATGAGAACACTCTTGGAGTTAGTAGAGGAAGAAGATAGAGTAGAGTAGAAACTGAGCTCTAGATGACCATGGAAACAGAGACCCCCAGCCACCTGAGTCCTCATTCCTGCCGTTGGACAATTTGGGAGAGAAATACAAAGTCTGTCATGTCTGAGTCACTGTATTTTGAAATTTCCGTGTTAAAACATCTTAACCTGTGCTCTAAACAACACACTGGCAGCCAGATGCAGTGGTGTATGCCTATAGTCCTAGTGGCTTGGAAGGCTGAAGCAGGAAGATCGTAAGTTCAAAGTCAGTGTCAGAAACTTAGGGAGGCTCTAAGCAACTTAGTGAGACCCTGTCTCTAAAGAAATTACATTTAAAAAAAGGGCTGGGAATGTGGCTCAGTGGTTAAGCACCCCTGGGTTCAATCCTCAGTACCAAAAACATGAAACAAAACAAAATAAAACAAAACCAAAAAACATACTGGTTATTTTTGCTTGCTTTCCTCTTCTACTAGAGATTTAGAATCAGCCTATTGGTTCAAAAGTGAAAAGCCCTGTTATTTTTTTTTTGAAGAATAATTTGAATTAACATCAAGAGAATTGAAGGTTTATTATGTTAAGTCTTCCTAAAGACATATTAAACATACATTTGTACAGTTCCTTTTTTATATTTCTCAAAAGCATTTAAGCTTTTCTCTACTTCAATATTTTACATTGTTTATGAAGTTTTTTTTCCTACTTAGTATTTTATGTTAAGTTGCTATTTAAAATAGGTTATTTGCTACCATTTTATCTTGTACTAGTTGTTTTTTTATATATATAGTATACATGGGTGTGTGTGTGTGTGCGTGTGTTATTGATTTCTGTAAATTTACACTGTGACCTAATATATATATATATATATACTAAATTCTCTTATTCATTTTTAAAAGTCTTTCAGATTATTTCTTTATAAATTTCTAAACAAAAAATTATATTCTTTTCCATCATATTAATTTTATTTGTTCCCTTTCAACCTTTATACCTCTAAAAATTTCTTTTTCTTTTCTAGGTATGTTGCTTAATACCTCTATAACAGAGATTGTCACTATGGGGATTTTAATTCTCCAGAAGACAATGCCTGAGGACCATTTCAGTTGTCAGATCTTGTGTGTTTGTTGCAGGGGCAGGGATTCCTTTGTCTTTTAGTGACAGAGGCCAGCCACACTTCTCTAAATACCCTGTATTACACAGGACAGCCCCACACAGAAGGCAATAGTGTCAAGATTGAGAATTCTAGAAAAGTATTAAATAACAGTATTGCTAGTAAACATATACATCTCTCTACCTTTAATGTAAAAGTTTTTAGTAGTTTCTAGTGATAACAGTCTAAAGAAATATCTGTATTCTTATGGATAATTGAATTTTACTAAATACCTTTCCAACTTGTATAAAAATACTAATGTTTTCTCTGTATCTATTAATAAGATAAATTATCTTGATATTTCATAGTATTTAACCATCCTTGCATTCAACACTTTATTATGATATATCAGTCTTTTAACTTGCTACTCAATTTAATTGCTAATATTGTAATTAGAATTTCTGCATTAGGAAGTGAGCTTAGTCTGTAATTTTTTTTCCTTTCTCAGTTTTAGGCATGAGTGTCATGCACATTTCATAAATAAATGAGGGATCTTTCCTTAGATGTATTAAAATAATAATGAAATGGCCTAAACCTTTGTTTTGGTAAATTCAATAGTAAAATGGTTTGGGGAAAGCTTAACTAAATGACTTTTCTATTTTAACCCCCTTTGTGGTACTGGAGATTGAACCCAGGGCCTTGGGCATGCTAAACACTGAGCTGTATCCCCAGCCCTTTCTAACATTTTGAAACAGGTTCTTACTGAATTACCTAGTCTAGCCTTATATTTGTAATCCTCATGCCTCAGTCTTCTAAGTCACTGGGATTACAGGCATGTTCCACCAGGCCTGAGTCTATTTTCTTCTTGGTAAATGATTTTTTTATGTTTTCTGTCTCTTTGGAAACCAATTTTTACAAATTATATTTTCCTAGAAAATTGTTCGTTTCATCCAGGTTTTTAAATTTGTTTAGATATGGTTGACTGAAGTACAGTTTATTACTCTCCACTTCTAAGTCTTTAAGATAATTCCCTTAATTTGTTTATTTGAGCTTTTCCACTAGTGTCTTGATTGGATTATGTGAATTTTTTTCTTTTTTAGTTTATTTTTATTTTTTTAATATTTATTTTTTAGTTATAGGTGGACACAATATATTTATTTTATTTTTATGTGGTGCTGAGGATCCAACCTGGTGCCTCACGCATGGTATGCAAAAGCTCTACCTCTGAGCCACAACCCCAGCCCCAGTTTATTTTGTTTTTAAGAATCAACTTTTGGATTTATTTATTTTTATGGCTTCTGACTTATTATTTTCTGCTTTTTATCTTTATTAATAGAGATTCTACTTTCTGTAGTTTCTTTTCTTCCTTTGGATTCTTAGCTTACTTATATTCATTTTTATATTTGATAATATATTTATAGTCATTATTTATATTTATCAACGTAAGCATTTAAGACTGTTTTTTTCCCTCTCTCCATTTCTTTAGCTGTATCCTATCACTGTTACGTAGCTTTTCATCTTATTCATTTATAAATAATCTGTAGTTGTAACTTTTTCTCTTTTGTCTCAAAGGTATTTAGAAGGAAATTTTTTAGGCACCTCAGTGGTAGAATTTTTTTCATTTTGTTAATTTCCAGCTTCATTGTCTTGTAACCTGATAATGTCTATATTCATACTTTATAGACTTTGTTGAAGATCAGTTTACTGTAAATCTGTGGATTTATTTCTGGGCTTGGTTCTGTTCCATTGATGTGTGTGTGTCTGTTTTTATGCTAATGCCGTACTATTTTGATTACTGTAGATTTTTTTGTAATGTAATTTAAATTTTTTTTGTAATTTTTATAATGTAATTTTAGGAGTCTGCCTGTATTTTTGAGGATTTTTAATTCATATTCAAGTAATTTTAATGTCATTTTAAATTAAGAGTCAGGTGCCTCCAATTTTATTCTTTTTGCTGAAGATTGCTTTGGCTATTTGAATCTTCCATGGTTCCACATGAATTTTAGGATTGATCTGTTCTTATGAAAAATACCATTGGTATTTTGATAGGGATTTTATTGGCTGCTTTGAGTAGTATAGACATTTTAACAATATTAATTCTTCCAATCCCTGAACACAAGTTATCTTTCTATTTATTTGTGCCATCTTTAATATCATTCATTAATGCTTTGTAGGTTTTGGTCTATAGATATTTCACCTCCTTTGTTAAATTTATTCTTAAGTAATTTATTCTTGTTGATACTCTTGTAATCAGAATGTCTCTTTTAATTTCTTTTTTGGCCAGTGTGTTGTTGGTATATAGAAATGCAAGTGAGGGCTGGGGTTGTGGTTCAGCGGAGCTGTCGAGTGCTCCTCTCATGCATGTGAGACCCTGGGTTTGATCCTCGGCACCACATAAAAATAAATAAATGAAATAAAGGTATTGTGTCCAACTACAACTAAAATAATAATAATAATAAGTAAATAAATGCAACTGATTTTTATATGTTGATTTTTATATCCTATAACTTTATTTATTACTTCTAACAGCTTTTTTGGGGAGTCTTTTAGGAATTTGAGGTGGGTACTGGGGATTGAACTCAGGGGCACTCGACCACTGAGCCACATCCCAGCTGTATTTTGTATTTTATTTAGAGACAGGGTCTCACTGAGTTGCTTAGCGCCTTGCTTTTGCTGGGGCTGGGTTTGAACTCACCGTCTTCCTGCTTCAGCCTCCTGAGCTGCTGGGATTACAGGCTTGTGCCACTGTTCCCAGCATTTTTTAACATTTTATATGTATAAGATAATTTAATCTGAAAACACAGACAATTTTATTTCTTCTTTTCCAATTTGGTGAATTTTTAATTTCCTCCCCCCTCCTCTCCCCCTCCCCCTACCACTCTCTCTCCCCTCCCCCTTCCCCTCCTCCTCCTCTTCTTCTCCTTCTCCTTCTCCTTCTCCTTCTCCTTCTCCTTCTCCTTCTTCTTTTTTCCATAATAGATTTGATTAGGACTTCCAGTAGTATGTTGAGAACTGGTGAAAATGGGCATCCTTGTCTTGTTCTTGTTCTTAGAGGAAATACTTTTAGCTTTTCACTATTGAGTATGATGTTAATTATGTGCATATCATATATGGGCTTTATTATGTTTAGGAATTTTCCTTCTGTGCACCTAACTTGTTAAGTTTTAATCATGAAAGGATTTTAAATTTTGTTAGATATTTTTTCTACACCTATTGGAACAATTATATGATTATTATCATCCATTCTATTAATGTGCCATGCCACATTTATTGAGTGGCATGTTTTAAACTGTCTTGCATCACAGGGATAAAGATGATTTTGATATATGATGGTTTGAAAGTGCTGTTGGATTCAGTCTGCCTATATTTTTTTGAGAATTTTTCATTCATATTCTTTAGGTTATCAGCCTGAATTATTCTTTTCTTTTAGTATCATTTTCTAGCTTTGATATTAGGGTAATGTTGGCCTCCTAAAATGAATTTGGAAGTATTCTTTCCTCTTTAATATTCTGGTAAGGATTTGAGAAGAATTGATGTTAATTCTTCCTAAAACATCTGGTAGAATTCACTAGTTAAGTCATCTAGTACGGTGGATATAAAAAGGAAAATTGATATTGAGTAAAACTACTAGCTTCTTTCACACAATTACATGCTGTTTCTTTTGTGCCTTTTTGTTGTCTTTCAGAATTATTTTTAATATAATTATTTAAATATGTAATGCATGGGTTCAAAAACCAAATAAACAAATGGTTACACTATGAAAATCCTCTCTCCATCTACCTAATCCTCATGCCCAATCTCGCTAACCATCATTGTTAGCTTCTTGTTAACCACAGTTATTATTCTCTTCATGCACATCAGAGTAAAATATGAATTTATTCTTATTTCCCTCTCCTTTTAAAACAAGAGACCTACTTTATACACTTTGCTTCTCAAAGTGGGAGAAGGAGGAAAGGTAGAAGAGGAGCCATGCAGGGAGAGGAGGCTGAGATAGAACAGGGATGCACAGGTGCCTTCTTAGGTGATGTGCTATTTTTTGCTTTATATTTTGGCTACAATGGCAATCATTTTATAATGATTTGTTAAAATCTACATTTATGTTTAATGTACCATGCATGTTTTTTCACAATAAAAAAAGTTTAATAAATGAAGCCTATGACTTGATTCAAATGAGTTCAATTTAATATTCAGCAATTTTATTTCTCCCATTTCAGTTTAAATACAATAGAGGAATATTAAATGATGAAAAATAACACTGGAAAGCTATTCTTTTAACCTAAATGATCATATCTGTGTCTTTTTATAAGGTTTGTCACATGGTGCCCATAAATTAGTAGATTCCATTTTAGCCAAAATAATAATAATAATAATAATAATACAGGTTTCAAAACTAATTTTCATTTTTTCTATTTTGAGTTCTTTGATGTAGTTCAAAATTCTTTTTGATTTGTTATATGATGCTGCTATGCAACAAAATCCAAAGTACTTTCTTTTGTTATTATATTTCCAAAATGATGTTACTATTCTTAAGGGCTGGAATTTAAGACCAGATGCCTCAGGCAGTTATTTCTTATCATTAGTAGAAGAAATGCTTTAAAGATTTTTCCCTTAATTCTGACATGTTTATGAGAAAATAAATATGAGCTTAACAGCTTTGCATTTCCCTAGACTCTAATGCAATAGTGGTATTATCACTGGAAGAAATGAAAATGTGGAGTGTAAATAACATTTAGATTCTGAGCATATTCATATATCCATACAAATTTGCATATGTTGTTTTTTAACTCCTCAGAAGGTGATATAAACTTATTCTGTTATTTTTTTTTAAAATATGTTTTTACTTGTAGGTGGACACAAAACCTTTATTTTATTATTTATATGTGGTGTTGAGGATCAAACCCAAGGCCCCTTATGTACTAGGTGAGTGCTTTACCACTGAGCCAGGACCCCAGCCACTGTACTGTTATTCTTTAAAAAAAAACATTTATTTTTTAGGTGTAGATGGACACAACACAATGCCTTTATTTTTATGTGGTGCTGAGGTTTGAACTTGGGTCCTGCCTGTGCTAGAGCTCTACTGCTGAGCCACAACCCCAGCCCAGTGTTCTGTTATTCTTAATGACATTTCTTGGCATTCTCACATCTCATACAAACCCCCAAAAGGGATAGTGAATGAATGAGTTGACTATGGTGACTATGAGTGTTGGGAATGTCAGTAACATTTATGCTCTTTTCCAGTTGTGCTTTGTACTCTGACCAGGTTATAGGTGGAATTTGTATGTGGGGGGATGAATTCCTTCATTAGCAACACAGTCTCTTCAGTTCCTTTTCCCCAAATTAGACCTATTTTCATTACCATCAGTGTGAGTTTCCAAAGCCATTTAATTCACATAGAGAGGTGATATAATTTAGACAACATCAGTGTGAATTTTTTTGTCTTTAGTCTCTTTGATGTTGATGAAGGAATGAAATAGAAAAATATTAATTACACCATTGATTGCTAATTAATTTTTTCATCTGTGTGCTTTTGATTCAGAGACAAATGGGAATATTTTTAGGCTTATGGGAATTGCTCATTTATGTTTCTTATTTTCATTTTAACCATATAGTTCTGTTTTATTTTAATACAGGTACAGTCTGACAATTTGGGCTGGAAAAAATGATAACTATTCCATTGAAGATTTGCTTTATATTCGAGACCATTTTAATAAAAGTCAAGTTTTCTATGACATTTTGGAACCACAAAACCATGAATTTAAACAGGCCATTGGAATCAAATTTACTCTCTAAGAAGAACATCTTCTAAATTATTTTCTGTTTTGGTTTCGTAATCCTCTGCTTTGGTCTGAATTAATTGCCATATCATGATTATAGGCTTATGCTCAGTTTTTCTAATCAAAAAGTGCTTATTACATGCTTACTCTGTTAGACATATGTCCTTGTAATGCTTCATTTATATAAAAGATTTGATAAGGAGACTTCAGTGTATAATAATAATTTACCAAATGTTTTCCAAGCTAGATTGTAAATTTCTTCACAGTAAGGGTACATACATCTGTATCCTTTGCTCTGCCTGGCATGGTCCTGAGCAAGGCATTCAGAAAAATAGGTTGCTTCTTTGATTTAGTAAAATTTGATTTACCAGAGAATGCCCTAAGGTATAATTTGCCTTTTGTTAATCAATTATTTTTTTCTCCCAGAAAATCAATTGGTTTTCTATAGAGAAAAAAAGAGTTTTGGTTTTGAATGCAGACAGATTTTCTTTACAGCCCCATTTTTGTCCTTTACTAGCCACAGACTTTGGGCAATTTTAATGACATCAACTCTCACTTTCCTCATCCATAAAGTGGGGAGTAAATTGAGCATTCTCTCAGAAAGTTGTGAGGATTAAGTGAGACTCACATTACACAGACATCTAACTCAATGCCTATCACACAGTTAATGCCCTACAGATAGTTTCTTTAAACAAAAAAAGACAACTTATGATTATGTGCATTATAGATAGATGGTTCTAAAAGATACAACACAAAACACTGTAGACATATACTTAAATAGTTATAATATTTCTACTTTAATATTCATCTCTAGTTAAGCACAGTGCTATTTGTCATATAACACCTAAAATTTCATTTTCTGTGGTTGTTTGCCAAAATGAAAGGTGCAATTTCATATTAAAATTTTTACAATTGTAATAAAAATTTTTTAATTACAGTAAAAATTTTGTTTTCTACAATGTCATACATTAATTACTTTTGTACAAAGACTTAATAAATAAACTGCATTTTGATGAAATTTGAAATAAAATTTATTTGTCCAGAAGGAATTGCTATTTGATTATCTTACCCTTGATAATATTTTTAAATATTAATATTATAATTTCTTTATATTGAGAAATCTATAAGCAGAATAGCACTTAGATTAAGATGTAAAGGTGTTCTTAGGAACAAACACACCCAAGGGAGTTATAAAATGTATTCTGTTAAAGTAAATTTTGAATGACTATCCATATGGGAAAAATAACCTTGAATCCCTACTTCACACCATACATGAGTAATTTGAGATCTTAGGCCTAAATGTGAAAGCTAAAACTATAAAGCATTTTAAAGAGAATAAGAATATTTTTGTGACTTTGGAGTAGGCAAAAGATTTTTTTTTTTGCTTTTTAATAACCAGAAAGCACTAACCAGAAAAGAAAAAAATGATAAATGAACTTTATCAAATTTTAAAACTTCTCATCAAAAAAAACACCATTGACACATACCTGACAGGGCTTATATTTAAAATATATGAAAAATTCCTGTAAACTCATAAGAAAAAGCCAAAAAACTAATTAGAAATCAGAAAAGACTTGAAAAGATGCTTCACAAAAGAATATAGTCAAATGGCCAAAAGAATATGAAAAGGTTCACAATCAAATTATTCATCCAGTAAAGGCAAATTTAAACCACAATGGAATACCAATATATACCATTGAGAAGGGCTAATTTTTTTTTGTACCAGAGATTGAACCCAGGGCATTAACCACTGAGCCACATCCCCAGCCACCTTTTATTATTATTTTATTTTGTGATGGGGTCTCTCAAATTTGCTGATGGACTCACCATGTTGCTGAGGCTGGCTTTGAGCTTGCTATCCTCCCGCCTCAGCCTAGGGAGCTGCTGGGATTATAGGCGTGTGACACCCTGCCTTGCAGAAAGGCTAAGAATGTTAATGAGGACCAATGGTGCATTGTAGGAAAGAAAGGAAAGCAGTTTGGCAGCTTCTTATAAAGACAGTATCTATACCCAGGGCCCAGCCATTCTCACTGTAGCATAAATTCAAGAGGAAAGAGCTAATATGTGTGCATAAAAAGATCTCTACAAGAATTTTCATGGGGTTGGGGCTCTACCTCAATGGTACAGTGCTTCCTTGCACATGTGAGACATTGGGTTCTGTCCTCAGCACCACATAAAAATATTGTGTCAATCTACAACTAAAAAAAAATTTAAAAATGAATGTTCATAACAACTATATTTTTAGCCAAAAATAAACTAGAAACAACCAACTTTCCATCAATTAGAAGATTGCTAAGTGGCAAAATCACTAAAAATGTTTGAACTACTGATACGTAAAACAAAAAGAGTAAATATTAAAAACATGCAAAAGGAACAGTTTACATGAGCCACATAGTATAAGCATCCATTTATATGAAGTTCAAAAAGAGCCCAGACCAGTATATTGGGATAGAAGTCAGAACAGTGGTTACCCATGGGCATGGGTAGGTTATTTTCTAAGATGAGGCATATGGGAATGTTTGGGGGTTGATGAAAATGTTCTGTATCTTGTTCTTGTGGTTATTTCAATGTGTATGTAGTCAAAAAATTATTGAACTGTACATTTTACTGTATGTAAATTATATATATGAATTTCATGTGGAAAGATGTTACAATCTATCTTGGCAGGTTGTAAAATAACATTATGGTATCATACTATTTATGTAAAATTGTATGTATTTATATTTATAGAAAAATTTTGGAAAGAAGTTTAAACACGAAAATAGGTAAATGGTTAAGTATTAACTATTTGTCCCTTATCTAGTTCTCCAGTCTAACGTATTGAAATCCCAAAGCCTCCAAATGCTATTGCCCAAGACTGGCAGAGCAACCCTAACCCTAACTCTGATAAGGTATTCATTCAGTTGTTCAAAAATTCAGAATGACTAACTTATGCTATGTGCATGATTTTAGTCAGTTATTTCCCTGATGTGACCAAAAGACCTGACAAGAATAATTAGAGGAGAAAAAGTCTACTTTAGGACTCACAGTTTCAGAAGTCTTAGGCCATCGCCTGCCGACTTTTTTTATTTGGAACCCCAGGTGAGGCAGAATATCATGGTGGAAGAGTATAGGGGAGGAAAGCAGCTAGGAACATGACATCAGGAAACGGAACAAGCTCCACTCTTCAGGGACAGAATATATACCCCAAAGTCACGCCCTCAATGACCCGCCTCCTCCAACCATACCCTACTTGCCGACATTCACCACCCAGTTAATCCCTACTAGGTACTAATGCACTAATTAGGATAAGACTCTCATAACTGAATCATTTTGCATTGTCTCATATGTGAGCTTTTGGGGAACATCTAAAATATCTAAACCATAAGAGCATATATGAGTATATCACAATTAATTTTGTAGAACTATTACACACCAATTTAAAAATAATGAATAATAGAAGGAAGACCAATAGAGCAGAGAAAGGGAATCAGGGGAGGGGGTGAGTGAGCAAGGTATTTAAATAGAACAAATGATGTTATATGCATTTATGAATATGTCAAAATGAATTCCACTGTTATGTATGAATATAATGAACTAATAAAAAAATAAAGAGAAGCACAGTTGATTTTGGCCCTGTAAGAGTGATAGAATTGCTAATTATTCAAATATGTACTAATTTATCCAGTGGGAAATTATTAAAAGTAAATTGGAACAGTTTGCTTATTTGCTAAGATTTTGGTTCTTTACACACACACACACACACACACACACACACACACACACACCCATATTTAATTGGATATCTAGTGAATATATAGAAAAATGCTCTCTAACTTCATTAACTAAGATGTAAGTCTACCTAGTAGGAGCTTATAACCTACTTATAGTCATACAGTCATGAATCAATGCAAGAAAAATGACAGTAGTGTAAAGAAATTTTTTCTATAGAAAATGAGAGGATAATGAATAAGTGGAGCCAAGAACAGCTGATAATGAGGTCTTCAAGTAGTAGGGAGGGATCCTAGTAAGCTCTGGGGACCTCAGCAGCAGGAGTTCAGGGTATAGTGTTTGAGTAGCCCAATAAATGTCAGCCTTCTACTTGCTGTAATTACTTCCCTCCCCTCTTTATACCCACCATCCTTTAGTCTGGGCACCAGTCACCTGTTTTATTTTTTTAATGAGAATCCCATGAATCCTCCCAGCTCAGTAGGAATTCTGAGGAAGGAAAGAAACAGGCATCAAATATCTCTGTCTGATGTGCTAAGGTTCCTAACCTAAGGAGCTTATGTTCTAATAGGGAGAGAGAGAGAGAGAGATGTGAATGATGAGTTGCACACTTGCTAAAACTCCTCAGATCTGGGTGTGGTGAGAGCCTGAAGGAGACAGCAGGGAGGGCACGCTTGGGCTGTGTGTTGAAAGATGAATTGGGTTCACTCATAGGAAGGGCCTTGCAGTCGGAGGGGGCACACCAGCCAGTGGGGAAGATACTGATCTGACATAGACATTTTTAAAAATTACCTATGGCATACTAGACTCTGAGGCAGGGCCTGCATTCCTTTTCTGTACTAAACTTTGTATCTTTTGTCTTAAACAGTGGGAGGCATTGCACCTTTCTTTTTAATATTTATTTTTCAGTTGTAGTTGGACACAATACCTTTATTTATTTTTATGTGGTGCTGAGAATCGAACCCAGGGCCTCACACATGCTAGGTGAACGTTCTGCTGAGCCACAACCCCATCCCCCCCCATTCCCCCCAAGCCCGGCCCTGCACCTTTTAAGTAGAGAAAGGTTATAATCAATTTTGAGTGTTAGAAAAGTGATCAGAGTGACAGAGGAGGAGAGAGACAAATTAGGAGACTCAGGATTCTCAAAAGTGAGAGAAGATGAAGGACAGAATTATGATGGAAGCAAAGGGGGATGGAGAAGCTCAACAGATAGAGGAAAGGCTAAAAAGGAAGAATTCTACAAAGCTTAAAACTAGTCAAATGAGTATGGGGGGGAGGGAGGGGTCTAGCGTTTTTAGGTTGTATGTCAGAAGATCAGGTGATGCCACTGAACCCAAATAGAAAAGAGGCCAGGGTGTGGCTTTATTTCTCAGTAGCTCACTGATTTTTCTACTTCATACCAACTTTGGGAAGAGGGGGAATGAAAACTCCATCTGCCTGATTCTGAACTTATCTTCCATTTTAAGAAAGATTTTTCTAAAAAAATTAATCCTATCAGTTTTTTTAAATACCATCTTCCCTGCTCTCCCCACTGTGTATATACTTCTCCCCACCTAAGTAATTTTTACTTTACTACATATTTAAATTATTTCCTAATTATTGCGGTTTGGACATGAGGTATCCCCCAAAGCTCATGGATGAGTAGATGCAGGGACATTCAGAGGGGGCATTATTAGATTAATTTAGTGATTGATCCATTTGATGAATTAATGATTTGAATGGATTAATAGGTGATACTGTAGGCTGATATGGCATGGCTGAGGAAGTAGGTCATGGGGGCATGGACTTGGGGACTATATTATGTCTGGCTTCTTTTACTTTAAAGCTGTCTCCGCTTCCTGGCTGTCATCAACTGGGCAGCTTCCTGCACCATGCCCTTTCATCTTGATGTTCTGCCTCATCTTGGGCCCAGAGCAATGGAATCATCTGACCATGGACTAAACCTCTAAACCATGAACCAAAATAAGTTTTTCATCTTCTAAGTTGTTCTTGTCAGGTCTTTTGGTCATAGCACTGAAAAGTTGATTAACATAGTAATCTTAATAAAGCTACCCACATGGTCCCATGATTGGAGGGAAAGAAAGCAGGCAGGCTAGAAGGGCTCCTAGCCTCCTGTCCTCTTAAGGAGGTTGCTTATGTTCCTGTCTTGCTACAAGTACCAGTCGGACTCACCTGGTGACTGAACTGTCCTGGATCCGTCTTGCTGGTGCTGCAAAAGCTTCAATAAGGCTAGTCATTGTCCCTTTCTTCTTAATCCCTTCTGTGGAATGAAAGAAGAACAGTTTTGGAAATTTAATTGAAATTTTGTTTGTGAAAGTCTGTTGCTACTTTTGTCAATTCAAGGGCCAATTAAAACAACAACAACAAATGCTTTCAATGTGTAGGTGTAGCTCAGTGGTAGACTTGCCTAGCATGCATGATGCCCATACAGTCCCCATATAGTAAAAAATAAAAAAGAAACAGCAAACCAAGCAACCTCTGTGTTAGAGTAGAGGGCTTGTGCTCTTCACAGAACCTGTTGAGCTCTGCTTCCAAGCTGGGGCTCCTTCAAGGATTCTTCCATGACTTCCCCAGACAGAGGTGGACTTCTGCTGCTGCTGACAGTTTTGTGTAGGGACTGATAGTTGAAAAAGTGTGTGGTGGTGTGCCCCAACCCTGCAGGTTCTGAGGACTTGAGGATGGTGTTAATGGGGTTGTGATAGCTCATGTTTACCACAGGACATGATAACAGAAGGGTGCCCCTGTGTGTGCCTCAGATTCCATCCACATTCCTTCTATCTCTGATTTTGTAGTTCTGAGAATCACTCCAACTAACACTATGACCCCTTTTGGAAAGGAATCCAGAGTGAGTAGTGGAAGAAGTATCATTATGTCCTTTGGTAGAAGTGTTTTTCCCTTGGATGCCAAAGGAAATTTCTTTTCAAATTGACAGGAAGCCCCTTTGAATTGAAATATTTTGCCTGGCAATCAAAATTTGTGCCATTATAATCAACGCTTGATAAACACAAAAATATGGCTAAAAAGTCTTGTGGTGATTGAAATCCCCAAATCTATTTTTGACAATTAGTTTTCAACTTGTCCCAACTTTACATAATGCTATTAATAAGAAAAGGCTATCTCAAAGAACCTTCTGGTTGAAAGGACTTTATAGAATCTCTTTTGTCAAATGTCTGATCAACATCCTCTCTGCTTATTTCTAGAAATGGCAGTTCACATCTTTCTAGAACAGGCTTTTCCATAGAAAGAGAGTTTTGAGTAGCAAAACAAGGGAACTGAAATGTTTCTGTAACTTCATTTTCTGGTCCTAGTTTGTTTTTATCTGGAGGATTCTGGACTAAGTCAATCATCAGTCCTTAGAGTATTGTAGGCCAACTCGCTCATTTCAGCTGAGTCCTTTTATCTATAGGCTAAACAACACTAATTATTCAACCTATTTAAAACACTTCAGTGTAGGTGATGGTGCACACCTATGATCCCAGCAACTTCAGAGGCTGAGACAGGAGGATCAGAAGCTCAAGGTCAGCCTCAGCAATTTAAGGTGTCCCTAAATAACTAATTCTCTCTCTCTCTCTCTCTCTCTCTCTCTCTCTCTCTCTATATATATATATATATATATATATATATATATATATATATATATATATATATATGTCTGGGGAGGTGGCTCTGTAGTAACCTCAGTTGAAAAGAGCCCTGGATTAAATCTCTAGTACTAAACAAAAAACAAAAACAAAACAAAAAAGTGCCTTTACCATCTTTTTCATTTTCTTGTGTATATACTTTGGTTTAAGATTTGATATCTTGAATTAAAACCACTGTTTCAGATATGACCTATGAGTGCAGAATCAGTAGAAGGCACTGATTAATCTTTTAATAACATAGTCTTATCCCTGTTGGCAATCCCAAACATACTTGAATTATATTAAGCTAGGAGTTAAATAAGTGTCATATTTTCCCTCATTAATTGTCAATCATCTTAATCTTATGCAACTGATTTTCAAAACCTAAACATATGAGATCCATGACTGTTAAGCTTTTAGGCTATTGGTTTTGTTCCAGTGTTCTAGCCAATTAAGGTTCTTTAAATTATTTTTTGTTAATGTTGTTAATTGCAACATTAACTATTCTTTCCAGTTTGTTTGTTTGTTTCCTACCTTTTAAGACATTCTGTATCTGAGGCACATGTTTGTAATCCTAGCAACTCGGGAGGCTGAGGCAGGAGATCATAAGCTAGCCTTGGCAATTTAGTGAGACCCTGTCTCAAAACTTGAAAAACAAAGATTTAGAATATAGCTGAGTGGTAGAACACCTTTGGGTTCTATTTCTAGTACTGCAAAAAACAACAAAACAAACAAACAAACTGTAGAAATGGGCTGGGGTTGTAGCTCCAGTGAGTGCTTGCTCAGCACATGGGAGGCACTGGGTTCAATCCTTAGCACCACATAGAAATAAATAAATAAAGGTATTGTATCCATCTACAACTAAAAAAAAGAAAGAAAGAAAGATACTATAGACACATTCAAAGAAGGTATACACTATAAGGAGTTCTGGCACCAAAGGAGGCTATATAAACTCAAATGTTAATCTATTAAGAATTATGACTTCTCATTGGGCTAGACCCTTCTTGTTTTAATAATGTAGGTTTTGAGTTGGGCACAGTGATGTGCCTATAGTTCCAGCTATTTGGGAGGCTGAGGTAGGAGTATTGCTTGAGCCCAGGAGTTTGAAGTCAGCCTGGGTAACACACAGCAAGACCCATTTAAAAAAAAAGTTTTATCATTATTCAGGTAAGAGTATCAACAAGACCCTAGGATGTTAAAGCATCAGGAAATAAAAAAAATTTTAAAAACCTGAGGAATATTCTTCTCATCACCCTCACTAGTTCATTCTCTCTCTCTCAAGTAAGCCATATGAGAATCAAATTGGATGCACATTGTCAACACTTGTCTCAGTAACTGACACTGCCTGATGCCCTCTACTGAACAATTCTTACCATTAGTGTCAGCTACATTCTTGGAAGTACCAGTCCCAAGAGATTGAAAATGGTACCTGTAAAACTAGTTAAAGAAGTACCATCAGAATTTCACATGAAATCATACTTACATAAAGTTAAAATATAATTTAAAATAGACCTTACACACACACATAACACACACACACGTACACACTGCAAATATCTGCACATTGGTACCCACAGTATATATTCCACTTAATGGAGTGAAAAAGTCCCATGGGATCACTTTACAATTGGACTCCAAAAATCTCAGCACCTACAATGTTCTGAAGATGGCTAGCAGGTGAAAAATTCTTCCAAATATGGCCCCAAATTTTTAATCCCATAAAAATTTTGTCATGTTGGAATGAGAATATCAGATTTTTTCTTGATTTTGTATTTCTTCAAAGTAACATATATGGCTGTTTCCATTGAAATTTGTAGAAATATTTATTATTAGTATTTAAGAAGTAAACATCAGCAATAATCAAAATGATATTTTAAATTTTTATTGATACCATTTTGTTTATGAACTAATCTATTTACATATTCATTTAAACTGTATCCTTACAACTTGAACACAAGCATTTTTCTTGACATTAACTCACAAAAAACATTTACCTACTTAAGAACTTCTGGTGCAATTTTAAGTTCTGAATAAAAAATATTTCTAGTGTGATGAATATTAAATTTTTCAAAACATCAAATGAAAAACCTCCCATTACTTTTTAAAATAAAAGCCACGAGACATAAATAATCACTATATACATTACAACTTGCTTTTGTCAAATTACCAAGAAGAGCATCATGCCTATTGTTAAGATCTCCCCCATTACAGAATGCAAAGCAATAATATTGTATATGACAATATTTTGGTTAGTACACTCAGGTTTTGTATAGTTTGGTTTATTCTGTTTTAGAATTGCTAGAAAAAAGTAAGTAATCTTTGTATAAACACCATACTTTAAAGTTATGTAGATAATGTAATCATTTTTAAATATTTTATAATAGTAGCATTTATCTTTTTAGAAGTTATGCATAGGTCCTAAAATACTACGTGATTAGAATGTCACACTGAGGTTATCCTTATGTATCTTTATTATATGAATGTCTAATAACTGCATGTTGAAATTAAAAGATATTGCTTAATATTGACCAAATATTTAATACATTTTGTCATTAAGTTTCTACTGGCTTTCTTAATTTTAAGTTTACCTAAACTAATCTAATAATTGGCCTTTCTTTTTTAAAATGAAGCAAGCATGATTTTCTGTTTGTGATAAATGTCAACCTTTTTTTTTTTGTTGTTGGTTGTTTTTTTTCTTTTTCTTTTTGGAAGACAAGTATATATTGATGTAATTTAGGAAGAATGCTTTTTGAATTCTGTATTACCTTGTTATTGGAAACCTGTAGATGCTACTTCCAAAAATAACAGGAATTAAAAGATGTGGTACAAGAATGATACCATAAGACAGCAGTTGTATATAAGGTTGTTTAAAAACAACCAAAGCAAAATAAAAAGCACACAAAAAACTTGGCATAGGATATTAGTAGCTTGTAAAATCCCTGACTCTGCCAGATTGATACTGATTTAGCTGACACCAGGAATACGGGTGGCCTATTTTAACTATAGTGTTTTGACCTTTTAAATTTTTAAATTAACTCTTAACTTACCTGCAGTCAACATTTTTTTTTCAGAATTTGATCTTTCTTTCTTTGTACCTTGAGTTGATTGAAGTTAGAACATTTTAGAGCTGTCATTTTCTTTTATGCTTTTTGCATTGTGGAAAATCACCTTATTTGTTGACATGAAATGGTAAATAATTATGACTTGAAAACATTGTTTCCTAATAAAAACATTCTGAAAAAAATTTTTTAAATCTTCAAAATATTGTGATTTTTTTTTTGCTCATTTTTGTTTAAATGGAAAACCTGGACCACATGAAGGCTGATAAATATTGGAAGCTTTGAGAAAAATAGCTTTCACTTTGTTTGAGAGAATTCCCTCAGCAGAAGCTGTACAATATGCATATGTTCACAGTGCTTAATTCAAAACATAATATTTTAGTCTATCTAACCACAATGGGCTAACCAATAACAAGACATAAAAGGATGGACATTTAAGCTTTCTTTTCTAGGTGTGTATTTCTCTGACACAGACATCTGAAGACAATGTGTTTTGTAGCCTTCTCTTAAAAATTTACCAATTGCTTAATTTGTTCTGTTTGCAAAGACTGTCTCCTTAACAACATTTTTAACTTTTTAATTCTTTAGGGAAAATAGGAACTGTTGGCATAAGCACTTTTTGACCACAAGAAAGAAGGCTGCAAATCCTATTGTTGACATTGATATCTGAGATGGGAGGGTGAGGATTTACATTTAAGGGTGGCAGAAACCCAGGCCTGGTCTGCATAATATTGTGATCTAAAGGGAAAGCTCCAGAACCCCGCCTTTCTAAAACTGCAGGATTTCTCCTGCTCAGGGGCCCTGGGGGGATGGTCTCTGACAATTATTTGGAGCCTGACAACAGTGAAGAAGATGGCAAGAGGATCTTCTTTTTTCCTGTAAATGTTTTGCCATCTTCTAAAGTTGGTGGAATAAGGCCTTCGGAGAGCTGGGAATCAGAGCTGTAGTGATTTGCCCCTGAGTTTCTTTTTTGAACTATGCTTCTCAAGGTGGAGGTAAATATCGTCTGGTTAGGGTCTGGGTCCTGATCAACAGGAATTTCAGCACATGGCTGATTTCCATCTGGAAACAGAAATTGATAATTTATTTCATCATATGACATATTCCTTAAACCAGCCTGATCAAAGGTTCTGAGCAAATGCGCAGTATCTTTTACATCAATGCTTTGGTGCCTTGTGATGAATCGCTTAGAAAGTGCCAGCCCATTGGTTTTGGAGAATTCTTCCTCTGGTGTAATATCCAGGAGCTCCTCTTGCAAGGAGGCCACTCTGTTCTGGTGCTTTAATAATGGGGTACTTTTGATCCAGGCTGGACCCTGGGATAGCTTGGGCCCATTAGGGAACACTGCAGGCTTCCTCACGGGAGAGCCTGGTTCCCAGGTATCATCACTGCTTCCACAGGCCTCCCGGTCTTTAAAGCCAAAAAGCATCAGTTCAGTTTCAGAAAAATGTGAAAGTTGCGATGAGGCTGTTTTGATGTCTATCTCAGAAGGAGTGGTGCAGGTGGCTGGGGAGTGACACCCATCGATGTCTGCAGGAGGCATGTTTAGGTACTGTTTGGTAGTGTGCCCCCCAGAGGGTGATTTTGCAGTGGTTATAATAATGACCTCTTTCCCCTTTGCCTTGCAAGCACTAAGGAGAACTTTCAGGGTCTCCTTGTCTTCTGCATTTATTGCATAAACAAGAGCTGAGTAACCAGATTGGTCTTGCAAGCTGAGGTCAGCTCTGCTCTTTAGGAGCAAAGAAACAACTTCTGGACCAGCTTTTTCTAAGCAAGCGTGTATGAAGGCAGTTTTCCCAGATTTGTCCTGTATATTGGGATCGGCACTGTTTTCTAACAGGTACGTCACCATTTTGGCTTTACTGACACTCTGGGGATCCACATGTTTGGTCTTACAAGCAATCATTAAAGGCATTTCCCCGAGGTCATTGCTCTCATTGATGTAGGCACCACCTTCTAGCAAAAGTCTTGTGAAGCGAAGTCGGCTCTGATGGACTGTTTGATCAAGGAATTTCCATCATTTGAAATTTTTGTACCTTCATCCATCTTCAAAAGTCAGAAATCAATAGCTGGTTATCAAAGAAGATGAAGACCAAAAGATTAGCGGGAATCAACGTCCCAATTTACATTCATTTTGTCACTCACAATTTCTGAAATAGGTATAAAGGGGACATACATTGGATTATGTTATTAGCAGAGAAAAATCATGAATTGAAAAGTAAATTTTAGAAAAGAAATGATCTTTAGGGAATTACAAACTAAAATGTATTTTTGAAATCATCCTTGAATATTTATGATGGAATGCCAACATGTTATTCCCTAAAGCTCATTTTTAAATAATAATCCACTTATTTTTTTTTACCTGTTAAAACATATTTTTTAAATTATTTTTAGTTGTAAATGGACACAATAGCTTTATTTCTGTGGTGCTGAGGATCAAACCCAGAGTCTCACACATGCTAGGCAAGCGCTCTACCACTAAGCTACAGCCCAGGCCTGTGGAAGAAAAAAAAAATATATATATATATATATATATAATTTTTTGGTACTCATAATATTTTTATTTTACATTTATGTGGTGCTGAGAATCAAACCCAGTGCCTCGTGCATGCTAGGCAAGCACTCTACCACTGAGCCACAACCCCAGTCCTTATTTTGTGTTTTATTTAGAGACAGGATCTCACTGAGTTGCTTAGTGCCTCACTGTTGCTAAGGCTGGCTTTGAACTCCCAATCCTTCTGCCTTTGCCTCATGAGGGACTAGAATTACAAGCATGTGCCACAGTGCCTGGAAGTGAAAAGTATTTTTAAATGAATAATAGTAAAAAGTAAATTCAAGTAAAAATGCCAATGTTCTGTATAATTGCAATTGAATCAACTAAAATATAGCATGTTTGTAGTAGCTTAATGTAAAAGCTCTAATATTAAATTACTTAAACATGCCCTTAAATTATGCAAGTGATACTAGATTTTCAATTTGAAAGGCATTTTTATGTTTTGTTAGGTGATGAAAAATTATTTGGTCTACAAAACTTTAAGAGAGCTGACATGATGTCTGAAATTCACACTAAGCTAGCAATAGTGAGCATAATTGTACATTTTTATTAATTCCATTATTTAAATTACATGCTGACTAGACTATGGTGTTATTAACAATTTCTGGGTTATTTTTTTTTGTTCTAGTTAGTTATTCATGACAGTAGAAGGCATTTTGACACATTGTACACAAATGGAGCACAACTTCTCCTTCCTGTGGCTGAACATGATGCAGAATCAGACCAGAAGTGTAACCATTACATGTATATAGGGTAATAATGTCCACCTCATTCCACCATCTTTCCCATCCCCATTCCCCTGTCCCTCCCCTCACTCCCCTCTGCACAATCCAAAGTTTGGGTTAAATTTTAATGGTACTTCATTTGCTCTAAAAAGGTCTTATAGGCAAGAAATCTGAAAGGAGCCCTGGAAGCTTGGTAGACTTAAAAAAAAACATTGAAACTGAAAAAGATTTACATTTAATTTATTTAAATATTTTAAATTCAAACTCCTTCAATAGATCACTTTAGTCAGGGGTAATAATTATGCCTTCATTAAGGCTAAGGGAAATTTTGTCTTTTATTGATATTTAGATGTAAAATGGATGTCTATATAATATTTAAATCTAATATAATAGGGTAGTTTTTAGAAATTGAGAACTTATATTTATGCTAATCATTGACTTTTCTCCCCGCCCAGGACTGGGGATTGAAGGATTGAACTGAGACCCTTGCACAAGTTGGCAAGTGCCTCATTACTGACCTACATCCCCAAACTTTTTATTTTGTTTTGAGATGGAGTCTTGCTCAGTTGCCCAGGTTGGCCTTGAACATGTGATATAATAACCTCTTAATAGAAAGAAAACACAGAGAGAGCAGAAAATTTAAAAAAAGAAAAATATAGACATGCACAAAAATTAATTCAATTGTTAGGTATCCATAAGCTCTTAAATGTACTGGGTACTGAGATGCAAAGACACAAGCCTACCCTGAGGAGTTCACAATCTTTGGAAAATACTGCATAGCTGGATTATTGTATAATCAATCAGCTGGCTACGGGAAGAATCATGACAACACAACAGCTTCAACAACTCTGAAACAAAGGGGGCTTCACAGAAGCCAGCCCTGGATCTGGGTCTTGAAGACTGTGTCAGATAGGGCTGTTAGTGCAGCCAGGTAGTAGAGTGCTTGCCTAGCAATCCCCAACACTGCAAAGAAAATAAAAATTAAAAAAACAAAGAATTTGGCAGGCAGACAAAAGAGAAAGAGAGAATTAGAGAACACTGTATGCAAAGACCCAGAGGCATACCACAGTAGTTATGAATTACAAAACAAACTCTGTTTACACAGATATAACCAAATTGAGGGAAATGCTTTAGCAGATGGTGAGAGTTAGGGTTAATATGGCAGAACACACACAATTTTGCTTCTTCCTGACCAACCCCCACCGCACCACAAAATGAAAGAATTACGCCCCCACCCCCAAAAGTTAGAGGGAAAATGAAAGAAGGGGACAGTGACATTTTGGAAACTAGTAAGCTGGTAAGCCAGTAGCAACTGACTCTATCAACCTGAGAAAGCTGGGCCTTGAGTCAGCAACGATAAAGATAAAGCTGAGAACCAACTCCACACACACCGCAGAATCCTGAAGGCAGTAGCCCAGAAGCTTTAGAACTGGGTGATGATAGTGATGAAGAATTCATGGAAAGTAAGGAGGGCCAGGTGAAAAGCTGTTAGAGAAGTCTTGGGTCTTTGCTGCTGGAAGTGTGATCTCACCTCAGACCAGCAGCAAAAAGCTTACTAGACAGCAGATCTCAGACTCAAGCCCAGAGCTACTGCATCAGCACCTACCTCTTCACTAGATCCCATGTGATTTGTGTGCACAGGAAGCACTGCCTTAGGTGGTTCCCACAACTCCAAGTCACTGGCAGTAGACCAGTGCCGCTCTCTCATTCTGGATGTCCAGAATGTTAGGGAGAACTTGACACAGGAATTGCCATTTTGAAACATATCCTTCATCTTCGAACAAGAGTCACCTCCCAGTTACTTCGACTAAACCCCCAGACAATACTCTGTCATCTTGGTTTGGCCTGAAACAATGACCACTTCAACAATGGAGGTGAGACCACAAGCATCCTTTCCTGACAACCCCCTACCAACAGCCTAAATGCAAAATTTCTCCCACTCTCTCAAGTCCCTATAATGACCCCAGGCTATAAGCAGAAGTTGGAATACAGGTCTCAGTCTGCACTGGATCCCCTCCGCAGGTTTGTCCCTAATAAACCTGTTACTATTGGGACATCTCTCCCCTCTCTTTCCTTCATTTGGTTCTTTCCTTACACAGAGGTGTGCTGAAATGGTGAAACAGGTTTCTGGGTTGGAGACACTAGGCATATTTGAGAACAACAGAAAACCGAGAATAAGTGTTTCACTTTTTGACCACTGCCTGGGAGACTCCCCAGCTCAGTTCCAAGAAGGCTGGAAGCCATCCCTTACCCCTGCTATACTCTCCTCTCAAGAGCTGGATCTGCTAAGAGAAAACATCTAGGCAGGTTCCCCTACATGCCACCAGATAATCCCACAGTGAAGCTTACACGTGACAAGCCTCACCTGTGTGCTCGAAAACAAACCAAAGTGCCTCCTACATTGAAGACAGACATCATAGTAAAAGAAATAAGCAACTTGGAGGAAACAGATGTTAGGAAAATGAAAATTTCAAAACTCATTATCCTCACATGAACAAGATATTGTAACTGCATTATAAGAATAATATCATATGAAAAAAAAGAATATTGAGATTCCATAAAAAAAGTTCTCAAAAGGCAAAAACATGATACAGATCTGGGAAATTCAACAGAAAAGCTGGATGAGAAGGCTGATAAGATCTCTAAAGTATCTCTTACTAGACAAAGGCACCATAAATATACATTGGAGAAAAGATAGCTTATTCAATAAATGGTGCTGGGAAATCTGGATGAAATTAAACCACTATCTCTCACCATGCACAAAACTCAAAGTGGATCAAGGACCTAGGAATTAGACCAGAGATCCTGCACCTAACAGAGGAAAAAGTAGGCTCAAATCTTCATCATGTCAGATTAGGTCCTGACTTGCTTAATCAGATTCCTAAAGCACAAGAAATAAAATCAAGAATCAATAAATGGGATGAATTCAAACTAAAAAGCTTCTCAGCAAAAGAAACAATCAATGAGGTGAAGAGAGAGCCTACAGAATGAGAGAGCAAATTTTTACCACACATACATCAGATAGAGAGCACTGATCTCCAGGATTTATAAAGAACTCAAAAAAATACCAAAAAATACAGACAACCCAATCAATAAATGCACTAAGAAGCTGAACAGACACTTCTCCGAAGAAGAAACACAATCAATCAACAAATATATGAAAAAATGTTCATCATCTCTAGCAATTAGAGAAATGCAAATCAAAACTACTCTAAGATTTAATTTAGAATGGCAGTTTTCAAGAATACAAGCAACAATAAGTGTTGTCGAGGATATGGGGGAAAAGGCACATTCATTCATTGCTGGTAGCAACCAATCTGGAAAGCTGTACGGAGATTCCTTAGAAAACTTGGAATGAAACCACTATTTCACCCAGCTATCCCTCTCCTCAGTCTACACCCTAAAGACTTAAAAACTGTGTACTATAGTAACACGGCCACTTCAGTGTTTATAGCAGCACAATTCACAATGGCTAAACTGTGGAAGCAACTTAGATGCCCTTCGATAGATGAATGGATAAAGAAATTCTGGTATATATACACAATGGGATATTACTTGGCATTAAAAGAGAATAAAATTATGGCATTTTCAGGTAAATGGATGGAGTTGGAGAACATCATGCTAAGTAAGCCAATTACCAAAAATCAAAGGCTGAATTTTCTCTCTGATAAGTGGATTCTGATCCATAATGGAGGGAGGGGGCATGGGGGTAGGAAAAATGGTAGAATGCAAAGGACATCATTACACTAGGTACATGTATGACTGCACAAATGGTGCAACTCTACATCATATACAACCAGAGAAATGAAAAATTGTGCTCCATTTGTGCACAATGAAATGAAATGCATTCTGCTGTCATATATAACTGATTAGAAAAATTTTTTTAATGTTAAGTAATTTTTTTTAATTGGAAATTTTTTTTAAATTATTGATAGTTGATTGCATGAAAGCTCTGTGTAAATTTAAGATAAAAAAAAGTCAAAGAGAAAAAAAATCTTTAAAGTAGTCAAACAAAATGAATAGAGTGGGGAAGACAATTAGAGGACCAGACCAGGAACTTCAACATTCAAATAATGGAAGCTGCATAAAGGAAAAAATACTGGAGGGCAGAGGTAGGAGCACAGGGGAGAAATCAACGAGATCAAAAAGAATTTCTAGGTCCAAGGAACATGAATAACCAAATTAAAAGGGCCCAATTAGAGCATCCCACAATAAATGAAAGCCAACCATACTTATAACACCTGGTTGTAAATTTCTAAAACAGAGAAGATTCCACAGGTTTAGAGGTAGGGTTCAGGGAATGTGGTGATAAGTTTCATACTTAAGGATCCAGAATTACTATAGTTTCAGATCTACCAATAATAATGGTGAAAAACATTGGAGGAATAGCTTTAAAATTCTGAAGGAAAATGAACCTGTTTCAAATTCTATATTTAGCTAAGCCATTGGACAAGAACTAGGACAAACTCTCAAAAATTTACTGGAGGAGGTAATTGACAAAGATGAAATAGTGAAACAAGGAAAAAGGAGAGCATGAGACACCAAGGGCTAGACATCTTCAGGTAGGAAAGGCACCCACCCCCAGGAAAATGCTGAAGGGAAATGTTGGGATAATGAGTACCAAAGATACCCTCTCTAAGATCACTTGGTCATTTCTCCATCTGTTAGCAGAGGACCACATCCCAGGGGGAGCCTGCTCTCAGTTCTTGTCTTTGCTTGCTGTGTCCCAACCACGTCGCTCCTCTCTCTTCTATACTTGTCTTCTGTGGCAATCATGGTGCTCATTTCATCTCTAGTGGGCTTCAGAGGAGAAAGACTGAACAGCCCATTCATTCCCTTTAGATACCAGTACTGGTCTCACTGTGCACTGCCAGCAGCTCTGTAATGTTGAGCCCCACGCTTCCCAGGACCCACTCACTCTTGACCTTGCCTACAGGAGTTCTTGTAAGCACACCTGGACGTTGAGCCAGACCAAGATGCAGAGACTGTCCAATTTATCTTCTGAGAGCTGCCATCATATATTGGCAAATATTGCTCTTTCCTGATGTGTATAATTGTGTGCTTGTTGCCCAGTTTTTTTAAAGATACAATTATTTTACTTACAGATCATTTATAAGTAGGAAATAAAAATGAAAGCAAAAAAGAATGATAAACATAAAAGTTAAGAGAAAATGATCATGTTCTATTTCTGAATCTTGGTGCTATGTATAGGGGTGTCATTTTATTATTATTGTTTAAACGGTACCTATTTCATATACTCTTCCATATAATGCCACTCTTATCTATTTATTGTAAAATAAAACATGCATTCAGAAAAAAAAAGCATAGCATACATGCAAAATTTACAGAGTCATACGAGGTCTTATTTTTGCAACATAATTCATGGTGTTATCAATAGTATTTTTGCACAAACTTTCCATTGCAGTTGCCATGAAAGGAAGCATTCTGAAGAATAAACTTGTTCCTCTCCACTTTGGTATCATTCGTGATGCAAACAAAGAACAACTACTCAATAAATATATATGTAAACACAACAAAAGTAAACATTTTGATTTTACGTCCTCATTGTCACATTCTGTAAGAACTATTCCAGAGATAAACATACCTGTGACTCAGGAACATAGGAATTTAGAATCTACTAGTAGCATGGGTTCCAACTCAAAAGATCTATTCTAAAGCAAAACATTTGAAAAGAGCCACAGTGAGAGAGCCATCATAAAAGATACTTCTTTTAGTATTTTTCATTTATAAATGCATTTAATACAGCAAAGAAATTTAGAGAAGTGATTTGGAACATAACATCGAAAATAGAAATCACCTAGTAACTAGTAACTAGTAATAAATCACCTAGTAATAATAGATACAGTAAATGGTCATTTTTAAAAATCTTTGGGAAAAAAGTAGCATTTAAGAAACACTGAAATATGAACAAGTTGCCAGGTACCATATTTTAATATTATACTTTCATATAGGGAAATATGCTTTCTATTTGGGAAATCTTGCTTTGGAGTTTTGTTGTTTTAAACTCTCATAAGAACCTATTTGGGAAGTCTCTGGACTTTTCAAGTAAAGGCCTTTGTCCACAACACTAAATCTGAACACTTCCCGTCAAAACTTTTCTTTCACTAAGATTGGTGTCAAGAGGTTCCAGGAGAAAGGGAGCTGGCAATAGGGGCAACCTGGATCCCTGAGTGGCACAGTGTCCACCTCAGTCCTGTGGAAAGCGGGATGCTGTGGGCTGCAGATCTTAAAGAAGCAAATAAATGGTATCAACTGGCTGCCTAAGTTATCTGTCATAAATACAATGGTAGATCCTCTCTCTCAAGGGCTGGAGGGCTGGCTAGCAAAAACAACTCCATGAGGTTTACTCTTTCTTCATTATGACGACTTTTGTTTTTCTTTCTAAGAGACAGGCCTCGCTATATTGTCCAGGCTGGCCCTGAACTCCTGGGCTCAAGCGATCCTTCTGCCTCAATCTCCCAAGTAATTTGGACTATAGATCCATATCACTGCAGCTGGCTATAATGACTTTTAAAGTCACTTGGTTTGCTTACTTTTTAACATTTAGTAGGACAATTCTGAACATTAAATTTTTCAGAGAAAAAAAAAGCCATAGATATTTTATTCTTTAAATGTATAGTACATATTTGAGTCCCTAAGGTCACATTTTGTAATCAGTATCTTACTGGAATAATCTCCTATCATTAGGCCTTCATCCTCTTTCAAGTGTTTTTTTTTAACCTTTCCTTATCTATTTGTACATCCAAAGTGCTGATATTCTGATATTTAAGTCTGACTTATTTTTCATAGAGCTAAATTTACTTTTTAATTAAGACCATTTCTCTTGCCTAGAATGTTCTTTTCTCCTGTCTGAGAGAAACATCCTGACTGAGCACCCAGAGCTGAGATATTAAAATTCAGTCAACTTCTTCATTATATGTAGTGTTTAAGCAACCCCCCAGTTCAGTTTTACTTTCCACACAGAAAACACTCCAACTGGAAGAAGTTCAGACTCGCAGGCCCAGGTTTCAATCCCGACACACCTACTAATGAGCTATATGTCCTGGTAAAGGCTCAGTCTATCAGAGTGTTGGGTTCTTCCTTGTAAGGTGCATCTGCCATAGACATGCTGGGACATGCTGGGACTAACTAAGTTGTTGGCCATAAGGAACAGCAGCCATTGAACTGCTTAGACATGTCTGCTTGCAATTGATAAAGAGCTATAAGGGGCACTAGCCATAGGCATTCTTAGCAATGACTGGTTACATATGATAGGGAGTGCAGCTCCATAAGCATGTGCAAAGAACATGCCCAGTTGCAAATATATTACCTCACTGGATATAACCAATGGACGTTGACTTTCACTGGGCATAACCAATCATCAAGGTACACCACCAACATGAAACTGTATTTAAATTGCTGGTCCTGCCACATTGAAGTGTTTTGCTCTAAGAAATCAGTGAGAATGGCCACCTTGCCGTCCATCCCTGGACTGACTCCACTATTTCCTGACGTCTAGCCATCGGCTGGAGAGAACCACCAGACAAGGACAACGTCTGCTCTTTGACTAAGAGAAGTCACGTGGCATTGGAGGTATTTGGGGGCTCATGGTTGCCCTAG
Source organism: Ictidomys tridecemlineatus (assembly GCF_052094955.1). Classification (NCBI taxonomy): domain Eukaryota; kingdom Metazoa; phylum Chordata; class Mammalia; order Rodentia; family Sciuridae; genus Ictidomys; species Ictidomys tridecemlineatus. Next base: position 363,429 of record NW_027521049.1, read on the forward strand.
GATTGTGTGATTTGTTTATAGTGTTTAATTAATGTGCTTTGAATGCTAGTTGGGGTACTCCAGCACACCCAATGAGCTTTGCATTAATTGTTTGTTTTTGGTGATTGGTGTGACCGAATATATGCTTGTATTTAAAGATAATCCACCTCTGAATAATTATTACTAGCGCTGCTCATGACATTCCCCTATGGAATGACAATCATAATATTCCATGTGGATGAAACATGAAATTAAACAATGCTAGAAGACTTTCTTGTGCCTTCCTACTCACTACATCCTTCTTAAATTTTTTTTTTTTATTTCAGGGATCTGGAGATGTAGCTCAGTGATAGAAAACTTTTCTAGCACAGGCGAGGTCCTGGGTTCAATCTTCAGCAGCACATACACAAACATTGTCTCATAATTCTGACTCCTTTTATTTTTATCACATCTCTAACCTGAAGCCTATTTAAGTAACAGATAAAATACTAAAAATGCTTTTTCAGAATCTATAAATAATATTTTGTAAACATAAGTGGAATATAATCAGTGAGAAATGGAAAGAACATATCCTTTAAGTACATTTTCTTTATAATTTCTAAATCCTATGTTTTTATAAGACCTTAATGATTAAACAGTTGCACAAACATTTTTATTTTAAAGTTAGAATGTCTTTAACATCAATTACAATTCATCATGGCATTTTATCACAATCTTTCAGTATCTCTCTCTACAACCAAGACCCCATCAAAATTAGAACTACTTGGTTAATTTTTAAAAAAGATATATATATATTCTCAAGAACAAAGAAAATTAGAGGGGACGAATCATCAGATAAGTAATTTCAAATAAGCCCTGGAAGAGAGTTGAGCTGGTGGAATGGTAGATAGCTGCAAAATAAAGAGCCAGGGGAGGAGGCTCAAAGAGAAGGGAGCCCACCCATTAACAGGGCCCATAAAGTTGAGCACTCAGAGATTCCAAGCATTGCAGAAAGTGGCAGGGAGGCACAGGACTGAAGATGAGAGGACAGTTGAAAATCTGCAGACAGAGTACCTGGGCCTCCAGCTATTTCACCCTGTCCCAAGTAGCAGACAACTAACTGCAAGAAAACAAAGATTGATAACCTGAGCAAACTGATCAGAAAGGCTCTGAACTTGAAGGCAGCAAGCTGAAAATGTGGATAAAGTGAGAATCTGTAGGCTGAAAGTTGAGATCCCCAGTTCTCTGCCTGCCCTGCTACCAGGAGACTGGAAGCCAGGAAGAAAGAAAATCGTTGCATTTTAAAATTATGAGTCCTATTAAAAATATCTGTGGATAAATGAAGCAGTTCAAACCATAACTATACTCACCCTTCTACACACCCACTCCAAATGGAAATAGAAAGTTACCTGAAAACATTATTCCAAATTTCATACTTCACTTTTTCTCTTCTGTCCCTGGATGAGTCTCCTGGCAGCCAGCTGTCAGTTCCTACCAAAGGAAATCAAAGCTATTCAGAGGCACATAAACACCAATGATTTGCTGCAAGCATCTTTCTCATTTAGAGTCTAGTTTTTTAATTCCTTGTTAAGAAATCTCTACAGTGTTTGTTCAGTTTATCATATTTCACCAATTACGAGTTTGTAAAAGCGCCTGGAGTAGATTTTATGCATAGCAAACTGGTGGGTGTCTGTTTGTAGGATGGAGCCTGCCCTGCAGGCCCTTACCTGGTTCAGCCAGGTGAGAAGGCTAAGGAAGAAAAGAAAAGGGAATTCTCCCAAGGTCCTTTGTCTTATCCACCTGCCTGTCAGAGGTTAAGTACACATTTCTCTGTCCTTTCTTAACATCTCTTTGTCTCTTGGATGACCAGTTTGCTGCAGAGCATGGTTCTGTCTGGAGAACTTGACTCATGCAGTGTCTAACGTGACAGTGCCATTTTGGCTGAGGTACTTTAAAAGCTGTCTTGGAGGTGACAGGCTAGGCCTTTCCTATGGCTTTCTCTCCCAATATTTCCCTGTTTTCCTTTCATTAGGTCAAAAAAGTTGTTTTCCTTTGTTCCTTTTACTATACTTTCTAATTGGATCCATTATCCCACCATAAAGTTAGTTGTCTGGCTATGGTGGAGGAGAGAGGGAGTAAAACATCACAAATAGGTTTGAAGCTCAAATTCAGTCCTTCCCACTAACCCGAGTCCTGCCTTTATGCAGAAGAGGCAGCAAGGTGTGTGTGTCAAGAACCTGGGCTGTCTCTCTTCAAGTTACCAACCTTTGGGAAGTAATTTCTCACCCCTAAAATGAGGATAATATCTATGTCACAGTAGACAGTTCTAAGAATTTAAAAATACTCAAATATACTTGTTGCTGAAGAATTCAACATATGACAGTTTCTAAACATGCATCAGCAAATACAGGTCCTCTGCATGTGAATCCTCTGTGCTGGTGGGGTTGGACAATGAGGCCAAATTTCCTCTACCAATGGGTTCTCACCTTTTGTGGGCATAAACATCACAGGGAGAATCTGTTAAAAATAAGATTCCAGGCTCTATTCCTAGATATTCAATACCAGGTGCTTGCTGCCCACTTCAAGAAAATGTGGGGCAGTCTCTTCATTCCTATATGCTATCAACCCCTACCTCTAACTCTTACAGGTCTTCAAGTGGTTTGATGCTCAACTCCTCTGCGGGAGTGAAGGGTAGAGATGGTTAGCCCAGAAAGGAGTTAAGGGAGCCTTTTTCGGTTTCAGAGTACAGCCTTGAGTTAGAACAGGCCCTGGGGGTTGGAGGTTTGCTGCCTTGCTCTTCCCAAACAAGTCTGAAAAAACATGGTCCTTTGGGGAGCCTAAGGCCAGGATGCCCAGGCCAACTTGGAGTAAGGAAAGCCTGCCAGCCACAATTAAAGCATGCCTCTCCTACCCAGCAAGATGCATCTGAGATTGTCCCAGGAAATGTAAGGGACTGGCCAAGAAGAGTGCTCTTCCCCAGCACCAGTTTCTAAGAATTATTGACAAAATGCCTAAGGGAAGGAGTAGCTAGTACTGTTCCCTACACATACCCACAAAGGGCTAGGTTATCTTCTATTACCTTGGGGCTGTCCCCAGGACCTTTAGGAAAAATCATTGGGATATATACACCCCTACATCTCTGAATAGATTCCCCCTCAATACACACACATACACACACACACACACACACACACACACACACACAGGTAACAGAGGGGTGGGTGGAGGACAAACCTGCACCTCCAATCTCAGGGAACCAAGATGACTAGATTTCCGAGCTATTGAGGATGCTGGCAGCGTCTCTGGATCCCCCATGGCGTCTCTTCAGGCTTTTCCAAGAACGGGAGGGAGCAAGCCCAAAGTGCTGTCAGAGAAGGGCAAAGGAAGGTGACTGGGGCGACAGCGTTGGGGCACGGATGGGGGCGGGGCGCATGTTTCTTCACCTCCTCTGTGAGCCAGGGCAGCGGCTGGAGGGCTGAAGCTATTGCCATCCACGAAAGGGGATTCTGACCAGGGCCCCTGAAGAGTGGTTTCCTCACCTCCAGCCCTCTGGGAGGATGCAGCCCACCCTTGGGGAATGGCGAGCCAGAGAGGACAGCCATTGCCCTTATCCCAGGGAAGGCGCACCTCTGCACCCCGGCTCTGCGTGAAGGGGGTCTCCAGCGCGCACATCCTTGGTGCCAAGGATGTGCGCGCTGGAGAGCCAAGGGACCCAGCTGCCCACCTCTGTCTGACTCCGGTTGCTCGAGCCAGAGGCTGCAAAGGACTCCTCAAGCCACAACCCACCATCTGCGCCCAGCCTGCATCTCCTGCTGCCCAGCGGCCCCAGGCACCTACGGAGACGCGCTCGAGCTGGACCCTCCGACCCGCGCGCTCCTGCGGCCGAGCGCGCGCCGCCGACACCCAGCAGTTCCGCGGCTCGGGTACATTCCCCCAGCGCCGTGAGGCAAAGAAGGAGGCGGAACCCGCATCCCGCGGGGTCCAAGCCCCAGCCGCCCGCCGCAAAGCGGGACCCGAGCACCGGCGAGGATTGCAGGAGGCGAGAGGGTATGCTCGGGCTGAGCGCACCCCGGGGTGGCGGGGCAGAGGCGCTGGGGAGGCCCGTGAAGCCCGTTGCCTCTCGGTGGGCCGGGTCTCATTCTTGGCTAGGGGCACTGCAGTGTCAGGATGCACGTGAGGTGCGAGATCCGGAGCCTGAGCTCGAGGGCGGGGCGCACGAAGGCCACGCGGCCTCGGGGTCTCGGGCTGCGCCCTCGGTGCCCTCCTCCCAGCAGCTGCCACGGCAACCCAAAGTTTCCCCAAGTGCAGCCGGCAGAGAAGGCGCCGCACACTGACCTGAGACTCTCTGTCGAGTTGGCAGCGGCGCCCGTCGCTTCCCTCAGGCAGCTCTGACCCTCCGAACTGGTGGCCCCAGGGCGCAAAGCCGGACCGAGCTGCCCACCCCAGTCTGCCGTCGGAACTGGGTAATGGTTTTTGGTCTTTGGCGGCGCCAATCTCAGATGCTAGTCGGTGCCTCCCCGTCCCCGCCCCTGGTTGGCAGAGAGAGGCAGGCGGCGGGCTGAGAAGCTTGGAGTGGGAGCCGGGAGGCGCGCACTTCGCCAGACGCTGGGGCTGTGCGGCGATTCCGCTGGGAGTGACGCGCGGACTTGGGGATTCGCCGCAGGTGGGGGCCGCGTGCCAGTCCAGTCCCGGGGGCCAGAGGTTTTTCTCCGAAGCTCCGCCTTCTGTTCTCATAAGCCGGGCCCCGCCCCTCCTCTGGCCACTGCGCTTTGGCCCCAAAGACTTGACTCGTCCTAGAGCTAGGGTGGTAGGGTCCCCAAGGCCCCTAGGATCTTTGGTCGGCTTCTGCGCCCCTTTTTCTGCCCAGCTCGTATCCATGCGGCTGGTCAGTGAATCTGCCCTCGCGGGACTCTGCTCTATCCTGATCACTTAGGCAATGCCAGAGCCTCACTTCTGGTTGGAGTGTTAGTGGGAACAATCATTCTTGCTTTTATTTTTATGAATTCATAACTATATTACACTGCTATTAAGGCTTAATATGACATTCAACAAAAATACAGTTCATATATTAAACTCCGCTGAAAGATCAAGAAAGATGAAATTAAAACAACAGTTTTTGTTGTTGTTGTTGTGGTGGTGGTGGTGGTGGTGGTGCTGGGGATCAAACACAGGGCCTTTTGCACATGAGCCAAGTGATCTACCCCTCATTGAGCTGTATCCCCATACTAAGGAAATGGTTTTAACTCTGTGCTTATCTTGGAGAGTCTGACAGAGAAAAGATTCACTGTTTTCTATCATTCGGAGTCTTTAGAAGCAAGTTCATGGGACATTTTACCCTAGAGGTGGGAGTTGGAAGTCCTGGATCTGGGTTGCCCTTTGCCATGGTTTGTTTGGAGGTTCCCAGAAAGGAATGGGCAAATTTGCTGGAAGTCTTAGGTCTCTTCCCATTGTCTATTTTTAAAGCTTTTTATCTATGTATATGTAGTGTACATATTTAAAGGTGCACATTTCCCAAATTCAGTGATTTTGCACTAATTGAATAATCCAGATTAAGAAACAACACCACCAGCTCCCCAGAAGATCTCTTTATATCTCCCCCTTGTGGGGAGTAGTGGTTTCAAACAGCATACATTAGTTTTGCTTGTTTGGCACTTGAATCACCTTGTCACCCTGTCACCCTGTTGTTTGACTAATTTACCACAATATTAAATTTTAGAGATGAATACTGTGTGTGGTTGTGGTTTGTTCATTCTTTTTGCTATATAGTATTCTATGATGTGAATACAGTTCAACTATTTTACTCCTGATAGACATTTGGGTAATATTCAGGTTTGAGACATTACAATATGGCTATAAACATGATACTAGATATCCTTGGGTGAACATATGTACCTATTTCTGTTGGGTACATACCTAGTACTGGAATTGTGAGTCACGAAGTAGGCATATGTTCAGCTCTGTAGATATTGCCAAACAACTTTTTAAAGTAATCCAATTTTTCTTCCTATGTTATTAGTTTCCTATTGCTATTTTTTTTTTAAAAAAATGCAGTTGTAAATGGATGGCATGCTTTTATTTTGTTTATATTTTTTTCTGTGGTGCTGAGGATTGAATCCAGTTCCTCACATGTGCTAGTCAAGTGCTCTGCAACAGCCCCAGCCTTCCTTTTGTTATTTTTTACCACAAACAAATCACTGCAAATGTAGTGGCCTAAAATAATACAATTCTTTTTTTTAACAGTCCAAACTGGGTTTTATGTGGCTAAAATCAAGTTGCCTGCAGGGTACCTTACTTTTGTGTGCTCTAGGGGACAATCTGTTTCCTTGACTTTTCTAGCTTTTAGAAGCTTCCCTGCATTCCTTGGCTGGTGGCTCCTTCCTCCAAGCTCAAATCTCTCTTCTTTTTCTCCTCCCATCTCTGTTTCCATTGTCACATGGAAGCATCTGATTCCCCTGCCTTACTTATAGGGAACTTTGTGATTATACTAGGTTCACTTGAATAATCTGCCATCTCAAGATGATTTTTTTCAAAAATTTTTAGTTGTCAATGGACCTTTGTTTTATTTATTTATATGCAGTGCTGAGAATCAAACCCAGTGTCTCACACATGCTAGAAAAGTATTTCACCACTGAATTATAACCCCAGCCCCAAGAGTCTTAATTTAATCATGTCTACAAAAACAAAGCCTTGAGATAAAATCCATAAGAGGATTTTCCCTGGTGACCTGGTCTGTGTTAAGGCTGGTAGGAGAGGGAGCTGATGTTGGAACATAATGTCTGGCCACCACCAACCTGCCGCCACTACCATGTCTGAGACAAGGGCTTTCATGTAGAGAATGATAGTCTGGGTTGCTTGGGCTGGGGACCAATGCTGAGGGAAACATTAGGGAAAGCAGACTCTGCTTTGTGGAGTGGTATGAATACATCTGAATACATCTGCCAAATTCATATACTGAAACTTAATTGCTAAGTAATAATATTAAGAGACAGTGTGTTTAAGAGTTAATTCATGTGGATGGAGCCCTTAAAAATAAGATTAGGAGTCTGGGGTTGTGCCTCAGCAGTAGAGCAGCCTCACATGTTCCAGACCCTGGGTTCAATCCTCAGCACCACATAAAAATAAATAAGTGAAATAAAGGTATTGTGTCTAACTAAAACTAAAAAATAAATATTAAAAAAAGAATGAGATTAGGGCCCTTTAAAAGGGCTTGAAGTAGTCAGTTCATGCTTGTCTGTCCTTTTGCCACGTGAGGAAACAGTGTTCACTATCCCGGCAGCCCCCGCCAGGATATTGCAACAAGGCATCATCATCTTGAAACAGAGAGTAGCTCTTGATAGAAATTGAACCTCTTAGTCTTCCCAGCCTCCAGAACTATGAGAAATAAAGTCCTACTATTTGTAAATTACCCAGTCTATGGTATTTTGCTGTAGCAACACTAATAGACTAAGACTTGTTAGTTGTTAACAGCAGGAAGGCAGTGTTCAACACAACATATGCTTCATTGTGGGCAAGGCTTTGTGGTGTGGAATGTCCCCCACATACCATCATGTCCCTTTCCATCATCCATTTCTGGGGATGAATCTACTTCAGGATTGATGATGGGATTGTGAGGACTGACTTCCTATAGCAGGAGAGGTAAGGTAGGGTGGATGGGATGCCAAAACCTGTCCTTCTAAGCTGGGGTGGAGGTATCATCCTGACGGAAACAGGAGTAATATAAATGTTAGGAGAATTATTTATCTACCCTCTTGCTGCATTCCCAGAGAGTTTGAAGACAGACCTCTCTGCCAGATGCTCCCTCCAAATGGCCCTCAGATTAACCACCAATAAAGTTCATGGTCCAGAAATCTCTCATACATATTCAGAGTTTCCCAAACATCTTTACATTTTCTAATTCTCTTAAACATGAGCTGACCATCTAGGATTTTCTGACTTGAAAAAGTTTCAAATGTAAAAAAATTAAACCAAATAAATAAACAGAAATATCAAAATTTGGGGGAAATAGACAATGTAGGAAGAAGAAAACATAAAACCCGTCACTAATATAATAGATGCAATATAAGACAAGAAAAGGTATTATGTAAAAGAAACAATCAGAAATAACAAAAGGCTTTTGAAATTTTAAAGAGCAGATATGAAAATATGAAGTTGATAATCTCAAGAGAAAGGTTACATAATAAAAATAAAGTCATCTCTGAAGAAAAAAATGGGGAGGGAGAGGACAGTCAGAGAAAGGGAGAGAGGAAAATAAAAAGGCATGGAGGAAAATAAAAAGGCATGGAGGATGAATCTAAAATGTCCAACATCTGACCAATAGGAGTTTCAGAAAGAAAGGACAAGGGATAACATAGGAAGAAATTATCAAGAAGCCAATCCAAAGTTGGGTGCAGTGGCACAGGTCTGTAATCTCACCCCTAAGGGGGTTCTCCTTAGGACAAGAAGCTCTGTAGGTAAGTGTTGAACACTGAGCTTTAGTCACACTGAGCAATGCAGAGCATGTTTTGCTTCTTATATTAATAATTTTCTTCCTCTGGAGAATTGCAAAATCAAGGCCAGAATTCAGTAAGAACCTGTTTCAAAATAAAAAATACAAAGGACTGGGACTCAACAGTAGAGTACCCCCTGAGTTCAATCCCCCAAATCAGAAAAAATAGGGAAGAAAAGAATCCAAGAAAATTTCCCCAAGATGAACAACATGTTTCCAGATGTGAAGGGCTTGCTTAAGTGCCTAAATCTTTCCATAAAAATAACTGTGGAAAAGGGAACATCTGGAAGAATGTGCTCTCTAAAGCCCCAAATGGGTAACACCTAAAACAATAACTAGTATAAGCACACTATCAAGAATATGGAGTCTTCACAGGAAGAATTGAGTATAGGCATAATCATGGAGTTTAAGTGGCTTCATTTGGGGAGTGGCACCATGGTGGGAATGTCAGTCAAAGGCTACTGGTTTTCTGTCCAAGCCCTGACATACAGCAATTGTTTGACTGCACAAGACATGCACAGGTGTTTCGTCAATAACAACTTAAATGTTAATTTTAAAATTAGTGATAGCTAGAGAGAGAGAGGTAAGATGGGTATGATGGGAGAATCTGGATCAAGCATGTAAGAATTCTTACTATTCTTAGATCCTTTCTTAAGCCTCAAATTATTTCAAAATAAAAAAGTAAGAAAAACTAATGATATTCAGTGCTCACCATGTATTTAGTACAGGTAAGCATTTGACAAGCACTATTCCTTTTAGTCCTCACAACTCTTATTATCCTCACCTTACAGGTAAAGAAACCAAACTTCCTTCCTTCATTTTTCAATAATAAACATCTGGAATTTAGAAACACATATTTTAACTGGTTTAGTGTGTGTGTGGTGGGGGGGTGCGGTTTTACCCCAATACATTTCCCTGTCACCCACCTCCAACCCCACTCCAAATAGTTAAGAAACATTTTTTTACATTTTTTTTTGTTTGCTTGTTTGTTTGTTGTACCAGAGATTTAATCCAGGGGTGCTTAATCACTAAGCCACATTCCCAGCTCTTTTTATTTTATTTTTTATATTGAGACAGGTCTCACTAAGTTGCTTACAGCCTTGCTATGTTGTTGAGGCTGGCTTTGAACTTTTGGTCCCCCTGTTTTGGTCTCCTGAGAAACTTATTTTTATTTAGAAAGCTTTTTCTTTCTTTCAGGAGATGAATAAAATGATTTAAAAAAAAGCCTTAGTGACCCAAATTCAGAAAAGCAACCCTTATTCTTCCCATCTCTAATGACAGGTTCTCAGCTTTTCCTCAGTATTTCCAGATCTGTCCTAGAGAATTGAATGGATCACTCAGGCTACAGGACTTTGCTTGTGGTGGGCCTCGACTTTGGCTTGGCCTCCAAAGCTCTGGCTTCTCCTGCTTTGGGACCACAGGGTATTGTGGAGGTGGCTCCACCTGGATCTGTGGCAGGCAACGTGGAGCTCCATCCCAGTGGAGCCTGGCCCCTGATCATCAGGACCTAGCCCCTGATCCTCTTAGTTTTAAAATACAGGAAAGTATTTTTGCTTTGGCTCTGGAGATGCAAATACATTTTTGAAGGCCTTTTTCACTGAAGAAAAGATTTTGGTACAGTGACTATGATCTATTTTTGGAGGGAGTTCTCCTTAGGACAAGAAGCTCTGCAGGGAAGTGTTGAACACTGAGCTTTAGTCACACTGAGCAATGCAGAGCATGTTTTGCTTCTTATATTAATAATTTTCTTCCTCTGGTTTCTTTTCATGCTTCTCTTTAGGTCCCCCTTTCCCCTCACTGTTCAACATTCTAGTTCAACCTTTCCCTGATGTTCTCTGAATCCTAACAGCTTAAAGTGGGGATTTTTTTTTATAGTTTTCTTTTTTCTGATTTATCTTTGGGAGATAATTGCTTCCTTGCTCTGAGAAGAAAAGAAAAGCTTCTAATGTGCTAGAAAGATCAGTAGTGAGGGCTAATGCTTCCTTTCAAGAGTTCTATGCTTAAAATCCACAACCCTTAAACTTGGCTGTGCTCAGTAACAGGGAATCCCAGCTGCATGCACCTCTCTCCTGTGCTGCCCAGGGCACCCTCACTATGAGAACAAAGGAAAAGTGACAGAAAAGATTGGCTTCAGAATAGTCTTTGGGAGTCTCCCAAATAGCAATGGAATATAAATTTTTTGTTCGATTCTTGGTTCTTAGTCCATAATCACTATGCTAGACCATCTTCTCTGCGAAAGGAACTGGGATTTTGTCTGTCAATATTGTACAGCATGTGTATTAATTTGGCTCTTTTTTATTTTTCAGTTTTAGGTGGACACAGTATCTTTATTTTATTTTTATGTGGTGCTGAAGATAGAACCCAGTGCCTCATGCATGCTAGGTGAGCACTCTCCCACTGAGCCACAACCCCAGCCCTAATTTGGCTCATTTTTTAATTGAAAACTGTCCTTCAGAGATGAGAGTCTCATTCTTTGGTCTCTCAACAAATTTTCCTCTTTGACTTTATAATAAGGCTATAATTTCTCAAAGTTTAGAAGATGTCTCTGATTCTTTTCTTGGTCTTTATAAAGGGTTTAGTAAATGTAACTTCAGAAGCAGTTGTGAGATGGGGTTATCCAGTTTCGGGATTGCATCCTGAGATTTACATGGCTATATCCAAACTCCTTTTCTGGAATGCAGATGTTCAAGGTCATGAAAAGCTAGTCTGCTGTGCATTAGGAAAAGTTGGCATTGGGCCTGATACAGAGAGAATAAGTCTTGGACAAGAGGACAAGGCAGGTCTAATGAAGGAGAGGCCAGTAGGGGTACGCCTAAAAAAGGACAATTGACCTATGGACTTCAGGATGATCAGGACCAGAGTCCATATTTAAATATCAGTTAAGGTAGCTTTGGACAAATTTCAGTGTTTTAACCAAATGGGACTAAACACACACACACACACACACACACACACACACAGACACACACACACACACACACACACACACACACACATATTACATAACAAAGAATCTAAGGCTAACTCTTTCTCTTTCTCTCCCTTTCAGTCATTCTTAGTTCATAGTTTTGTTCTCATGATCACAAAATAGCTGTCTATCTTCTAGACATCATATCCATATTATAGTCCTGAAGGGTAAGGGTCAAAAGGCAAACAATGTGTAACAACTGTTTTTCTCTTATTTTTTTTAAATATTTATTTTTTAGTTTTAGGTGGACATAATATCTTTATTTTACATTTGCATGGTGCTGAGGATCGAACCCCCCAGTGCCTCATGCATTCTAGGCGAGTACTCTACCACTGAGCCATAGCCTCAGTCCCATATTTCTCTTATTTGATCAGGGAAAAAAAAAGATTTCTTTGGTTCCTTCCTGACCTCTGACTTCTACTTACAGTCACTGGCCTGAACTGGGTCATGTGACTATCTCTGCCTTTAAAGGAAGCAAGAGTCATTTACTGAGCTCAGTGAAATCAGGATTCTGTGAGTACAAAAAGTCAGGATTGCATGTTTCTACCAGTGTCCCTGGACAATTTAACCTCTCTTGGCTCTGTTTTCCTCATTTGCAATATGAACATTGGACCATAATAGTGCCTACATCAGAGGGTTATCATGAATATAATGAGCTCATGTTTATAAAGCACACAGAACATAGCACTATGAAAGTATTTTTAGATAAATCAATAAAGGGCAGAATATCCACTGGATAGGCATTTAGTATGGCCAACCATTATGCATGGTTATTCTGCATGGTAATCCTCCTTTGAGGTAAACATTACAGTTAAGCATTGCAATCTGATATTAGCTGTACTTAGAGGATTTAGGGAAGGTCAGATGCCTTCATTCGGCAGAGACACATGACAGCAGCCTGGAAAAGTATTGTGGGTGACCTGTAGAGAAGGGGCCAGGGACTAAACAACCCAGCTCCTTAGAGTGACAAGGCACACCCACAAGAGTGGTAGCAGAGTTATAGCTGGGATATGGCTGTATTTCCCAGCTTCCCTTGAAACTGCTGTGGCCAGGTGACTAAGCTTCTGTCATCAGAGAGTGGAAGTGAAGTGCACAAGAGAAGGTCCCTGACTACTTGCTCTTCCCCCGCAGGAGTGGCAGTGATGGGAACTACCTGGTAGATGACGATGGCACAGCTCTCAGGAATATTAGATTCCTGAATGACTTTGTAGTACAGAACCACCCAATGACCTGGAACACCTACTCTGGATTGTTAAATGAGAAAGAAATTCCTATTTATTTTCTTTTATTTGTGGTGCTAGGGATAAACACAAGGCCTCATGCATGCTAGAAGGAACTTATATTTTTATTTGAGCTTTTTGCATTTTGTATCTCTTCTTCCTAGCTCTTTACTTCAACTAATGTAACTATTTTCATAATTTAAAATAGTATCTTTAGAAATCTATAATATGCATGGAATATTTCTGAAAAGAGATTTGGAAATTTTAGTAACATTGGCTATGTTGAAAGAGGGTAACTGAGAGGCTGGGGGACAGGAGGGAGTCTTATTTTGTTTTTAATTGATATCTACTTAGAATAGTTGAGATTTGAACCATATAAATGTAATATTTTTCAAAAACTAATGATAAGGGCTGGGGATACAGCTCAGTTGGTAGAGTGCTTGCCTATTTGTGTGTGTTTGTGGGGTGCTGGTTCAATCCCCAGTATCACACACACACACACACACACACACACACACACACACAAATAAACAAATAAATAGATATATAGACAGATAAAAAAGAAAGAAAGAAAAAAATAATGATGAATTTAATTTGAAGTGTTGATCTTGTGCACTGTAGTTTGTACATGTTCATTACTGATTAGCACTCAGCCTGCATTTGGGTTTCTTATCTACTCATCCAATGACCAGGCGAAGGAGAAAGGTGATGGATGAAGCTGGCAGAGAGAGGAGCAGCCGGTGAATGCCTGAGTGGGAAGGCAGGACTATAGCACTCTGCCTGAGCCTCCTCCCAGTGCAGCTCATCTGGGTGCCAGCAACTGGACTGCTCATCTCCCATCAGACAGCCTGTGCGTCAGCTTGAGGGAGGTGATCACTGCATGCAGATTAATGTCACTTCCATTTCTGAGCATCCTAGGTCCCAGGATGGTATCTTTTTCATATGAGGCACTCAGAGAGATTCATTCTGTATTTTTTGTTGGGTGAGCAAAGTGGCATTTTTATAACCAACTGAAGGAGAATTCAGTTCTCATCCTTGCAGTACAAGTTCATTTTTTTTTCTGCCTATTTTATGTTGGGATGAGTAATTTATTATTTTCCTATTCATGATTTCCAAAAAGACTTCCATTTCAAAGCCAAAAAAAAAGGGCAGTGTAATGTTTAGTAATTATCTCCTGAAGCACAAAATGGGGGTTTCTTGTTTAATAAGGATTCAGGAAGGGCATAGTGTGATTGATAGAAGCTCAGAGTTCTAGTGCATATTTGAAATGATTGTTTTATGCTTGCTTTCATACAATGGCTCCGTTTGAAAACTAGGGCCCCTGGGGACACACTGTTTGCTGGAGTACACGGTGGCACTTTCCCCTCCTAGGATTCCTTGAACTCAATTCATTTCCAGAACAGTTAGCCAGGTGGATTCTTTGGTAAATTAGAAACATAAAAAGATTCAAATAACTTCAAAAATTGCTTTTTACTGGCTTGAAATTTAGAATCTTAAAAAACTGATATATTTTTGATAGTATCCATTTGAATTATCCTTATTAATTCTTGGTCACCCAGCCATGCTAGCTCCGGAGGGCCATTGCGCAGCCTGACCAGGACATCGCAGCCTGTTCATGACTCCCTGGGGAATTCATCCTGGACCACAGCCAGATTGGATGCTCATAATTACTAGGTGCATAAGGCACTTGACCCATTTCTCACTTTCCAGATGCCACCTTGTCATGAAGCATTCTCTGTCCCCTCAACCAGGAGCTGCAATTTCAGTTTGTTGCTTTTCTAGGGTATTTATCACTGCCAGTCCAGTATTATAGTTATGTGCATCCACATCCCCCAAATCAGACAATTCATATTTGTCTTTGCCATCAGGCCCAGCACTGGGCACACAGTAGGTGCTTATGAATGCAAAATACACTGTGTACAGGGAATTTTTTTTAAAAAAATGCACCAAATTCAGTTCTTCTCTGCCAGAACTGTGCTCTTTGGCAGAGATGGACAAACATAGTCCATGGGCCAAGTTCAGCTCTGGTCTGCTTTTGCATGGCCCATTTACGTTTACAAATGATTTGAAAAATCAGAAGATAACACATGAAAATTATACAAAATTCAAATCTCAGTGTCCATTAATAAAATTTTATTGAAACATGGCCACATCATTAGTTTACACATTGTCTGTTGTTTTTTTTCTGCCTATGGAGCTAGGAGTCAAAGCCACTGGGTACACTGAGGTGAGGAGGAATGTGGGATCCATGACAGATGACTCTGAGTTGCAGGATGATTATTTCTCTTTGGGAAGGTTTTCTTTGGTTGGTCCCTGGCTGTCTTTAAAAAAAGGGGGAGTCTTTTATGCAGTTATGCCCCTGCAGTTCATCAGCCAATCCCCCTTCTGAGATGAACATTCTCTCAGAAGGTCTATCTTGACTCCTGAGCTCCTCGACAAAACTCTACTAATACCTGGGCCTTGAGTGCCATAAGTTGCGGCTTTTGTTTCTGGGTTGAATAACAGCTTGTGAGAGGTAGCAGGTAGATTTTTTCTAGGGAGAGACTGAGAAGTCTTGGTTCTTGTGTCTCTTCAAACATGTCCTCTAACTTTGAGGTAAGTCAGCTTCCCTGTCTCTTGCCACATGATGCCCTGCCCTCCAGACTCTGCCATTACCAGATGCAACCCTTCAGCCTTAGACCAGAACCTCTTTTCTTTATAAGAAGAATTCCAGGTAACTCAGACACACCTCTCTGACCTATAAAACTGCAATGGAACATCTTGGAAAAACATCACATCAGTTTTGTGAAGAACTTTGAACCAGGACTAAATACCAGGTATTATATTCACTTTAAAAATCAGTGACAGCCTGTACTCAGAACAAAGATGTGGTTTTTTTTTCTTCTTCTGGTGATTCATTATTCACTCTAGATACTCATTTTTGCCATGCATAGGTGCCATGCAAATATGAAAAGCCAGCCTAATAAATTAGTCACTACTTTGATGAATATGTTTTCATTAACAGAGGCAACTACTGATTCATATAAAACACTGAAGAGATGAGGTAATACTGCAATAATTAATAAGATTTAAAGTTGCTCATAGCATAATCAAACCCTGTACACATGCCTTCATGATGTGTGAATATTTGTTGTTGTTGTTTTTTTTGTGTGTCCAGCATCCAAATACCCTTTCTATTCTGGCAAATCCAAGATTGTTTTTCACGGATCCAGAATCTTTCTTCTGTAGGAGCTCAGAAGAATGTACCTCAAAGTACAGCAATTTGGCATGCTGAGTACTTTGAACTAAAGGAGATTGGAAGGCCTCAGTGGTGAATGTCTCTCTGACCTTCTCCAGCCATCTCTCTCCCTCAAAGTCATAGAAAACAGGATTCTTCTTCTCTAAATAATATCATAGAGACTAGAACCCTCTTCCAAAAAATCAAGCCATAAAATCCAGAAAGTCTTCTCTCTCCTTTCTCCCTTGAAGACTCTCATTTCAGAGTAGTCTTTCCTCATACCTGGGAGGCAGGAAAGCTACAAAGAAAAGCCAGGAAGAATCTAAACATACAGCCCCTCTTAGTTTTTCTTCAGTGAATCCCTAGTAGATCGTTTCTCTTATCTAATTACATTTTTTATGTGGCTGGTCCATTCTTCATCAAAATTAGGCACAAAAACAGGCCTTTTACCATGGGTGTTTATTTCTGAAGGCTCCCATGTCATGCAAAACTTTGATTAAGTAATGATGGGTGAGGAAGGGTTCACACCTTTCTGCCTTCACTTTTTGGCTCTGGAAGCTGGAGAGGAACAGAAAATCCCCCTACAGATCCCTGAATCTTTTGTGAGGACATCTGAGGAGCTCTGTCAATCAGATACTCTTTCCTGGGACTCTGGATCTTCAGGAATGATAAGAAAGCCAGAGATGGCTGGATGGAATTGAGACTTCATGGGTGATGACAAGTGTCCAGGGCTAATGATGTTGGGGCCAACACTCTCTGCTGACTGAGCCTCTGGTAAGAGCCTGGCTGTACTATGCACACCTGATTTCCTATTTCCAAGGCTAATTCTCCAGGCTTTCTGAAATGTTTTGAAACACCCTTGAATTGTTTCAGTAACTTCTTTTTCTGCAGCAGCTCACCAGTGTTGGTTTGATTATCTGCAGAAACTTTGGCTGTTTCATGCTCTTTGTGAGGATAAGACACAGGGTATTATACAAGAAGAAAACTTTATTCTAGACCTGGTTCAATTAGAGGCCAGAAATGATTCATCTTAAAACTACAATTACTTTAAGGGCCCAGCTGACTTGAAAGCATATGTTTTACAAAGAATATTGTTCTTTAACATGTCTGTTCAGTGCATTCAATTGCTACTCACCTCTTCTGTGGCCGAAAGACTAATCAGGGGCAGGTCACCATCTCCAAGAGTCTGACAAGGCAGTAATATTTTGGAATTCAAAGAGACCATACAAACGGTTTCATCCAAACACCTCATTTTACAAATAGGAGAACTGAGGTTCAGACTAGCTAAAATATGATTTACTCTAAATTGTGTAGCTATTTGTAATTACTGAGAGTAGGGATGTCCATTGGAGTTGATGGTGGGGAACCATGTAATTTGGCAGGAAAGATAGGCAGGGTAGGGAGGAGAGAGGCAGAGACAAGTGCTTAGTTTTAAGAGCTGAGATTATGCAGTATGAAGTTAAGAGACCGGGGTGTTGCAGAATCAGGTCAGAGAATGGCCACACATGAAGTGTGAGAAGCTACTGGACAAAGGGGACAGGAGAGTCTCCAAGCCAGAACCAAACTTGACCTTCTCTTCTTGTCCCTAGGGATGTATGGATAAGGAGCCTAAGAATTTGAATATTTTTCTCTACTTCCTGGTTGTTGTTTTTTAATGCCCCCTGAAGTTTGTTGAAACTTCTCACTTTTCAAAAACTCTCATGAATCCAGCTGTAACTTCTGGAACTTAGGCCCACTCTATCTTTGATCTGGGTGTTGACACGCCAAGTAGGATCAGGTTGCCAACGGACATGCCACCAGTAAGTTCCACTGTCTGGTCATTAGGTCGAATCAGTCCTTCAGTTTGAGGCTTTTACTTTATGTGTTGTACAGATAGTAGCTACATGGACTCCTCAAGAGAACTAATAAATTATTTGGAAGGAGGGAATTTGATTCATTTAGGCTTTAAAATAGAGATTTTAAAATAAAATTGCTTTCTTGGGCATCACCATGAGTTAATGTTACATTATTGACAGATGGGACATATTGAAAGCACTGATATACCTTGGGATAACTCATCCCTTCTGTATGCTATTGCCATTTAGAGTTGATTTTGGTTTTTCATTTGATTTATGCCTTTGTTAGTCAGCTCAACATTACAGCAATAAATATCTCAGATCACTTATAAATTATCAACTTATAAAGATAAAAAATTATTTTGGCTCACAGTTTCAGAGGTTTCGGTCAACAGTCTAGGGCCCTGTCACTTTGGGCCTGTGGGGAGGTGGTGCATCATGGTGGAGGTGGTTGGCAGAACAAAATCATTCACTTTATGGATAGGACATAGTAGAGAGCGAGAAGGGGGCCAGGGTTTCACAATCCTCTTTAAGGGAATGCCCTACTGACTTGAAGACCTCCAACCAGGTCCCATCTCTTTAAGGTTATACCACCTCCCACTAGCATCATTTTGGGCAACAAGAGTTTATAAACAAATGGGTCTTGGGGGAAACACTTATCCAAATCATAGCATACCCAATAGAGATCTTCTTTTTAAATTTTTTTAACTTATGTTGTTGGATGAGTATGGATCTTCAGGGAAAAGGAAATTGTCTACAGAACAGGGTGATGACTATATAGGGAATAGAGGTTTCACAGGACAGAGAAGATGAGATGAAATCCTGCCCAAACTGAGACATGACTTTATGGAGAAAGTTCAGCTCTCACTCTAGGAAAGAAGAAGTGTTCAAAAATGAACTGC
This sequence comes from Ictidomys tridecemlineatus, assembly GCF_052094955.1. Classification (NCBI taxonomy): domain Eukaryota; kingdom Metazoa; phylum Chordata; class Mammalia; order Rodentia; family Sciuridae; genus Ictidomys; species Ictidomys tridecemlineatus. Next base: position 382,014 of record NW_027521049.1, read on the forward strand.
TTCTATAAGATTGAGGTTGTCACTCGTACTTAAACATGGTAAGAGAAAAAAATGAAGAAGTGAGTACCTGATTGAGATACGATATTAAAAAAAATAATTTTGAAACTTTGAAAGTCTTTGGTGTTTTTACATCATAGTGGTGCAGCATTTGTAGTAACAATGTGTAACATATCATAGAATCACAACACGCATTCAGTCACTGTGAAAAGGTGAAATTGTTTTAATCTGCATGGAAGTAACGTTTAGGTGATGATAACTGTTCACTGTATAATAGGAGAATTTGATGATTTGTGGGTTTAAGTTGGGGATGTTATTTCTTGTAGATTGGAAAAGTTAAGAAATAGAAAATTAGTAACATAACTTTTAGTTTTGCCTCCAACTCAAAGAAAATCATTTTAAGCTTGAAATATTAAAATGGATTATGAGGTCTTCATATTAATATAATATAATCCGTGTCTGCAGGTTCTGTGGAAAAATATGTACGTGTCAAGACTTTGGGTGGAAAAACACCTTTTTTTCCCCATTAGAACCCCTTTCTGTTGACTGACATCTAAATGTTCTTTTGATCCTAGTGAAGATTGTTTATGGTCATCAAAGATATTCTGTGCAGATTTTAATATCTTATGCAAGATTAAGTCAGCAGCTGAACTTAGTTCTCAATGAACAGGAAGATGTTCCCTACATCCTAATGGTTTACCATTCTGACCAACATTCACTAAGAGAGTTAACCAGTGTGACTGGAGCCACGGGTCAAGTAATTTCCAGTCCTGGAATTGGACTGGACACATTCTTTCCTCTGATTCTTGGTTTATGCTGACCCTGTTCCCTTTCCTGCCCTTTATTCCCTATTTTTCTAACTCTGACACCTCCTTAGAAGACCAGCTTAACTCCTCTGAGCAGCATCACTGACCATTCCAAGCACGAGGGCATATGCTTTATGCAAGCTCCTGTAGTTCTTATGTAGTCCTTAGATGTCTTTAGACTTCTTTATCTTCTTTATCTGCCTTATTGTAGTGAAATTCTCAGCTCTCTGAGGGAGTACCCAAATTCAGCATGGGCAAAGAGCATTGGGTGACTGATTGACAGTCCCCACAAAAGCTAGAGTTGGGGAGAGGGTTATGAAGATTAGGACAGGAGAAGAAGGTAGATGTGGATAGGATCAGGAACATGACAGCATCCTAAAATAATTCAAGGAGAAGCCAGCTGATCTGTGATGTAGCATTTGTAGTAATGATGTGTAACATGTCATAGAATCACAACACGCACTCAATCACCACTGGTGAGTGAAGGCAAAGAAGGTGTTTGGCCAGCCTTAATGTCTTTGTGGACTTCCTTAATTGACTAGATACTTAACTTGCACGTGTGTTTTTCTGGGGATGAAGCACAAGGCCATTATACTTGCTCCTTTACAAGTGGCTCTCCACTTTCATGCTCTGCATAAACTGCTCTTCTGGACTTTCTCTCCTCCACCTCTTCTCTCTGATTAGCAAAAGCTACTGTCCTTCAAAACCCAGTGTGAACACCACAACTTCTGAATGCAGTGTTAGAAATGATGACTTAGGTTTCTAGTGACAGCAGCTCAACCCAAAGTAGGTCTGGCAGAAAAAAAAAAGAGGTTAATAGTCTACAAAATGTTTGGAAGGACAGAATGCAACTAGCCCTCTGTGGAATCTATAGCCAGCAACGCAATCTATAGTCAGCAACTTCCCCACTCCATTTCTCATCCTCGTTTCCTATGACATGATGGCTCATTTTAAATCCTGCAGAGAGAATAAAAAAGCAGCATGCAGAGAAGGGAGCCATCTTGAGATTTCTGAATGCAGACTCAGTCTGAAGCTCCTTTGGAGATTCCTGAGATACTTTCATATCCTCATAAACAATATTGCCATGCTTAGATCATTCTAGCATGGGAAGGCTTCTGTTTTTGTTGGCTACAAAACACATGAAAAAATAAACTGAGATCTTGGAATATAATTATAAAAGGAAACATGCAACTCTTCTTCAGATGGTCTTTGATGATATCACCGATGGGAGCAGGAAGCTTGGGGGTCACTGGGTGGACTGCATTACTCAGAAAGCTTTAACTGATAATCTTTTGACCATGGGCCAAAATTCTAGGTATGTGAGTTTAGCAAGATGCTTTGGGTGCCTCAGGCCACATCACCTGGACCATCTCTGATTTTAACCAGGCTTCTATTACCTAAGTGACCTTGAGAATGTATCCTTTTAAAAGACCTTTTCCACCTCTTCCCTCTTTCCACTCCCTAATTCTTCTTCCTTGGTTGCATCCCTAAGAAACAACCTGTTCTCAGACCTAGAGTCTGCTTTTAGGAAAGTTCTACCAAAACAGAGAGATATTTTGTATACAGTACAATATTTTCCCATAAATAACTTCAGCATTTAGAGTATTTGAACAAATATTATTGGAAAATAATAAAATGAAAATAAAAGAGTAGATTTCAATTAAATAACATGTGAGAAGTACAGACTTTAGTCCATTATGGTTGATGTGGATTTTATTTAATTTTAGTAATAATTCTTCCAGTTCTGATAGCTTCAACCAGGAAAATTTGGTTCTTCTCAAATCATTATTTCTTTCAATATTCTATTAATCTCATATCTCACTGAGACACTCTGTTCTCAGCTAAGTATGAAGAGGTGGGATTGGGTACATTTTGTACCATATCCTTAGTGATCTGTAATTATATCCTGTCATTAAAATGCTATTCTAATCAACTTTACAGAGCTTAAATACCCCTTAACATTTTACTTCTTCCTAATACTAAATGGAACACTTAGGTCTTCATAAAATCGTCTAGGAACATGTCATGAGAGTAAACAAAATAAACTAAAACCATCATTTTTTAACTTGGGGTCAGTTATCTAAAGAAAAAGTTTAATTTTCAATTGCAAAAGTAACATAATAATATTAAGAAAAATTCGAGTGAATAAAAGTATTATTAATAGAAACATACTGTCAAAACATTTTAATTTTATGATTATTATGGTTGGTCCTTTTATAAATGCATTTTTATGCAATTGTAGTATTGGCAAAATTTTGTGTTCATTTCTTTACAAAGAGAATTTTTGAACCTCAGAAAAGCATCTTGAGAGGTTCGCTAGTCCTGTGTAGTATTTCAAAATTATATGCAGTCTGTTGGTGCTGTGACTTGAAAGTGTCCACTCCAGAATTCAGTGTTGCTCATGTGATGGTATCAAGAAGCAGGGCCCTTAAGAGATGGTTGAGCCAAGACAGCTTTTTCCTTATTAATGAGGTTTATATAATGGAGGCTTCACCCAGTGACAGATGAGCTTGCCCTTCTGCCTTCTGCCATGAAAGGACATGGCAAGAAGGCCCTCATCAGATCAAACCAGGTGCCTTGACTTAAACTTCTCAGTCCTAAAACTGTAGAAATAAATTTCTGTTACTTATAAATTTTAATCTCAAGCACAAAATGGACTAAGACAAATGGGCTTTAACATCCTTAGGAAAAGTGTAACGGAGGCTATTTTCCCAGTTCCCTTTCTTAGTCCCCTAGCTTGTCTTCTAGACCTGCACAAACTAGGTGCTATAGTTTGGAGACAAGGTGGATTCCCCCCCCCAGAGCTCTTGTGTTGATGCAGGAACGTTCGGAAGTAAAACAATTAAATCATGGAAGCTGTAACCCAATCAATGGATTAATCCATTTTATGGATTAATAATTTGAAAGTACTTCTATACTGAGTAGTCACTGCAGGCAGTTACTGGTATGTGGCTGCAGGAGGTAGGTTTCTGGGGGCATGCTCTGGAAGGTTTTATCTTCTTTGAAGACTCTTCCTTCCCTTTCTGCTTTCTGGCTGTTATGGGGTGAGAAGTTTTCCTTTTCCCCTGCCCTTCTGCTGTGATGTTTGTACCTCAACTTAGGCCCCAAGCGATAGAGTTGGACTGAACCTCTGAAACCATGAATCCAAATAGACTTTTTCATCTCTAAGTTGTTTTTATCAGGTATTTTAGTCACAGTGACACAAAGACTAACACATAGGCAATCTTTTAGTTGCCATATTGATGTAATAAGTCATAATAGAATTCCTTAAAATATCAAGTGCTTTTAACATTTTAATGATTTTTTAACATTTTTAATTGTTGAAGTGTAACATTTATTATAAAGGGGCATAGTTGGTTGGTATTTGTGTTTTAGAATCTTGATAAGAACCTTGTTTAGTGCAACATTTTTATTTTTACTTTCTTCCAAGCCCTATGACAATATGCATTTATCTTCAGAGACAATCATGAAGCCTTTTTTTAAATTTATTTTTTAGGTGTAGATGGACATAACACATGCCTTTTATTTTTATGTGGTGCTGAGGATCGAACCCAGGTCCTTCCTATGCGAGGCGAGCGCTCTACCACTGAGCCACAGTCCCAGCATGAAGTGTCTTTTAAATACATATTTTTTTGTGCTTTTAGTGGTAGGACCTTTCATTATAAACATTCCTGTTTTTCAATTTTAGGATTTTTTTTCTTGTGTTATTTTTTGATAGTTTGTTTTCATGTTTTTTAATTTTGGGGGTCTCTATTTTTAGCACATTAATCCTCTTAGACTAATTATGTGTCTGTGTGTGCGTACATGTGAGTGTGTGTGTGTGTGTGTGTGTGTGTGTGTGTGTGAGAGAGAGAGAGAGAGAGAGAGGGAGAGAGAGAGGAGAGAGAGAAAGAGAGAGAGAGAGCTCTTCGATTATTCATCTGTTTTTGTTTTTTAGTTCTACTTTTGGTAAGATCTCCTCCAATTTGTTTTTCAACTTCATAGGTGATTTTCTTAATTACTAAAAGCATGTTTCTAAGAACTCTTTCTTGGTACCTGAACGTTCTTTTCCTAAAGCACCATATTCTTCTTTCACAGATAAATCTTTTTAAATCTCCTTTAGACTATTAGAAAAATCATATTGAATTTTTCATCTCTTCTTTTTATAATGTCTGAGTTCATATTATCTGCATCACATTTTCAAAACTTTGTATCTAGTAGAAGAAAGAGTCTTCAAATTTTGAGCAAAAATCTAAGAGTTTATTTTCATTGGCTGATTGGCCTAACTCAGTTATTTGCTCATTCTTGAATCAGGTACTATATAGGGAGACCACAGTTTTCCAAATGGTTGGGAGTGAATCAGCATTCCTCTCTCAATTAGACAGGATGTTGGCTCTACCAGAACTGAGATTTAGGGAAGAGTAGCCCTTCAAAGAAAACTAGAAGGCATTACTAAGGAAAGAGCCAAAGAAAGCTGGACAGACAAAAAAGAACTTGATCTTTAGGCACCAGGTGCAGGGGTTTCTTTTGCAGCAACCTACCTGACCTGGACATCAAAAGCCAATGTCTGAATTCCTATGGAGACCAGTTACTCAGAATGTCATGGCATCTCAGTCTGTCTCCTGATAGCATTGCTTCTTAGACAAGTCTTCATATTATGTCAAAGTCTGGCTTCCTGTAGCTATCATCCATGACCTAGAGGGCCTTTGGTGCACCCTTCAGAGATATGAAGGCAGATCTCATGCTTTCAGGTTCTTTCTTTTCAGACTTAATACCCTCTTTTGCTATAGCTGTTCCAGTCTTGCAAAGTGTTGAGTCCTTTCCTTTCATCCTCTGTTTTTACCTCAAGGTTTATGCCGTTTGGTACAGCATGAGCAGCCCCGATCACCTGGCACCCTCATTTCCACTTTCACAGTTGATTCACAGCACTTTGCTCAAAATTAGTTCTGAGTATGATCTGAGACTATGTGAAGAGTTCATTTAGTTTCTCCAATAATACGCATTGAACCTTTATCACAGCAATTCTTAAACTGTCATTGCACATCAAAATCACTAGAGAAACACAAATCCTGATGCACATACCACACCCCTGACCAAAACTGGATTGTCTGGGATGGGCAGATGCGAGCTCAGACACCAGTATTTGTTAAGCCTTCTAGAACTGGGATTCTCTTGTACACCCAAAGTGAAGAGTCATCACTCTGCTGTATAGCAGGACTTCCTAAGAATCTAAAGTCAATGGTAACAGGCTTCCTAAAGGTAGATATTTCAGAAAATAAGTATGAGGCTTATCTCTATCATTTGCCTCTAGCTAACCATGTATGTTTTCTTATATAATTATTCATCAACTCAAATCAGGTAAAGCAATCTGGGGATAAAAAAGCTATTTGGTCATAGATAATATCAGAGTTTTTGAAAAAAGTGGTTATATTGGTACTTAGCTAAAAACTGCTTTTATATAATTTACTGTTTGGTTGACATCAAGGGGTGGACAGTCTCTGAGTTTATTTAAGTGACTTTCTGCAGAGTCAAGAGCAGCATTATGTTCTGGTGGGAACTTAAGAAGAGCTTCTTGAAATTATTTTCAACCAAAAAAATGCATTTCTGTCTTTTGTAACTATGGATTAGATGCCATCTGTAGAGCTCCCGAGTTTTACAAAAATCCTACATTTAGACTGACATTTATCTTATAATATGGCAGTAGAAAAAATTCTGAAATATTTACTGAACAAAGGTTAAGGCCAAGCTTTATCAATGTGCTGTTTATAGAGCATAAATCTGCACTAAAATGGGTAGATTTATTATTTATGTTTAACCACAGTGTCTATTGTATATTTAAAATCCAATATTAAATAGATTCAGGGATGAAGGAAAGGAAGGGAGGGAGGCTGAAAATTAAGGCAGAAAAAAGCCCATTGAATATTCTTAGGAGCTTTCTCATCACTTGCTGAGTTCAGAACGTTTTCCCCATTTTTTTAAAAAAAATTTTTCAAACATAAAGAAAAGCTTTCAGAATGTTGTAATGACATTTGATGACCTCATGTATGATCTAGGATTCTCCAAAGGAACAGAACCAATAGGATGGATTGATTGATTGACTTTAATTGGCTCATACAGTCATGGAGTCCGGCAAGTGCTGAGAGCCAGGAGGACCTATGACTTAGTTCTAGCCTGAGTCCAAAGATCTGAGACTCAGGAGAACTGATGGTATTAGTTCCTGTCCAAAAGCCAGCAGGCTCAAGACTCAAGGCACACATTTCTGTTCAGATCCAAAAGGAGGATAAAAGCCAATGTCCCAGTTTAAAGGCAGTAAGGCAGGAAGACTTCCTTCTTACTCAGGGTAGAGTCACTGTTTTGATCTATGCAGGCCTTCAATTGATTAACCAATTCACATCAGGGAGGATGATTTTCTTCACCTAGTCTCAGGAGAAACTTGCTTTTTTGGTTGACGTCTTGGTCTTCTCCTCTAAAACACTCTTGCAGAAACACCTAGAAGAATGCTTAACAAGGGCTGGGATTGTGGCTCAGTGGTAGAGCACTTGCCTCATTTGTGTGAGGCACTGGGTTGGATCTTCAGCACCACATAAAAAATAAATAAAACAAGAATGCTTAACAAGAAGTTCAGCACCCCAGTGGCTCAGTCAAATCAACATGTAAAATTAGTCATCACATTTCATATTAACTTTAAATTGGTTCAAAACAATATTACCATAAACTTAGCAGCTTGAAACAACACATATTTATTATTGCAAGGTTTCTGTGAGTCAGGATCCTGGGCATGGCATAGCTGGGTTCATAGAGTCTCATAAGACTGCACACAGTGTCAGGCAGGTTTTTGATCTCTTCTGAGGCTACACTGGGAAAAGATTCACTTCTAAACTCACTTAGGTAGTTGGCAGAATTCTCTGTGTCTGTAAACTAAGGGCTTCAATTTCTTACTGGCTGTCAACTGCAATCTGCCCTCAGCAGCTGTAGGCTATAGTGGTTTCTTGCCTTGTAGAATTCCCCTACATGGCCTCTTTCTTCCTCAAAATCGAAAAGTCTCCACAAGGACAGAGGGTACAGTCTTATGTACCAAGGAACATAATCATGTACACATAATCATGTACATTCTGTCTTCCTTATATTACTGTTCAGAAGCAAGTTACAGATCCCATGTACACACAAGGGAAGAGGGTCACATAGCAGGACAAACACGAGAGAATATGATCATGGGAACTTCTCCAAGCCTGTGAATCATAATTCTCCGTTTATTTATTTTCATTTTTCTTTTTAAAATTATTACAAAATGTTTACATGTTAGGGGGTACCATGTGACAATTCTTCATTTAGAGTCAAGAATTGTTAGCATTTTGCATGTCTTCTTTCTTTCCTCATGTCTCTTTCTCTTTGTACACGCACACACACACACACACACACACACATACACATACAAGTGCACATGTGCATACACACATACACACACACACCCTTTTGCTGAACTATCTAAAAATACTTATCATCACAAAGGTACCAAAAACATACTTCAGAGAAAAGACAGCTTTTGAAACAAATAGTTCTGTGAAAACTGGCTATCTGTATGTAGAAGAATGAGACTAGATCCCTTCCTCTCACCTGCATACAAGTCATTTCAAAATGAATCAAAGACCTGGACATTAGAAGAGAAATTTTGCAACTCCTAAAACAAAATGTAGGGTCAATACTCCAACACAAACATGCAAGCTATGATTTCCTCAATAGGACTCCTAAAGCTCAGGGAATAATACCAAGAATTAATAAATGGGATGACATCAAATTTAAAAGCTTCTATACAGCAAAGGAAATGAGAACATGAGGAGAAGACAGACCAATGGGGAAAAAATCTTCACTAGCTACTGTTCTGACAGAGGATTAATATCCTGAACATATAAAGAACTCAGAAAACTAAACACTCCCAAAACAAATGATCCAACCAATAAATGGACAAACTGAACAGACAGCTCTCAAAAGAAGAAGTACAAATGGCCAGAAATTTTAAATATATTAAATATATTTAAATATATCAGCAAAAATTTAAATATATTTTTTTAAATGCTCAACATCTTGAACAGTTCGGAAAATGCAAATCAAAACTACACTAAGATTTCTTCTCACTCTAGTTAGAATGGCAGGCATCAAGTATACAAATAATAATAAATGCTGGTGAGAATGTGGAGGGAAGAAAACATTTTTACACTGGTGTGGGATTGTAAATTACTACAACCACTTTGGAAATCAGTATGAGTTTCCTCAAAAGATTAGGAATGGAATCACCATATGACCCAATTATACCACTCTTTGGTATTTACCAAAGAATTAAAGTCAGTGTTATATGACAATACTTGCAATTCCATGTTTATAGCATCTCAATTTACAATAGCCAAACTATGGAACCAGCCTAGATGTCCATCAATGGATGAATGGAAAAACTAACAGTGGCACATATACACAATGGAGTTTTATTCAGCCAAATAAGAATGAAATTATGACATTTTTTGGTAAATGGAAGGAATTAAAGAATAGCATACTAAGTAAAATAAGACAAACTCAGAAAGTCAAATGGTTGTATGTTTTCTCTAATATGTGGAAGCTATAGAGAGAAGAGAAAAACAGGTGGGGCAGGATATTATAAAAATAGAAGGGAGACCAGTAGAGTAGAGGACGGGTACCATGGAAGATAATGGGCAGCTACTGGTGAATGAAATTGGCCAACTTATACCCTTATGTTGAGTGTGTGTATGAATATGTAACAAGAAATCACATTGTTATGTGTGATTATAATTCAACAATAAAGAGAAAAAATAAATAAGAAGAATTGATCTTATGGAAAAAAAAATATTGTTATTATCATTTCCCTCAAAATAACATTCATCTTCTAAGAGTAGTATGTATCACTATGCTCAATCATTTCAATCATTTAATAATTTCAATCATTTAATATTCAGATGATATTCACATTTCTCCAATTGTAAAAACAAGACTTGTGTAAATTTTTTAGAACTAAGGTCCAATCAGGCTTCATGTATTATATTTGGTTATGTCATTTTATTCTAGCTCAGTTGTCATGAAGTTAAAATTTTTTTTCAGTATGTCATTCATATATACAGAACAATATGTCATATATACTAGATATTGTAGCAAGCATTATAAGCAAGAAAAAGAAAATAGATCTGAACTTTAGAAAAGAAGAAAGTAAACTGTCTAAACTTACAAATAACATGATTGTTTACAAAGAAAACCCAAAAGAATCCATAAATTTAGTATTAATGAATCTATCAAGGTCTCTTTATACAAAGTCATTATGCAAAAATGATTTCTATGTTACCAACAATGAGCAAAAATGAAATTTAAAAAAGCAATGATAATACTATCAAAAAGTTCTAAATTCCCACAAAATAGACCTAACTAAAGATGTATAAGACCTCTCTTAAACTGAAAACCATAAAATATTGATGAGAGAAATTACAAAGTCAAATAAATAGAGCTATTAACTGTCAAAAAATAATGTCTAAACTGGATCTGGTGGCGCACTCCTATAATCCCCGCTACTCAGTAGAGTGAAGCAGGAAGATGGCAAGTTTGAGGCTATCCTGGGCAATTTAGTGAGACTTTGTCTCAGAATAAAAAATAAAAAAGGCTATATCTGTAGCTCAGTAGTTGAGCTCCCCTTGGGTTCCATCCCCAGTACATCCCCCACCCCACAAATGTCTAGATTCAATTGAAATCCCCAGAGGTATTTTTGTGGGAACTGACAAAATAATTCAAATTTGTGTGGCACTGCAAAGAACCTAGAATAGGCAAGACAATGTGAAGAAGAACAAATTTTGAGAACACATACCATAAGATTTCAAGATTTACTATAAAGTTAGAATCATCAAGGCCATGTTGTTTCAAGGACAAAGTGATCAGTGTAACCAGAGTCTATGTACAGGTCCAAACATATACAGTTACTTGACATGAGACAAAACACCACTGCGATCCAAAGGCAGAAACATGGATTTTTCAATAGTCCTGGTGCAGGGAGATATTTCTATTTAAAAAAGAAAAATACTTGAGTGGTTGGGATTGTGGCTCAGCGGTAGAGTGCTTGCTTGCCTAGCACATGTGAGGTACTGGGTTTGATTATCAGCACCACATATTAATAAAAAATTAAATAAAATAAAGGTATTGAGCCCATCTACAACTAAAAAAAAATTTAAAAACTTGACCCCTATGTCACACTACATACAAAAATTAATTTAAGGTAGATCACAGGCCTACATATATAAGGTAGAATAATAAAATTTCTAAAAGAAAGTGTTGGAACAAGTCTTCCTGATTTAGGGAAGCATTTTGTGTATGTGTGTGTGTGTGTGTGTGTTGTGTGTGTGTGTGTGTGTGTGTGTGTGTGTGTGTGTGTGTGTGTGGTGCTGGGAATTGAACTGAGGACCTTATAATTCTAGGCAAGTGCTCTATCATTGGGCCACACCCTTAGCTCAGAATCAAATATTTATAAACAGGAAACAAAAAACATAGCAACTAAAGAAAGAAAAAAGACAAATTATATTTCACTAAAATATAAAATATTTGTTCATCAGAAGATCAGAGATACAATTAAGATCGTAAAAAGAAAGTTCTAGATTGAGACAATAGCTTCAGTGCTTATATTTGATAAAGTTCCCAGATATCCAGGAAACATACAGAATTCCTCACAAATCCATTTTTAAAAAGACAACCCAAGTTTAAAAAAAATATGAGCAAAAAATTAACAGGCACCTCACAAAAAAGATATCCAATTGGCTAATAAACTTATGAGAAGATGCTCTGCATCATTAATTATAAGAGAAATACAAATTAAAACCACAATGACATATACACCCATCGAAAGGGCTAGAATTTAAAAGATGACAAATCCAAGAATTTTGAGGTTATAGAAATATTAAAACTCTCATTTTTTTGTGGTTGGTACAACCATTTTAGAAAACTATTTGACATTAACTACTAAAGTTACCATCTGCTTCCCAATGACTCAGCAACTTATCTTACCTTGTCCTCCTCTGAGGTTTATCACCAAAGAGAAAAGAGTGTCTACTGAAAGAATCACGTGTGCAGGGAGTGTCCCTAATTCAAAACTGGAAAGAGCCCAACTAGCCACCCACAGGGAACAGATACACATAATATGCTCTATTCCTACAATGGACTAACAGACCACTAGAAATTAATCCAGTGTGATAGAAGTCAGAATAATGATTATATGTATGTGTAGTGGTGGGGGGTTTGTGTTGACTGGGAAGGGGTATCATAGAAACCTTTGAAGTGCTGTTTTATGTCTTCATCGGAGTAGTGGTTACAGGGTGCATATATAAGTGCATCTAATTGTGTATTTTAAGGTTACTACACTTTCTATAGATCACTACCAATGTTATACCACAATAAAAACATTTTAAAAACAAACATACACAAATCTGAAGTTTGACTCTGAATTTTCATTAATTGAATAGCCCTGTTCTCTTCCCCTAAATGCAACCTCTTTCTTGGCTTCTAATATCATGTATTAATGTAGTGTATTCATGAGCTTTATACAAATGAAAATTTATAGTATTAATTCTTCTGTTTCTGTTACTAAACATATTTGGGGGGTGGATACCAGGGATTGAACTCAGGGGCACTCAACCACTGAGCCACATCCCCAGCCCTTGTTTTGCATTTTATTTAGATAGAGGGTCTCACTGAGGTGCTTAGTGCCTCACCATTGCTGAGGCTGGCTTTGAACTCATGATTCTCCTGCCTCAGCCTCCCAAGCTGCTGGGGTTACAGGCATGTGCCACTATGCTCAGCTAAGCTTTTCAGTCTTATAGTGCAGTTTCTCTTGTTTCTAGTGATGTTGAGCCACTTATCATATGTTTAAAGGTCTTTTTCTGTGATAACTGTTTAAGTCATATCTTATGCCCACTTGTGCTCCTTTTCTTTCTTCATTTTTCATTACTTTTTAAATATATTGTGGAAACTGAAATTTAAAAAAAACTATCTCTCCTGCCAAAACCACAGTCATATGTATTGTCATAGTATTGCCTGTGAATTATTCTGTATTTATTACAGAAGAAACAATGACTTTGGGTCCTTTTCCACTGAAAGACTAAAATACAGAGATTTTTGTCAGTCACAATGTTTTTTTTCAGTGCTGAAGACTGAACCCAGGACCTCCCACATAGGCAAGGGCTCCGTCATTGAGCAACTCCCCAGTTCACATTTTGTCCTTCACTTTCATTCCCAAATGTACATACCTTGACAGATGTACAAGATCTCTGTTACACCCTGTTGGCCTGTCCTGTATCTATCTATGGTGTTTGACCAACTCTATTTCATATTACTGCCAGCCCTGGAGCTCACATTCTTTAAACATGTGTATTCCCCCGTCCTCAGGGAGCCTTTCTCCATCTCTCTATATTCATGGGGACTTCACACATGACCTACCTCTTCTTCCACAAATGCCTTCATCCCTCTTCACCTACGCAGTGAGCTGGGCCCCCTCCCAACTGCTTCCTTCTTGCTTCCTCTCCAAGGCAGTGGGGCTCTGGGGTCCTCTGTGTCCTTCACCTCCTCTCTGTGCAACGTCAGTCTCTGCTTTTTAAAGTCTTCCATTTCAGCTGATCAGTCTATCCATGCCTTAAATCCTTTCTAGAACGATGCTCCTTAATGCATTGCCTATGTCCACAATGGAGATAGCCAAGTAAATTATAGGGCAGAGCAATGAGAGTTCCAGACTGGACCAGAACCCCGTGGAACACAAGAAAGACCATTCATGACTGAACTTTCCCCAGAACCTGTAACCCTACAACCATTACACACATGTGAACACACACACGCCTCCGGAACTTTGAAACTGTATTTTATCTTAAACCTCGGCCAGACAAATTCTTGTCTAACACCATGAATCTTTGTCAGAAAATAATGATTTTATTCAGACCCTGTCAAAGCACACACCTAAGTGGCAGGATGGGAGTGAGTAGCTAGTTTAGGGATGTCGGTTTTTTGCCTTTCTATTTCAGTGAGTGAGCCTCCCTTAACTATCCCCACATCCTCACCCCTGCACCTAGGGGTGCCCCCCATACACCCCGCCATGGATCCTTTCACTCTCAAACCCACTTTCTCTTGCCCCAGTCTCAGATGCCTCTGCATTCTGACAGCTCCACACCTGGATTCCAGCTCAGCATCCTCCACTGAGCATGGGCCTACCATCCAGCTGCAGAACCACAGCGTCTCTGCCAATTCTGGACACACCTCAGATACCATCTGTCCAAATGGGAGTTCTAACCTCCCTGCCTCTTTCTTTCCTAATCTCCTTTTCTGGGGTTCAACAACCCTCTCTTCCCCAGTCTCTCAAGCCAGAAACCTGGGAGTCAGCTTCTTATTCTTTCTTTTCCTCACTTCCACAATTAAAAAGTTCTAAAACCTGGCTGGGGCTGCTCCCCTCCTCCCCCTCCCCACTGTGGCCCCATTATTTCAGGTCCCCATCTTCTCTCCTTGATGTTGTTACAGTTCTCTCTTGACTGCCACTACTTATGGTCTTGCCCTTCTTCTTGCTCCGTCCCTCAGTGTTCTTTTTCTAAAAAGAAAAATCTGAGATTATTCAGATTGACTATTGAGATTAATTCACCTCTCTGAAATTCTTTCGTGACTCCCCATGGAACACAGGATAAAATTGAAACTGCTTAGCAAGAAGTTCAAGATTCTACAGGAAATTTGGCTTCTACTACTTTTCTAGCTTCATTTTTCACATATTCCTCCTTAAACTTTATGTTCCAGCAATTCTAGTGGGTTTACATTTCTTGGAGTTAACTGTAATCTCTCCAATTACCAAGGGTTGCATGTCATTTTCTTTGCTTGTTCTATGCATAGTTCTATGCATAGTTCTTCTTCCACTACTTAAGCATCAAAAACCTCTTCCTCATGCTTCAAAGATCAGCTTAGATGTTGTCTACTCTGGAAAGCCTTTCTCAAACTTCCTCAGCCAAAGTGACTGTCTCATTTCTAAATCTTATACTCTTCCTGTTAACTTTCTCACCAAAGCCATTTGCTTAAATTTTGGTACTTTAAATAAATTTTGAGTCCTTGAGTTCACAAAGCATGTCTTATTTATCTTTGGATGTCTAGTGTGTTTATGATTTGCAGTGAATATTGAATAGATCCTTAATGAATGAAATAATGATTGCAGAGATCTTAACATTGGGTCTGTGGGTACAAGGTGGGCTCTGTTTTTACAGACATGAGCTCACTTAATTCTGGACTATTGATTCCATTTTGCAGATATGGATCAATTTTATTCACCCTTGTATCCCTATTGCTGAACATAGTACCAGGAAGTAGAAACTCAACAAATACCTGCTTCTTAAATTGGGCTGCCAGAGTGAAGTATCATAGATTGAGTGGCTTAAACAACAGAAATTTGTTTCACACAGTTCTGGAGTCTAGAAATTTGAGATCAGGGTGCCAGCATGGGCAAGTTGTGGAGAGGGCCCTTTCCTTGTTTGTAGATAGGTGGCCACCTACTTCCTATGTCCTCATAAAGTGGAGAGAGAGCAAGCTCCATTCATCACCTCCTCTAAGGATGTGGATCCCATCACAGGGCCCCACCTTCATGACTTCATCTAAAACTAATTACTTCTGTAAGACCAAACACCATCACGTTAAGGGTCAGGGCTTCAACATATAAATTTGGGAGTTGGGGAGGAACATAAACATTCAGTCCATATCATTGATATTTAGGGAAGGTATTACCATCATGTACCATTGAAGAAATAGGGTCTGGGAAAGGTTAAAACTTGTCCTTAATCACAAGCTAAGGAAGCCAAGGCTTGGCGCGCCTGCCCTGCCACATGGCATTCAGAGAGAGAAGCAGGATGCTTCTCTGGACCAGGCAGTTCATTGACTGGGGAGAAGCTTCATTCCACAAGCAGCTGTTGGGCTATTACAGGGCCTGACTTAAGAAGATGCGCTGGGACAATCACATTAAGAATTTGAACCAAGAAACTGAAAAAAAATGGGGCATTAGTAGTGAGATCTCAGATAAAAACTTTTTCAGGGTGGTAGGCTGGAGTTACAAGGGGGTACGTAGACTAGATTGGGAGACAACAACTGATTCCCAGTGGAACCCTGTGGTCCCAAAGGCATTCACATTCAGGTTCCAGTTTGGTTCTTTATACTCTACACCCTGTCCTGCCCAGCATTCAAGGTGACGCTGGTGTTTGTTCTTTGCAACTAAAGGTTTTAACAAAACTCCAAGGATTGAAGGATTGAAACCCATGCCTTCTCTCTCTCTCTCTCTCTCTCTCTCTCTCTCTCTCTCTCTCTCTCTCGTTTAGAGCTCTGTTCACTGTTTCACAGCTGGAGACATTGTCTTTGTACAGATGTTAACAGAAAGCCAGGCCAAAAAAAAAAAGCAACTTTTAAATGTATTTTGATGACAATAAGAAAAGCTGTAATTGTGAAGTGAGTGGGAAGAAACAGCCAGCAAGGCAAACCAAATCCCCTCTCAATTTAAGCTAGACCAGTAGGAGGGTCCCAAGAAACCTAAAATAGGCCTTTAATGGAGTCTGTTTGATTAAGCCTCTCTGCTTTCTTTGGATACAAATCCCTAGGAGTTGTGCTGGCCCCCTCCTGCCACCTCCACTTGCTGTCCTGCTTGCCCAACACAGCGGGAGAGGGAGACTGGGGGGATCGGGTGGCTACTCAGCACGTGGACTTCCACACCTCAAGGCTGTGAGGGTGCTAAGAATACACAATGGTTTCTCTCTGATCGTGGCCTTTTGACACACAGCTAATGAATATATGCCAGGTACAAATCGTTCTTTCCCACGAACTGTTCTGCAGGTCTCCAGCGAAACAATTACCCTGTTCCACTTAGAATGACTCAAGGACGGATCTGAGGGCTGGCTCATGCTGCAGCCTGTTTTCCTGCCCTCTTCCCTGCTTTAGCATTTGCGTTGAAAAGTTAAAATACAAAACTCTGAAGTTCTCCCACCCCACCCCACGCATCTGCAGGCGGGGGCAGCTGGCTCTCCAGTCCTTCTGGTGGCAGCTGGGGACGCTTTTCATGCGCCGAATGGGCAGGTTCACGATGCTGGGCAGTAACAATGGCCATCCCAGAGGGGTTGGTTCACCCCCTCACTTCTGTGAAAAGATCCTTCTACTTGATGTTACCTACTTGGGGGTCACCTTTTGAAAAGTCTGAAAAGAGCTTATCTTACAATCAACATTTCCCAGAATCAACAAGCCACAGGCCATGAAAAGAAACAGAATTTGATATAAAGTGCATTCAATGTACATTATTGTTCAAAGTTTGCAGAGCTGAAGGCCAGTCATTGGAATGTTTTCAGAGGGATGATTTTTAGAAGATGTAAATACCTGAAAGCACTGATAAAAATCAAGAGCAAGATGTCCTGTTTGAGCCGGAATTTCAGGGGCTTAGGGGTGACAATCTTAAAATTTGAGTTCATTTTTCATTTTGGAGCTAAGCCTGAACTATGGAAAAAAGTGACAATTAAGATCCAATCATAAACCCCAAACCTCCAGAGTATAGTTCTCATTCTGTTTAGACTGAAACCACAGTATCCTGATAGATGTATCTTTAAGAAAAGCATCTTGGTAGAACTGCAATGTGACTTTCGTGTCTAAGAGCATGTTGCCATTTTCCAAGAAGTTTTCAGATATGAAAGCAGAGTAACTCCAAGGAGGCATATATACAATTACATTTCAATTACTTGAATTAAAACTATTTTTAATTTTCTCTGTTAACGTGGCTAGCCCATAATACCAGTTATTTAATAGAATACTAATGTAGCTGTTGCTTGAAAGTATTTTGCTGATGTGGTTAATACCTACAGTCAGTTGACCTCAAATTTAGGACCCTCTAAAATATGGGTGGGCTTCATCCAATACGTTGAAGGTCTTAGGAGCAAAATCTTAGGTTTTCTGGGGAAGAAATTCTGTTTCCAGTTTGCACCATCAACTCCTGGCCAACTATCAGTCTGTTGATCTACCTTTTAGATTTCAGGCTTGCCAATCCTCACAACTGAATGAACCAATTCTTCAAAATACACCTCTTCTTATTTATTTATTTATTTATTTATTTATTTATTTATTTATTTATTATTGGTTTGGTTTCTGTGGAAAACTCTGATTAATACAATCACACTTATTTACAAGTCATACATAATAACTAATAATAAAATTAATTTTTTTTAGTGTTTTTGGAGATTGAACTCAGGGCTTTCTTACATGCTGGTAAAGTGCTCTACCACAAACCTATACTCCCAGTCCAATAGGTAGAGCTAGAAATTCAGGAAGGTTCAATCTGGATGAATCTGCATTCTGCTCCTCTATGAATTTGAATTTAGCACATTGACCACATTCCTAATTTTAACCCCAGTGCCACAAAATTCAAGAGAGATAGGAAGTGAGGAAGATGTTTGGGTTGTCAGGCTGCCTGGGGATGTGCACAGAAGCATGTAGGGTGTAAAGAGCCAGCAGGGGCTTTCAGCAATTGAGGCCACATGGTCACTCTTCCCTCTCACATTCCAGAGCAAGGAGATTTCAGGAGGAAGTTTTCATGCCTATGTCTCTGTGGAGTTGGAGACAGAACCCAGGGCCTTGCACATGCTAGGTGAGCACTCTATCACCTGAGCTATACCCCGGCCCCGGAGTAAGTTTTGGGGACAGAAGGTGGAGAAATCTCTATTACTAATGGACTCTTGGACAAGGAGAGGCTTCCTATTCTAGACGAAAGGTCAAACAAGAATATACCTCACACATGAAGAAATATATTTATATTTTACTAAATATAATGACATAGACAAAGGAAATATAGGTAACACAGAACTAGAATCCAAGCCCAATTTATGTCTTTTAAAAATAAAGGCTCCCTATGATAAAATTATTTTCAAGTATCAAGAATGGAATACTTGTTTCATTTTTTATAAGAGAAATAATTCAATATCTAGTCTCTGCCCATGAGTGAATCACTTTCCTAAAATACACAGTTCTTCCCTAACGCCTGAATTCTGCTTATGTTTCTCACAACCATAAAAGAACAGTTAATGTTAACTTGTTTGAGACTTTTGTTTTCAAACACCTGGAGGACCTTTGTTAGAAGCAAGATGCATTTCTAATCCACCCATCTAAATCTCTTAATCCCAGAACAAAGTCTCAAAAATTGAAAAATGAAGGAAGCAGGAGTCAAGCTGTAAGCATGGTAGATGTCTATTTTTGTTTATGTGTGGCAGAACTTGGCTACCTGTTGACCAAACCTGTTTCCTCTTTCTCCTGACCCATAGCTAGGCTTTATTTCCCAGTTTCCTTGCAACTGGTGAGGTTATGTGACAAAGTTTGGACCAATGGAATGTAAGCAAAAGTGGTACGTGCCACTTCTTAGCCAGTTCTCCCTGCCCAACTTTCCACACGAGGTCCTCCATTCTCCTTTTAATTTGGCAACAACCCTGGAAACCATTGGTGAAGAAAGAAGCCACAGCTGGAGGGAGCCTGGATCCCTGAATCACCAGCTGAAGAGATACTTATTGATCAGAGACACCTGTATTGAAGTTCATGTGAGTAATAAATAAATGGCTATTGTGTTAAGTCATTGAGATTAGGGGTCCATTTGCTAAGACAGCTACTGAGTCCTTAACCAACACAGTGGGGGGATAGCAGTTTTTCACTTTTAACATACAGCAGAGAAGGTGTACATCGAGTTTGCTTAATTTATTGATTGGGAATGCAATTTATAGCAATGTAACTAATTAATGAAATGCCAAATCAACTCCAAATGTGGGTGCCATATAGAATTTATTATCAGGAGCTTGAATATATGATAGACATTAAATATGACATTTCAGCTCTAGATTCTGACCAGGATTTTTTTCTCAAGCACCTGATTAGTGTGTTATGAGTATTCATGTGTCAGAAGGTCTGAAAAAATTTTTTTTATCAGTGTAGAAAGTGGACTCAGTGGTAACCTAGGAAGATACAGGATGGCTAGAGGTATGGGAAGGTATTTACCCTATAGGTATTTGGCCTACACTAAGGGCACATAGCCACCCAGTACACAGTGAATAATGGATAAGTTAGTATGGTCTCCTGCTCATAGAATATAACCAACACACGAACACACTCATACACTGCTGGTGGAACTGCAAATTGGTGCAGCCAATCTGGAAAACAGTATGGAAAACTTGGAATGGAATCACCATTTCATCAGCTATCCTACTCCTCAGTCTATACCCAAAGGACTTAAAAACAGCATACTACAGGGACACAGCTACATCAATGTTTATAGCAGCACAATTCACAATAGCTAAACTGTGGAACCAACCTAGATGTCCTTCAGTAGATGAATGGATAGGGAAACTTTGGTATATATACACAATGGAATATTACTCAGCATTAAAATAGAATAAAATCATGGCATTTGTTGGATAATATAATGCTAAGTGAAGTAAGCCAATCCTCCAAAACCAAAGGCCGAATGTTTTCTTTGATATGAGGATGCTGACTCATAATGACAATGGAAGAGGGGGAGCATGGGAGGAATGGAGGAACTTTAGATAGGGCAAAGGGGAGGGAGGGGAAGGGAGGGGGCACGTGGATAGGAAAGACAGTGGAATGAGTTAGACATCATTACCCTAATAACATGTATGAAGACACAAGTGGTGTGAAAATACTTTGTGCACAACCAATGACTTGAAAAATTGTGCTCTATATGTGTAATATTCTGCTGTCATATAAAACAGATTACAATAAATATATAATTTAATAAAAAAAGATCTGAGCATTGTTTCCTACTGAAGTCTCCCCCCCCAAAAAAATAGTTCATTTGTAAATTGATTGTTTAAAATTTGAAGTTCGGGCTGGGGCTTTAGCTCAGTGGTAGAGAGCTTGCCTAGCACATGTGAGGCAGTGGATTCAATCCTCAGCACCGCATAAAAAATAAATAAATAAAATAGAGGCATTCTTGTCCATCTATAACTAAAATAATATATATGCATATATATATGCATATATATATATATATATATATATATATATATATTGTGTGTATGTGTGTGTATGTGTATATATATATAAAACAAACCTTGAAATTCATTCTCCTAAAGTAACATTATAAAGAGTTTCTAAAGATAATACACAAATGTTTTATAAGTCATATTGTAATATATATCAATATATTAATATCTTTATCAATCTAATTTACAACATTTTTGAGATGCTGGATATCTTGAGAGGAGACAAAGGTGAATAATGATGGGTTCTGTCCTGAAACAGCTGGCAGTCTGGCAGGGCAGCTATGTAGGAAACAGTAAATAGTGTTAGTTGTATTCTCATTCTATCCTCTTTTCTAAGAGAGATTACTGATTTTGTAGTGTGGGGAGGCTGTATCACCCCAGATGCTGCATCAGGACTGGCTAATTTAGACTCTGGATAGCGGGTAAGGCCTGCCTGACATTAAAGAATCCCAAATGTGCATCTAGAGTTTAGACTGACTCTGAGTCAGTCACTGCAACCCTGTGTCCCACGTTCTTAGCTTGCTTTGCAGCTAGAAGTGGCCATGCTCCCCAGTCTGGCCACTGAAATGTAGGAGGAGAGTCTGCTGGGAGAAGTAAGATTTGGGGCAAGTTTTGATTTCTGAATAAAAGGGAAACATGTGCCTAACATTGTTCCTTTTCTCTCTTCTTCTCCCTGTGAACACGGATTTGATCTCTGGAGCAGTAGTAGCCCCCTTGAAGGAAACCTAGAGTAAGAAAAGAAGCATAGAGTAAAAAAAAAAAGCATAGATTAAGAAAAACCTCAATTTGTTTTACTATCAGTTGGGTTTTCTGGGACCGTCAGGTGCAAAGTTCCTAGTTACTAAAGGAGAGGAAATGAGAATAACAGTTGTAAGCCATAACAGTACTGGGAGATAAGAAGGAAGACTTGGTGAAAGAGGTACAATTTGGAATTTGGGTCAGATTTTGAAGAATTGGTAGGATTTAGACTGGAGGATATAAAGGAGGAATTATAGACAGGAAGAATAGCATTAGGAAGGGCACAGGAGTGGCAAAGTTTGGGTCTATCTGGGGAATTTTGAAGAGCTGAGGTAATATATATATATATTTTATGAATATATATATATATATATATATATATATATATATATATATATATATATAAAATAGGTAGGGAGGGCAAATGGTAAGCAGTAAGTGCACAAAGGTTGGTCAATGTCATCTGCAGAATGTCCTTAAGGTCAAGGTGGAGTTTGGCCTTAGTGAGGTGAGGACCATTTGGGTGAGACATTGATATCATCAAGGTACAGTTCAGATAGCATTTGTGACCACGTTTATGATAGATTGATAGGGAGGGAGATCAGACATTGAAAAATCACCAATGTAGGTTACTCCAACAGTCCCAAGTGAGAAAATACACACCTGAACTAGATGTGCTTTTGAAAAAGTGAAAGAACAGAGCAAGGACTTGAGACTTGTGGGAGAGGGCCTGAAAACACCTTTCTCCTGCCTTTTTAAGGGACTTTGCTGTCTTGGAATCTAGAGATGAGGTTTCTCCATGGCTCTCCCTCTGCCTGAAGCATATGTTTACCTTCATCCTGATTTTCAATTACCACCTCTTTAGACCTGTCAAGGCCACGCTCAAATCCCCTCTTACAAGAATCCCTGTGTTCATCGAGAAGAGAATGGATAAACAAACTGGTGCATTCATTCAATGGAGCACCATATTAAAACTCAGTAAAATGGAGACCAAGTCTCTGAATTTCCTAAGCATACAAAACCAGTTAAACCATGGAGACAACCTTGATTGCTTGATTTGCAAACATAAAGTAAACATAACTTGGGCTATTTATTATAAATCTCTCTATTTTTAATTTAAAAAGTGAAATTAAGTTCAACCAACCCAAAGCTGCCAACTGAATTATTGTTCTATAAGCATGGATTTCCCAATGGGATAGACTAAATAAGATGATGATATACTTGCAACCCAGCAATTATTTTCTTTGCCTTGCTTCTGAGTTCATCCTATAGAAAGCCTTGCATTTCCCTGGTGGCAGAGTCCTGAACCACTTTTGGTTTGGATATACCTAATTCATGAATTGCTGTTTGTTCAAACTCTATGATATTTAATATGCCTTAGTTTATCTTTTAATACTACTCAGTAATAAAAAGGAACTAATTACTGATACATACTACCTGGCTAAAACAAATAAATTATGGTGAGTGAAATGAGCTAGATCAAAAGAGTACATACTGTATGATTCTATTCATGTGAAGTTCAGGAATACACAAAACTAATCTATAATGACACAAAAGCGAGAATAGTGATTGACTCTGGTGTCGGGGATGGCGATTGACTGGGAAAGGATATGAAGGAGTTTTTTGGAGTGACAGAGAGAAGTTTGGGTTACAGTGGTCAAATATAGAATGCACCAGGTGTGGCAGCACACACTTGTAATCCCAGCAGTTTGGGAAGCTGAGGCAGAAGGATCCCAGGTTCAAAGCCACTATCAGCAACAGCGAGGCACTAAGCAACTCAGTGAGACCCTGTCTCAAAGTAAAATATAAAATAGGGTTGGGGATATGGCTCATTGGTTGAGTGTCACTGAGTTCAATCCTCCCCTCCCCCCCCCAAAAAAAAAACCCAAGTAGAATGCTATGCTTAAGATCTGTATTTCACTACACAAATTTTACCAAACAAATAAACAAATACTGTGGTGTAGTTAATGATGTGCAAACTGAAGAATGAAACATGAAGTATTACTTTGAAATACAGCAAAATGCAAGATGGGCAGCTGGCTAAATATGTGGGAGCAGAGATAGCAAGTATTAAAAATAGAATCTAGGTAGTGGATAGATGGGTGCTTATTGTACCATTCTTTCAACTTTTCTGTGTAATTAAAACAGTTCATAACAAAATGTTGGTGGAAAAATAGTATGTAGTTCAGGTTTTGCTAATTCACCTGTCAAGAGTAAAGACAGCTGGCAGCTTTGGGCAGTGCTAGGCAGCTCTAAGCCTTTGTCTTGCCATGAAACCAAGTCTTCTTCCCTTAGAAGAGGACCATGACCAGTGGCTGAAAAGGGGTAGTTTCATTTAGAATCCCAATTTGGGTTTTCTTCAGTTTTTCCTGAGTTACAGCACTGTCAGGTCTAATAGACTAAATTCCATTCTGTTAGGGCTTGTCCTGAGTGTGTGTCCTGTGACTCATGGGGCACAGAATTAGAAAGCACCTCAAATTTACCTTCCAATAATTTTTTATGTACCTTGATTATTGACTATAAAATTATTCCAAGTATCCCATATTGATGTGATTTTCTCTGTTTAGTTCCAGAAAGAACGTGGTTTAAGAGAAATGTCAATGTATTGTCTGAGAACATTTTGGTACACATGAGGTCTCCTGAGGGACAGAAAAGGCTGGGACATATCATTAAAAATGATCACTAATGTAATTTTCCTTTCCACATAAATAGCCCAACTTCATGTAGATTGGTTATAGCCTTTATCTCCTTTGTGAGTACTAATATGTTTTCACTAGAATTTCTACTTCTATTCCAGGTACTCATTTAATTATGCATTTCTTCTTCTCTACAGCCAGAACATCCTTAATCACAGGGTTCAATCTTTCAGAGGTAATTATTTTTCTAAATCCTTTCAGCAGTTGGCCAACATTTCCCTCACAAAGTCATCTTAGCTAATTAGGTCATGTGCTTTGCAATTTTTTGTTTATTAACTATTAACAAATATATTTTGTTGAGACATCTATCACTGAGGTTGCTTACTATGTCTCTGACTTGCTGATACGAAATACTTCCATATTCATTTTTTTACTATATATTTAAGAAGTCTTTAGTTTTTAATAGACCAGCAACATGTAAATCTAATCATTATTTTACTTTTATCTTCTCCCATCTCTACATGTTAACTTATTACACTTTGCATGTTTTCCTTCTCTTAGAACTAGGGATAGAAAACATCATTTTTTTTTCTTCACTTAGGCAGGGTGCAAAAGTTCTAAATCAGTGCTTCATAAATTTGAGCAGGATTCTGAATCAGGGGTACTTGTTTGAAAGGCAGATTTTGAGTCCTTTCCTTAATGCAGGTGATGTGGGGAAAATTTTGAGAAACAGTGCTTGTAAGGAAGTAGGTGTTAACAATTACGAGTTCATAGAAACAAAACGTTCTGAGTGTTAGAATATATGTCTTATTATTTACATTTTTGCCATATTTTTTATATTTTAGTATAGTGCTACTCCATAAATCAACCAGGAAAAAGTGAGACTTGATTCTCTATGAAAGATGAACAAAGCAGGCACCATGCAGAAATCCTGACACCTAAAACTGTTCTCTGGGTTTCTGTGTGATCCACAGCTAATTCCTTATGTTTTCCTTTCTACATTTTTAAGCTGACCATGGAGATATACTGCAGTCAAAGTTTCCTTGAAATTTTAAGTGGGGTGTACAAGAAATAACAGAAGCCCAGCTTTCATGAATTAGTGCATTTTTATTAGGAAAAAAATGTTTTTACTAAAGAAATACATGAACATGGATTAGTAAAATCAAAGGGTTTTAAAGTCTTAAAATGAAAACAGTCCCTTTTTTTTAAAATATTTTTTAGTTGTAGATGGATACAGTCTTTATTTACTTATTTTTATGTGGTGCTGAGGATCAAATCATATGTGAGGCCGGTGCTCTACCACTGAGCCACATTGCAGCCCGGTTCTGTCTTTTTTTTACCCTTAGTTGCTCTATCCAGGGGTGCTCTTCATTCTCTTGGCTTTCTGGTAAGTACCTTCATGTTTTTTGTTTTTTTTTTTCAAATTAAAATTTCTCCAAGTTTTGAAGCAAATGCATGTATTCATACATGTAAGTATTAAATCCTTTTGAAACTTAATAATGATTGCCTAATCACCTCCCCTCATCAACCTCATGTTTACATTTGCTTTATCTTCAATGAACTTCCTTCTTTCCAAATGTCCCAGATTTGTCAATAAGCTATTATTTTTACTGTTTGTTTTCTAAGCAAGCTACACAGTTGTAAAATTTCCTGTGTTGGATTACATTTATGGCTAATAAATATTTATTATTATTTGAAATTTATTTTATTGATGAACATAAAGGGCCCAGTTTGTTATCTTAAATAAGTCTTTGTGAAAATATGCACAGTTGCCCACAATCCTAATCACAGTAGATGCACCTAAGACAGACAATAACACTTGTCAAACTCTCATTCTGTCAACTATTTGAAGCGTACTTTCTTCTTAGAAATATTAAAATTAGAAAATCTGTTATTACACAAAATTATTTCATTCACTAAACAACCTCTGACATTATTCTGATAGTATCTCATTCTTTTTAACTGTTGCAAAATTAAAAATAAATAAAATTTATAGACACATTAGTTATTCATTTCTTTATTTATTGACATTTGGGCTCTTTCCAAGTTTACAAGAGAATGCTACAACAAATATTCTGGAGTCCGTCTCTTTGCTCAGGATTGAGTTCTAGATGTGGAAGATCTGGGTCCAAATCCAGAATCTTCTGAATTTGAATTGATATTGCTAACTTGCACTTTAAATGGTGGTATAAGCTTACAAGGCAGAAAATGCCATTTCTTTTGCATACCTAGTTTCTAAATCTTTGCTAACATGATAGCTCAGACAGGTTTTTGTTTTTTTTTTTCTTTTTTTTTTATTGATTGTTCAAAACATTACAGAGCTCAAGACATATCATCTTTCATACATTCAACTCAATTGGGTTTTGAACTCCCCAAATACATAATACAGACTCACTTCTGTTACATACTCACATTTTTACATAATGGCATATTAGTGACTGTTGTATTCTGCTACCTTTCCTATCCCCTACTATCCCCCCTCCCCTCCCCTCCCCTCCCATCTTCCCTCTCTACCTCCTCTGCTGTTGTTCAATTCTCTCCCCTTTTTCCCCCCACCCCCTTGCCCCTCATAACCTCTTATAATTTTGTGTATCACTGAAGGTCTCCTACCATTTCCATATGTTTTCCCTTCTCTCTTCCTTTCTCTCCCCCCATTTGTCTTAGTTTGCTGGTAGTCTTTTCCTCATGCTCTTCCTTCCTGTTCTATTCTTAGTGGCTCTCTTTATATCAAAGAAGACATTTTGTAAGGTTTAGTTTCTAACTTACTGATTTTGGTATCTAGAAATATCCATTCTCAATTATCTCTTAGAATTTTTAATTGCTGCTAATATACTTGTTATTACATTTCTTTTGCAAAGAGCAGCCCATCAATGTAGTATCTCCTGGAATCTCAATGAAGATCAAAAGCAAATTTTAAAGGTCTCAGAGTTTTCCTTTTGGTAATCTCCTACTTGCTTCTTTATTGTCCATATTTGAGTTCTTAATTTATTCATTCCCTGAGTGAAAACAATGTTTATTTAGAAGTAGGATGAGAAAAAGAAAAAAAAAGGAAAATTCACAGTTTTTACCTTGATCTAATTTTCTTTAAAAAAAATGAGTTCTAGCACTTCTGTTTATAATCCATTTCTGCCCTTTGGACTAATCTATCTAGCTCCTATCTCTAAGGACCCTGGTGCCAACTCATGCTATATAAGTTGACTGCAGCTGTCTTGCAGATAGGTAGGCAGGTATTAGGTACTCAGTCCAGACTTTGGGGGAGAGCCAATGAAGGAAACTTATAGCAAGAAAGAGCAAGAAATGCTTCCTAAATGATATTTTATATGACCTAGTATGACTGATGGAGAATAAAACATGCTGCTTAGAAATCATTAACCATAGATCTAAAGTCCACACAAGTCTTTTTATTCTAATGTAAAAATACAGAATTTTTTAGAGGGAGGGATAACATGAAATAAATCAGAAAACATCTTCACATTAATCAGTCTTTTCATATACTTCAAATTTGTACTTAATGCCTTTCTCCTCCTGGACCTCAGAAAGAATACCTGGGTATCTGTAAAAGAAAAAGATGTATAATTAATCTCTCAAAAACATAGCTTCCCTGAATCTCAACCAAAAAGCATCAACGGTGCTAAAGCAAGGTAAGATTTTTCTTCTTGTAGGTAAGCCACTGTTAAGGTAGACAAATATCAGGCAAATATAATACATATGCAAATAATAAGGAAAAAACCCTACAAAACTATGTATATAAATTTAGAAAATGAAAGTTGTGATTTCTCCTCCTTTTCTTCTGATTCCTAATTCTTTCCTCAAAAACTAACCACCATAGCAGTTCCCTAGTATATTTCTATTCTGTCATCAAGGGAATATGAAAATTCCTAAGAATTCTTTGTAAGTTTTATAGCTGATAAAAATTTCTTATGTAAGCAAAAGAAAATGAAATACAATCTATAGTTGTTTAAAGCAAAAACCGAAGTCATGTTATCTGGCATGGTGACAGATTCTCAATTCCTGTTTACTCAAGAGATGTGCATCATAAGGCTCTAATTCTGCAATGTATGGCACACTGCAATTTCTTGGCTAGAATCAGGATGAATTCAATCTTTCCTCTTCCCTCTCACTTGACTCTTTACACCCTTTAGTTTTCCATTCAAAACCCAGGTTGTAACCCAATCAATAAATGGGCTAAGGAACTGAAGAGATACTTCACAGAAGAACTACAACTGATCAAACATGGAAAGATGTTCAACATCTCTAGTGATTACAGAAATGCAAATCAAAACTACTCTAAGATTCCTTCTCACTCCAGTCAGAATGGCAATCATCAAGAATACAAGCAACAGTAAGTGTTGGTGACGATGTGGGAAAAAGGCACACTTATACATTGCTGGTGGGATTGCAAATTGGTGCAACCACTATGGAAAGCAGTCTGAAGATTCCTCAGAAAACTTAGAATGGAACCACTGTCTGACCCAGCTATCCCACTCCTTGGTTTATACCCAAAGGACTTAAAAACAGCTTATACTACAGTGACATAACCACATCAATGTTTACAGCAGCTCAACTCACAATAGCTAAACTATGGAACCAACCTAAATACCCTTCAACAGATGAATGGATAAAGAAAATGTGGTACATACACATAATGGACTATTAGTCAGCTTTAAAGAAGAATGCAATTATGGCATTTGCAGGTAAATGGATGGAGCTAGATGATACCATGTTAAGTGAAATAAACCAAAACCCCAAAACCAAAGATGGAATGTCTTCTCTGATAAGCAGATGCTAATCCACAATGGGGTGGAGGGGCGGGGAGAATGAAGGAAATTTGGATTGTACAGAGGGGAGGAGGTGTGGTATGGGAAGAATGGTGGAATGAAACGGACATTATTACCCTACATACATGTATGATTACACTACTGGTGTGACTCTACACCATATTCAGCCAGAGGAAGGGGAGGTTGTGCTCCATTTGTATACAATGTGTCAAAATGCATCGTACAGTCATGTATAACTAATTTGAACAAATTAAAAAAAAAAGTCTCCTAAAAGCATCTCCCAGTCAATACTTAACAATCCTCACACTAATTATTCTTTATCTGGAGGGTAACCCAACCCAACCCACACTTATAATAATAATTCACTTTTGTTA
Organism: Ictidomys tridecemlineatus; assembly: GCF_052094955.1. Lineage (NCBI taxonomy): Eukaryota > Metazoa > Chordata > Mammalia > Rodentia > Sciuridae > Ictidomys > Ictidomys tridecemlineatus. The sequence continues at coordinate 411,376 of NW_027521049.1, forward strand.
ATGATAATAAATTCACTTTTGTTTGCTTGAGGGGAAGGAAAGCCTATTATCCCTCCCCCTCAACACACACACTTCTTTTTTCACAACTTAATAACTCGTCAAGTAAAAAAGTACAATGCAAAACAAAAACAAAAACAAAAAACCCCAGGTTGTCAGCTGAAGACTGCTCTGACCATTCTGCCTCCTATCAACATTTTTATGTCACTCTAGATCTTAGTGTGCTTTCTTAGTGTCCTGGAGGCTGCACCCATTTGCTCCAGTGGGGGTCAGCAGCAGCTGTTTAACATTCACTCTGTGAGTGTCCCTGGATTTGCTGTGTGACCCTATCTCCAGGCCTGACTGGTATAAAAAGGCTTCATTATGGTAAATAATTCTCATTATGGTAAAGAATTCAGCACCATGCCTGACCCAGTAAGTTTTCCACAAATGCTACCCATTACTACTGGTTTATTTTGTCCCCTAACTATTAGACAAGGGTGATACAGGAAAACTTTTTTCTCTCATAATATACATGACCATGACCATTGCCCAGTAAAAATAAGCATTAATTTTTGTTAGCTATGTTTTTATTTTGCAACCATTTCCTTAGCTATTGCTGTCCCACTATTTTAGTAGTAGCCTCTTTTTTTTTTTGAACAAATGATTTTTACTAGGCCAATTTGAAACCATAATTTTAGTCTCTTTGAAATGAGTCATGAAGAGTAACATTTACATATTTTTTTCATGTGTAAAATTCTCAGGAGTGTCAAGACTGTCAGTTAATAAGACAAAAACAAAGCAGTAAGAAGTTCTTTCTAAAATCATGAATAATAACACTTAAAATGACTGTGCTTTTGGCTGAATATGATCAGTAGCCATGGTATTAATGTAAATCTTCTCTGTGAAAATAAAATTTATTTCTGCTTGTTTCATTTTTCTTTCTCTAATATCTACACATTCAGTCTATTTTAATAACAGTTATAATTACATTTCCTAATCATCATTCCAAACTTTTTAAAGAGCAAACTGTCTGAGATCCACACTTGGATGCTGAGTTCAAGTCTGACAGGATTTGGAAACACCACCTATTTGTTAGGAACCACCCACCCAGAGACTCTCCATTTAGTACCTTCAGGCACCAAGAAAGCCAATAAGTAAGAATCAATATCAGACCTAAACTGACAAAGCGCCACAAGAATAACCCAGAGACGATTTGATGGAAGGTTTAAGAGGTAAATAGAGTTCCTGAAACAGTTTCCCATTAAAAAAAACAAATTGCAGCTAAAATAAAACCAGGAAGCACAGGTGTTGGAGGAAGGGATATAAAAATACTGTGGACAAATATGCCAGGAACTTGGACAGTCAGGAAGTAGTGGGGTCAGAAGAGGAGACATCAGTTCACCTGAAATCTACTTCCACCTATAAGGTTTTCCTGTGTCAGCTCTGGAGCCAATTACCACTTCTGTTATAGTTTGGATATGGTTTGTCCCTGAAGGGTTCAAGTGTTGGTCCTTAGTGAGGTAATATTGGGAGGTGTCTTATGGACCTTTAACTGGGGGCAGGGGGACAGGGACTACATGACAACAATGACGACCCTTGGTGGGAAGAACTCGGATTAATTAGAAGTATGCCCATGGAAGGGACTGTAGGATTCTACTCTTTCTCTGGCTTCTTATTTTGAGATGTGATCTCTTCTTCCCAAGTCTGCCCCTGCCCTTAGGTTCTCACCAGTACCGAGCTGATGCCAGCAGCATGCCTTTGAACCTCCATAACTGTGAGCCAAATAAACCTTTTTTTCTAAAGTTAGCCTGCCTCAGGTATTTCATTATAGTAATGAAAACAGACAATTATAGACTCTAAAGGCCTGTTTTGGTCTTTATCTTTGACTAGGTAGTCACATGGAAGGTTTTTAAGTGGACAGCAAATTCTGTTTGGAGCTCATTAAACAGAAAACTGCTGATATAAAACACTTGGGCCTGCTGGTTGGTTGGGCCTTCATGTGACAGTCTGAGATAGAAAAATTTCTTCCAAGATGAATGAGGACAGAGCTTGAGAGGACAGGCTAGCATAGTGTGGTTGAAAGAATAATTGCACAGAAAATGACCTATGGGGAAAAAAAAAGGGAGCCACAAAGTAGAACCATCTTTGTGAACGTCTAGAGCGTTTGGGTCCCTGGGTAAGGGTCGCGAAATAACCGGGACATAGGGGATGCAGAGCCAAGGCAGCAATTGCAACTGCATGCTGAGGTTTATTTGCAAGTTCCTTTTATATTCTTCTTCTAACAAAGCAAGCAATTCTTCAGTAACACTTCACCCACATAGCCCAAATATCATGCCTCAGCGGGTACACAGAGCTAAATTCAGATTGTTCCTGTTCATTTGATAAGTACCCTCCCAAAGTTCTTTGTAGACATTATCTAATCCCCGAATGTACTGTTCCCAGGTCCAGTATGCAGGAAGCTTCTTCCTCTTGGCCAAACCATGCAGAACTTGTGACTTGCGATAAGGGGAAGAGAACTTTTCCTCCTCCTAGCTGAGGTTTGCCTCAGCTGACCTAAATAACAGCCACAGCTCTTGCAGTATGTCAGGCCTGAGGGAGCTAAACTCTGCACACTTAAACCCCAACACATCTTATTTTGTTAATATTAACTTCTGCTCTTCGGTGTCTACCAGTTGTGGCTTTATCTATTTTCTAATTTTATTCTCTTTTCATCTCACAATAGTTCTCACTGTCATTTTTATTTCATTATACTATTGCTTTCTTTTTTTTTAAACCAAAAAGTATGGTGTTAATAAAAGACTGTGTTTGAACTGAAACCTATACAAACACAAGAAAATGGGGGTCCAAACTAAGGGGTTACTGTGGGAAAAAGGGGAAAAGGTAAAAAGTGATCAAAGCTCATTTTTGGAGAGTAGGAAACGATAAGTTCTCTAATGTAGACAGATTTGGAGAGAAAGCTCTAGAATTGAGCATGGTTACAGACTTTAGGGACAAAGTACATTTACTTTGCAGGTTTCCTTTTTCTCTTCTCCTTATTTTCCCCTTTAGGAATTCCCTCTACCCCACGTTAAGGAGGCTGTTGTGATGTTAGTACAGGCCCAAAAGTACAGAGGACCATAACAACTTGCAGTGGAAGACTTTCCTTCAAAGACTCTTCTGAAAACAACAGAAAAATGAACACTTTCCAGCTCATTTTGTGAGGTTAGTGTTATCCTGATACCAAATCTAGGTGAAGACATAACAAAGAAGCTCAATATCCCTTTTGATTACAAATGTAAAATTCTCAACAAAATTCTAGCAAATTGAATCTAGCAACATATAAAAAGGCTTATACACAATTACCAAGTGAAGTTTATCCCAGAAATGCAAGATTACCATGAAAATCAGTGAAGGTAATATAGTGTATTGATGGTATATTAAATTATTAATTAGCAAAAGAAAAAGAACCCATGATTACCTAATAGACTTAGAAAGTTACATGGCAAAATCCAACACCTCTTCATGAAAAAAATACTAGATGAACTAGAAATAGAAGGAATCTTCCTCAGTCTGATAAAGGACATGTGTGACAACTCAAAGCTACTATACTTTATCGAGGAAGACTAAATCATTACCCTCTAAGACATCTGATCTTTTCATCTTCCAGACAACATCATACTGAAGTTCTAGTCAGGCAATTAAGCAAGAAATAAAAAAAAAACATCTAAACTAGAAATTAAACTATCTCTATTTGCAAATGACATTATACCTTATAAATAAAATCCTAAGAAATCTAACAATTAGAACTATTGAATTCAGCAAGGTTGTAGGATATCAGATTAATAAACCCAAATCACTTCTATTTCTATTTTTTTCATTTTTATTGGTTGTTCACAACATTACAAAGCTCTTGACATATCATATTTCATACATTAGATTGAAGTGGGTTATGAACTCCCAATTTTTACCCCAAATGCAGATTGCAGAATCACGTAGGTTACACATCCACAATTTTACATAATGCCCTATTAGTAATTGTTGTATTCTACTACTTTTCCTATCCCCTACTATCCCCCCTCCCCTTCCCTCACATCTTCTCTCTCTACCCCATCTACTGTAATTCATTTCTCTCCATGATAATTTTCCCATTCCCCTCACAACCTCTTATATGTAATTCTGTATAGCAATGAGGGTCTCCCTTCATTTCCATGCAATTTCCCTTTTCTCTCCCTTTCCCTCCCATCTCATGTCTCTAAACACTAGGAACAAACAGGAAATAAAAGGAAAAATAAAAGGAATTAAACACTAACAAAGAAGTACAAGACATACAACCAAAATTTTACTGACAGAAATTAAAGAGGACCTAAGTACATGGAAAGACATCACTGGCTCAAAGTCTGGAAGACTTAATATTGAAATGGCAATACTCTCCAGAGTAACCTACAGATGACACCTATCAAAATCACAACTTGCTTTCTGGCAGAAACTGACAAACTGATCATAAAATTCGTATGGAAATGCAAGGGGCCCAGAAGAGATAAACCAATCTTGGAAAAAAAAGCAAAGTTGGAAAAACTATACTTTCTGATTTCACAAGTTAGTAATGAAGACCTTGTGGTACTGGCATGAAGATATACATACATATCAGTGGAGCAGAACTGGGAGTTCAGGAAAAAACCCTCATACTTATAGCCACTTGAGATTGTGCTGATGGTTGTACAACCTTGTAAATATACCAACACTAGTGAATTAAACACTAGTATAATAAATGCTATGATATATGCAGGACATTTCAGTAAAGATGCTACATTTTTTTTCTTTAAATCTGGAGAGGCAGAATGGTATTTGTTTTAAATTATCAAAGATTCCAGTTTTGAAAAGTGTTCTGATTAAGAGTAGTAAGACTTGGAAAGATGGAAAGGTATTTAAATAAAGCTGATTCACACAGTTGTTAGCAGCAAAGAGAAAGGTAAGAAATGAAGAAAAGTTGAGCTCAATATCCATATAATGTGACACTCAGCAATTAAAGCAGAAGAGAAAATACGTAAGGTATGACAAAGTTAAACAACTGATATTTACATAAATTTATATAAAATTTCCATATGTGATTTTTCTAAGTAGTCACCTTTGGAGCCTAAGCACAAGCCTGTATTTCAGCTGCTTAGAGTTCTTATGCTTTTCAGTTTTCTTTAGAGTTAAGAGCTCAAGAAAAATCATTCACTTTATTTGATCTAAGGCTATTACTCTGTAGAGTAATAGACTATTATTCTAAAGTTTGGCCATCCATTTATTGACTTTGCTCTGAAGGTTCATTTAGGGGGCATTTCAAAAACAAACTCACACTCAAGGGATAATTACTAGATACAAATGAGAATATCTGAAAGAATGCTTTAAAAGCTGGTCTAAAAGGGTTGATATAATTAATCTTTTTCTCTCTATAGAATATGGCGAAATGTGCTTTTAAACTAAAAATGTTGTGAGCTTTCAAGATTTAGCAGCCTCATGCTGGAGTCACAACTGCACAGGAAGGCAAGTATAACTTCTCTCCACCTCCACTATTGCTACCTCCTTTATCTGAGTCCCCTCAACCTTCATCTGAATTACTAACTGGTCTCCTTGCTTCACTCTTGTCCCCCTGCAGTCCATTCCAATAAAGCAGCTAGAACATTGTAACTCTCCTTTCAGACTCACTAAACCTGCACCCAGTTTGACCCTTGTTGGCTTCCCCCTTGCTCCCACTGGCCACAGTAGCATTCAGACTCAGGGAAGAGGCCAATCTCATTTCTGCCTCAGCCTCTGAACTAGCTATTTCTGGTTCCTGGAATTCTCTTCTTGCTATTACATGGCTGGCTTCTTCACATTTAGATCTCACTATAGATGTCATTCTTCTGAGAGGACTTCTCAGACTACTCCATGTCTATCACATCCCAATGTTTTAGTTCTCTACCCAACACCTCTTTTTATGACTGTCACTTGCACTCCCCCTGACCAGAAAGTGTATCTCCAGGGGGTCAGCAATATCATCAGGCCTAGTCAACACTATTTCCCCAGTGCCTATGACATGTCTGACTCTCCTAGGTTGAACTGAATACATTAATTCTAGATTTTATTGACATCATTAATATACCGAGCATTTCCAGTATACTGAAGACGTCTAAAGATTCCTAACTTTATCTATATACAATAACACATTCCTACCCTGAACTCAATTTGAAAGAAGAAAATGTTCTTTTCTATAATTCTTACATAGAAAGTCCAAAAGCACTTTAATAAGAACTTTATACTTACTCTGGAAGAAGTTTATATTTCTCCAAATCAATTTCTGGGAAAAAATGTGTCACTTTCAAATTCCTGCATGATCCTTGTCACAAACAATTTAATATGGCCTGGTTGAATCATGGCTTCCTTTGAAACAAAACAAAAAAGGCATCACTTTCCTTAATCTATATCATAAGACACTCTAAGATTTTTGTTTGTTTTAGTTACTAAAGAAATGCCTTATACTAGGCCTTAAAGACTTGTTTATTATTGCCAAAGTATACTACATAAATACCCTATTCTTAAATCTGGGATCCTCTAAAATGTGCCTTAGTTACCTTAAGAATGGAACTAATCATAATCATAATTATTATATTCTGGTCTCTAGTTTGCTTATGAGAAATACTTTTTGATTTAAGAATTCAGTTTGGTTGTTTTCCTTTGGCTGCTCTTTTAAGAGTTAATCTGTGGCTGGAGTTGTGGCTCAGCGGTAGAGTGCTTGCCTAGCATGTGTGAGGAACTGGGTTTGATTTTCAGCACCACATGAAAATAAATAAAGATCCATCAACAACTAATAAAATATTGAAAAAAAAAGCGTTAATCTGAATATGTAAGACCCAGGGCCATGAAAAATGAATAAACAAACAAACAAACAAATAAATAAATAAGGGACATTAATCCAAAGTTATCAAGTTATTTTCCAAAGAAAAACTTACATATGTATATCCATACAAGATAGTACAGTTTCATGTGATCTTGACTACTGAACACCAAGGGCCTACTCAGCACACTCATATAAAATTTAATATTGCTTTCTTTCCTCAATACAGTAATTTAACATGTCTCTTGTTGCTAACAACTATAGCCTTTTTTGTTAAATGATTTTTCTAACTACTATCTACAGTTCTATTGACAGTTTCTACGGAAAGGATTGCTCTCAAACAAATATCTTAAAAATTTTAATAAACAGTATGAATCCTTTACAGACTCACCAAAGCAATAACGCTTTTTGTGTATTTTGCTTTGCAGTAATAACTTGATTCTCAAACGTGTATTGATTAAAAGAAAAAATATTTTTATATGCATACATACATATGTAAAACTCCAGGTGTTTGTTATTCTTAAAGTTCCAAATAAGGGAACTGAACAAATTTTATTTTGAAAACTTATATTTATATTAAACCATTGTTATCTTTGCTACAACCAAATAAATATTCTTTTTGTGTGTGTGTGTGTGGTGCTAGGGATTGAATCCAGGGCCTCATGCATGCTAGGTAGGCATTCTACCACTGAGCTACATTCCCAGCCCCTAGTAATTCTTACTATACAAAATCAAAACAAAACAAAACAAAACAAAAACAAAAACAAAAAAACAAACCAAAAACCCAGAAAAACTTAGTGGGACACTGAACAAATTTTATTTTGAATACTTACATTTGTATTAAACCATTGTTATCTTTGCTACAACCAAATAAATATTCTATTCTTTTTTTGTGTGGTGCTAGGGATTGAACCCAGGGCCTCATGCATGCTAGGTAGGCATTCTACCACTGAGCTACATTCCTAGCCCCTAGTAATTCTTACTGTACAAAAAACAAAAAAACAAGACAAACAAACAAACAAAACCCAGAACAACTGAGTGGGATTAACCAATCACAGCAGCATTTTAAGTTCTATATCAAAGTTGATGGTGTGAGGCAAACTTTCTGTGAATAGTCAGGCAGTAAACACTTTAGGGTTTGAGGGTCATACGGTTTCTTACTTTTATAGGCAGAAGCAGCCACAGATGACACTAAACAAACAAGTGTGGCTGTGTTCCAATGAAACTTTATTTACGTGGTACTTGGGAAGATCAGCCTGAATGACTGATGAGCAGCTGTGATGAGAGGCACGTGAATAACACAAATCACCTGAAGGCTTTATTTCCTTATACAAAAGTCATTTTATATACATGTTTTTAAGTACTTAGTGCTTATTAAAAAGTACATTTTCAAGTGATATGATTTGAGTCACTCAAAATGTGATAAATAATAAAATGAACTTGTTTTCTAGAAGAAATTCATATGTGGATGGAAAGACTAAAGAAAAAAAAATGTTCATTTCCCCTTATTACAATGGGGAAAAAAGAAGAGATTGTGGAATCAGGAACATAAGAAACTGAGAGTTTCTAAAATCCCTTCTAAGATCCTGGAATACCTCTTCTTTCTCAAATAATTTCAGTGTATATTTTACCCTAAACCCCAAAAGGTAGGGACTGATTTTTCTTTTCCCTCTAAATGTTACCCTTTCAATAGTGCTTTTTTTGGGGGAGTGGGGTGTACCAGGGATTGAACTCAGGGGCACTCATCAACATTCTCAGTCCTTTTTATTAGAGATTTAAAGACAGGGTCTCACTGAGGTGCTTAGTGCCTTGCTGTTGTTGAGGCTGGCTTTGAATTTAATATCCTCTTGCCTCAGCACTGTACCCAGGTCAAGAGCTAAAGAATTCTATTTAGTATCCTCATTTTTTTAAAAAAAGCTGGAAGTCAATTTGTATCAGAAAAAAGAATTCTTCATTAACACACTATTTACCCCCCCTCCCGTTTTTTTAAAGAGAGAGAGAGAGAGAGAGAGAGTAGTTTTCGGCAGACACAACATCTTTGTTTGTATGTGGTGCTGAGGATTGAACCCGGGCCGCAAGCATGCCAGGCGAGCGTGCTACCACTTGAGCCACATCCCCAGCCCAACTATTTACCCTTTTGATCTGAAATCATGAAACCCTTCTCTTATGTCCTTACATTAAATGAAAATTATTGAGGAAAAGCTTTCTGCTTTTAACAAATTCATATATATCTAGTAAGTATATATCAACTAGACCCCTACTCTTTTCTCAGTGAGATTTTCATCCTGTAAGAGAAGGTATATAACAGCTTATTTAGGGCATGGGGATGGGGGTGGAGGTAGAAACTAGTACAGTGCAAATGCAAATCTTGGGGAGACATTTAGAATGGTTCTTAAGCTGTAAATATTAACTAGTATTTTGAATTGAAAATAAAGTGGTATGTGGGGAGATGTTGTTTAAAGGACACAAAATTTCAGTTAAATAGGAAGAATAAGCTCCAAAGGTCTATCATGCAACGTGATGACTTTAGTTATTACCAACCTTATATTGTACTCTTGAAAATGGCTCAAGAATGATTTTAAGTGTTCTCACCATAAAAAGTGAGGTGTTATTTATATGCTAATTGGCTTGATTTAGCCATTTCACAAAGTATACATATTTCAAAACATGTTGTACACAATAAGTATACAACTATTAGTCAATAAAAAGAAAATAGACTCATATAGACCAAACATTTTACTTTTACATTTTTATTTAGTTTACGTTGCAGGGACAAAATCAAATAATTCAGAATGACAAAATATCTAACTTTTTTAGAGATAATGTACTGTTTCTTATGCTTATGGCTTAATGTTTCCTCCCAAACTCCCTTTAAATGTCAAGAGAACTAAAAGAAAGTAGGGAACATTTCTTTTTATTTGTAGATAACTCTACTTACCTTATAAACAGAACTGCCTCCTACTATCCAAATCATGTCTATTTTACTTGCTAATTCTGGCTGCTCAGTAAGTTTTAAGGCATCGGTCAGACTTTTGGCAAGAAAATGAGCTCCTTTTGGAAGTTCTCTAAAAGTAAAAGAATTACATACAATTTTTGTAAAACCCATCCATATTAATCAAATTATATGAATAGGAAGCAGTGATTATAAAACCAAAATCATCATAAATATGAATCCTTTAAAAAATAGTATGGCCTACAATCAATACCTACCTACATTTGTACATCTAGGGTCCATATGTTAATCAAAATCACATGTGATATAAAGTCACAACAGTAGTCTCTAAAGTAGTGGCATAAAGAATTGTGAGGGGACATGAGACAACTTTCTGGGGGTTATCTTTTCTGTATCTTTGATAGGGGCTGGGTTACACAGGTATACACATTTGTCAAAACTTTAATAAATGTACATTTAAGACTTGTGCACCTCATTGTAATATTTACCTTAAAAGAAAAAAAACTGTAGAGAAATACTGAATTCTAGTTATTTATATGTATGAAGAATAGAAGGCTGCAATTAATTTTGACATGCAAATATGAACAAGACAAGCTGAACAGATGGATATGTGATAAAGTTAACACAAAAAAATGTTATTCGTAGAATCTAAGTGGTGGTATATAGCTATTTAAAGTTCTTTGTGTATGTTTGAAAATTTTCATAATAAAATATTGGAAAGAGAATGTTTGAGTGTAGATAAGTTTGCAGCAATATTCAAACTGCTAATACCTTTGGGGAGTGGAAAAAAAAACTTTACTGTTCCAAACAAACAGAAATGGTTGAACTATTTGAAAATCAGTTTTTTGCTACTTATATAATTAAAGACCCAAAAGGGAAAAGTTCAATAATTTTACTGTTTATGTGAACTAACAATCTCTCTCAATCTCCAAACCAATTATTGTTTTGGCAGGGAGGAGGGGGTCTAATTCCATTTATAAATGAGGAAACATGCAGAACTAGGCTTTCATAGTAATTAGATATGGAACAAAAATTACAATTCAATGTCAAGGTCTTAGGCTGGTGCTTTAAAAAGATTACATAACTGCCTTTGAACTAGAGGTTATAACAATGATTAATCAAGAACTAATGGGGATTATTCATTCTCTTGGTTGCATCCTCCCTCTCCTCCTGAAATTTATTTTGCTTATTTCACTCTTTGTCATCTGGTAAAGAAGTTAGGATAGAGCAAAGAATATACTTTGACTCAGCCTAGAAAAAGAAGTGGAGACCAGGGTGAAGTTAAATGAACTATCTCTTAAGGAATCAGGGCAGTCATAAGGGCTGAGTTGGACTAGGCTGTTCAGGGAGAAAACTTAGACTTCAAAAATTTGGAATTGGAGAAGATAGTCTAGTTAATAAAGTACAGGACAACTGAAATAGTCATGGTGGTTTTAGTAAGTAAAGATGCTGAAGTAAGGATGGATAACAAAGATGGAGTAGAATGGAAAATGGTGATGCAGGAACTGATATGAGGAAAAACTGAAAGAAGCATTCTTTTTTTTATTTGTGGTACTAGAGGCTGAACTCAGGGGCACTTTACCATTGAGCTACCTTCCTGAAATTTCCTAAAATTCTTTATTTTGAGACAGGGTCTCACTAAGTTGCCTAGATTGGCCTTGAATTTGTGATCCTCCTGCTTAGTCTCTTGAGTCACTGGGATTACAGGTGTGTGCCACCGTGCTCAGACAGGAAGCACTATCCTTAAAGTGGATGTATAATAGCAATATGACTTCCAAGGTGTTATAAATTGTTGGTGTGGACCTCAGAGAAAGGGGTGATAATTTTGTGAAGATTTCATTGCCCTTTGTAGTGAGTTTGCAAAAGCAAAAACCTGATTAAGGATTGGTTTCAGATTTAAGTTTTAGCAAAGGCTAGAGGAAATGCTTCTGAAAAATGTTGCTAAAACATTAGTTTAGAAATGTTTCACAGGAAACACTAGACCCCTAGATGGCTAAAAAAGAACAGGCAAAAAGTCCAGCTAATATTTGAGTCTGTTAGTCCCTTTGCAGCACACATTATAGAAAAGAACAGTGAATAACACATAGTAAACATTTTATATCATGCCTTGTTTCAGTGCTAATTTCCTGCCTATAATCTTTCTTCAAACCAATCTAGATTGGATTTTCCAAGAAGGGAGAGCTGGTTTGTAACAGTACATGTATTCTGTGTCAAGACCCAAGTGGGTATTCTTGGTATCTTATTTCTGACCAAGAGTTTTGTGATGATGAAATAATATAATGCACACAGTAGGCATTCCACTTAATATAAATACTAATCTTACGTAGGTACTATTCCTTTTTACAGGTGAGATTAAAGATGAGGGGTTAAGTAACCGATGATCACACAGCTAGGAATTGGTGGGCATGGTAGTTGAACTCCAGCAGCTTACATTACAACAGATATTTAATGGGTGACCAGGGGCTTTAAGTGCCTGAGATACCAGGCCTGAGACATTGGGATGCTGGGGCTTAGATTAGACAACCTCCCTACTCCATGTCCTCTGGCCTCAAGCAGCCTTATCTGATTACTCCAGGCTACTATAGAGACCTTATCCCTTCCCACTGTGCTTGATGTAAAAGATAAATGCATTGCAGATCAAATTCTGGCCTGATATCTTTGGGGACTGCTGGGATACTACTTAATCACAAAAGCTTCAGGCTAGAATGGTGTCTTATGTAGAATTGAGAAATAATGTTCAACTTGAGACCATTTATACTCAGCTTTTAAAAATTTGATTTCCAACAATTACCAACTATTTCAAGTATGATCTATCCTCATGTGACCACTACAGATATTTATAAAAATTTATTTTCTGTAAATAATTAAGTGGGGAAAAAAACAGGTTGCAAACTTTTCCCAAGTGGGATTATTCTCTTTCTATAAGTAACTTGTGGAGCATTCCTTTTGAAGAGTTCTGAATCCCTACTATGCTATATCTATGTTAGATACTGGGACAAGAGATTTCAAAAACAAAACAGTAGTCCTGGCACCCAAAAGATCATGATGGTAGTCAAAAGAATATCTCAGCAGTGGCCATAACATATGAAAAAGACACACAATGAAGATGCGCAGAGGATACTTCAGGAGACCAGAAACAGTGCATCATCTGGGTTGGGGTGAAGAGGGAACTCTTTAGCTGGGTGTCAAAGAAGATAAAGACGTGCAAAAGCACAGAGATGACAGACTACCCACAGATACTATTGATAGTTACAGTGCAGTTATTTAACACAAGAAAGCTGAGACAAAGTTGAGGGTAAAAGAATGTAATCTGTGGTGAGGATTAAAATGCCAATGGATGGGGCAATAGTACAAGGTCCTGAAGTCAGAGAAAAATAGAATTTAGAAAAAAGTGGGAGTTGAGGAAAATAGTAATTTAGATAGGATGAGATTTTTGTCTCACAATCAACAAAAAAAAGAACAAAGTGTTTTATTAAAATGAAAATGAGGGGATGGGGTTGTGGCTCAGTGGTAGAATGCTTGCCTGGCACATGTGAGGCACTGGTTTGATCCTCAGAACCAAAGAAAGAAAGAAAAAAAATATTAAAAAAAAGAAAAGAAAATGAGATCATGAATGTGTTCATTGTGATTTTGTTCATGTTAATATTTTCTAGAAGCTATAAATTTACAAGGTGTAGGGGTAGGAACTGACATGTAAGGTATCTTGTGAGCAGAAACTTTATATATAAAATTTCAGTGAACCTTCAAAAACTGTCATTATTAATCTACTTAGTATGTAAAGAAGTTTAGGTTTAGCAAACTTTTAGGTTTAACCTGCTGAAGGCCCCAAAGTTACTAGGTACCAGAGTAGATTTAAGAAGCAAGGTCTGTCAGTGTTTGCTATGCTAAATTTATGAGTTGGAGAGATAGACTTTAAGAAGCAGAGAGTGTGTTAATCACTAGAAAAGATATGAGAGTGAGATGAAAAATATATATATATACATGATATAAAATTTAGATAACTTTCATGGATTGAAGATGATTTACAACATCTTAAATCATGGAAGATATTTTGGATTTTTTAGAGATGGTGTCAAGATGCATTGTAGTAAAAATTCTTTACTTAATTTTTGGTACCAAATACTTTAAAAATCTGCTTTGTGTGATATAAATCACAATACCACACAATTCACCCTTTTAAAGTGTAAAAATTGGTGATTTTCAGTATATTTAGATTTGTGCAACTACCACTAGTTCACAACAAAAAGAGACCTATTAGTAGTCACCCTCTCCATCCTTGGTTCTCTTAAAAAGTCACAATTTGTCCAGAAAGCTTTGGAAAAACACTTTCCCCCATTCCTCATTAACTAAATAGTTACCACAAATAAGTATGTTTGGCACTGAATTGAGGTTACTTAGAGGATTCAATTTCTTTCTGTACTGGGGAGGAGGTTAAAAAAAATTAAGTACCTTTAAAAACTTGCACAAAAAAATAGTGGTTTCTGATTGTTAAACTGCCCTTTTGTGCAGGACCCAGCAGGTTCTCAGTATATGTGTGGAACTGGCTAACAAGCAGGGAGACAGGAGAACAACAACAACAAAAAAAAAACCCTAGTAAAATATTTTACTAACTGGCATTACTGTTTCTCTGGTATGCTTGATAATAAAGACTTCAAATTTTCTCAGCCCTAAAAAAAAAGTTAAATACACCAAAAAATGTTATATATACATACGTAAGAAGCAGCTAAACTCAATTACATACACCACAGGGGGAATCATAAAAAAAAATTAGACTCATCATTTAAGGAGAAATCCTGGCTCAACTGAACATCCTCCCCACTGAGATTTCTTTATGTTTATTTTAGTTGAAGATAGTCATAAATAAACTTGAATAGTATTCATGTTATTAAAAGTCTCTGGGAATGGCAATATACTCTGTGAATTTGGTTTCTATGAAAAAAAGATATCATCAGAATATCCTAGCTACCAGGAAAAGGAATAGCATAAAGACCAAGGCAGATGGCAGGACACACATCAATGTATTTCCCATCACCCCGAGGCAATCAATGCAAACACCCTGGTAAATCTAGTTTTTTACCTATGACATTCTAGGACAGATGTGGCAGAAAATGTCTATGAGCCTGAATCTGTTAGCCTATAACTGTACAATTTTTTTCTTTCCCAGGGTATATTAACTTGGGTAGGCCATAGTTACTGGTTATTAAAAGAGTATTTCAAGTGGTGCTGCCAAGGTATTTTGTAGATGTGATAACATCTGTAATTAATTGACTTTAATCTGGGTAGGCCTGATTCATCAATTCAAAGGCTTTAAGAACAGAGCTGAAGTTTCCTAGAAGAAGAAATTTTACCTGTGTTGCCTTAGCCCTGGCTAGAGAATTTCAGCCCAATGGCCTTCTCCAAAGAGTTTTGGTTTCTCATACAACTGTGAAAGCCAATTCCTTGCAATAAGACTGATAAAAGTGCCTGTATCCATAGTGACTCAGAAGGTTGAGTCAGGAGGATCACAAGCTCGAGGCCAGCCTTGGCAACATAGTGAGACCCTATCTCAAAATTTAAAAAATAAATAATCCTATGACCTGGGAGACTGAGGCAAAAGAATTGCTAAGCCCAAGGCCATTCTCGATAACTTAGCAAGACACTGCCTCAAAAAAAAATCCATATAGATAAATATTTTCTGGTTGAACCCTAACTGATACATGCAGGAAAGGAATATTATGACCATTATGACCACTGTTGTCAAGCAAGTAGTACCTTATGATACTGCACTCTTTTTGGTAACTACATTATTAGTTTAAGGAAGAATGCTTAACATTTTGATCCCAAACTTTCCCTTAAGTTTAATTTGCATTACCCCTCCACCAAAGCAAAACCATGAGGTATGGAAAATTATTTTATTAGGTTAGGATCAATGCCACTATCAACAAAAAGAAACAAAATAGAAATCAGGATATACTACATGTGGTGTAAATGACATGGAAGCCACCGGAGATGACTTCATGGGGCAATAATTCCACACCCTGCTTTTCGCCTTGGCATTTCTGGTGTCAGGAACTATCTACTCCATTGTTAGCAGAAACCAACTAGACATGCTCCCTTCTCTAGACAATCCCTAGAGCCATTTTCAATGCTTTAAAATATTTTGCCTTCAGACACTGGGAAATGAACACAAGTGCAGTGATATTCAGGTAATCCAGTTAACTAGGAATAGCAGGGCATAAGATTATAACCACTTTTAAAATCCTAAAATTCATATCTTCTTATGTTTGTGTTAAGTCAACTGAAGATAGGATAATTGCTTAATTTTGGCAAATCCCAAAACTTGAATATTGTGATTTTATGTGAAACTAGGAAAAAGTTATTGATTACATTGTATAACTGATATTTAAGTTTATTGAAGATTCAAGGTAACTTGAAAATCTATTAATATAACATTTCAAGGTGTTAAAATCCATTAGTTACTTAAGGAGCAGAATAAGTTGCCATGTGGTGTAACAACTTATTCATTTTCTGTAATCACCTTTGTGATATTAGGTAGCTTCACTAATAGCTACTTTTATACTATTTCATCTTGTCATATACTGGTATGCACTTTAATAAATGGAACATGACTTTCCTGTAGTGACTTTATGTTATAGTACTTACTTGAGTTCTCTACTGAGAACTATATTAATTCTGTCCTTTAAAGGTCGATTCTTTTCAGGAATAGAGAACCAGGTCTTCCTACCCATAATCACCAGATTCTGTTTACCTATAAAATCACATGGAAAGGATAAATATATTTTGGGACTATACAAATATTTTTAATCATATACATGTAGATATTTGTCATAGTGACATCTAGTGGATTTGCTTTAAAAATATTAAAACTTAAAACAGCTTTACCAAAATTTACATTTATCTTTCCTAACCTAAATATAGTATTTATTTTCCCCTCGGACTTTACCCAACTTGTATCCAATATTTAATTATAATCAATTGCAACTACATATGATGTAGTAAAGAGGGAAGATTTTTGGGTTGAAGTGTTCTAATCCAAAGCATTCTATCATTATTAACCAGGCATCCTCCGTCTTAACCAGTACTCCTCCGTCTTACTTTCCTTGGCTATGAAATAGGGATAAGAATAGTGCCTACCTCTACAATTGTTGGGGTGATTAGACTTAGAACAATGTTCAGCATATGAGTAGTTATCATTGTTGGATAATCACACTATTCATATTTGGGTACTTTGTAGATTTCCATAATCATATTTAAAAAAACAGTTCCTTAACAGTTTCCTCAATTTATCTTAAAACAGGTTACGTTGAACTCTTGCCTTTTCAGCATTATACTTCCACAGATAATGCTTTTGTAAAAACCTGATATATATATAGATTCCATTTTTGACTTCTTAGGAGGAAAAAAAAAGACCTTGAGTCAAGACATTTGGATCAAAGAAACATTAATATTATCAGATCATACTTAAGGATTCTTGAGAGGGATTTGTGTCCCTGGAGCTTTCCGCTCTTGCCATTTTGTCTCTACCAGCGACATAATAGCCAATTCCAAGGGCCTTATATCTTTTATTAATGTTATGCAGCATCTGCTCCCTCTGACTTTCCTTATTTATTCTGCCATTCCTCTTCCTATACCCACAAATACACGTTTCTTAGGTTTTAAGCAGGGTATTCCTCCATTTTCATATTTTTTTCTTTGTTTATCCTCTTTTCTCCCATAGCTCAACTCACCTAGCTCTCTCTGTCTGAAATTGTCCTGAATGTCCTTACAGACAACTCAAAATCATCCTCATCACAATCGCACACCATTCTCCATTCCTTAATTCATCTAGTCACTGAGACTCTCCCACACTGAAATGCTGAGAGTTCATCATTGATGCCTTCATGCATCATAATTACATTCCAAATAACTCATGTGGAGGATCCTGTAGCCACTCTCTTCATCTTTGCCCCAGTTCAGGTTTACCATCTCTCCCAGCAGCTCTTCCAAAGACCTCCTTTGGCCTCCATTTGGAGCGCTAACCTCCAATGTGAAGACCTCTGTTCAGCTGCCAATTTTGCAATACCTGAACTGTACATGTGTCCAGAATTTTTAAAAAAGGGACGCTTAATGAACCTTGGGAACTTCAGACAGATTTTTAGTAAGATTAAAGATCCCAGATTAATGTGAAGCTTTCCATTTAAAACAACAATTGCATTGGAAAACTTCAAGAAAAATCCTTGACAATCCCAAACATTTAAAAATGCCTTCATTACCTTCTACTGAAGGGGTTGTCATCATTCTTTGGAAATACTTGAATTCATTCCTGCAAGTTAGAGAAACACAGCGTTACTCAAAACATTATCTGGTTGGCTCAGGTTCTAACGCGCATGACAAACATTGTAGTTTGCAGAGGGTGGTATTCTCCAGGCAAGGGACTTTGCCCTAGGCCAGAGCACCACAGGGCAGAGGCCGTGGCAGGGAAGCAGGATCCCGTGGGAAATCAACAATTTGGCTTTGTGCTATAGCCGCGGAGGCCACCTAGGGTCTCCATGCCCTTGTCCATTGGAACTGGCTCCAGTTGGCCAGTAGGCCCTGTGCGTCCGCACCCAGGTGACTAGATTTAAGCCAGTGAGCGCAGCCTTTGTACCCTCACCTCCAGCCCGGCTGATACCTGAGCGGGGGCCAGGGCAGGTCCCCCGTTCTTGCCGATGCCCATGTTCTAGGACACGGCGACAATGCAGTTTAGCGGACGAACCATGACAGCAGCAGTGATCACCCAGCTCCCCAGCTACACCCGGATTCCGCTCGGATTTTGGCGCAAAATGATAGCCACTCCGCCCCCTCTGTCTCATTTGAGGAGGCAAGGCCCCGCCTCCACCCCGCCTCAGGGCAAGGTCGCGGCGTGCTCGCTCCCGCAGACTCCCTGGAACTGGGGCGGGCTCGCGCTACCGGCTGGGCCCTGTAGGCGGGCCACCACTACCCGTCCTGCAATGTCTCCGTGGAAGCCTGTATCGGGCAGTCTTTCTGCAGCCGGCCCAGCCCATGGGAGACAAGCAGTTTTGAGCCAATTCTTTCACTCCACGGGAAGCCTCAAATCCACTTCGTCTCCCACGGAAGCCGCCACGAAGGCAAACCACGGCTCTGCAGCGCCCTCAGCGTCCACCGCCCAGCCTCATTTGCCGCCACTGGTGGTGGGTTCGGTCCAGGGCGGGGCAAGGCCATCGGTGGGGCAGAGCTTGTGAGAGGAATAGGAGGAGGTGGCGACTGTGTGGGACAATCCCCGAGATGCTGGGGCCGGAAGAGAACGGGAGAGGCGGGGCCGCAGAAGCAGAGGCTGGGAAAGCCCAGCTGGGTCCACATCGAGGTGTGGCTGAGAGATTGCATTACCTCTTTTTTTTTTTCTTTTTTTTGCATCACCTGTTTTGAGGGAATAGATTTGAGGCCAAGGTCCCTCTGGTTGTTAAGAGGAGACCTGAAGGGAATTTCCATTCTGACGAATGGAGAGTGCCAGTTGGTCTGGCATACTTGTGTCTTTTAATTCTCCCTCTTCTTTCCTGGACTGATGTTTGAAAAGGGGCTTCTCTCCACACGCTTGGTTGGGTGACTTTAAGAAATCTGCTCATATGTAGTTCTTAGCACTGAACAGCATTGCTGAATATTTCAAATCACTGTGGGCTGAAGCTGAGTAGTGGTCACCATCTTATAGTTCACGTCTTAATGTGTGACGTTCAATTTGGATGTATAAAGTGTCTATAAATGCCAATGGTTAATCATTGGATACTTTGTTGCTTGCCAGTCTTTTTTTAAATATTATTTTTTAGTTATAGGAGAACACAGTATCTTTAATTTATTTTTATGTGGTGCTGAGGATGGAACCCAGTGCAGCACGCATGTTAGGCGAGCCCTGTAGCTCTGAGCCACAACCCCAGTCCCTTTTGCTTTCCAATCTTTAGTGAAATAAACTAAGATTTTTTGTTTTGTCCTTCTTTCCTTCCTTCCTTCCTTCCTTCCTTCCTTCCTTCCTTCCTTCCTTCCTCCCTCCCTCCTTTCTCTCCCCCCTCCCTTCCCTCCCCTCCCCCTTCCCCCTCCCCTCCCCCTTCCCCCTCCCCCTTCCCCCTCCCTTCCCTCCCCTCCCCCTTCCCCCTCCCCTCCCCCTTCCCCCTCCCTTCCCTCCCCTCCCCCTTCCCCCTCCCCCTTCCCCCTCCCCCTTCCCCCTCCCTTCCCTCCCCTCCCCCTTCCCCCTCCCTTCCCTCCCCTCCCCCTTCCCCTTCCCCCTTCCCCTTCCCTCTTCCCCTTCCCCCTCCCTTCCCTCCTCTCCCCTCCCCCCTCCCCCGCCCCTTCTCCCCTCCTCCCCCTCCTCCTCCTCTGGGCTTTCCCAAGAGGGAGTCTTCCCTAGGGTACCCTGTATGCTTCCCAAACTAAGGGTGTGTGGAAGGGGATTACAGACTGAATTTTAATCACAAACCACATTTTAATGGAGTTACAACTAACCTGCTTTAAAAAGTTCTCTTCATTTACATTTCTTTCCTATAGTAATTGCTCCTCTCTTTCCTTTTTTTTTTTTTAAGGATGACCCAATTTTCACGAATTCACCAAAATTTTATTTTGCGTCTACCATTTAGAGACTATTTGGTGAAGGACTTAAATTTTTGTCAGGCTTCCTGCCAATAGATAGTTCATAGTCTTGTGGCAACTTTAATGGTGAACATATTGTATTTAAACAGGACATAGTTAAATATTGATTAGTATTTAAAAAGTGATATTGTATATTTAATCTTTGGCTCCTAATTTTGGCTTTGATAAGTACCATTTTATTTCTTAGGGGTATTTTATTTAACATGTAAGTGGGGTGAATCAGGTTTTATAATTTGAGATAAGTAAAGGCTGATTGAGTAAAGGAAGGTATTATATGGCTTAGTTTCATTTATTCTAGCAGGACTAGAGGTTCTGAGGCTCATGACCTGCCAGTTTCCACCCTGTCCTTGATGGGGGTAAAAACAGTTAACTCAGGACTTTCCAGAGCTAACAATAATTCTATGAGGAATGGATTGCAGAGAAGTTGGTGTCATTCAGAAATAATGTTTAAATTACTTCACATACATCAAGCTTTCACAGAATAGATAACACCTCATTTTGTGACCTTTGTCTGTAGGCTACAGAAGTTAACAAAGGAAAAAAAGACAGCTGGATAAAGATGGGCCTGTTAAAAAAAAGCAAAGAAAGTCCAAGAAAAGGAAGAAAGAAATGACTTGGTAATGCCTGGTAACCCTGGTGAGTCTGGGCGATGATTCTTCTCAGCAGTCATGGCTCTGATATTCTTGAGTTTTTCTGGATGGCAGAGAAAGCTCTTGGAGGGTTGAAACTTTGTTCTTTTTGGACAATGATCACTATTGTGCTTGAGTTTGTGGTGATATGTATAGGAGGTGAGGGGGACAGTGGAGGAGCTGGAGTTCTGCAATTTGGCTGTAATTCTCCCAACTTTCTCTTTTTTTCCACTCTAACCATTTTTGTCATGTTTTTAAAAATGAGATATTCTTGTTATAAAAATTTCAAACAGTACACAAATTTGGATGGTAGACAGTGAAAGACCTTCCCTTTTAGTGAGGTCTACTGCTCATTGTTTGGGTACTGTGTGTTGTTCCAAATTTTTCTATATTTACACACACACATGTGTGCACAACATAGACCCACAAATTAGTTAATTAGTAATAATTTCATAGTTTACATATTATATTATTAACAAGAAATGTTAATTAAAACAAAACAAAACAAAAAAACAGCATTGCTGAGCTGCTGGACTTCCAGAGGTGATTTTGGGTGTAGATGATTGAGTGAGCAGATTTTTTCTAGTTTTTGGCTCCAGAGATTTTGTGATAAGAAGAGACAGGAAATCCATCTTTATTCATAATTCCCAGAACATAAAACAAACAAATTAACAAAATGTCCCATTTCATTGAAGATAACTTGTCTATACCGCTAGAGATAATAAGTCGGATACTTATTTTTCCATATAAATGGTAAAACTTGGATTTAGGGCCAACATGAATAAGAACTAACTACAAAAATGGAGATGTATGACTAATGAGAAAAATATATCTGATAACATCTGTTAATACCATAGTCCTTTTATTTTCTGGAGGGGGCTCGAAGGAGGCATGACTTGACAGATTTGCCACTGGTTAATTTTGCATTTTCTGGGGCTCTTTGCCTTTTTTCTTTTTGTTTCATTGCTCTATATAGACCTGATTGTTCAGTTTTTCAGTAAATTCTATTAGCAGTGAGTGCTCTTTTTTTAAAGTCTGCTTTTATTCTAAAGCTTCTTGTAGCTCATTTATTCTTCCTAAAAACTTGGTTTTATTTTCTTTTATAGAGGAAAAGGTAGATGACAGGTGAGGAGAACTGAGGGCTGCCATAGTTAAGTGGCTTAACGGGGGCCACACAGGACAGTTGAGATTGGAAATTGTTGAAATTAAAATGCTTGTCATTTGTTAATTCAGGGTTACCGGGGTTGTGACTCAGTGGTACAGCGCTTGCCTAGCATGTGTGAGACACTGGGTTCAATCCCCGGCACCACGTAAAAATAAACAAAGAAAAAAGATATTGTCTCCATCTATAACTAAAAAAATATTTTAAAAAATTGGCATTCAGAAGGTGGGTATCTGTTCTGTCCCAGGGTGGTTGTCATCATCGTAGTCTCCTCCTCCTCCTCCTCCTCCTCCTCCTTCTTCTTCACGATCATTAAAATACAGTTCTCATACCATATAGTTCACCAATTTAATGACTTTTAAGTTGTTTCAAGATTTGTGCAAACATTTTCAAAGTCAATTTTAGGGCCTTGGGATGTGACCAGTGGTAGAGAGTACTTGTGTAGCATGCATAAGGCCCTGGGTTTGATCCCTAGCACTGGGGCTGAAGGCTGTGGCAGGGAGTCAATTTTAGAACATTTTCATCATCCCAAAAGAAGACCTATACCCAGTCGCAGCTACCTTCGTTTCCTTGTAACACTCTCCAGCCCTAGCAGCCACTAATCTACTTTCTGCTGTAGATTTATCTATTGAAATAATTTCATATAAATAGAATCATACAATTTGTGGCTTGTTGTATATGGTTTATTTTCTTTAGTATCGTATTTTCAAGGTTCATCTGCGTGGTAGCAGTACTTCATTCCTTTTTTAAAATTCATTTTTTTAAGTTGTAAGAAACATAAAATTCACCATGAACCATTTCTAAGTGTGCAGTTTAGTGGTATTTAGTACAATTAAATTGTTCTATCATCCCTACTATTCATCTCCAGAACTCTTTTTTCCTTTTGCATTTCTAAAACTCTACCCATTGAATAATAACTCCCATTCTCCCACCTCCAGTTCTGGCAGCTACCATTCTGCCACAACCTGCCAAGCATCAACAAAGGATCTTGAGTAGGGGTGACTGGAGATGGAGAAAAACACAAAGAAAAAGAAAACATTTTTAAGCAAAGCTAAGGCCAGGTGGGACACTGCCCTCTAATGGAGGAACAGTGACCTGGAACTAGCTCTGCAAATTTATTATATAGAGTCTCATAATCAGGAAGTTAAACTATAGGGGCATTGTAAATTGTTCAAGGCTTCTGAGTTATCAAGAGGCTTCTTTGTGCACTAAAAAGTTACAGAGATAGAAACATTTTTATGACTATCCTGCTGCACCCAGGAAGCCCACTGTACTGGAACGTCTCATAACTGTTAGCATCAGAGCCAAGTGTCAAGGCTGTTAACCTCTTTGCTTTTTGGCAAGAAATGTTTCCCAGGCTTGGCTTTTTCCAACACTGCAGGATCAGCCAATGACTATGGGTTCATCTGCTCTCCACACCATTCTACTTTCTGCCTCTATAATTTCGACTGCTCTAAACTACATTCATTCTTTTTATTTCTAGGTAATATGCAACTGTTTAGATTCATCTCATTTCTTTTTATTTTTTATTTGTTCTTTTTAGATATTCATGACAGTAGAGTATATTTTGACATATTATACATACATGGAGTATAACTTTCCATTCTGTGGTTGTACATGATGTGGAATTACACTGGTCATGTATTCATATATGAACATAGGAAAGTTATGTCTCATTCATTCTACTGTGATTCCTATTCCCATCCCCCCTCCATTCCTCCATTCCCTTCATTCCTCTTTGTTTAATCCAGTGAACTTCTATTCCCCCTCCCCTATTGTGTGTTAGCATCTGCATATCAGAGAGAACATTTGGCCCTTGGTTTTGGGGGATTGGCTTATTTCAGATAGCATGATAATCTCCAGTTTCATCCATTTACCAGCAAATGCCATAATTTTATTCTTCTTTATGGCTAAGTAATATTCCATGTGTATAGATAGCATATTTTCTTTATTCATTCATCCGTTGAAGGGCATCTATTTGGTTCCATAGCTTAGCTATTGTGAGTTGAGCCACTATAAACATTGATGTGGCCTCATCACTATAGTATGCTGATTTTAAGTTTTTTGGCTATATGCCAAGGAGTGGGATAACTGGGTCAAATGGTGGTTCCATTTCAAGTTTTCTGAGGACTCTTCATTACTGCTTTCCAAAGTGGTTGTACCAATTTGCAGTCCTACCAGCAATGCATGAGTGTACCTTTTTGGCCACATCCTTGCCAACATTTATTGTTACTTGTATTCGTTATAATTGCCGTTCTGACAGGAGTGAGATAAAATCTCAATGTAGTTTTAATTTGCATTTCTATAATTGCTAGGGATGTTGAATATTTTTCATATCCGCCTCATTTCTCAATTTTTCAATTTACAAGGGTTTTTTTTTTTTTTTTTTTTTTTTTTTTGGTGCTGGAGATGGAATCTATGGCCCCATACATGTTAAATCACATTCTTTACCACTGAGCCACATATCCAGTTTTTAAAATTTTTTTTATTGTGTTTTTTTTTTTAATCTGGTTTCCACAGGAGAGGAAAACTTTGTATTCACAAGGGAACTTACATGCTTTTGAAAAGTTATTTTAGAATGTATTTTGGAAATCATGGAAATAATCAAAGGTAAAACATACCTTGGAAAATATACTAAAAATATGCTTTTAAAATAAGAGAAATAATAGTAAACAAGGTAAAGTATATATTAAATAATTCATGTATTTAGAAGAAAGAGAGTCACCATGTTCAAGGATTTTTGATTTTTAGCATGTGACAATCTAGGTTTTTTTGGTTTATTCATTTGTTTTGTTTTAATTATAGAGGGCCAATTTTCCTGTCCATTTTCTCTTGGCTAGGATTTTCTCATCATTATAGATTTCCACAGATTAGATTTTGTTGGGCCTTAGGCCACTTTGAATTGATTTTTATCCTGTTTGAAGCTCATTTAAAGCTTCTTGGGTCTATGGGTTTAAAGCTCTCATCAAATTTGGAAAGCTCTTTTAGGCATTATTTTATCAACTGCTTTTTTTTTCTGTTTCCTTCCTCTCTCTTCTTCTCAAAGTTTATTTCAGGGATGTTGAACTACTTGACATTGTCCCTGAAATCACTGAAGCTTTGTTTTCAGGTCTTATTTCTCCTCGTGTTTCATTTTGGATAGAATGCTTTCAAATTCAGTGATCTTTTTTCTGTAGCATCTAATCTGCTATAAAGCACTTTCAATAAATTTTTGTTTTAGATATTTTATTTTTTTAAAAAAATTTATTTTTTAGTTTTCGGCGGACACAACATCTTTGCATGTGGTGCTGAGGATCGAACCCGGGCCGCATGCATGCCAGGCGAGCATGCTACCGCTTGAGCCACATCCCCAGCCCTGTTTTAGATATTTTAGATGTTATCTCTGAAGTTCCTTTTTTTAAAAATAATATCTTCAATTTCTCTGTGTGAATTATATTTCAGTAAAACTATTAATAGAAAAAAAGTATCCTTTTACCCCTCTTTTTGCTTATGTTTTTCTTTGCCTTCTCGTTATGTGGAGTGTATTTATAAAACATGTCTGTATATATTAATTTCATCATATCTGTCCTCTCTGGATCTGCATCATTGAATTGATTTTTCATACTTTTCACATGTCCAGCAATTGATTGGATCGTGGCTGTTTTGAGTTCTTTATTATTTTCTACTGGATTTTGTATTTCTTTAGAGTGTTGTACTTTATTCTTGCATTTAGTTAACTTCCTCATGGGTCATTTTGATTGTTTTCAGGATTGTTTTTAAATTTTGTCAGAGTATGTCTAGCACTAGGTGAGCCTGTCCCTAAAGCTTCACCTTTCTTGAATCAGAAGGGTTACAAAGTAGCAGCAACATACCATAATGCGTATTTCCACCATACAGAGATAAAAGACACTAATAACGTTAAGACATAAGTAAAAATAAAATGTAATACAGCTTTTAGGAAGTGATGAAGTTTGAGTTTTACTCAATCACAAACATACACCATGCAGTAGAGCCTTAGTACTTCACTTCTGTTTTCAACACTTCAACTAAAGATCCGTCTTTTGTTTTGTTTTGTGTTTTCAAAAACTACAACCCCAAGATTTTCACTGACCTACATTCTGGGAAAGTTTTTTTGTT
Organism: Ictidomys tridecemlineatus; assembly: GCF_052094955.1. Classification (NCBI taxonomy): domain Eukaryota; kingdom Metazoa; phylum Chordata; class Mammalia; order Rodentia; family Sciuridae; genus Ictidomys; species Ictidomys tridecemlineatus. Next base: position 437,667 of record NW_027521049.1, read on the forward strand.
TTGTTTTGTTTTTTTTTTTTTTTTTTTTTTTAACCACAGGAGGGAAATCTGTGTACACACTTAAATTATGAAAGTTTTATACTTTCAGAAATGAACAGAATGCCCTCAGAATGTTCTTGCTTTCATAGGAAGGGTAAAAGATGATAAATTCATGCAACCCCAGTTCCCTTATATTTGCTAATAGCTACCTAATACTATTGCTTTAAATAGTGAAATAATATATTGTGGTACATGGTAAAGATCCAATAAATGATAGATCCCTTCTCTATGGATTGCTTGCTTATAAACAACTCCTACTAGGCAGACTGTGTACTATATAAAAATTTGAGCTTCTTATAGGAATGTAAAAGAAAAATGATTTAAAGCTGGGAGAGTTAGAGAATTTCATGGAAAAGATAGCTTTGAGATGGAACTTGAAGAATGAATACAATTTTGATACGTAGAAAGTATAGCATGTGCAAAGCTTGGAAGCAGGAAAACAGATGTTTGAGTGGGGTGATTGGATTTCCTTGGTGAACCCTTGATGTCATTATCTAAGACTTTCCCCTTAATCTGTTCAGATTCTTCAATTAGAAACCTCCTAGCTTCCTAGGTTCTGGAGAGCTTGGGGTGTCAGCATATAGTCAACATACATTCCCATCACTCTTCTGAGTTGCTGCTCCATCAGCTATGCCTGTTTTGCCTTTCCAGAGCTATCTCCCGTGTGCTGCTGAGGTGAGGAAAAGATAGTTGCCTTTAACTTTGGAGTGTGTGTGGGGTGTCTAGAAACCAAATTACTTGAATTCAGTGCCTTTATTTTAGATCTTCCCGTATTCCATTTCTACAGTTACTGGTGTAGTAATTCCCCAGTCTCTTGATCATTTTGTGTTGCAAATAGGATTGGTCCTTGGTTTTCTTAACTATTGACTTAGGACTTAGCTTGAGTTGGGTGGGCTGATTGGTGAGAGCTCATCTATTTTCCCTTCTAGCTTCAGATATTTCATTTGCAATTGTTGCCTCTCCTCTCCTGTCTGTCCTTAAATGTGAAAACAAACCAACAAATAAAAACCAGAATCAAACTGCAGTGTAGTTTTCCTTTCTTTGTCTCTCTCTTCTTTTGTAGTGCTGAGATAGAACCCAGGGCTTTGCATGTGAGCAGGAGAAGCAAGAGCTCTACCACTGAACTCTAGCCCCAGCTTGCTACTGTAGTTATTCAATGGGGTCTCAGCAATGAGTGAAATCAGGTGTATGCTTGAATATGCCACCTTTACCCTGAACTTGATGTTCTTTATTCCTTTATTACATTATAGTTCAGTCCATTAATGGGAATCTCCCTTTTTAGAAAATTCTGTGTTTATTATAAGTTGACATAATGAGACCAAAATACCGTGGTTATATTTTCTTCTCATTTGTTTTCCAAGAGCCAAAAAAATGTCTGAGGACCAGGACTGTCTCAAAGTCTCTGGAAAAACTGAAAGAATTCTGCTGCGATTCTGCCATTCATCAAAATAGAGTCCAGATAGCACCTCTTCAAGAGAGGTTTGCAGTTCTACCAAAATGTACTGATTTTGAGGATATCAGTTTTCAACGTGCAAAGAATGCAGTTTCTTCTGAAGATTCTAAATCCCAAGTGAACCAAAAGGTATGTAATTGTTATATAGATGTATTTCCAGTTACCCAGAACAGTATGTTCTGAAATCCTTTAGTTTCTGTGTGGTCACTGAGGACACTTGACTGATCATCTGAGTTACCTGACAGATCTTTTGTTTCACAGATATATTGTGAAACATAAGAAATTCTAACTAACATATGTATATTCTAATTTGCTGTGTATGATGAGGGATGAATTGGTTTGTGTTCAAACAAAACAAAACAAAAAATTAAAAGACTCCCAAATTATTTTGAGCCAATACTCTTTATTTTAGAACCTCCCTTATTTCACAGTCTCTGATTGTGATGTACTTACTGCCTGTATTAGGAATCACTGACTTGGGGGAATTTTTTAGATTATTGATACATGCATAATTTTATTATAGCTCTCCTTAAAGTTTTCATGATTTGCATGGAAAATAATGTTGAGCAACATCTATCTATCAATGTTTTGAGGTTTCCAGTTGAAAGCTTGTCATGTATTAAGTAAACTTAGAGATAAACCAAATAAATATGTGTTTTTACTTCTTCTACTGTTTATTTTGTGACTTATTAATGGTTCCTATCATTACAGAATCTTGTCTGGCACCATCATTGAAATCTATAATTCAGACGAATGGTTGACTTTCAGCCTTAGCTTTACATTAGACTCATCTGGAGAAATTAAAAACAAAACAAAACAAAACAAAAATTGGTATTTACAACCTTCCTTTAGAATCTTATTTATTTGGTCTTCACTGAGAATTGTGCATGGCTATTTTCTTAGAAGCTCTTATTTTAATGTGTAGACATGGTGGATGATCATTGAATTAGAGAAATGCTTTTTGAATTTATATGTGTGTGTGTGTATATATGCATATATATTTATTTATTAAAATTTTAATGAAATGTACTTTTTCTTAGAAAAATGACTAGGATAATAGAATTTTGCTTACAGTTTTCCCTTCCCACAAAGTTCAGATCTATGGACTTCTGTCTCAAATGGGCTACTATAGGTTAAACTCACTTATCTTAGGTCATCAGAAAAGGAAAGAATGTTTTCTTTTCTATTACCTTTTAATACTGAGAAGCATTTCACCATGGTATAGGGTGATCATTATGGATAGAAGTCATAAAGTCTATGAAATCTCATTTTATGAATTGGAACATTTACCCTGGGGGCTCAGTAGAGCCTATCTACTATTGCTTTGTACATAAAATGACCAACTTGATTTTTCTGTGAAATTAGAAATGATCAAATAGAAGGGTTATCTAGAAGCAATATAAGGATATTATTACAAGCAATAAGCTATTTGAGAGCTTGAAAAGACACAGATGAATGGTAAAAATCTACCAATTGAACATAATTGCCCAGTGGTCTAGGGATATTAATGAAGGGTCAACATGACTCTGGATAGGTTCTGAAATTTATTCTGATCACTCTGAATTGTCAAGACAAGGTTGAGTTCAACATGCTGCATCTGTGAATATTAAAGAAAATATAGTATATCTTAGAAATATTTCCACCCAAATCATATAAAAATTAAGTTGCTTAATAATCAAGTACTTAGATTTACTTGTTAGTATCCCACATGGAGAGAACTCCCCCCTCCACCTCACCCCCCAGAAGTCTGTCTTATTTAGTAAAAGAATAAGTTAAAAAAAATGAGAGCAACTTTTTTTCTAGGAAATATATTTTTGTAAGTATTAATTAACTTTTATATTATGTAGTATTCCTGGAATTTATGTAAGAGTCATAGAAACAAAATTGAAAATCCCTCAAAATGAAAAACAGTTGCATTCTCAGATGTTACGATGAGCTACGTTTCTTTGGCCATTCCTCTCCACACCTTACCATCTTCCTATTGCAAATCTTTGCGAGTTTTCTGGGCTATGTTATTTAGATAGATTGAGTCTTTTTGAAATTAATGTCTTTCTGTGCCGTCCCAGCTAAGCTGTTTTTTTTTTTTCTTACAAACATTTACTTGACATCCACAGAATATATGTTTCTGGGGTTTCTATTGATATGAGACTACACTTTTCTGCTCTCTGTCCATTCCTCCTCTTCTGCTCACTAGTTTTTTAGGGCATATTTTTTATTCCAGTGGTAGTTGAGTGACTTTTTAGATATTGAGAGTGACAGCATGGCTCTTACTTAAAAATTGATTTATCCTATCAATTTTTCTCATTTTTCCATTTCTTAATCAAGTCTAATAATCAAGGGATTTTCTCTAAGCTGTAAGTTGGAATTAATTATGGTTTTATGTTACAGGAAGTTCAGGATAGTAGGAGTACTAATATTCAAAATGTTGCCCAATGCTCTTTGTTTCCCAAAACTTCTTTCCCCTATTTATTTACCAAAACAATGATGATTCTCTCTTGTAATACAGATTTATAGAATATACTATCTTTTAGAGCATGCTTGGAAACATGAAACATTAAGTGCAGCTTTACATGTTGGCATGCTTGCTGCAAGTGTTTTTGCCCAAGATTTATCCCCAGTTGACTTTTATTCATTGTATACCTGGGAATAAATAAGAAAATAAATGTTTATTAATTATAGGTCCAATAACATCAAATTTAAAAAGAAGTATATAAAACATTCAGGTTGGTTAGATTTGCAAAATTTACTTAAATACTGGCAGTTTTTGTTTTTTTGGTTCATAATTTTTTAAAACGTTTTACTTTGAAAAAATTTCAAACCTTTGTACATATTGCTTTGTACATAAAATGACCAACTTTATTTTTCTGTGAAATTAGAAATAATCAAATAGAAGGGTTATCTAGAAGCAATATAAGGACATTATTACAAGCAATAAGCTGTTTGAGAGCTTGAAAAGACAAAGATGAATGGTAAAAATCTACCAAATGAACATAATTGCCTAGTGGTCTAGGGATAATTTGCCTGAATACTACATTGTGTCTTGGGAAACCTTTCACCTAGATTTACCAACTATTAGCTTTTTGCTAATTTTGCATTTGCTTTCTCTGAGAATTTATTATAATAGTTTATTCTTGTTAAACTATTTAAATTTTTTGGTTGCCAGGACAGTCAGTTTGGCCTATCACATAGGACTCATGAAAACTTACAGAAAACTTCTGATAAACCATCTAATAGACAATCGAAAAGCATCTACACACCATTAGAGTTGCAATATATAGAGATGAAACAGCAGCATAAAGATGCAATTTTATGTGTGGAATGTGGATATAAGTATAGATTCTTTGGGGAAGATGCAGAGGTAAGTTGTTTTAATTTTTTTTTTCAGCTTTAGATATTTTTCAATATTTTTGTTTTATTTCTTGACTTTGTGAAAAGCTAATTTGATCAGTCACCCTTTAAAATGCTGTCATTTAAAATAAAACTCAAGCACAAGCAAAGTTGATGGAGCTAGACTTGTGGGGGAGAAGTGAGGAGTCCCTACTGGAATGTTACTGTTTATTTTCTATGGTGCTAAGCCAATACTTTTCATCCATAAAATGTTGATTAGATGAATCAATTGATGGATGAACCATTGCCAATGTGTTTTTTTTTAACTATTTTTTTTAGTTGTCAGTATATCTTTATTTTATTTATTTATATATGGTGCTGACAATTGAATCTAGTACCTCACACATGGTAGGCAAAGTTTCTACCACTGAGCCACAACCCCAGCCCACAAATATGTTTTTTAGGAGAATCTCAAGCGAAAAACAATTTTTTGAGATGTATGGAAGTTCTCCTTACCTTAATTAATGAATTTTCATAGCCAGATACAAAGTTAAGTTTCAATGAAAAGAGCACATTAATTCTGCCAACTACCCACAGGTCTTTGTGTCAGTCATCTTTCGATCTTAGCCTAAGCTATGTCTCAATTTAACTTAGGGGTATTTGATACAGATCAAGAAGGTTTAAAGTGAATTTGCACATTCAACAGGCAAGTAGAGGGAAGCTTTTGCTGGAAGCGGTGGTTGATTGTCATGACTATATAGTCTCAAGACTGGTTAGGTCATATAACATCAGAACATGATGATGTAGTATATCTGCCACCCCTTGGATGGGAAGAGAAGAGTTGGCCAATGTTTTCTTGTTCATGTTTTCTGAATCATGTTGGGGCAGAAAGGTGGTGTTCTTCTAAGTTCCATTGTGTTCTGTGTTATGAAATAGTATTGACATATTTCCTGAGGTCAAGAACAGGTACGGGGGCTGGGATTGTGGCTTAGTGGTAGAGCCCTTTGCCCAGCATGTGTGAGGAACTGGGTTTGATTCTCAGCACCACATACAAATAAATAAAATAAAATAAATTCATCAACAACTAATAAAAATATTAAAAAAAGAACAGATACATAGCTGGCATCCTATAGGTGAAGGAGAAAAAGAAACCATCTAGGTTAAATGATAAATGTTTTGACCATAGATAGTAGAGGATGATATTTTCTTGTCTTCAGTGATGGGTGAATACAGTTTAGATGTAAAGGGGTAAAGGAGTGAAAGTACTGGAAGAGACTTCCATGGCTCTATTTGGTGGTGTCTAAGTGTGTTCTGGAAGAAAGCAGGGAATCAGGGACTGCTTCCTGTTTTTGCATTTCTATCAACCATGCATCATTAATTAACAAACCAGTCTAGAGAGTTCTTCATGTCACTTATTAAAAGTTTCCTCTGTCCAAGTGGATTTATTATTTATGCATACTCTGTAGTATCTTCTAATCATCAGTTACTTGTATATGCCATTTGCATAGAAAATTCTTATTCTTTTGGCCTCTTCCTTTTTATATTGAATAGTCCTTACGTAAATACACCTCAGCACTTTTAGGTTTTGGAACATCTAAGGACATAGAAAAAGAGTTGTCATTTTTTGGAGACATTTAGAGATACAGATTTTGGCCCTGATGTCAGGTGGTAGGAACTGTCAAAAAATAGATGAGACCAGGGAATTTATATAGGGAGTTTCTTTCAAACTTTTTATTGATGTACCACACATTTAGAGAAGTACACAAATCCTAAATGTATACCTTGATGAATTTTTAACAAAGTTAACAAATCCCACATGGAATCTTGAAATAGAAATTTATTAACATTCTTTCTTTTTTTTAATATTAGATTGCTGCCCGGGAGCTGAATATTTATTGCCATTTAGATCACAACTTTATGACAGCAAGTATACCAACTCACAGACTATTTGTTCATGTACGCTGTCTTGTGGCTAAAGGATATAAGGTCAGCTTTGATTTTTTACTTCAAGGGAGAAGGGAGGGAGATTCTCTTCCAGGGAGTGAAAACATGCCTTTAAAGTAACAGGCAGGCTTTAATGAGTTTTAGAATTTGGCATTTGAAGAAATGAAAAATGTTTCATAATTATTAACGTACCTTGATTTTTAAGAGCATATTGTTAGGTATTTACAGAAAAAAAATTTTAAGACTCAGTAACAGAGTGCTTCTTAGTGATTTGTGTACACTAGTCAGCTGCTCATGGTCCTTGTTGCTTAACCCTTATATCTGGACACTGTGGACTAATTCACTTATTTTAAGTATTTCAGAATTAATATTTAAGCATTTTGAAATGAGTTTGTTAGATTGGTTTTTCATCAGATTTGATATTAAATATCTCTTACTTTGTTGAAGGTGGGAGTTGTAAAGCAAACTGAAACTGCAGCATTAAAGGCTATTGGAGACAACAAAAGTTCTCTCTTTTCCCGGAAACTGACTGCTCTTTATACAAAATCCACACTCATTGGAGAAGATATCCTTTTTGAATAGTAATTTTTCTCTTAGTTGTTACAACTGCTTTGTTTTAAGGTGACATTTAAAAAAAAGTCCTTTGGGAACCTTTTCGATGAGGTGAGGTGGTACAGTTACTTGAATCCTTGGATAGTGCACTAATGAAGAGGAAGGATTGATAGTAACTAGAAACAAACATTTTCAAATGTCATAGTGAAATACAAATTCATCATATACTAAGAGCAAGAAGAAGTGAACCTAATAAATGATAATGTCAAGTTAGCAACTGATTTGAAATTGTGTGCTTTCTTGGATCATTTGTGGACAAAGGTTAGGTGTTTAGGGCCTATACATTCCTTAGGATCTTCCTACTTTGAGACCTGAAAAATAAAAACTTAGTAACTTAATGTGGAAAGAAAACTATGAAGTCAAAATTAAAATACACTTAAATGCTTATAAAATATAATATAGGCCATCTTCATTAATTGTTAATTTGTGAAGATCTTATTGCTTTTGAAAATGAATTGTGGGTAAAACTTTATTACTTTACAGAAATCTTCAGTATGCCCAATGGCATACTGAAGATTGCTGCCAAAATTTATAGATTTTCATAAATTTGTTGTGTTAATTGAAGCTAAGTAATTTTAAAAGCAAAGTCATAAAATTCTGTTTTTAAAGCCAAATAGTTGTATATAAAATAATGTGAGGGTGCATTTAATAATGTTTACTTAGGTTGGGTCTCTTATAATAAAATAATCTAGGGATAAAGAAGGCCTTAAATCATGTGCTAAAGTATTTCTTTTATGGTTTATTACAAATCTGCATATTTAGAGGCCTCTTAGTTTCTATGCAAATTCTGAGGATTATTTTGTTGTTTAAGATCACAAATAGTGAATAACTGTCATTCGGAGCAAACTCTAAACCATTTGCATCCCTTTGGTTGTTCTAATCTGATCAGGCTGTAAAAACATGGTAGTTTATTTTTTTCTTTTTTACCTAAGCTGAGTCTCCTACTTGAAACCCATTCGTAAAAGAGTTTCCTTCCCTGCTTCACATCTGCTATGCTTATGGCTCTTTTTTTAAAAAATAACTTTTTAAAAATGAGTGCAATGGAATGTTACTCAGCATTAAAGGAGAATAAAATTATTGCATTTGCAGATCAATGGATAGAGTTGGAGAATATCATGCTAAGTGAAATAAGTCAATCAAAAAAAAAAAACCCCAAAAAACAGGGACAGAATGTTTTCTCTGATAAGTGGATACTAATCCATAAGGGGAGGGGGGCGCAGGATGGAATGAGTTGGAGGAACTTTGGATGGGGCAAAGTGGAGGGAGGGAATGGAGCAAGGGGATAGGAAAGATGGTGGAATGAGACAGACATCATTACCCTGCTTCTTGTGCAACCAGAGAAGTGAAAAATTATGCTCCGTTAACAATGAATTGAAGAGCTTTCTACTGTCAGGTATAATTGATTAGGATAAATTAAAAAATTAGTGTGTTATGAACATACAGAAAGGCAAAATTCACTGTGGTGTATTCATATATGTACATAGGAAAGTTTGGTCATGCTCATTCCACTATGCTTCTCTTTTCCCATCCTTTTACCTTCCCCCTAAGTTTCATTTCTCTACACCATCAATCTCTCTTCTATTTTTATGGGATCCCCCTTGCCCTTGCCCCCCACTCTCCGTATATTTTGGTCTAGTTTCAAAAAAAAATTGAATCCTTGACTTTCTGGGTCTGGCTTAATTCACTTGGCATAATGTTTTCTAGTTTCGTCCATTTACCAGCAAATGCCATATATTCATTATTCTTTATGGCTGAGTAAAACTCTATTGTATATATATATACTATTTTTTCTTTATCAATTTCTGTTGATGGGCACCTAGAGTGGTTCCATAGCTTGACTATTTTGAATTGCACCTCTAAAAACATTGATGTGGCTGCATTCTTATATTTTGCGGATTTTAGATCTTTTGAACATATACCAAGGAGTGGAATAGCTAGGTGTTATGGTGATTTCTTCCTAGTTTTTTGAAAAATCTCCATACTGCTTTCCAGGATGGTTGCACTATTTTGAGTCCCACCAACAATATATGAATGTACCTTTTCCCCCATCTCCTCACCAGTATTTATTGCTATTTGTTATCTTGATAATTGCTATTCTGACTAGAATGAGATGAAATCTCCATGTCGTTTTAATTTGCATTTCCCTATTTGCTATATATGTTGACCATTTTTTCATATATTTCTTGGCCATTTGTATTTCTTTTTTTGAGAAACATCTGTTTAGTTCTTTTGCCCATTTATTTATTGGGTTATTTGTTTTTTTGATGTTAAGTTTATATATATATATATATATTCTGGATATTAATCCTTTATCTGAGGAGCAGGTGGCAAAGACATTCTCCCATCTTGTAGGCTCTCTCTTCACACTCTTGTTTCTGTTGCTGTGCAGAAGCTTTCTAATTGGATGCTGTCCCACTTATTGATTCTTGTTTTTATTTCTTGTGCTTAATGAGTCTTGTTAAGTAAGTTGATGCCTGTGCGTATATGTTGAAATGTTGAGCCTACATTTTCTTCTTAGAAGTTATAGAGTTTCTGGTCTAATTCCTGGGTCTTTGATCTAGGTCTTTGATCTTTTTTGTTAAAAAAATGGTTCTTCTTAGTTATACATAACATTAAGATTCATTTGGACATAATTGTAAAAGCATGGATTGTAATTTGTTCTAATTCAGTCCCCACTACTTCCCCTTTCCCTCTCCTCTTCCATCCCCCTATTCCCCTCATTCTACTGATCTTTCTGTTTACTTATAGTTTTGTTTTTAAATTAGTACTAATAGATAAATACATAATGGTGAGATTTCACTGTGGTGTATTCATATATGTATAGGAAAGTTAGGTCAGATTCATTCATTGTTCTTTCCTTCTCTTGTCCCATCTCCTTCTCCCTCGATCCCTTTCTTCTACTCCACTGATCTTCTATTTTCTTTGGTCCACTTTGAAATGACCTTTGTCCAGAGTGAGAGATAGGGATCAAGTTTCATTCTTCTACATATAGGTATCCAGTTTTCCAAGCACCTTTTGTTAAAATGGTCATCCTTTCTCTTTTTAGAATCTTTGTCAAGTATCATAGGGCTATAAGTAAGTATATGAGTTTGTCTCTGGATCTTCTGTTCTGTTTCATTGGTGCCAGTACCATATTAATTTTGTTACTGTAACTCTGTGGTATAATTTGAGATCAGGTATTGTGATGCCTCCAGAATTGCTCTTTTTGTTCAGGATTGCTTTTGCCATTCTGGGTCTATTATTCTTCCAAATGAATTTTAGAACTATTTTTTTTTTTTTGGTTCTAGTTCTGTGAAGAATGCCATTGGTATTTTGGTGGGGATTGTGTTGAATCTATATGCTGCTTTGGTAGTATGGCCATTTTGATAAAATTCTGCCTATCCTAGAACATAGGAGGTCTTTCATCTTCTGAGATTTTCTATTTCTTTTTTCAGTGTTTTCATACAGGTCTTTCACCTCCTTGGTTAGATTTATTCTAAAGATTTTTTTTTTCAAGTTATTGTAAATGCGATAGTTTTCCTGATTTCTTTCTCAGCGGATTCATTATTGGTGCATAGGAAAGCAATATGTTGTTCTTGTATCCTGCTAAATTTGTTTATCATCTTTAGAAGTCTTCTCTTGGAGTTTTTCAGGTCTTCTAAACATAGGATAATGTCATCGGTGGACAGATAATTTGACTTCTTTTTTTCCTATTTCTCTCCCTTTAATTTCCTTCTCTTGCCTAATTGCTCTGGCTTGAGTTTTATGGAATATGTTGAATTGGAGTGGTGAGATTGGACATCCTTGTCTTATTCCTGTTTTCAGAGGAAATATTCTCAGTTTTTCTCTGTTCAGTATTATATTGGCCTTTGGTTTGTCATATATAGCCTTTACGATGTTGAGGTCAGTTCCTTCTATCCCTGGTTTCTCTAGTGTTTTAAACATGAATGAGTGCTGGACTTTGTCCAATGCTTATTCTGTATCGAAATAATCATGTGATTCTTGTCCTTAAATCTATTTATGTGGTGAATTCATTTATTGATTTGTCTACGTTGAGCTAGGCTTGCATCCCCGATCATGGTGTACTATCTTTATTTACTGTGTTTTTGAATGTAATTTGAAGCATTTTATTAAGAAGTTTTTCATCTGTGTTCATCAGGGATATTGGTCTGTAGTTTTCTTTCCTTGATATGCTTTTATCTGGTTTTGGTATCAGGGTGATAACTGGCTTCATAGAATGAATTTGGCAGTGTTTCCTCCTTTCTTTTATCTTCTTATACCCAAATTGGATGTATCCAGACCAGCTTTTTCCAGAATTAGCTTTTACCTCTTGAGAATTGGATTAATGGACTCATTTTACACACACACACACACACACACACACACACACACACAAATGCACGCATGCACAACCTACACACATATACATTTATTTCTGATTTTTTAAAATGTCTTTTAAAACTGTTTTACCTTTCTGGGAGCTTTAGGTATGTTAAAGAAAAAAATTAATTTATACTTATTTTAGTATATTCATGCTTTGATTTATAGAATCAAGTATTTTAGAATTGTTAATAATTCAAGTCTCAGCATCATCCAATTAAAGGGGGTTAATATTTGGGCATCCACAGCATCTGATGTATTCTCCTAGGGCCTTTGGGAGTGAGACAATAATAGTTATCTGTCCTCATGAACCTTACATGCAGCTATGCTCATGGTAAATCAGAAGAATGTGCTGCATGGAAGAGTTTTGCATAGAGGAAAATACTCAGAAAATGAACCATTGTTTTAATGGAGAAAACAGTTAATATTAAACATTAGTGGCACTTTAGGACATTATTTTTCTTTAATCATTATTACATGTGAATCCTCTGATCAAGCTGGATGATGCTGTAGATGTTGATGAGATACTGACTGATACTTCTACCAGCTACCTTCTATGTATCTATGAAAATAAGGAAAACATTAAGGACAAAAAAATGGGGAACATTTTCATTGGCATTGTGGTAAGTATTTTGTAGGTGAAAAAGGAATAATAACTGTTCATGGTATTTCTAAACATGAGAATCACAAATGGTTTATAATGAGGATAACTGATGAGATATGCCTTGAAGTAGTTGAACTGGGAAGCATTAGATTATATGTTACATTACTAGTTACAGTATACTCCTATCTCAGCATTCTGTGCTATGGAAAGATACAGATAGTTTTGGTTCATATGCTTCAGGATTTTAGGGTTGAAGGTAAGTGGAGTAATAGGCATAAATGTGGACAGTGTGCACATAGTAGAATAAAACATAAGCCAGCCACATGCATGGGTAGCAAGAGTTTTCTAGATTTCCTCTACAGGCTTGAAATTAAACATGAATGATTCTAGAATATTCTATCTAGATTTGGAGAAAGGGATAGTTAGAGAAGTGATAATTGACCAATGTAAAACACCAGACTAAGTGTTAGGAATATTTATACTCAGTGTTTCATATAAACATGGTTCGTGAATTATAGTTTTCTTGCCCTTGCCTTATGGCAATTTATGAATACATTTGCCCATTTACATGCCTACCTGGACCATGCTCAAAATATTTTTAGGGCCTTTGACAATTATTAAATACCTTTGTCCTGTTGTACATTAAGTGAAAGCAGGGCTTTTTGCCTGAGTAATAATTTCTCTTTGCTTTTTAAAATTTCTACAGTCATTGACAATATCAATAAATTCTTACAATCTAAATGTCTCCAGTGTGACTTTTAATACCTTATTCTGTGTTACTCTGTGCTAACTTGGCATTTGCTTAACCTGTAAGCTCTTCTCTCAGGGAGTTAGCATTACCTTGGGGATTGGATGGCTCTAAGCCAATTAGATTTTTTTTCTTCCTTGAGAAGCACTTTTTATCTAACTGCAGACACAGTTGGACCTATCTACAAATAGTAAAGTTATTTGCTTTTAGGCTTTAACATATGTTGTATGCTATTTTATATTTACCTGAAACTCAGTTTAAAGAACAGAGTTGACAATGTATAGTTCCTTATTAGCACATTTAGAAATAACCTCTAATCTACTGCCAGATCTAACCATAGTATGTGAAGTGGGATACAAAAATAAAATGAAAGTGGTAATTTGCACTTTCAGTGTTTGTTTTGGTTTTTTTTTTTTGGATCCTCTCTTGATCTCAGAAACCACTTTTGGATTGATGATATCCAGAGTTAAGGATATCATCAGTCCAAAAGTGGTTATAGGGTGTGGATATAGGATGAATTATAGGATGTGGATATTTTCAGCTGGCTCAACCTCTCTCCTGAGCTCCAGGCTTTTGCATCTAAATTAGTATTAAGCAAGGGCACTCAGAATTTTATGACCCTTCAAACTCAGTGGCTGAAATGGAATTCATTTTCCTTTACCTTCAGAAAAGTTCTTCCTGGATTTTTCCCTGCTGTGATCAGTGTTAGCCATTCCATAGTCACAGCCTGGGAGTCATCTTCGTGTACTGGCAGTGAGTCTAGAATCGAAGGCTTCACTATTGGAAAAACACGGTGATTAGGACCATTGCCTTAAGTATGGACAGTATGGTTCTAAACAGATTGACTTTAAATTTCTCTTCTTGTTTTTTTGGTACCAGTGATTGAACTCGGGGGAACTTGACCACTGAGCCACATCCCAGTCCCATTTTGTATTTTATTTAGAGAATGGGTCTCACTGAGTTGCTTAGCACCTTGCTTTTGCTGAGGCTGGCTTTGAAACTTAGATATGTATCCTGAGACACTGATACTATAGATAGTATAGTATGGAATACTATAGAAAGCTTTTTGAATGGAATTAAAAGATTTTTCTTTTTATAAAATTGTAGTCTTTTTTGAATGAAAGTATTTTTTTGATCTATGCGTGAGATATTTAAAAAATTATAAAATATTCAATGAAAAATGCATAAAATAAATTTGGCAGGGTAGCATAAGACAGTCACCCAGGTCAGAACTATAACTACTACAACCCATAAGATCCTTGTGTGTCTCTTCACTCCAGAAGTGACTGTAATCCAGACTTTTGAGGTAATAAGTTCCTTCCTTTTAGTTCTAGTTTTACCACTTTAATCACAAGTGTAGATATACTGTATGTATTTTTCTTTAGATCCTGCTTCTTTTGTTTCCTATGTTTTTATGTAAGATTTATTTACATTTGTTGCTGTAGGTTTTTCATTGCTGTGTCCTATTATATTTTATGGTGTACAGTTTACATATTCCTCTGTTGGTGGACATATGGGTTCTCTCTAGTTTTTGGTTCTACAAAGAATGCTGCTATATGTATAAATGTTTTTGTGCATGTCTTCTACTTTATACATGCCTGAATTTTTCAGGAATTTACATCTGGGGAAGGAATTGCTGATTATAGGATGTGGATATTTTCAGCGGGCTGTTTTAGAAAGAGGCTGTGTCAGTTGGTTAGCCATCAATAGCATATGAACATAGGGATTAATGATTCTCCCTTCTTTTAGCTGGTGGAGGCTGTAACTCACCCTAGGCTTCTCATAGGCATTAGTAGTATATAAGAGTGTGGCCTGGGGAGTTAGACTGTGTGGGTTTGAATCCACCATTTAGTACTGAGACCTTGGCTAAGTAACTTGACATTTTATTTAACCTCTTCCAAGTGGTAATATTTTCCAGTTTGTCTTTTGGCATAGGGTAATGGGGTATCTTCAAGTTATTTAATTGAATAGACTGCCTGGTTGGGGTTCATGAGAATTTGTTACATGTATATTGTTGTTGTTTTTTTATGCAAAAGTTTGCTTTTTATTTATTTGTTTATATGATTAAGTGTATTCTTGAACATTTTGGTTTTCAGATTACTAGGACCATATCACTTATTACTTCTGTATCTATCTGTACAATGCCTTATATTTTCTAAAGCATTCACATTTTCTTTTCTGACTTGATCCTTACAATAGTTCTGTTAGGGAAATAAACTGACTTATTTCCATTTTGGAGGAGGAAACTGAGGCCCAAGTAGAATTTGGTGACTTGTCATAGTCACTCCATCTTTGCATTAGGTCCAGGGCCTGTACTCAGGTGCCTTTTGAAACTCCCATTTAGTTTCTTTTAGTTCAGTGACTCTGACTTACGTAAATGAGTCTTGAAAAACAACAGGTTTTCAAACACTTTAGAAATGGAATGTATCATCTTTACTATTTGCATGTTTAACCATAACTGGAAGAAATTATATTGTCTGTGATATTACATTTGTGCTTGTTTTCAGGGTGTGAAGCCTGCCACAGGTGAAGTTGTGTTGGATAGTTTCCAGGACTCTCCTTCCTGTTCTGAGCTGGACTCGGATATCAAGCCTGCAGCCAGTGGAGCTGCTACTTCCATCAGACTTGTCAGAGCAAACAGAGATGCTCATTCACAGGGTCACTGCTATTAGGTATGTTGGCATGCTGTTTGAAGATAATGATTATGAAACTGATTTACTGACAAAGCCAAACTTGTTAAAGTTGTTAAAAATAGTTTATAATTATAAAAATTATATTTCAATGTAACTTAAAAAATTTTATATTTCAGCTTTTTTAAAAATTACATTTCAGAATTGTATTTCAAAGTAATGGAAATTTTCAAAAGAAAATTACCCCTACTGTCTCTTTAATGTAAGACTATAAAAATGATCATTTTAAAGGGGCTTCTGATATTACTTAATGCTATTGTTTGGTAATTAAGGGGCTTATGATATTACTTCAGTATATTGTTTGGTAATTTTCAGTTTCTGGAGATAAGATTCATTTTTTGGAAATCTTACATAGTTTTGAAAATGCTTTCTTTGTGCTTTATTTTCTTTTTTCTATTTTTAAAAAAATTTTATTGTTGGTTGTTCAAAACATTACATAGTTCTTGACATATCATATTTCACACTTTGATTCAAGTGGGTTATGAACTCCCATTTTTACCCTGTATACAGATTGCAGAATCACATCGGTTACACATCCACTGATTTACATATTGCCATACTAGTGTCTGTTGTATTCTGCTGCCTTTCCTATCCTCTACTATCCCCCTTTTTGTGCTTTAAGTTTCAGTTCAGTGCTGCGTCCAGTAGTGTCCAGTAGTTTTATTTACAAGATCTAAGGTCACATGACTTATATATGAAATGGTGTAATGGGCACTGTGGCTGTAGAGGAATAAAATGAGTCTATTATATGTGTCTGGCACAGTTGACAACCCAGTAGGAGAGGCAAATATGTACATATCTAACTGGATTCATGAGGCATGATATGTTATGTACCATTGAGGAGGATTCTATACTGCCACTGTGGAGCAGTGGTGAAGACCAGCAGTGGTGGTGAAGAGACCAAAATTTTGGGCTGGGGCTTAAATGAAGAGGAAGTTGTATATTGAGGAACTGGACTTTAGAATTAGGCAAGCAAGCACATAAAGATTTTCATTTAGTAAGTCGACAAAACAGAAAATCAAACTGATTTATTAAGTGAAGTTCCATATGTTTCTTTGATCTTAAAGTTAAGAGTGTTCATTCTATTTAAATGTAACTTCCAACAAAGTAGCTTTCATAATTTGTTTTTTGATTATAACACAGACATATGTTCATTTAGAAGTTAGGATTTACAAAAAAGAAAGATAAAGTAATTCAAAATTGTAAAACCCAGAGATAACTACATTTTAGTGTATTATTTCTGTATACGTATACCACTTTTTTCATTAATGAACTTGGATTTGTATGGCAAAATCACTTCAGTATACTTTTTTTCTTTCTTTTTGAGCCAATCCTGAGTAATTTATTCTGACATGTGTCAAGGAACATTGAAGAAAGAGCAGATCTGTGAAGCCCCAGAAGTTTTTTGTTGTTGTTGTTTGTGTTTTTACTTTTTGAAAATTTTAAATTTTTTAAAAAATTTATTTTAATTAGATATATATGACAGAATGCATTTCATTCATTGTACACATAGCAGCACAACTTTACATTTCTATGGTCGTACACGATGTAGTGTCACACTATATGTGCAGTCATACATGAACCTAGGTTAATGATATCCATCTCATCCCACCATCTTTCGTATCCCCATGTCCCTTCCCTACCATTCCTTCCCCATGCCTGATCAAAGTTCCCCCATTTTTCCCTTGTCGCCCCCATTATGGATCATCCACTTATCAGAGAGAACATTCAGTCCTTGTTTTTTGGGGATTGGCTTACTTCACTTAGCATGATATTCTCCAACTCCATCCATTTACCTGCAAATGCCATAATTTTATTCTCTTTTAATGCTGAGTAATATTCCATTGTGTGTGTGTGTGTGTGTGTGTGTGTGTGTGTATCACAGTTTTTTTTCCATTCATCTATTGAAGGGTATCTAAGTTGCTTCCACAGTTTTAACTATTGTGAATTGAACTGCTACAAACCTTCATTAAACAAAGAAAAACTCAACAAATAAAAATATCAAAGCCCTAGAAAAAGAAGAAAAAAACAACCCCCAAAATAGTAGAAGACAGGACATAATTAAAATCAGGGTGGAAATCAATGAAATTGAAACAGAAGAAACAATTCAAAAAATTGACAAAAAGATAGTTCTTTGAAAAAATAAATAAAATTGACAAACCCTTAGCCACCCTAATGAAAAGAAGGGAGAAAAACTCAAATTACTAAAATTTGTGATGAAAAAGGAAATATCATAACAGACACTATTGAAATATAGAAGAAAATTAGAAACTATTTTGGTATCCTTTTTTTTTTAACTTAAAAGCTTCCCATATCTTTTGTTTATTTTGGAAAACTTCAAACATAAAAAATTATTCAGAATAGTGTAGTAAAAGCTCATGAACCCATCAACTAGCTTTACCATTTCTCAATTCGGAGCTTGTCTTATTTCATCCATCTCCCTCTCTGGTTAATTTATTTTGAAGCAAATCTTAGTAAACATTATTTTATCTGCTAATATTTCAGTAGGTACTCTTGAAGGCAAAATGATCGCACAACATTTAGTTATGTAAATAGGTCATCATTTATCCATTTCCCTTTTGTTATGTTGTAATCATTTTTTTTTTCAGTATTACAAATATTGCTGTGATGAATATCTATGCAAATATTTCTGTATGTGTGGTGCATCTTTATTTCCTTCAAATGAATTCCTGAAAATAGAATTTCTAACTCAGGGGGTGATAACTATATATTTATAAAGTTCTTGATTACTTTTTAGAATAAATAATATTAATTTATATTTCCACCAGTATAGCACAAGAGGGTTCCTTGAACCCATGCCAACATTGGGGGTGATAATTTAAAATTTTTTAACCTTTCACATAGGTAAAAAATTCCACATCAGGTCCCCTAATTTTGTTCTTAATTCTTTTCTGTGTTCAAACTTGAATGATTAAAAATCATATAGTAAAGTTACAAGGGGTGCTGCTATTGGAGAGCTAAAAGAATTAATCAGATATCTACTTTTTATTTTTAAGACTAGTCTTCTAGAGCTATATTTTCAGTATTTCACATTTGACTTCATTTTTTTCATAATTGAGTATTTATTTGACTTAGGCTAATAGAAATTAAATTTGATCAGTTGCATTATCAGGCTCATTTTCTCTCTTCTGCTTATTTATTCAAAATAATAAAGACAAAATTCAGTACAATGTCAAAACATCCCACAATGAAGACATTTCCAAAACTGAATTTTTGTTTAACAAGAACCATTGCCTAGTGATATTCATAAATGTCCATTTATCACATGAGATACCAAAGCCTAAATTTGGAGACATTTTAGATGTCATATATGAGTTTTACCAAATTTAATGATTGCATCTGTCTTGTTTTGATTTGTATTTCTTTGGTTAGCATTGGGAGTTTATATTTTTTCCTCTGTTTAATGACCACATGTAAGTGCTCATTCTTTTGCATACTTTGTTTATTTTAGTTTCATTTGACTAAACAGCCAAAAGTTGGTATTTCTGTGGAGTGCCTATAGCTAATTTATATCTGTGGACAGAGTGGAGCAGTGGAGATTGAAGAATCATAGGGTCAAACAGTGCAGACCCCTGTAACATAGGATTAGGTTGGAAAACTGATCTTCCCCTTAGTGACTAAGTAAATAACTCAACAGTATTACCCATTATTGTTCTTTTCTGGGTGATAAGTGTGTTTACCTTATGGGATTGCTGTATGGATTAAATAAGTTAATATGTTAAAGGTAGATCAGTCCTTATCTCTTTTAACATTGTCTCTCTCCTGTTCACTCCTGGAACTCTGTCATATGTTTTTTAGACCTTCTTATTTACTCTCTGTGCACGATTCTTTATGGTCTAATTGTATAAGTCTCCATCTATAGCTATTTTTTATATCCTTTTGAATTTTTCTCCTTCAAAATTAAAAGAATTTTGACTCTTCTTTAAAATTTTTTTTATTATATTTGAGTTCACTGCTTATGTATTGATTTTAATAGACTGTCTGGACCAGTTAAGTCCTCCATGCCTCTAATCATATTCCTTTATTTTTATACTTAAAAAGTTCACTCCCCATACTGAAAGTACTTCATTTTTATTTTCATCTATATTTCACATTAGTCACTTTTTCTTTGTTTTACTTTACTCTGTGAGGTAAAATCTTACCATAATTCCCCCACTAAATACTAGTGGTTCCAGTTAACATCCATGAAGTTTAGCTTTAGCAACCTGAGCTATAACTCCTAGATGTATTTTTTAAACAAGATAACTTAGCCAGTTGCATAGGAAATACTTTTATTTAGGTATGAAGAAGATAACTCTAGAATTCTGCCATATTTATTACCAATAAATAATATAGCATTGAATTTTCAAATATAAAAGAATTTTTGTTTTTGGCAGTATCCTAGAACCCTCTAGAATCCCCTTTTTTCTTCTTCAGTATATGTAAAGGTAAAAAGAAGTTTTCATCAATTACTGGTTGATATTTTGTTAATATTGAAGACATTGTATATTAATGCTATGTGAAAAAGACAAAAGAAATTGAATATCCTGAAGTATTAGCTTTTTTTTTTTTGGGTAATCTTAACATTTACCACAAGAGGTCTCCAAAAGATTTTATATCTATGAATGGCAATTTAAAAGACTACTAAAACTTTACTTCACATTTATTTTCTATCTTCAGATATAGACTTACTTAATTTACCATTTTTTAAAAAAATATTTATTTTTTACTTATAAGTGTACACAGTACTTTCATTTTATTTTTATGTCATGCTGAGGATTGAATCCAGTTCCCCACACATGCTACTCTACCTCTGAGCCACAACCCCAGCCCCTAATTTACCTTTTTAATGCCAGGGATCGAATCAGGGGCGCTAAGCTACATTCCAGCCCTTTTTTATTTTTTGTTTTGAGACAGGATCTCGCTAAGTTGCTCAGGGCCTCATTAAGTGGCTGAGGCTTGCCTCAAACTGGTGATTCTCCTGCTTCAGCCTCCCAAGTCACTGGCATTACAGGCATGTACCACAGGGCTCAGACTACTTGCTTTATATTACATTGTAATTTAGAACAAGTATTAGTCCAAGATCATAGTAAGCTAAACTAGAATTATTATTTATAAATAGTGACAAGCTATCAATTTTTCTAGGGTTATTTATCTTTATGTAAAATGCATTTATAAGATTTCAGCCGGGTCTGAGGAAATCAGTTATAGTATTTTGCTACCCTTCCATTTGTTTTAAGAATATATAAAGAGAAAGAAATGGAAATCAATGATTTTGAGCTCTGCATTAACCTCAATTAAGATTGCTTTAGCTTAGAGATGTTGTATAAAACTAGTTGAGAGGAAAGCTATAGAAAGCAAAAAAAATAACATTATTATTAAATATTATTAATATTTACTAGTTCTACAGAAACCAGTTTTTGAGGCAGGTAGGGTTAAATTAAACACAGCAGATGATTCTCAATTTTATGTTTAGAGAAATGAGAGGATCCTGGGTACTGGTCTAGCCAAAGAAGGCTTTGTGGAGGAGGTAGGCTTGGATGGGGACATTTTCAGGGTGGAAGGCTTTGAATTGGAAGAGGGGAGGAAAGAAGGTATGTTGTGTGTGAATGCAAACAGTATGAACCCTGAGGCATATGGAGAAATAGTAGGAAAATGTAAAGACAGTGACAAGACTTTCCTTATTAGGGGGAAACTCCCATGTTGAGAACTGAGGAAGAAAGTGTCCCAGAGGAACAAATCCAGGAAAGTGGGTATGGTGGACCCTTTGTGGAAAGTCAGTAAGGTTTGGGGCAATGTAAAAAAGAAGAGGAGATCCTGCTGCTTAGATGGGACAGTGAATTGTAAAAAATGAATACTTCCCCTAAAGGAAAAAGCATACATGAGAAGAATAAGATTGAGGAGTTTGGAGAATGCCAGTAGTTGGGAATAGGAGGAAGAAGAATGGAAATAGAAAGGGAGGACATAAAGAGTTGGGTGGAGAACTGGAACAAGGTAGGGATGTGGAGTTATAATTTATTTGTTGCACTGATATTAATAGTGAATTAGTTTTTTACAATATTGACTCTTATATTTCACTGAAACCACATGACATGTAGTAGTGCTAGCTTTTACTCCTCCTCCTCCTCCTCTTCTTAGAGTTTTATGGTTATACATAGTAGTTAGGTTCATCCCGATTGACTCATACATGCATGGAAATCAGTTTCCATTTATGATCCCTCATGATCCCTCCCTTTTCCCTCCTGTACTCCCTCCCCTTTTCCATTCTTCTTCTCCTTCCCCTCTTGCATCCTTCCTCAGTGCTACTAGACTTCCTTCTGCTCAAGTAGAAGCTAGCTCTAACCAGTTGATGCTTTGTGAAAGAAGATCCTGCAGTAGTACAGTGACTTTAGCAATTTGACCTTTGAAATAAATGCTTGAACATGTCAATGTTTCTTCAAAGAAAGGGGAGTATACTGCAGATTTAAAGAAAGCATTGAAATACTACATTATTGAAACATTTATATCATCTATGGTTTAACCCAGACCATTAGCTAACATGTTGTTTTTATATTGAAAATTTGTATCATCTGAATGCCATTTATGATGACAGATACTTGATGTTACTGTTGTAGCATTTTAATTTTGTATTTTCTTATTAATGTAACTACTAGAGACTGCTTACCAATTTGTTTTGTTGTACTTTAATTTTCAGTTTCTTAATAGAAAATGTTCAGTAGTTTTAGTCTCAAAATGAAGTTATAGTGGGAGACTGTGTATGCTATTAACAGCAACTCTTCTGTGGACTAGCACTCTGTTATGGCTGAAGTCCAATTCTTTCTAATGTCATTATTTGAGTTTAGTATCAGTTAAAAAAAATCAAGACTTTTTGAAGGATGGGGGGAATGGAGGTTTTACTCATTAACGTGGTTAATAATATGAAATGTTATTTAGGGATCAATACTTAAGGGTACCAATTTAGTAATTGCAGTGTTCCAATTTGTTCTATCAAAGTATAATAATCTCAATTCCTTGGGCTCATATGAGGTCATTTCAATATGATTCTTAGGCATTAGGAGCTAAGTAAATGAGGAATGCTGTTCTAAACACTGAGTAGCATACTGACATGAATAACAGACCCCTTAAATTTTATGGAAAAGTGAGGTTGGATAAAGTCAGGGCATTCTGGGAAGTGTGAACACAGAATGGAACAAGGGAATTGCAGGTCGACTAGAAAGTCAGATGAGTGTGGATGAGGAGTGGCCAGGCACATGCTAACACATAAGAGATTCTCAGTGAGTATTTGTTGAATGTCTGTATGTTCAAGGCAAAAAGAAAGACTGGAACTTTTCATTCAGGAGATTGGGCACTAGTGGGAATTTGTATTGATATTTCTCAAAGTTGGCCTATTCACTTCTTTTAAAGGTGTTTATTATTTTGTGTTAGAATAATAATTTGTTTTACATTTGTTAAATTGTAATATAAAAAATTATAGTAGCAACTCATGTTTCTTGTATAAGTGAGAAAATGTGTATTTTTTAAAAGAAAAATGATTTTTGTTAACCACATTATTTAAATATTAAAAAAACCTAGTGATTAGTTTATAAATTTGTATAGCAATAGAGTTAAAAACAAAACCTGAGAATCAAGTCATGCAAATATAAATAAGAATCAAGTCAAACTCATATAAGTAAGTGGTTGTTTGTTGAGAAGAATGTTATTCTTGATACTGAAAATAAACTGTTCCTCCCAATTGGAGTGGTGTACCTCAACTGAGAATTAGGCGCATGCTCTTTCTCTCTCTCTCCCTCTCTCTCTCTTTTTCTCTCTCTCTCTTTTTGGCTTTATGTTTTTTAGACCAGTTTTAGGTTTACAAGTTTAGCAAAATTGAGAGGAAGGCATAGAGATTGACCATAGATCTCCAGTCCCCACACATGCATAGTCTCCTCTGTTATCAACATCTTTCACCAAAGTGGGAAAATTCTTTTCAATTCAACGTTGCTGTGCTCTATAATGCATTGTGTAAAGATTCAGTTCATTACTTTTTTCTCTCTTTGAACTATAGCTTGACTTAGGTTGTTTGCCTTCCTCTTGGTACAAACATACCACTTTTAAGACTGCTTCCATTCCCCCCCCACCACCACCAATTAAACTTTGGCACCCATTAAAGTGTTCTTTATTGCTAATATGAATTTCTTTTAGTTGTAAATGGATACAATACCTTTATTTATTTATCTTTATGTGGTGCTGAGGATCGAACCCAGAGCCTCACCCATGCTAGGCGAGTGTTCTACCACTGAGTCCTAGCCCCAGCCTCACTAATATGATCTTAAATGTTAAGGCCAGGTGCAGGAATTGAAGCATGTAGCAGCATTCGTTTTAAAAATTGGTAGTTGGGGATCTAGGATAGTGTTTTTCAAATTGAAGGTAATGAAATCAATTTGATCATTAATAACTAACACTGACTTAGAATAGGATATAGAATAGTGCAAATGTGTGGTTAGGGTGGGTATTTTATGAAATCTTTTTTTTAGTTTTATCTGTGTATAATTTCTAATCCTCTCTCCAATACCTATCATGTTTATAATGGTCCAAGAAAATAATTTAAACTTCTAATTTAATATCAGTTAAATGTAATTTATTAATGTAGTTTGGTGATTATTTCATATGTTTTATTGATTAGATATTACCCAGAAGTATATTTTTAAATAACACAACTCAAAGGAAGTGAATAATTACAGGCTAATGAATTAAAAATTCTAGAGTTGACATGATTTGCTGATTATATGTTGCCTACATAGAATATCCAGAAGTGACAAATTATTTGAGATAATCAGAATTCAGCAAAGTCATTAAATATAAGATAATTTATAAAGATGAAGTGTTAGCAACAACTTTTTCCATGGTGTTCTAAGCAGATTTCTATTTTCCTTGTGTCCTGTTTACTTCTTCGTGTTTGCTTTTTGTTGAGAGAACTTCCATTAGTTATTCTTTTAGAGGAGGTCAACTTGTGACATTCTCTTAGTTTTCCTTCATCTGAAAATATCAGTTTCTCCTTCATTTTGAAGGATGTTTTTTTTTTCCTGCCAGATATGGGATTCTGGGTATATATTCTTTTCTTTCACCACTTGAAAAATATTATGCCACTTCTCATGAGAAATCTACTGTCATTCAAATTGATTTTCCCTTGTAGTTAAATTATAGTTTCTTTCCTGCTCCTTTCAAATTTTACTTTGTCTTCAGTTTTTAGGATTTTAATTATGATGTGTCTTGGCATGGAGATCATTGGTTTTATTCTGTCTAAAGTTCACTCAGCTTCTTGAATCTGTAGATTTAATATTGCCAAATTTGTGAATTTTTCATTCATCCATTCATTCTTTCTTTCTTTTTTTAAATCAAAGAGTTTTTACTTCTAATACTTTTAGTTGTATATGGATACAATGCCTTTATTTTATTTATAACCCAGTGCTTTACATGTGCCAGGCGAGTGTTCCATCGCTGAGCCCCAGCCCCAGCCCCATCCATACTTTATTTCTTTTTTGTTTTTCAGCCTGCTTTTGTCTTCTCTCCTTCCAGGATGCTGATTTAAAAAAATGTTAGATTTTGTTGTTTTGGTTGTGCAGGCCTTGAGGATTTCTGTTCAGATTGGGTTATGTCATTTGTTTGTTCCATTTTTCCGGTTCACTGATAATTACCTTTGTCCTCTTTGTTCAGCTATTGATTCTATCCATTATGCTTTCTGTTTTGGTTATTGTATTTTTCACTTTTAAAATTTTTGTTTAGTTTTTCACTATGTCATCTCTTTGCAGAGAAGTTTTCCTTGCCTTGGCTTTTATCTTTCCATTTGCTTCAGGCATATATGTTTTGCTATTAAAGCATTTTTCATTGTGGCTGTTCTGAAAGCTTTGCCAGATAATTCTGACAATTGTGCCATCTTAGTGTTGACTATTGATTGTATTTTTCAATCTAGTTTGAGATCTTCCTGTTATTTGGTATGAGTGATTTTTTATTCCTGTGCTTTTAAGAATCTGGATTTTATTCAAGCCTTCTGATTTCCCTGATGCTGCCTCAGCAGGATGGAGGTGTGCTGACTCATTATTGACAGGTGGGATAGAAGTGTGGGTTCCCTAAGTGGCCTCTGTTGTTACCTGAGAGAAATGGATGCTTCTTGTTCCTGCTGAGTGGGGTGGGAGTTCCAGTTCCCCATATGATTGCCATCAGTTCTCTGACATATCATTGTCAGAGGGAGAGGAGCCTCATTACTGTTGGGTGGGAGTGGAATTCTATGCTCCTTACATGGGCTCCTCAGATATCATGGGGTTCAAGGGCTCCTTCCTGGCCAGTGAGGATGAGAGTCTTGGGTTTCTACTTGTGCTTCTCTGACATAATTAGCAAGGGGTTTGGAGTGCTTCACATCAGCCTGATGAGTAGATATTTAGGTGTCCCTTAGTCACTGCTAATACAGGTAGAGGTGAGACCATAGGTTTCTTTGTAGACTTTGGTTAGGTAGAGTAGTTATTGTCTAAAAGTTTTCTCTTTTTAATCTGACTTTTCCTGTGTGTTTATCTAGGGACAAGAGATTTTGTGGGACTTTTTTTGGGGATGGGGATCTGTGCCCCCTTGACCTTTCTAGATTGTCAGCTGCTTAACTCCAATTTTGGGTTAAATATGAAGAATAAACATTATGCCATTCCTCAGATTCCAGATTTCTCAGCTCATCCACATTTTCTCTACCTTTCAGAGTTGTCTTAGTTTTTTGTTTTGTTCTCTTGTTTTTTCTTGGCAGCACTGAATATTGAACCCAGGGCTTGTATGTGGTAGGCAAGTGTTCTACCACTAAGTTACACCCCTCACCCTCTAATGTTTGTTTTTTATGTAACATACAGGAAGCTTTACTTAGTGGGAGGAATAGAAATAAGGAAAATACATCTGTTACTTCTTCCTGGAGCAGACATCCTTTGGTCACAATCTTATTTTAGTGCATAAACTTTGTTTTTTTTTGATGTTCTTTTTTTTTGTACCACAATTGAACCCAGGAGCACTTAACCACTGAACCACATCCCCATCCCTTTTTATATTTTATTTAGAGCCAGAGTCTCACTGAGTTGCTTAGGGCCTTGCTAAAATGCTGAGGCTGGCTTTGAACTCACAGTCCTCCTGCCTCAGCCTCTCAAGCTGCTAGGATTACAAGCATGCACCACTGCACCCGGCTCTTTTGTGTACACACACACACACACACACACACACACACACACACGTGTATTTAGTTATTGATGGACCTTTATTTTATTCATTTATATGTAGTGCTGATAATCGAACCCAGTGCCCCACACATGCTAGGCAAGCATTCCACCACTGAGCTATAACCTCAGCACACCCTTTGATATTCTTTTAATCTAAATAAAAATGAATGCTTGGATAATGCCAATTTGTAAATCTTTCCTGCAGTAAAATTGAATTTGTGGGTGAATCTGTTTAAAAGAAAATTTTTTTTTTCTTTTGTAATTTAAGTTGCTTTTTGTATTTTTAGAATCACTTGAAGTTTAAGCATGTTAGTTTTGGGTTTTTTTTTAAAGAACAATCAGTGGGGAAAAAATTGTTGTCTCATTCTTGGTGAATTTAAGCATTCACAAAGTAATAGTAAAATTTTGCTAGCTTTCCATCATGTGATTAGGTCATATCACCTTCTTATAAAGTTTATCCTTTCTTGTTTATTGAACACAAAAAATTAAGTATTAATCTTAAAAATCAAAAGTATGTGAATGAACCTCAATACCAAGTAGACTCATGGAGCCCAGAGAAAGGCATAAATCATGTACAGAGCCCTTAGTTGAAAGGGGAATGGCCCTAAAGTAGGAAAGGTGCCAGATTGAGTTACCCGGGGCATTGGCCACCACAGGTAGAGCTGTGTTGCACCTGTTTTATGAACCTGATAGAATTTTAAGTGGTTTACAAATAAGCATTTTTTACTTTTGTAGTTAAATATTTACTTAAGATATATTAAAAACATGTGATTAGTGAATCAAACCTGATTTCATAAATTTTTATGGTGTAGAAAGATTCTTACACTGGTATTTGAGTTAAAAACCTGAGTTGATTTAACAAAAACTCTCAGGTTAATGTGACAAATGTGACATTATTGAAGATGGAGGAGGAATGGCTGAAATTAGGGAATGTATTAGAATACATGGTGGGACAATCTATGTCACATTTATCTGCTTGTTATTTAGTTTCTGTTTGTTTGTTTAGGTTACATCTAATATAAATTGGACCATTGTTTGAATATTTAAAAAAATTTCAAAGTCATGGCATAGAGAAAGATAGATAATGATTTCCTGATTTAAAAGGGCATTTAAGTTCTTGAAAATTGGCTGTTCTCCATTGGCTCTCCTTTATTATTGGGATATTTTATTCTAGGGCTGGGTATGGATCAGTGGTAGAGTGCTTGCCTAGCATGCACTAGGCTTTGGCTTTCATCCCTAGTACCACAAAAGAAAAGAAAAAGAGTTTAAGTTAATTTTTTTAACTTAGGTGGCTAGCAGTAAATTCTAATCAATTATCCTTTTAAAATTATTTTATTTTTGGTATTGGAGATTTACTTTACTACTCAGGTGCTTTACTACTGAGCTACCTCTCCAGCCCTTTTTAAATTTTTTTTTTTTATTTTGAGACAGGGTCTCACTAAGATGTTGAGGCTGGATTTGAATTTGCAATCCTGCCTCAGCCTCCTGAGCCTCTGAGATGATAGGTGTGTACCACCACTCCTGGCTCTTTTCCTATTAAGAAAAGTTTCAGTCTTGACAGATAGTTCCAGTAGAATCTCATTTTACTGTCAATTCTGTTAGTTGAATATTATTATGTATTCATTCATTTAATCATTCTTAGAAACATTTATTGGGTGCTGTGTGCTAAGTTTGTTACTAGGTGGTAAAAATGAATATAATTCTTACCTTTTGGAATACTTACAGTCTAGAGAGGAAGGTAGGAGTGGAAACAAACCAGTATGGAAGTATTGATTGTTAAGGTTTTAAGAAATACTTCTAGCATGGGAGCATCAGGGTTTGCCCAAAGGAATCAGGCAGAGTATCCCTGAGGAGTATGGTAGAACTGAGACTGGGAAAATTATGGCCAGGTAGATGGAAGTCGTGGGGAGTAAAACTCATATGGTTAGGCTGTTCTGCATGAACATGGTGACCTGAGGCAAGACAGAGGTGGACTTTGGAGAAAAAAGGTGTGGAAAGTAGTTAAAGAATCAAGGTGAGCTCGGTGCCATGGTGCATGCCCGTAATTCCAGTACCTCTGGAGGCTGAGGCAGGAGGGTTGTGAGTTCAAAGCCAGCCTCAGCAAAAGTGAGGCACTAAACAACTCAATGAGATCCTGTCTCTAAATAAAATAAAAAATAGGGCTGAATTCAATCCCTGCTCCCCCCAGCCAAAAAAAAAAAAGAATCAAGGAGAAAGAAACAGTGGAGGGGCAAGAAGACAAGGGGTTGGATATGGGGTTTTATGTGAAAAAGACTGAGATGAGATGGATGGTGATGGGAATAGTATAATAGTGATCTTTTTCTGTCCCTAACACCTCTCATAGTAGCTCACATACAGTAAGTACTTTATGTGCTTGATAATGAATGATTAAATAAGTGACAGTTTGAATAAGGAAAATAATGGATCTCTCCTTTTTGTTTGTTTTTTTAATATTTTTAAGTTGTAGATGGACATAATACCTTCATGTTATTTATTTATTTTAGTGTGGTGCTGAGGATCGAACCCAGTGCCCTGCATGTACCAGACAAGTGTTCTACCACTGAGCCACAACTTCAGCTCTCCTTTTTATTTAAGAAAAATGATTTGCCTTTTATAAACCTAGAAAGTTTGCTGGATTAGCTAGAAATTCATACATAAAATATGTGTGATGATCAGTGTATAGTTACATGGGATACATATAGTCAACTCATTTACTTCTCTTGGGAAGACCATTTTAATTTCCTATCATTTTCTTTCCATTATTTTCATTCTTTAAAATAAAAAAATTACTTTAAATTAGTTTAAGCATCCTGACATTTTTTAAAGATGTTCTCTTATAGTATCTATTAATGGAAGCTACATGGTTAAATTATGATTAAGGAGTTAAGTAACTATTTTAAAGATTGATGTTGATCATAACTGTGCCTCAGTCCCATCTCTGGCACTTGAAATTTTTTTGTTGTTGTTGTGTTCTTAGGAAATCATTTTTTTTCTCTTTATATTCTAGTTCATCTTCTTTTTTAGAGTAGAAAGTAATTATAAAGTTGAGTTCTTTGTTATTTTACTTTATTATGTTTATTAAACTATAATTTTACTTAGCTGTTTAGAAAATCCAGAATTAAAAACTTGTGTTAGCAGAGATGGTAGTGGATTCAATAATAGAAATAAATTTCATACACAGTAGGAAAATGCTTATCTCCAGGAAAGCACTTTGAGAGGAAGTATTCTAAAGAAGTATTAAAAATCTGTTTTATATGTTTTATATGGGGAGTGCTCATCCTTTTAAAAAATGATATCTGTTTCTTTACAAGAGGAAGTGCCATTGTATTTTCAGTAGTTTCCTTGATATTGATTTCTTTTTGCATATGTAGCTAGTGCTTTAATTTTTTTTAGTTGTAGATAATACTTGTATTTTGTTTGTTTATTTTTTATGTGGTGCTGAGGATTGTACCCAGTGTCTCACACATGCTAGGTGAGCACTATACCACTGAGCCACAACCCCAGCCCCTAGGTAGTGCTTTTAATAGGCATGCTTAACTCATATATGAAAATCCAGATTTTAAAACATAATAAATTAATAGATGATTGTTACTCTGTAAGAATGTTTGCTCTAGGGTTCATTTAAATAATGAGCTTCTTTCATTGAGTAAATCTTCTTAGTAATATATCTACTTGAAAAGAATAAATGGGGTATATAGGCAGTACATTTATTGACAGGAGTTGAATAGGAAGAAACAGCATTTGAGGAGCCTCCAGGAAATGATTTTACTGATTACTACAGAGAGCTCTGAGGGGCGGGGGGTGGGGGTGTTCACTCTGCTTGAACAGAAATTTCAGAAGCAATTGTATGAGGTGTATAGCATTTGCTTTACTAATTCTACCGGACTTTTGTAAATGCACCTGTTCATTTAGGGTTGAAAATTTAATTGCACAGTCTCCTCACTAACCAAAGCACTTTGTCCCTTAAGGTTTTTCTCAGAGGTTTGTGTTGTAAATCTTAATATCCTGAAAGTATGCCTTTCCAGTCTGCTGTAGAGAGTTTTATTTATATTTAATTTGCAAAAAATAGTTTTAAAAATTAGTCATCATTCAGCCAGGCATGGTGGTGCAGGCCTGTAATCTCAGAGCCTGGGAGGTTGAGGCAGGAGGATTACAAGTTCAAGGGCAGCAAGTTAATTAGGCCCTGTTTCAAAATAAAAAATAAAAAAAGATTGGGGATATAGCTTAGTGGTAGAGTTCCCCTGGGTTCTGTCTCCAGTACTGAGGGAAGAGGGGAGTACTTTTAAATCATTTATGTTAGCAGCAAAAAAGTCCTACATTAGCGAGAAGGAGGAAGGGAGGCAAGAGAATATGTTGGGGAACGAATTGGAACAAATCATGTTATGTGCATATATGAATATATCACAGTGAGCACAATTATCATGCACTGATAAAAACAAAAATTTCTACACTAAATATCAAAGTAGTTTCTATCATTTCAGGTGAAGATGGGGAAACTATGAATTGCAAGGTGGGGCTGAAGGAAGAAAAGTGATTTCAGGAGATGAAGGGAAAGATGGATTCCCTACCATATTCCAGTTACACTGTTTCTGGTTTTAGTAACTCTTACACAAGCCTGTGAAGCAAATGTAGTTATCCTCATTTTACAGTGAGGTGCAGAAATACTGAAGTGTTAATCCTCTTTCAGAGTTATAAGATAATGTAGGGAGTAAGTGGCAAAGCTTACTAGATCCTCCAGGAAGAGTTGACCTTCTACCCTCATTAGGATATAACCTGATATCCATATAAAAGGGTAGAAATCCCCCTGTAATTGAACTCTTAATGCAGTTACCAGCTGTCCTCAGGATGTCAGTATTTCTAACTTTTTTTCCTATTTCTTTTTTATTGCTCAGAGAGATTCCTTTCCCTCTGTTTCCTTCTAGCAAAGCTTCCTGTTCCTTTGTCTTAAGTGAAAGACTTGCTTCAGAGCTCCTCTGTTCCTGCTTATCTTTGTGGACTTAGCCTTGTCTATCAGTCTTTTTAGTGACTCCTTCCTATCAAACCTCCCTGCTGAAAGGAGATTTCTTACTAATTTCTACTATTTGCCCCTCATTACTCTGAGATTATTCTCTCTTGTTTTCAGGCTGGGAATTTCTTCCTACTCCCATGCTGTGTCTGTGTGTGTGTGTGTGTGTGTGTGTGTGTGTGTGTGTGTGTGTGAATACTTTATAGCCTCTTGCCCAAGGCTTGATCACTAAAGCGGCAAAAATGTGTGAAGTTCTGATAGATTTTTTCCTTACAGTTTTTCTTCCCTTTCTTGTTAATAAAAATGCCTGTCTGGTATTTGATATTATCTTTCTCTAGTTTGACTTAACATACATAACTCTGAAGTTGATGATATTTTCTCAGGTTTGCCAGAATAATCTAGTGCAAGTTCCTAGAGTCTTTCTCTGAACAACGGCATGAACTCTTTCTTCCTGTGTACCTTCAGCTCTGACCAACTCTTCTTGGCCAGGCAGAGCTGGGCTTTGTACCTCATGGGAGTGGACATGGATCCTGGAACACTGTGTGTGGTGTCCTCCATTGTCCCCAATCCTAGTATGAAGGCTGGTTGAGAAGACTGCATGGTAAGTGGGTCTGCATGCCTTCTCTGATGGCCACCCAGGGCCATGGCTGGCCCCAGGGTTGGTCCCTCCTGTTGGGAGATACAAGAACAGAGGAGTGCTAAGTGACCTGTAGATCTTTAAGATGGATTGTCTCTAGCCAGGAAAGTCTGCTCCTGAAACATTAGGGCAGTGCTTTTCCAACTTGGTCACACATCATTAGTGGATTATGGAACAATTTTGTGGGTTGTAGTTACCACTTAAAAAATGAAATAGGATATTATAGAGTTGATGATATTTGAATACATTGTATGTAATAAGCCTGAGGGTTTTTTTTATTTGTTTGTTTGTTTTCTTTTTGGTACTGAGGATTTAACCCAGGGGCACTTTACTTCTGAGCTACATCCCCAGATCCTTTTTATTTTATTTTCAATTTTGAGTCAGGGTCTTACTGAGTTGCTTAGGGCCTTGCTGAGTTGCTGAGGCTGGTTTTAAACTTGGAATCCTCCTGTTTCAGCCTCCCTAGTCACTGGGGTTACATGTGGGCTTGCTAAGCTTGAGTATTTTTTCATGAAATTCCCCTCACCCCCATTTGCTGTATATCCCAATCCTGACTTTTACCCAAGAAAAAATTGCTTCCAAAAGGACAAATTGACTTTTGGATATTTTGGTTTATAGTAGATCAAATAATGTATTCAGACAGCACATTAGCAGTTAATATTTTCCTTTACTTTTAATAAGCTCCACAAATGTTCATTGTAAATTTACCATGAATCTTACTGTTATTTAAAGGTCCATGACGGTTGGCTAGTGAGGGCTCCCAATCCATTTGGAGAGACAACATGAATACAGATTGCTCCAGCACAAAGCAGATTGATATAGTTTAGTTCCCTAAACTAAATACTAAGGAACTAAACTAAATACTAAGACCACAGAAGTAGAGAGTAAATTTGTCTAGAGCAACACTGTTCACTAAAAATATAATGTATTCCACAAATGTGAGCCACATGTATAATTTAAAATTTTCTGGTAGTTACATTAAAAAGGTAAGAAGAGAGGTTGGTTAGAGATGGTGTTTGGACCCTAGCAGTTTACTTCCAGAGGTCCAGTTCTTCATAATTAATATGGGTTAGTGAGTACTCCATGGCTGATCAAAGTCAAGCTCATTTAGAATAGATGCCTTCAGCCATATTGAAGAAAGAAAAGGAAACTAAAAATGTTGAGCAGAGGAGATGGATCGTGGAGCTAGTTATTTCCTCTTGAAAAACTTGGCATCAAGACAAGAGGCTTGATTTCTTGCATGGTTATGTGTTCAAGATATGATACATCAATTATAGAAAATGGGGTATACTTTGGTGACTGTGATGGTTGATTTTACACATAAAATGACTAGACAAAAGGGTGCCCAGACATTTGGCCAAATATAATTCTGGGTGTATCTGTGAGGGTGTTTCTAGATGACATTAACATTTAAATCAGTAAACTGAATAAAAGATTCCTCTATCTAATATGATGGCCCTTGTACAATCAATTGAAGAACTGAATAAACAAAAAGGGCTAGCTAAGGGAAGTGCTTCCTGGCCACCTGAACTGAGACATTGGTCTTATCTGGCCTTCAGACTCAGACTGAAACATCAGCTCGTCTTGGATCTCCAGCCTGCCATCTTTTAGACTATAACTTATACCATCAGCTCTCCTGGTTTTCAGGCCCTAGACTTGGACTGGGAACTGCACTTTGGCTCTCCTTGGTTTCCATCTTGTCAACTGCAAATCCTGGAATTTCTCAGCCTCCATACTTACATGACCCAATCCCAGTCTAAAGTAGGGGAGTTAAGAATATAGGTACCATTTTCACTACTTAATTTTATCAACTGTTGAGATTTTAGAAGGAAGTAGTTCACAGGCTTTTTTGTTTTATTTTGTTATTTGTGCACTGCAGTTGCACATAATGGTGGGATTATCATTACATATTATTTATGTGTACAATATAACAATATAATTTGGCAAATATAAAATAAAAAGAGAGGTTGGGAGTATAGCTCAATGGTAGAGTGCATGCTTAGTGTGAAAGGCATGCTTAGTGTGAAATTATATTCCCTAGCACATATTTCTTTTTTTTACACAAAGTAAAAAAAGAAACAGGTAAAATTAATTTAATAAATATATTTTGTTGAATACAGCACAAGTGTTATAATTTCCACATGTAATTCTTTTACATGCTAAGTTTTCAAACTGCAGTATATGTATTACACTTCTAACATATCTCAGTTCTGACTAGTGACTTTGTAGTTGCTCAGTGTCTGCACGTGGTTTACACCTACTAATTAGACAAAAAGTAATACTGAATTAGACAGATTTTTGGAAGTTACACTCCACAATAAGAAAAAAAGTTTTTAGGTGAAATGATTGGTATAAAATAGCTCATACATTATGTGACTAGTACTGATATTAATTCATGTAATTTTTATAACAACCCTTTGAGATGGTTACTAGTATGTGTATTTTATAAATGAGGAAAGAGGAGAGGTGAAGTAGAATTATCTATCCATGTATCTGGTGAGCAGAAAAATAACCCTAAAGTTAGCTACTTCCTAATTCCTGGAGTGTGTGACTTTGTTAGGTTACGGGGCAGAGGGAAATTAAGATTGCATTTGGAATTATGGATGCTAATCAGCTGACCTTAAGAAAGGGAGGTAATCCTGGTTTATCCAGGTGAGCCCATTTAAACAAGAGTCCTTTAGATATGGAGCAGCAGGTGGATGAGGTCAAAGTGATGTATCTATCTTACTTGCCCACACTGGCTTTGAAAATGGAGGAAGGTGCGAGAAGTAAAGTCCAGGATGCAGGCTGCTGTGGAAGCTGAAAATAAATTCTCCTAGAGTCTTCAGAATGGTATACCTTGAGATTATCCTGGTGAGATTGGTGTTGGAATTCTGACCTACAGAATTTATTGTCTTACAAGGTAATAAATATGTGTTGCTTTAAGCCACTAACTTTATGGTTATTTGTTACAGGAGAATAGGAGTAAAACACTAGCAATAGGTATAGGCACTAGGTAATGATGTAAAATCTTTTATATTTATAATATGAGTCCTGGGTTTGAAGAACTTTTTGTTAATTGTTAGCTATTTACTGCAATTAAGTCACATCACTACTTCTCTTCCTTAGGGGTCCTGTTTCTTCTACTACATTTTGAAAAACTGGTTGAAAGATGACTGGTGTTGAATACTATTTAAACAGACATAATTTTTCTTGCCAATAGGAATATAAATATGAGTTTTAGTTCTGACTGAAATATTGGGCATTTGGGAAGTCCTTGATAAAATGAATATTAGTTTGAGCAATTTCTGGTTACTAAGTTAGGTATCATTTATGTATATATAAATTACCTCGTAGGTAAGTATACTTTACTGTCTTTTATGTAACTCTTATGTATCAGCCTTTGATATTACACATTTACTTGTGGGTGATTAAATTGAGTAAGAGATTACCTTCCCATACAGAATAAAATCCTATTTCTTCTGCCTTTTAGAGAATAGCCTGGTCTGTGGATTGCCTCTCTCCTACTTGCTTATTCCCACAGAGTGACACATAGCTTAGCCTCTTTTCATATTCTGTCATTTTCCTGGAGCTCCAAAGGTAAGGGATTCCTTAGGTCAATTCCAAGGTTCTTACACATTGAAATATGTGCTTCTAGGAGGAGAGAAGCTACCTGCTAACATACTTGCCTCTGTACTAACAATGTAAATATTTTACTTCAGGGATGTGTGTTTTGCTTACTGCTTTCATTATCCCGTGTAGCTTTGTCAAAATGCTGATATATCACAATATTCTGTGCAGATATAAAGACTGACTTTTTTTTTTTTTGGAAGTACAGTTCCTGAGGTGTACTGGTTGAATGTAGAAAAGAATGCTAGATTTTTCAGAAGTCTCCCCCACAGGGTCCTCCGGGACCATGGTGATGTGAAGTGTTTGTGGGTTTCTGTCTTGAAACCTCAGAAGGGGAAAACTTAAGCTTCTTGTACTGGGTGTAGCCTGGGCTCCAGGTGTTTAATTGGTGCAGTCTCATCTTCCAGACTATCTGTGGCTTAGGAACTGGTATGATTTTCCTGCTTTTGTTCTCAGAGACTCTAGGCTGCTGCTGATTGCTCCTGTGTGATTACAGTTGCTTTTACTTGTAAAAGTCTTTAAAGGTAAAAATTAGGATTTAGAAATAAGGTAAAAAAAAGTTGTTGGTGATTTTGTTTTCCAGAGAGAACTTCATTTGCAGACCTCTAGGTTTTCTTTTTTTTTTTTTTCAAATTTTATTTTGATTTGATGCATTTAAGTAAAAAGTTGTGCAAAAAGGCTAAAATGATTCACTTTTCAAGTTTAACTTGCAAACTGGTATAAAGTTAGCATACACCTGAGGCCACAAGTACTGCATGCTTTCTCCAGCCTGATCTGATTCCTCTCACTCTGGGCTCTAGCTACACTAGACTAATTGTTGTATTCTACAAGTATCATGTATAGTCAGTAGCAGCACAAAACAGTGGTTCTGAGTACAGAGGCTGGGGTAGATAGCTTGGACTTGGATCCTACTCTCCTTACTTATTTGTTGTAAATCTTAACCTCCCCGTACTTTGGTTTCTTTATTCAAAAGCAGGTGTGTAATTATTTCATAGAGTTGCAGTAACCATTAAGTGGCTTAATACACACAATAGGCTGAGAACAATGCCTGGAAACTTGTTAAGTGTTCAGTAAATGTTACCTCCTGCTTTCATCACTTGTTTTTCTATCATTCTTAAGCTAGTCTCACATGGTTGTTCCAGGTTTTTGCTATTTTTATTTCTTAAAATATTCTGTATTCTAATAGTCATTGCTTTCATGATTTTGCCCAAAAATGTCCAGCTATGGTTCTAACTTTGCCTGCACATTGGAATCATCTGTAGATAGTAAAAGATAGCAAGGCATGATTATTTTCTGTGTTAATCATTGTTCTTTTGCAGTACTGGGGATTGAATGCAGCCTTGTACATAATAGGCAAGCATTCAGCCACTGAGCTGCATCCCCATCCTTTTTTGTTTTCAATTTTGAGGCAGGGTCTTACTAAGTTGCCCAGGGTGGCCCTGCACTTGAGATCCTCCTGCCTCAGCCTCCTGATAAGACATGAGTGTTTGGTTTGTGATGGAGGTAGTTTATAGTAGCTTGTAAAAGCTGATTATTGTATTTTCAGGAATTTTATATCAGATTGTTGAAATATTGATAGCTTGAAATCAGCCATTGTAAAAATATTCACACTCTCAAAATTAGTACATGTTATCATCGCACTCCTCCCAATGTGCTTGATCTTGTAGTGATGTGCTTGTGATTACTTAGTAGATATTGACCTTTCTAGTAGGGTGTATTAATTTGGTAGGGCTGTTGTAACAAAATAATACCAAGTAGGTGGGTTAACCGAAATTGTTTCACACATCTGGAGGGCAGAAGCCAAAATGAAGGTGGTTAGCAGTGTTCATTCTTCCTGAGAGCTGTGAAGGAAGAATTGGTTCTGGGCCTGTCTCCTTAGCTTGTAAGGTGACAGCCTTCTTCTATGTCTCTTCACATTGTCTTCCATGTCCGTATTACCCTTTCCAGTCATCTTGGAGGAACATCAATTTGCTAATGTGTTCTTTGTTTTTTTTTTTTAATTCATTATACTATGAATTCCAGACAATCTATTGATTTTTTTTCTTTAAGAAGCTCTTTCTTGGGATAATATCAGAATTAGTATTTCTAGAGAAAAATATTAGTTTAGAAAGATTATATCAGAATGTTTATTTCTATGTACAAATGTGGCACAAGGAAGCCCGTTGTTCTATATAATCAAAATGCACTAATAAAAAGAGAATTTTGTTATTTTAGGCTGTTTGAAGCAGTCATGAGCTTGTTAATGAACTTGTGAACTTGAGACACATAATCTGAGTGAAGTGGTCTTGATTTTGTGTCTTACTGAGAAAATGCTTTTAATCATGCATGAAAGAAATCTTCATGGATTTTCGGATGGATTTCCACTGATCTGAGAATGTTTTAATGTTGATAGTTCCCTTCAGGATTATGAAAGACTGTAGAGTTTTCAGAAAAGTCTGGGATTTTTTTTTTACTTTTTCTCAAAGGTAAATATAATGTCACATATGATTTTGTGATTTTGCTATTGAAAAAAAAATTGAACTGCTGGGAGAAAAAACAAATTTTTAAAAATTTAAATTGTATCACATACAAATACATGTAGTAGACATTCATAAATAGTTAACTATCATAATTTCAAGGCATATGAGTAGGGAATGTCCTTTTTGAAGTTAAGTATTTTTCTTCAGAGTGAGAGCTACTACTAACCATTACTTTTTGCTCAATAAATACTGGAATAATAATCCTATTCAGAAGTATTTGGAATACATATTTGCCTAGGA
The DNA here is from genome assembly GCF_052094955.1 of Ictidomys tridecemlineatus. Taxonomy (NCBI): domain Eukaryota; kingdom Metazoa; phylum Chordata; class Mammalia; order Rodentia; family Sciuridae; genus Ictidomys; species Ictidomys tridecemlineatus. Next base: position 476,675 of record NW_027521049.1, read on the forward strand.
ATTTTCTCGTGTTATTTTTTATGTTTTTTAAAAATAGAAAGTCTACCTATAAATTAAATATAGCAAATTTCAAAGCTTTATTTTAATCAACTTTAATTAGGTATAATTTACATGCAATAAAATTTACACCATTTAAGTATGAGTCAATCGGTTTATCACATATAACCCATCAGTAAAACTACCACCCCAATTAAGATCCAGGACATTTCCATCTTTCCCCACATTCTCTGTGCTGCTTTGCACTTGTTTTCTCCCCACACCACCTTGTACAAAAAGCAGCTACAGATCTGATTTCTGTCACTAGAGGACAGTTCACTGTTATAGAATTTCATGTTAATGGAATCATTAAAACATGTACTCTATTGTGTCCTGCTACTTTCACTTGGCATAATTCCTATCAGGTTCATCCATGTTGTTAAGGGTATGGGACATATGTTCATTTTTATTGTTCAGTAGTATTGCATTTTACAAATATACCAAAATTTGTTCATCCATTCACTTGCCAATTTGTTTCTAGCTTTTGGCTATTTTCAATAAAGCTGCTAAGAACACCCTTGCATTATTCTTTACATGGACATATGATTTATTTGGGGCAAAGATCTAAAAGTGGAATGGCTGGATTGTGATATTTAATTAAATAGGAAACAGCCAAATTATTTTTCAAAGTAGTCCCTCAGTTTACCCTTCCTCTGCCAGGTGTGAGAGTTGTAGTTGCTCCACCTCCTTGTCATCTCTTGCTATTGCTGGTCTTTTTAAGTTTAGCCATTCCAATAAATATATAATAGTATCACATTTTGGTTTTAATTTGCTTTTTCTAGATGACCAGTGATATATTCATGAGCTAATTGGCTATTCATTCATGTGTCTTCTTTGCTCATTTTAAGACTTAGATTGCTGTGTTGTGTTACTGAAACCTTAATACATTCTGAATAAAAGCACTCTGTTAAATACATGTATTATGGATATTTTCTCAGTCTGGTGCTTGCCTTTTAACTTTTTTATTATGTTCTTGGAAGAACAGAAGGTTTTAATTTTGATTCAGTTAAATATATCAATTCTTTTTTTATAGTTAGTGCTTTTTGTATCCTAAGAAAACTTTGCTTCCAATAAGATCATGAAGATTTTCTATTTTTAAAAGTATTTTTTTAGTTATAGATGGACACAATACTTTATTTATTTATTTATTTATTTATTTATTTATTTATTTATTTATTTTTATGTGGTGCTGAGGATGGAACCCAGTGCCGCACATATCCTAGGCAAGTGCTCTACTACTGAGCCACAACTTCAGCTCCTCTTTTATATTTTCTTCTAGAATTTTTTTTCTTTTTTTAGTTTATACTTTTACGTTTAGACCATTATATGTTTTGACTTCATTTTTGAGCATCATGATATGAGAAAGAGGGTTGAGGTTCATTTTTTTTTATACAGTTACCTGCCGCAGTCTTGGCTGGGCACTGAATCAGGAGCCACCACACACCTTGTAGATTCAAACAGCAATTCTTTATTCCCGAACTCACACCGGCCTCTACACACGTTCTGGGGAAATCCCTGTTCTGCCTTGCCCAATTCACGTCCCAAATACTTTCTGAATTCCACAGAGAACTCAACGGGAACTCAGGCAGCAGGAATGCCCCATTCCCAGCAGGAATAACCTTCAACCTGGAACTTCCCTAAAACCCAGATTGTCTTAAACCACGAACGCCTTAAACCCAAATTATCCTAAACCTGGATACTTCCTAAAACCTGCAGGATACACCTTAAACCTGGATCCACCCTGGTCCTTGAGCAGGGTCACCTTTCTCAAAGACACATGCAATGACACAGCAAATTTAACATGGGGTACGCTGGCAAGGAAATTTCGATGCGTCATTCCTACTTGGCAATGGCCCTCAGCAGTTACCAATAGTGTCCATACCATTTATAAAGAAGACTGTTTTACCCACCTTCAAAGGCTTTAGTTTGAATTTGACTTTGAAAAGTAGCCTAAAATTTTATGTTCCTGTAGTGCATATTTTAGACATTGACTTTTTAGAATGCCATTTAAAAAAGTTTTCTTTAGGTTTTCCTTGTTTGTTTTAGAAATTATTTATTACATATTAGAACTGTACTATGGGATAGGTCCCACCATGCCAATTTCTCCCTTATGGGTCCAACTGGAGATGAATATAAAATAGATGATGGTGATGATGATGATGAAGAAGAAGACGACTTAGAAGTGTGTGTATATAAACAAGCTAATGGAATTTGTGATACATTTGGGAAAGCACATAAATATCATAAACTGGTACAATCTTAAGTAACCAATATTAGAGTTTAACAACTCTTATCATTAATTTTCTTATGTTAAACTTTAAAAATAGCCCTAATATAGATAAGCCTTTCTGTACCTTCGGTTTTCTCATATGTAAGAAATGATACTGAAATGACTTTTGAATAACTACTTTTGTTTCTCCTTGTAAAAAGAAAATGCTTTTGAACCTGTGAAAATGTTTTGTACCTGTTTCAAGGCATTTTAAACATTAGAAATAGGTGGTATTTTGGGGACAGACAGTATAGTTTCTGAAATCACAGATGAGCAACTTTTCCTAGCCTTTTTCTTCTGTTCCTTTTGGAGAGAAAAGGGTGCTACTGAGAATATTCCTGCTTGCTGGTGTTTTCTTTACCTTGTGCTTGTCCTGCCCAATTACAAATATTCTATAACCCTCTCCCTTTTTTCCCATTGATCACATGACTAACTACTCCCAAGTCTTGTTCTTAAATGACAATAAATAGTAACAATGACAGCAATTGCTGATACTGAGTATTAGCCAAGAATTTATATTTATTTACTTAAAGGCTTTATATTTATTGACTGAGTTAATCCTCATACTCTGGAGAGAGAAGCCCATGTTATCTTTTTTCTACCCATGTTATTTTTTTCCTCCCCATGTTATCTTAAAGCAGATTTTACAGATGAGAAAACTGAAGTGCAGAGGTGTTAAGTGACTTGTCTAGGATTATATAATCATTAAATGGCAGAACTGGGATTTGATCCAGACTTCTTGGCTCTGCAGCATGCTTGGTTATATAGCCTCTCAGGAAGAACAAGGAAATGACTATTCCCTCCTGTCTCCTCTGATTCTGGAAATTTCAAAGGAGTAGTTTTATAGCACAATTAACATAATTTTGGTATTGTTTCTTGAAATTTCTTTTTTTTTTACCATGCACATTCCAGTTTATCTCTTTCTCTTTCTCTTTCTCTCTTTGTCCCTCCCTCCCTCTCTGCCTCCCTCCAGCCCTCTTTTTCTGTTAGTAAATTTTCTGGGGGGGTGGGGTGGGGTGGGTACTGTACTGAAAACAAACTAGCTTTGACCTGTAATCCGAATGACTGAGGAGACTGAAGCAGGAGGATCACAATTTTGAAGCCAGCCTGGACAATTTAATGAGACCTTGTCTCAAAATGAAAAATAAAAAGAACTGGAGATATAGGTCAGTGGTAAAGTACTCCTAGGTTCAGTCCCCAGTACCAAAAGGAAAAAGCCTGCATGTACAGGAGAGAGCAACACGGAGCCTTGCGTGTGGTTATTCTTCTAAGAAAGTGGCTGAGAGGTGCATGGTGCTGGGGGTATGGTATGTGTAGGTGGCTGGTGAAAGATTTGGGATTGTGATGAACTGACAGATAAAGAAGGATGGGGTTGGGCTGGGGTTGTGGCTCAGTGGTAGTGTGCTTGCCTTGCATGCATGGAGTGCTCGCTGGGTTTGATCCTCAGTACCACATAAATAAATAAAATAAAGGTATTGTGTCCATCTATAACCTAAAACTGAAAAAAAAAGGATAGGGTTTAAAAATCTTTTTCAAGGCAATTCTATCCTTAAGATTTCCAAGATCAAGGAAGAAGCTTTTCTTGAAGTTCTTGAAGACAGGAAGGAAACCTTCCCCTTCAAGTTTTTTTTTCTCCTTCCCTTTCCCTTATCTTCAAAGTTTGAGAACTCTTTTTTTCCCTCTGCTTGATGGAAGGGGAATCCTTCAGTTCTGCAGTATCTCTGACATGTACTCTGTTTTCTGATTAGGTTTTTCTGAAGAAGACGTACCACCTGAACCTCAAACATTCAGTGGTAGAGTGCTTGTCTATGATGTATAAGGCCCTCAGTTTGAACCCCAGCCCTGTCAAAAAGAAAAAGAAAAGAAAACTCTGTAATTTCAAATGAGCCCTTACTGAAATTGTTTTAAGTTAAAAATGAATTTATTGGCTCATATGAGTGAAATCATATGGCAGGATGGCACCAGCTGCTGTACTCCACACTTTCAGGTTCAAGCCCAGGGAAAGGAAAAATATCTTTTCTGAGCAGCTGCATAAATTCTGTAATCTATGCTTTACTTTTTAATTCTCTCTTTTAGTAATCAATTTCATTTTTTGAATAAATTGTGTATTCTCAGATTTTAAAAACAAAGCAGTTTTAAAAAGATATAAGGTAAACAGTTTTTCTTCTAGCTTGTCCCTTTTGTCATTTTAAAGGGCCTCTTTGTTCAGCTTAATACTTTTTGTTCTGAATTTTATCTTTCTGATGATGAAATCTGGGCTTATGCTTTCTTTTTATTTGCACTTGCCTAGTTTATACAGGCATTTTTCAGCCATTTTTTATTTTAAATCTTTCTGAGTTACTTTATTGTGAGGTATGTTCCTGTTTATAGCACAAGAATTTTTTATGTAATCCATTTCAAGGTTAATATTTATTTATTTATTGGCCATTGGGGATTGAACCCTGAGGCCCTCTATCACTGAGCCATGCCTCCAGCCATTTATCTGTTTATCTATCTATCTATGTATCTATTTGCCTATTTATTTATTGAGATACAGTCTCATTAAGTTGCAGAGACTTGCCTTCAAACTTAGGATCCTCTTGCTTCAGCCTGCAAAGTTGGTGGGATTACAGTGTGCACCACCATGCCTGGCTACTAATTTTCTCTTAGTAATGGGTGTAGCCCATTTCTTCTATTACTGTATCAGATATATTTGATATTAATTTGTCCATATTATTTTGTATATGTTTTATTTTTGTATCTTTTAAAGAATTTTTCACTTTATTGTTGCTGATGTTATGGGGTTATTCTGCTATTTTTGTTCTAGTACTTATTATAATTTCACATAATGCCATTAGTCTTATAATAAAGTGGTCATAGTTCTGTACTGTGAGCACTTATAAACTTAATGAATTTCATACTAATTCTAGTATAGAGATATTACAACCATGTTACAGTGTGTGTCTCTTAATCAAGAAGTCTGTTTCATTCTGCCTTCAGAGGAGAGAGCAAATTACTCAGCCAGGAAGCTTGGAACTCAGTCAGGATTATCATTATCAATAAGTGGGCTGTCAGAAGAGGCCTTGTGAATTTTTCCAGAGTAGACTGTGAGCCTTTAATAAGTCTCTTTTTATCTATAAATATTAGTTTCTAAAGTCATCACAAATCATAAAATGTGTCAACTGATATTTGTTCACAGTTGAACCTTGGCTAGGCATCTCTGAAGCTGGTCTGTTTTTTGATACTGAAAAATCACCAATTTTATGTCCATTTTGAAATTAAAATATATTATAGATCTGAAGTTCTCTTGTAGTGTGGGCTCCATACTTATTGAGAGTTTTATCACCATTTAAATTTTTAAAACAATATATTTGGCAACAGAGGCATGTTACATATAAAAAGGATTCAGTTCTGTTGGCATAGCCTACTTAATAACCGAGACCCCTTTCCTGATCTTATCCTGATATCTGGGCCCAGGGAGGAGCCTACCTTCTTTCAGCCTTCTGTCCACTCTGGACAGAAGTAGCCTCTGTGGAGGATGGTAGAGGAAAAGCGGTTTTAGACTTTTTAGACCAAGTCAATTATACAACTATAGATGAATTCCTTAATTTTTATTTGGTGGAAGGTGTTTACTGCCCACCTTTCATAGAACAGTTGAAACAGACTATCACTGGGGTATGTTCTTTAGAGAGTTCCATTTTCATTTTTCACTATAGTCCTATGATGGCTGTCAGGTAGGCTAGTATATCAGTCTGCAGTTTATGTGTTAATCATGCAGGAAACCTGTTAAAAATGAAATTGTTCCCTTCCCTCTAACTTTCTGCTGAATTTGGGGTGTGGAATCTGTGCCTTTGATGTGTACTTCAGTCGTGTGACTCTGATATAGGCCTGCCACAGACTATACAGTTTGAGGAAATTAAGAGTTGACAATTCTTTGAGACAGTTTTATCACTGTTTAATCTTTCAAAAACAATACATTTGGTAACAGTCAGGAGTGTTACATGTGAAAATGATAAAGTAGAGATTTTACTAAAACACAGTTTTACAAAATTCTGGTATTTCTTATGTGCAGAATTTCTAATAGATTTTTTGTTCTAAGGAGAAGGGCATTAGAATTTGCCATTTCTTTAATTAAGAAGTCTGGGAAAATACAAATAGGAGATTTTATAACTTTAACTATTTTGTGAACAAAATATTTGCACGAGGATGTTTAATATACAGATTATGAAACAATGATTTTAACATTCTTGTAAATGTTTCTACGAAAGCCTCAAGAATAACTGACAAGTTCAATTTATCAAATTTAATGGGTTTCTAAATCCTTATCTGCTTATCAAACAGAATCTTAATTAGAACAGTAATTGAGTAACCAGCTGCCTCTTGTGTTCACTCTAGGAACTTTTATGAAAACATTGTGGAGCTCATGTAAGGTCATTCATTGTTTTTTGAGTTGCTAAATAATAACTTTGTTGTAGACTTCTAAAAATCCAGGTATTAAGGAAATCTGTAGGAAGATAAACATTGATAGGAGCTTTGCAGTAGTTAATCTGATACTCTCTTCTTAGTGGGTTAAGATAGGGAAAACAACAACAACAACAACAAAAACCCTTCTTCAGTACCACAGATGGGAGAAAATCCCCCCTCTTAGGTTCTTCCTCCATGAGCATAAGCCTGCTTAAACTGTAGGAGAATTGGGAAAGCCCTCAGAGCTGGGTGCTATCGGTTTCGATATTATTAATCTGTATCTCTTTGTGACTTTGGACATTGTACTTAATCTCTTAAAGCTCAGTTTACTCATTTTTAAAATTGAACTGATGCTGCCTGCCTCAAGGGAAGAAGGATTGTGGAACTTGTACTCATTTATTCATTTAGTTGTTCAGTGTAATACTACAAAGATTGAGTACCTCTTCTGTACTAGGTACTGTTTCAGGCATTGGTACAGCAAAAATAAAACTGCTAAAAGACCCTGTGCTCGTGAATTCTAGTGATGAATGCCATTTTACATTAGGTGATTGAGATAGATGTCACTGAGAAGGTAACTTGAAGACCTGAGGAGGATGAGGATGTCATGTGGTTATCTAGGAAAGAACATTTTGGGCAGAAGGAAAGTAGATGCAAAGTCCCTGAGGTAAGGCCTTAGCTGTGAGTGTTATTAGAGCAGAAGGAATGAAGGTGAGTTTAGAAATATATGAGGTTAGAGAAAGTGATTGGGCCAGATCAACATCTAATGTTTAAACCACTACCACTACTACCACCACCACTAGTACTACTACTGCTATTACTACTACTACTACTACTACTACTACTACTTTTTACTTAGCCCTATTAAAAAAGCAGGTCTTCTGAGGGCAGGGGGTTTTATGTGATAGAGAATTCTGAATATGCAACTTGGAAATTCTTTTCCTATTCATAGTGGAGAATGCGGAGCTACTGAAGGAATCAGAGAAGGAAAGTACAGCTCTCAGAGGAACCTTATACAGGGGCTTGAGGGGTAGACTAAATGTTACTATTTTGTTATTCATTATGAGTCCAAAGAGTAATTGGTAGAAATGACTGTGAATGTTTACAAAGCATTATATGGACTATTTTTTGGAATCATGTTGATTAATGAAAAATGCTAATTGTTTGCACCACACTTATTTTTCAACTGCTTCCTATTTTTCCCCTAATTGTGGAAAATTCCTCAGTGCATTTTATTTAGGAATTTTTTCTTCATGACTTATTTTTGCTTCAAAGATTGATTCTTAATTAAAAAATAATTTGTTTAAATGGAACATTTTTTATTATTTTATTTTGTGTCTAATTTCTTTTACATTCCCTGACACTTATCTCTGTATTTTTTGGAATAATTTTTATTTATATATATTAAACATGTAGAAAAATGCACAAGTCACACAGGCATAGTGCAGTAAATTTTTAAAAAGTGAATACACCTCTGTACACAGCATCCAGATCAAGAAATAGAGCATTGTGAATACCCCAGAAGCCTCCTTTGTGCCCTCCCTGACATTTTTTTTAGAACCAGGGGTTGAACCCAGGTTGCTTAACCACTGAGCTGCATCTCCAGCCCTTTTAAAGATATTTTATTTGAAAACAGGGTCTTGCTAAGTTGCTTAGGCCTTGCTAAGTTGCTGAGGCCGACTTTGAACTCATGATCATCCTGCCTTAACCTCTCCAGCTGCTAGAATAACAGGAGTGTGCCACCTCGCTTGGACTTTGTGGCCCCTTTCTGTCACTGCTGTCCCTCAAAAACTCTACATATAAATTAATTTTTCCTGTTTTGATTTTTATATAAATAAAATTATATGGCATACACTATCTTCTGGCTTCTTATGTTTTTGAAATTAAAAAGTTATTCTCATTGCTGCCTGAATGTCCCAAGGAAAACAGGGCAGAGGCTGGGAGGGTCAACCACTCAAGAAATGCTTCCTACTCAGGCCGGAGAGAAGAAAGCGGCTCAGTTGGGACGCGGGTCTGGACCCCCACTTGCTACCTGGAGCTCAATTCCACAGGGAAAACCCTTCACATGGATCTGTGACTCAGGACCTGGGGAGCTGGGGCTGGAGGGCGCACTGGAGCCCTAAGTCAATGTTTCCAGAGCAAACACCACCACCAGAAGTGGCAAGGTCACTGACACACCACATGGCTCTCCCCAGCTAGGGCCAGGTCCCTTTAGGAACATTGTTATCATTCCTGGATCCGCCATCCCAGCCCTGGCGCTGCCATCCCGGCCCTGGCGCTCTGATACTCCTCAATTGGTCCATTCAAACAGAGCCCCATTTTGCATATTATTCTTAATAAATATTCATAGTTCAAGCCATAATGGCCCTTTCAAGGCTCCTGCTTTGAATGCATGTTAACAACAGAGTGTCTTTGTATACTTACATGTAAAAATACACTGACCACCCTGTGGATATGCAGCATATATATTTATAAATAGTTATCACTGAGTCATGGCTGACATTTTCAAAATGCTGTATTTGAACTAGACCTCGTTTTTTTCTGTCTCCCAAGCTGAGAGGCCAGAAGAGGTTAATTAATCCAATTTTGCCTAATAATGTGTGGCGTAATGATCTATTATAGTTAATTGCAACCATTTGAGTTTATGAAAAGCTAAGCCCATGATGAAACTATGAAGAAAAAAATAATTGCAATTACACTAGGGGAAAAAACCACACCGCTGGGTGTGAGTTAATTGTTGCCCAAACTCCCATTATAAACAAACAAAGTGTGTGGGGACAAATGATTCTACTGTGAAAACAACATGAAAATGGTTCATATAAATAAAAAGTCCAGGGATCAGAAGTAAATTTCTCCCAATTGATTTGATGCTACTTCCCCTTTCTTATTTTATTTTATTTTATTTTTTTTTATTTTTTTTTTTTTTTGGTTACAAGGATTGAACCCAGGAGTTAACCACTGTGCCACATCCTTGGCCTCTTTTTTTTAATAATATTTTTTTATTCGTAGAATCCCACTGGTTATACAGTTATATAGAGAGAGTAATAATGTTTACTGATTCATTCTATTATCTTTCCTACCCCTATACCCCTTCCCCTCCCTTCATTCCCCTCTACCTAATCTAAAGTAATTCTATTCTTCCCTAGCTCCCTGCCCCATTGTGAATCAGCATCTGTATATCAGAGAAAACATTCAGCCTTTGGTTTTTTGGGATTGGCTTATTTCACTGAGCATGATATTCTCCAGCTCCATTCATTTACCAGAAAATACCAGAATTTCATTCTTCTTTAAGGCTGAGTAATATTCCATTGTATATACCACATTTTTTTATCCATTCATCTGTTGAAGGGCACCTAGGTTGGTTCCATAGTTTAGCTATTGTGAGTTGAACTGCGATAAACATTGATGTGGCTGCATCACTGTAATATGATGATTTTAAGTCCCTTGAGTATAAACTGAGAGGTGAGATAGCTGGGTCAAATGGTGATTCCATTCCAAGTTTTTTGAGAAATCTCCATACTGCTTTCTGTTTTGATTTTCATTTCTCTAATTGCTAAAGAGGTTGAACATTTTTCCATGTATTTGTTGATCAATTGTATTTCTTCTTCTGTGAAGTGTCTGTTCAGTTCTTAGCCCATTTATTGATTGGGTTATTTGTATTATTATTATTATTATTATTATTATTATTATTATTATTAAGTTTTTTGAGTTCTTTACATATCCTGGAGATTAATGCTCTATCTCAGGTACATGTAGTAAAGATTTTCTCCCATTCTGTAGACTCTCTCTTCATGTTACTTTTTTATATTCTATTTAGAGACAGGGTCTTACTAAGATGATTAGGGCCTTGCTAAGTTGCTGAGACTGGTTTTGAACTTGTGATCCTTCTGCCTCAGCCTCCTGAGCCACTGGGATACTTCTCCTTTCTTGACACTTAAATAGGGCACTGTATTGCAGGTATATTCATGTCCAAGGTTATCTAGTGGTTAAGTTTGTGGCTAGGGCTGACACCCTGAGAAGTTTCATTCAGTCCATATCATGGCTCAGACACAAGCTTCTGCCTGAAGTACCTGGCATGATTTTTTTCTGCACTGTGAAACTATCTCTACTGGTGGAAAAGTTTACCAGGCTTTGCAACTATTGGCTTCTATTGACCAATCAAGCACATGCCTGACTCTTAGGACAACAGCATATACCCACCTCCAGGCTGGATCCCATCTCCAGGCTGGACTGCTCACAGTATCTGCCCTGCACGCCACAGCTATGGGTGTTTTTTTACATCCCAACCCTTACTCTGCTGTGCTTGTGATCCTTCCCCCACTCCAGCAGAGTAGGGGCTTCCTTAGGACTGTGACAGTCATTTTTTTCCTCTATACCCTAGCAATAGTAGTTGCCCAGCCCCTTAATAAAGTTTTAAATGAATAAACAAAAGAAAGAATGAATGAATGAGTACATTTTCCTTCCTTACAGGCCTAAGTCAGCACAAATCACTTGTTCTTTTCCCCAAAAGTGTCCTTTGTTTCTTCTCCCTGAGGGGACTGTTTCATGGGTTTCTTGAATCCTTCCCAGGCACACAGTAGTGTAACCACAAGATCAGCTACCTAATTTGTAGGGCCCACTGAAAAATGAAAATGCAAGCCTCTTACTTTTAATTATTATTCTAATAATTTTGAAGCTTAAAAATTCTTTAAAATTCACAAACTTAAATTATTGGGACTGGGGTTGTGGCTCACCGGTACAGCACACACCTGCTGTGCTTGAGGCACTGGATTTGAACCTCAGCACCACATATAAAAATAAAAAATAAAAGTATTGTATCCACCTACAACTAAAAAATGTTTTAAAAAATATTAAATTATTAAGAAGTATTAAGAATTTCAAAACAGAGCTGCATTAATCCTTTCTAAGAGCCAGGCCATGAGTCTGGCCCATGGTCCATGGTTGCAGGTCCATGAAGTCTGCTGTGTCTAGCCACCTGTTTGAAATTACCCTGCATGCCATGCCCTTTTATCTGGTAACTGCAACTTTTATTTGAGGACCCAACTATGTATGTAGCTTGCTTGGGACTAACATCACCTCACTATTCCAGGTGTGGATGTGTGATCTGACCTGGCCAATGAGAGAACTGCATCCTCCTGGCCATGATTGGTTTAAGGATGGGCATGTGACTCAAGCATAACCAATGAGAATATGCCTCAGAATTTTGCTTCAAAAAGGAGGTACTTTTTCCTTGTGCTGTTAACTTGGTCATCAGTTGGGAAACCCTGCCTGGGAAAAAACTGATACTAAAAAAGCAGGGCTGAAATGATGAGATGAGATTCCTGCCAACATCTGATTGAGCTGATCTTCTATTTGTTTCTGTTCTTTCTTTCATTCCTCTTCTTGTTCTTTTAAAATATGAACCAATAAATTTCCTACTTGGCCTAAGCCAGCTTATGTTGGTTTCACTCACTTGAAACTGAGAGAGACCTGACTAATGGGTTGGAGCTTAATAAATGCCTTTCAGTTTGAATGATATACTGCAAGGACTTGAAGGAGTCCATTGTTTAGTTCTAGTTCTGTCACCGTTCTCTGCTTGGTTTCTTCGGACTGGAATATCAAGGCAGGAAATAGAATAGCCCAAAAGCTGTGACTGGGTTATTAAAATGAGAATTTAATAGTATGTTAAGGATTATTTCTTATCCATGCTCATTTTTTATGTGTGTAGAGGGAGGCAGAAGGGGAAGGCCTTTCTGCTTTGGGGATTTGAAAACAGTTTTTAACATTAAATGTGTCTACTTTTTATAATATGAAAGGATCATTATTAAGTTTATTTTTTCATAGGATTTGAAGAGAATCATCTCAGACCATCTTGCCTTTCCAGACCGAGCACTGGTTCCAAATAGCTAACTCTGACCAGCCATGCCAACCCTTCCTGTGAGGACAAGTTTAGGGGTACACAGCGGTCCAGGTGAGCCCCATTCTTTCTCACCCCAGGACTCAGCCTGCTGCTCCTCCCTCTCTGCTCAGCGTCTACCATCTGCAGGCCATTTGGGGGCTTACTGACTTGGGCTTACCCACAGCCCTGCCTGCATCCTTTCACCATAGTTTCATTTGGACTCTTGAGCCAAGGTCTCAGTTTGCTGATTCCACTGCCAACAGCAAACATTATCTATCTTCTGGATATGCTGGCAAGGAAACCATTTTTTTGTTTTGTTTTGTTTTACCCTTCGGGGCCCGCCAAAATCAGAGGCCAGTTAATCTTCCTGGTGATCTCATCTGAGTATGCTTCTCATCTGCCCAGAATGGAGCCTAATCTGTGCTTGGCTGCAATGCTGTGAAAGCCCCACCTCATTCATCTGCCCCTGAAGGTGACCTGATAGCCATTGCTGAGGATGGTGCTAGGTTGTCCTCTTTCCCCCTGAGTTTCCTGTTCTATCTGCTCCCACAGATCCTTCACTGAATCCTTTTTGCCTTTTTGAAGCTTGATAATTCCATGGATTCCACCTGTCCTATGCCCTCTCATGGCTCTCAGGTAGAACCTTCCAGTACCTCTCCCCAGCACCAGTCCTGCCATCTTCCTGGATAAGCTGAATATTTTTTTTTGTCTCAGCCAGTATCCTAACCTCAAATTTGTTTACCTCCTCAACTTCAGTGACCTCCTCTCTCCACCACTTCAGCTGTGACTATGTCTTATGCGTTCGCAAAACTCAGAACTGAAATGTTAAGCTCCAAACCACACCCTCTCCTTTTCTTTTCTTTCTTCTTTTGGTATAGGGGATTCAACCCAGGGCATTTATACCACTGAGTTATATCCCTAGCTCCTTTTACTTATTTATTTTTTCTAGGCAGGGTTTTGCTAAATTTCTGAGACTACCCTTGAACTTGTGATCATCCTGCCTCAGTCTCCTGAGTCTCTGGGATTGTAGGTGTGTGCCATTGTGCCTGGCCTCAAATCCCATTTCCTAACTTCAATTCCCTTCAGTTCCTTGGTTTCTGGCAATAATACTGTAAGACATTTAGCATTTTTGTTTATAAAGACCCATGGACAATGGACAAATCCATTTTCCCTGAATTCACACATTCAGAGCCAGGAGTGTAGCTTAGTGACAGAGCACTTGCCTAGCAAGTGTGAGGCCCTGGATTTCATTCCCAAGACAAACCAAAAAAACAAAAACAACAACAACAAAATCATATTCAGCAAATATCTATTGACTCCACACGTGTGCCCAGCAGTGCCTGGCACCGCACATAAACCTTCACTGTATTGGGAGGAGGTTGCAGTGACCTATTGCTGTGTAATGAACCTCTCCAAAACTTAGTGTCTTTAAATAATAAGAATTTATTAAGCTTCAAAAATCTCTTCCAGAATTGGGTCAGGACCAGGTTAGGCAACTCTTCTGCTGAACTGTGTCATTGGCATCATTGGGGTCATTCACTCATCTACAGGCAATAAATAGCTGGTGTGGGCTGATGGGTCCATCACTCATGTCTCTTTTATATGCTCCTAAACATGTCCTCTCTGACTCCATGGAAAGCCTGCAATTTCTTACAACATGGCGGTCTTAAGGTAGTCAGACTCGTTACATGGTAGCTAGTTTCCAAGAGTAAAATCGAAAGTGAACAGCCCAGGTAAAAGTTAGACCCAGCATCCTTTCTGCCTCATTCTGTCATTCAGAGAAAGTAATAAGAAATAGTAAGTCCAGTCCAGATTCAGCGGAAGAAGAAATAAGCCTCGCTTCTTGACAAGTAGAGTAACGTAAATGTACAGTGAGAGGAGAAAGTAAGGGTGGCCATTTTGAAGATTATCTCCTAAAGAGGAGAGAGACATTAAATATACAAAAACAGGAAAATACTAGGTAATAAGAGCTGCTCGGAGAATTGAAACAGGATGACTTGACAGAAAATGACCTATAGATTGAGGGAGTTGTCAGGGAAAATCTCTCTGAGAAAATGATATTTAAATATCCTAAAAGGCAAGAAATGTCCAGCTGTGTAAGGTCTAGGCAGGAGGAAGATCTAGTAAAAGCTCTAGAAGGGGGATGAGCTGAGCATGTTTAAGAACTAGAAATGAGTGTATGTTAGGGGTTTAGACAAAGACAGAGCAGGAGGGTTAGGAAGAGGGTAGACAGGCAGGAGGGGCCATATCAAGCGAACTAGGGGAAGAAGATTGGACCATACTCCCAGCCCAGCTCATGAAAGCCACTGAAGGGTTTCAAGCAGACAAGGGACACAGTACAACTTACATTATTAAAAGGTCCCTCTGGCTGCCTCATAGACAACAGGCTGTGAAGAAAAGTATGGAAATAGCAAGACCTGTCAGGGGGCGGCAGCAGGAGCCCAGGACAGAGGACATGGTGGCTTGCTCTGGGTGCTGGCTGCCAGGAGGAGGAAAAGCAGAGATAAATTTGGGAAATGGACCAGCAGGCAGTCCTGAGGATTGAGCCTGTTTTGTCTTGGTTCAGTCTCCTTCATGCCTGGACGATCAAAACTCCTGCACATTCCTCACCCAAACTCAGACCTCAGAGCTAGTGCCCCTCCTTAAACTGGCATTTTAGAGTTTTCTAGATAATTTTAAATTCATTGTCTTTGCATATCAGGGAGCCCTTCATGACAGGCTCTGCCTTCCCATGTGTTAGATCTCTTTCCTGTCCTTGTCCCCCATCTGCCCTTTGCTCCAGCCATGCCTAATTTTTCTGTTCCCTGATCCCATCAGCCTGTGCCTGGCATGGGCTGTTTCTTCTACCTAGAATCCTTCTTCTCCCTCATTCCATTATTTCACATACCCAACTTCTATTACTCCTTTAAAATATAACAGTGTCAGCTCTTCCACTAAGCCTTGTTTATTTAGATGGTTATGCAGCACGGCAGCATAGATATCCAAGTCCTTGTTTGTCTTTTCCAGTTAACTGGGTAGGGACAGTCACTGCAACCTGGTGGAGTGTTCCAGAAGCTGACACTAGCATGTTTGCCATAGTTTGCTCTTGGAGTCTGAAAATGTACATTACAAGATCAAATCATAGCAGAAAGAGATATTTGTAGATCCTGTTATGAGGTCCTCTGTTCTTTTCAGCTGATACTGGGAGGCTACCCTCACCACCTTAGAGGCCTGCAAGTCTTCAGGGGAGAACTTATGTAAGTTCCCCATTGCTCAAGCTTCTCCAGGAAGCATCTGCCCTCTGTACTTGGGACAATCAACATCACTGCTGGTAACAGTATTTACTCCTGGCAGAAGGAGGACTCTAATCGCCATTTTCCCCTAGGAATGGTTTCTGGGAAAATCTGAAATGCTTACTGCTGGCAACACAAAGTTTAATGTGATACTTTAGGTCACAGGCTCTAAAATCCAGAGCCAGAGCTGGTCATTGCCTCTGATCTTCAGATTCTCATAGCCATTTGCCCAATGGTCTTCCCTACCTGGATGTCCACCAAACTTGGCAGATCTAAAATTGCACTCATCACCTCTCTTGCCCTCACATACCCCTGACTGGCAGTTCACCAGTGAGCAATGAGAGGATGAATCATTGGTGGATATTTTTTGGGTTACTCTCCTCTTCATTTCTATTGCCAGAATTCTGGTCCAAGTCCTTGGTTTCTCTGGTCTACATAGCCACATTGTCCCCTCCACCAACCTTCTACCCTCCTCTGCTTTCCAGGGGATTTGTCAATATGCTAATCTAACCTTGGCCTTTCCCCCTGTCTGAAATATGTTAATTCCCACCACTGGTTACCAAACTGCATGCGGATCACGTAGAGTGCTTCTTAAAAGTACAGATTTCTTGTACTTTATTCTTTTTCATGGAATAAAGTGTTGCCCAATTCTAGAATAAAAAAAATAAAATCAATAGAGATAATTGTTTTTTAAATGCAGATTCTGCTGGTTTTGGTAGCACATGCCTCTAGTCCCAGCTAGTCGCAAGGCTGAGGCAGAAGGATTGCTTGAGCCCAGGAGTTTGAGGCCAGCCTGGGTAACACAGTAAGAACCTGTCTTTTAAAAAGAAAAAATATTGTTTTAAAAAATGCAGATTTCTGAATCCCTTTCCATATCCAATAAATCTGATATTCTGCTGGGTGGGGACCAACAGAAGCATGCCTTTAATTGGTGCCCAAGGATTCTGATAGAGCCTGGACATGTACCCGGAGAATAGCTGTGATCCACAGAATAAAGTTAAACTTTGTGGTTCACTCTCCCTGCCCTTCTCATGTGTCCCTTGTCCCCTGTCAGGCAAGGTCCTCCTCATCTTCCCTGCCTCCTCTACTCTTTCCCCACACACCTTGCTCTCTAAGGTACATCTCATTTTCCCCTTTGCTCTTTTTGCCTGGTGTCAGGAATGTCCTCCTGATTGACCCCCTGTATGGGGCAACTCTTAGCTATATCTTTTATAGCTGATGCAAGGTATCAGCATTACCTGGGAGCTTGTTTCGAATGCAGAATCACAGGCCCTTCCCCAGCCCTGCTGAAGCAGGCCGTCAGTGCTTCCTGTGCACATCAGCAAATAAGAAGCACAGACCTACAACGTGGTTCAAAAGCCACTCCTCCAGGAAGCCATTCCAGACACACTCATCAAGTAATCATTCTTCCAAACCAATACCAGGAATTGTGACCACCGTAATTGCAACATCTCAAAAGTTAGGACTTTCATAGTTCAGTTCCAGAGAACTGTCAGGTTTAAAGTGGCCCAAGGGATATTTTATCCCTAGGCAGCCCCCAAGTCAAGAAAATATCCTCTCTCCTTCCTGTGGTCCCATGCCTGTCTCCTACCCACTCTCTGCTGGTGCTCAGCCCACAGGAGGTGCGTCATCTAGCTGGGTCCCCCTGCCTACTCTGGTTCTCTTTCAGCTCTCTCAGCCTTTCTTCTGAGAAAACAGCCAGAATGGCCTAGTCTTTTTCTGCTGGCAGGAGGAGTGAGGTCAGCAGCACCTTATAGTTTCAGTGGGTTCTGAGCCCCTCCCTGTCTTGGTAGAAATATTTCCAGGGAAAGTTCTGGATTCCTTTTCTAAGATGTAGGGCATCTATACCAAAAAAAAAAAAAAAGCCTCAGTGGATAAGAGAGAGAAGCCCTAGGTCAGCTGTCTACCAGCTGCTCTGAGTCTCAGCCAGGGCTCTGGGCAAGAAAAAGCTCAATGCTCTTGGCATCTACCTAAGCATGGAGACTGGAGATCACCAGTCTGGGGCAGGCTGGGTGTCTGGCGCATGTGGAAGTTCTCATTGAAGTGTTCCCTGGAGCCATTAACTCCTTCAGGGGGACACTGGTCATCTAAGGAGCTCCCAGCTGAGTCCTGGGTTGCTTTAGCAGAAGAGTGAGGAACCGAGGCTGTGGGCCCTGGCGTGACTGTGCTCACCTAGGACATTTATGGTATATTTATTTATTTTTTAGGCTGAATGGAGGCGAGAGGGTTCTATTATTGGGTATGAGGTGAGAACTCTTTGTCATAATCTAGATTTTGATAGTGGAATATTTCCCTTCCTCATTTAAAAAATATGACTGTTTATGACATATAGGGGCCATGTATCACATGTGCTATGCAATAGTATTAGATGTTTGACTTTTTATTTTTTAAAAGCATTTCTAAAGATTAAACTCAGGGCCTCCTGCTCGCTGGGTGAGTGCTCTACTACTGAGCTATATTCCAGCCCCTAGAAACTTGACTTACGTTGTCCTAGTGAACATATCTTTTTCAGAGTTGAAAATGAGACCCAGAAGCTCATGTAGCTTTTAGAACCTGAAGTAGAACCTTGCACTTCTGATTGCCACCTCCCCACCCCTTCCTCTGTAGGCCTTCCAGAATCATACCATGGAAACTTATTCCAGAGGATCTGCTATGGCCCAGTGAATTGGGGACCATCCAATGAATCATACCCTTCTTTGTTTCAGGATGCCATAAGAGGAAATCACAGAAGGAACAGCTCTTCTGAGTTTGTTTCTTCTTTGGGCAAAGAAGTGCAGTGAAGAATGTTGTCAAGTAGGAAATCAACCCAAGCTTCCACACCCTTCTGAAGAGTCCCATTGCATATGAAAATGTTTAAAGCTTTATAGTAAAGAAATCTGTTTTATTCCTTCTAACCCAGTGCTTCCCAAACTTATTTTTTCTTGGCATTCTTATCAACTTCCCACAGGCACTGTGAGAAAAGCTGGGTCCCATCAGGCTGATTGTCCTCCATCAAATGTCTAGAGAATTTTTTATCGTAGGCCCAGAGTCAGACATTACTCTTAGAAAACACTGGGAACAAAGAGAATGATTCAATAATTTGAAGAAAAATAAAGGCAAGAGTTTTTGTTCTTTTGCAGGCTTTTTTTCTCTTTGGCTATTCTAAATGAATAGGTTGAAGAATTGGTTTTAGTTGAATTTCTTCCCGTTAATCTTTTCCAGCACTCCAGTGCCACCAGGGAGGGTGGAAATGACTGCTTTTAATAGTGATTAGAGAGGGCCCCATGGTTAGGTCAAATCAGGACTTCACTTCCTCCCCTTCTGTGTGTGCATTAGCGAAGCCTGTAAGAATGCTTCTCCATGGCCACTGATCCCAGCCAGGAGCCTGCCAGGAGCCTGGACAGCTGGCAGCCACTCTTACCAGAGCTCTACCACCAACCTCCCCCTCTTCCTTCATCCTCTTGTCTCCCTACCCTCTTACTTCTCTGTGATTCTACCCTGGTTAGAAATTTCTTATTGGTTTAATGGTTTACAGAAAGAAGGCCTTGAAGTTCTGCTCAATTGGTATTTGAATGCAGATGGAAACACACTGTAGCTCTTTACTTAGAACAGTGCATGCACTCTCCTCCTATAGTCCTCAGAACTAAGAAGGGGGAGGGGTTTGGGCAACAGGAAGGACAGGCTTAGCCCTCAAGGTAACCAAGGTGCAGGTTGATTTCTCATCCATACCCACTTGCTCCCCCTCCTGTCCATCCTTGGTCCTCACTCTCTTCTGTGGGCTCACGTCTGTCCCACTCTGATGCAGTTTTAAGAGATAGGGCCATAGGAGGAAGGACTGGTAGATTTGTGCAACCTTCGCAGGCTGCAACTTGAACCTCTGGGCTACTATCTGCTGGGTAAGATTGGGCTTGTGAGATATGACTTGCTAGGGCAACAGAGAGATGCTCAGCTCCCTCTGCCTGCTTCACAGGACACAAAAACAATGTGACCAAGAAGAACAGTTTGCAGAATCAATGGCAGGACACCAGCTGAGAGGCAGCTCTGAGATGGGCTTCTGGAGCTTCCCTCACTTCCTCCAGCCCACAGTGTGTGTCTTCCTTCCCTGTGACTTCAACACCTGCCTAGTTCAACCTTCCCTCTCTCAGGATTCATACCTCCTGACCTCCTCACCTCCCACTTCTTCCTCCTTATTTCCAAAACAATGTCTCACATCCATCTGTCTCTCTTCTGTGGCCTCTGCCAGAGTTTGAGTCTCTATTTTTCCCCTGCCATCAGTAGTCATGTCTCTCCTTCTTCTCTTTGGTGGCTTCCCTGAACTAAAAGTCTTTTCAGTGACCCATTTTCTGGCCCCTGCCCCATCTCAGACCCTGTCTCTGCTCACTGTAAGAGGCTTGCTTCCTGTCAGTTCTGAGCAGGGCTGGCCCGAGGAGCCTGAGACAGTGCAGTCACCTGGGACCCAGCTCCTGGAAGGAGCCATGTGCCTGGGTGTAATGCACTGTTGTCACCATCTTGAATCTGTGTTCTTTAAGTGAAGTTAGATGGGAAAATGGGACATGCCATCTGTACTGGACTGGGAACCTCACCAAGTCTGTATTCCCACCTCCTGCCATCCCCTTCCTCCCTGGCCAGGTACATTGGCAGAGGGAAGCCCACATTCTGCCATTGTCCTTTACCCCTGAAAGGGGCTTGGGTTGGGTGACAAGGAAGGCTGGAGTGAGGCGTGTTGGGGTGGCATCTCTGTATAGGCACAGCAGAGTCTTCTCTGCCTACTAGGGAGCCCCTGGTGCCTTTGGCAGGGTCTTTCATCCTGTCTGGCCCAATGCAGATACTAAGCACGTCCCAGGACAGAGGTCATAATCTTGTGGGGTTTCCCATCTGCCATGGGTAGGGGTAATGAGCCCCTGGTGTGGAAACTGATTCTCCCACCCCAGCCAGGGTCACATTTTCATTTGTTTATTAAATGGACTTATCAAAATTTACAGCCAGTACTTGTTCTAACAGTTTTGGGGCCTCCGTCCAGATGCTCTTCCCCTGGCTGTCTTTCCCATCTTTAGGGCCATGCACAGCCCACCTCCTCAGATAGTTCTACCCTCCTGCTCTTATCCAAGGCAGCCCCAACCTGTTTCTGTGTTTTCTTCATATTGTGCATCATAATTTGTAATAATGCATTTGTTTTGTTGCTTGTATTGTATTCTGCACAAATATTAAGCTCCAGGAGGGCAGGTTGCTACCTGTCTTGTTCAGTTAGATCCATGTCACTTATCAGTCTTCAGTACAGTGTTTGTCATGTAGTATATGCTCAACAAATATTTGTTGAATTAATAAATAAATTTATTTCAAATACTGCATGGAGAATAAATAACAAACACATCCTGTATGCTTAAATTAATAACATTTTATGGAAGATTTTTTAAAAGAAAATAGTGGGGACAATTATACACAAATAATAATACAAATCCTCTAGCCGGATACAATGGCACATGCCTATAATCTCAGCAATTTAAGAGGCTGAGGCAGGAGAATCACAAGTTCAAAGCCAGTCTGACAACTCAGCAAGACCCTATCTCAAAAAATAAAAAAAAAAATACAAAAAGGGCTGTGAATGTAGCTCAGTAGTAAAGCACCACTGGGTTGAACTCCAGTACTAGAAAAAAAAAATTCTGCAAATATTATTTTTTAAGTTGCCCTTTTTCTCTCCAAAACAAATCTGCAAGGATCTTTTCATATTGGTCTAATAGATCAATTCATCATTTTTAATTGTTAAATAGTTTTCCACAGTGTGCTGTAGCAACACATTTGAGTTGTTTCCTACTGTTGAACAACTACGTTATTTAATATTTTGCTGCTGCAAGCAATGCCTCCCCATGCATAAGTTTAAGAATTTCTCAAAGGTAGATTGCAGAACAAATAATTGCTTGGTTCGCACAGTTTGCATAGTGTTTTTTGGGGAGTGGATGTGGGTGGGAGGGGTACTGGTAATGGAATCCAGGGGTGCTTAACCACTGAGCCACATCCCAGCTCTTTTTAAAATATCTTATTTAGAGACAGGTTCTCACTAAGTTGCTCAGGGACTCACTAAGTTACTGAGACTGGCTTTGAACTCGTAATCCTCCTGGCCTCAGCCTCCCAAGCCACTGGGATTACAAGTGTGTGCCGCCATGACTGGCTGGGTTTGCACATTTTAAAAAATAGAATAGATATATGCTTTTGAACCATTGCATCTCCTTGGAACCCCTGAAAGGCAAGGTCAGCAAGGTGTGTGTGGATCTGAGTTGACAGATGGACTGACCCTGTCACTGTTGCTGTGTTGCTTCTTTGGCCTTCTCATTTCCCTTGGTTAATATATTGAAAGTTCTAGCAATGACTCGTCTCAAATGTTTTCCCCTTCTATGTTTCTACTCAGTAACTTTCTCTTCTTCATGGGAGTAGGATGGAATTGGACCAGGAAGGACTTGAAAAAGTTATAAGAGCTGAGAGTGGTGGTGTACACTTATAATCCCAGCTACCTGGAAGGTTGAGGCAGGAGGATCACAAGTTTGAGGCCAGCCCCACCAACTTAATAAAGGCCTTGAGCAACTTAGCGAGACCCTGTCTCAAAATAAAAATTAAATGGGCTGGGAATGTTGTTCAGTGGTTAAGCATTCCTGGCATACACACACACACACACACACACACACACACACACACACACACACAAGTATAAGAAATTATTTGTTTAAAAATAGCAAAGGGGGCTGGGGATGTGGCTCAAGCGGTAGCGCGCTCACCTGGCATGCATGTGGCCCAGGTTCGATCTTCAGCACCACATACAAACAAAGATGTTGTGTCTGCCGAAAACTAAAAAATAAATATTAAAATTCTCTCTCTCTCTCTTTTGAAAAAAACAGCAAAGGGGCTTGGGTTGTGGCTTAGCAGTAGAGCGCTCGCCTCGAATGTGCAGGATCCTGGGTTTGATCCTCAGCACCACATTAAAAAGAATAACTAAATAAGTGAGACAAAGGTATTGTGTCCAACTACAACTAAAAAATTAAATATTTCTAAAAAAATATCCAGAGTATATAAAGAACTCAAAAATTAAACAACAAGAAAACAAATAACCCAATCAACAAATAGACCAAGGACCTGAACAGACACTTCTCAGAGGAGGACATACAATCAATCAAGTACATGAAAAAATGCTCACCATCTCTAGCAGTCAGAGAAATGCAAATTAAAACCACCCTACGATACCATCTCACTCCAGTAAGAATGGCAGCCATTATGAAGTCAAACAACAATACGTGCTGTCGAGGATGTGGGAAAAAGGGTACACTTGTACACTGCTGGTGGGACTGCAAATTGGTGCGGCCAATTTGGAAAGCAGTATGGAGATTCCTCGGAAAGCTGGGAATGGAACCACCATTTGACCCAGCTATTCCCCTTCTCAGACTATTCCCCAAAGACCTTAAAAGAGCGTACTATAGGGATACAGCTATATTGATGTTCATAGCAGCACAATTCACAATAGCTAGACTGTGGAACCAACCTAGATGTCCTTCAATAGATGAATGGATAAAAAAAATGTGGCATTTATACACAATGAATTATTATTCAGCACTCAAAAATGACAAAATCATGGCATTTGCAGGGAAATGGATGGCATTAGAGCAGATTATGCTGAGTGAAGCTAGCCAATCCCTAAAAAACAAATGCCAAATGTCTTCTTTGATATAAGAAGGGCAACTAAGAACAGAGCAGGGAGGAAGAGCATGAGAATAAGACCACCATTAAACAGGAACAAAAGGTGGGAGGGAAAGAGAGAGAGAAGGGAAATTGCATGGAAATGGAAGGAGACCCTCATTGTTATACAAAATTACATATAAGAGGAAGTGAGGGGAAAGGGAATAAAAACAAGAGAGAAATGAATTACAGTAGATGGGGTAGAAAGAGAAGATGGGAGGGTAGGGTAGGGGAGGGGGGATAGTAGAAGATAGGAAATGCAGCAGAATACAACAGACACTAGTATGGCAGTATGTAAAAACGTGGATGTGTAATCGATGTGATTCTGAAATCTGTATATGGGATAAAAATGGGAGTTCATAACCCACTTGAATCAAATGTATGAAATATGATATGTCAAGAGCTTTGTAATGTTTTGAATAACTAAGAATAAAAAATAGCAAAGAAATACTGCTTGGAGTTTTCTTTATATTTATTTATTCTAATCAGTTATACATAATAGTAGAAAGCTCTTTGATTCATTGTACAATATAAAGAATTTTTCACTTCTCTGGTGTGCATGAAGTAGAGTTACACCATTCATGCAATTATATATGCACCTAGGATAATGATGTCCATCTCATTCCACCATCTTTGATTTTTATTTATTATTATTATTATTTTCTGGGGATTGAACTCAGGGGTGATATACCCCTAAGCTATGCCCCTAGCCCTTTAATTTTTTTATTTTGAGACAGAGTATTGCAAAGTTTCCCAGGTTGGCCTCATAAGTTATGATCCTTCTGCCTCAGTCTCCTGAATAGCTAGGACTATAGGCACCCATGCATCACTTCCAGCTTTGATCTTTATTTACTGAAAAATCTGATTCTAGCTCCTGTTGTTGAAATGGACAACGGGAAGGCTTGGAGCCACCCTAGAGTCTATCATGCACTATCTCAATAAGTATTTAAGGAGCATGTTCCAGGCATGTGAGGTTAATCAGAACTCGGATTAATCAGAACATCACTGGTCCTAATGGAGAGGTGGGGTCCTGGGAGCTCCCTGCTGTGAAAATCGATGACTATGTAGTTGGTACAATGGACTAAATCATGTTCTCTCAAAATTCGAATGTTGAATCCCTAACTTCCAATGAAGGCTTTGGGAGGTGTTTAGGTTTAGATGAGGTTATGAGGGTGGGATCTGATCTGATGACATTAGTGCTTTTATGAGAAGAGACACTAGTGTGCACTTGTGTGCACTCTCTCTGTTTCTCTTTCATCTATCATGAGAAGACTTGGAGAAAAACAGCCAGAAAGAGAAATTTTACCAGGACAAAATCAGTTGGCATCTTGACCTTAGACTCCCTAGCTTCCAGACTGGATGGAAAGCTTAGGGAATTGGAACACTTCCCAACCTCCAGAACCACCTGGACTATGGTAATTTTTTATGGCATCACAAACAGACTAAGGCAGTTAGAACCTGGAAAGTGCCGTGGGAGGTATATGGGACTTTGGGGCAGTGACTAGTAACCAAAACTGGTACAGAAATATTTCAATATTTTAACCATTGACACTAATTTACTGTGATGTATCAACACTGTTCATAGAGTTCAAATTTTAATAAGAGACAGATAACATACAAAATAAAATAAAGAATGTGTCGAGAGCTGTTTTGTGGTATGGAAAAGAATAAAGTAGATGACAGGATTAGAAAGTGTCCTAGGGAAGCTGAATATTTATGTTGCAGGAAGAAAGAAAGAGAAAGGCATGGTGTCCATCCTCAAGGGGCACTTGCCAGAAGCTGCATATACTGCTTACACTGAAAGCCTCTTGCTAGAGAGAAGATGGGAAACACAGTTACATTGGGAAGCATCCACCACTGAGGATGGAGAGAACTACTGCAGAGCAACAGACATGAACTGTGATTGGATTGTGAGGTGGAAAGAAAGATAATTTTTCAGGATCTGTCAGAATACAGCTCTCTTTTGCCTCTCACATTTGTGGATGTCTTGCAAACTGAGGTACTTGCTGCCTGGACTATCTTTCTAAGAATGTTTGTATAGCAAATAGTCTTAGAAAACAGAGGTAATGTCTCCCTCTGGAGCAAAGTGCAGGCAGCTTAGTGTCCAGTGTCATAAAGATGGTGTCTCCCACAGAACAGCTCAGGAGACTTACCGCCCATTAGGAATCTAATTTCCCAAGCTCAGGGCTCTCTCCAGTGTGACCCCTGTGTGGGCAAGTGTCACCTGGCCTTCTTTGCAGTAACCTGTGGGGATTGTTGCTAAAGAAAAGGGCATGGGAATATATGTTTATTTAAATATTCTCAGATGACCAGGGAAAAATGGGACCTTTAGAATGGAGAGAGCTGGCAGATATCCACCTTAACAAAGTGATCAAAGTCAGCACTTCCCTATAATTTCACCTTTATAAAAACAAAAAATTAGGGAAAATGGAAGGAAATTCTGGGACCCTGTGGAGGATGGATTGGAGGGAAGATGGAGCCTGCTTTGGACCACTGGGTTAGGGTCTCTGTCTCCTGATAACCTTCTGCATCACTCACCACAGTTGCTCCCTGCAACAGCGCCTCCTCTGTCCCCACTGTAGTTGGTCTTCCCTGGGCAGCCTGGCACATGGACTAGCTTCTTGGGACCCCCCCAGCATTCCAGCTGGCATCTAGAGAGAAAAGATGTGTCAGCCCAGCCGTGGCACTGGCTTGCAATTCAAGTGACTGGGGAAAGCTGAGGCAGGAGAATTGCAAGTCTGAGGCCAGCCTCAGCCACTTAGTGAGGCCTTCAGCAACTTGGAGAGACCCTGTCTCAAAATGATAAATAAATAAATAAAAAGGGCTAGGGATATGGCTCAGTGGAAAAGCACCCTTGGTTCAATCTCTTGTAAGAAAAGAGGGTGGGGAAGGAAAGAGGTGTCTAACCTCTGCTTCCTTTTGAAAAATCCTGGGGAATGGCTCTAAATAGCTCAGCTGGGATCATGTGTCTACTCTTGAGTAAGAAAAGGGCAGAGAGAGAAGAGGTGTGCTTACACACAGCATTGAAATAAACAAAAAGAAATAGCATAGGCCTCAGGAGGTAAGGAGTGATTTGACCGCATGAAACTAAAGATACAGGTGGTGCACACCTGTAATCCCAGTGACTCAGGAGGCTGAGGCAGGACTATTGCAAGTTCAAAGCCAGCTTCAGCAACTTAGAGAGGCCCTAAGGACTTAGTAAGACCTGGTCTCAAAATAAAACATTAAAAAAGGTTGAGGATGTGGCTTAGTGGTTAAGAGACCCTGGTATCAAAAAAGAAAGAAAAGATACAAGGAGGGAGAATCACACACAGGAATATGAGGAGGAGAGAAGTAGAGGATTCCAACTAGAGTGACTATAATGTACATGGTGAAGCCATTAACTGAAAGAGAACATAAGAAGACAAAACAGTTTGGATGCTGTTTTGAACTTGATTAACTTAGAAACTTAGGGGCATCAAGGGAGAGAAAAGACACAGATTGTTGGAAATACAATTCTGTAGCTCAGAAGTATTGGTAGTACCAACTGGTGGACCAAGATGTGAGAGTACTAGCTTCCTCCGCAGAATGTGGTAGGATGCCACCAGGTCTTGTGGCCTGGCAGCAGAGCCCTCCCTTGTCACCCAGGCCCATTGGCAAGAAAGACCCTGGCTAATTATGAGGGAGTAGAAGCTAGGAGTCACAAGGAAGACATTTTTGGGCAGATGCCTCAGCCTTCAGTGACTCAGCAAGGGCAGCTCCTACTGCTCATTCCAGAGCACACTGGGAGTTGTTGAGCAAATATTTGAAGAGCGTTGAGTTCCTAAAAGCCTGCCATGAACTGAGCCCCTCAGCTGCAGAGCCGTCAACCCTGTGTAGGCAGCTGTCAGCTGTCAACTCTGGCTTTCCTGAAAAGACCTCCTGCCAAGAAGTGTGTCATAGGGGAAAGAATAAATGGGAAGATAACTGGACTACTGGAGATCTGGAGTAAGTCAGACGTGAGTTTGAATTCTAATTTCCTCATCCACAGAGTGTTCAACATAAATGTTCCTTCTTCCTGGGAGTCAGTAAAGTAAGAGAGTGCAGGGCTGGGCACATGGAAATGCCAGCCACATGGGACCTGCTGTTACCCAGGGGTGTCTGAGCAGAGCTGAGGTTGATGCCTCCAGTCCTGTACCTCTCAAACCTCCTGGGGCAGTTTCCAGGCACAGAGCAGAGCTGCCTCCACTGATATCCAAGGATGCTACAAGAAGCAGAGGCTGGGGGAGGGAGCTGGGGCTTCACAGGAGAAGTTGCACACCTAAAATAAACCCAGGCAGGAGACTCTGAGAATTTCCTGTAATTTTCACTGTAAATGTCCTATTTATAAAGCTGAGTCACTGTTGTTTGGTGCATGGAGACAGGCCCTAGCAGGAAATGAGGAGTGCACACAGAGACACAGTCTAACCCACAGGCTTTGGGGAATGCCTGGGTCTGGCCTGGGCCTGGCTGCCTGGCCCCTTGAAGCCCTTGACAAGCCCTTGGGTTGGGTTACTGGACCAGGTTAATTTATTTCATCCTCCACTGGCCCTTTTTCTGTCTTCTTTGGTGCCAAAATAGTTTCTCTGTCTCCCTCTCTCCTTCTCCCCTATCCCTCACTCTCATTCTCTCCCCTTCTCTCCCACCCCCCTCTCTTTCTCCCTCCTGTACATTGACAAGGAGAGTCTGGCCTCTTCATGCAGGCAGTGACAGGCCTGTCTCCATGGGAGACCTAGGGAGCCAGGCACCTAGTGGGATGAAGGGCATCTATTTCCTTGCAAAAACAGATCTGTCTGGATGTCTGTGCTCATCCCAGTCTCCACAAAAAAGCAAATTCTCCTGAAGATTCTGGGACAGTATTACAGACAGTTAAGGGGCAAAAGGAAAGAAGAAGGCAGCAAAGTACAACCACAACCAGTGTGTTTGGCATTTTTACCCAGAGCAAGCTCTTGAAGGAGGGACTGGGAGGCAACACAAAACCCTCCTCACTTCCTGATTTTACAGCCACTCAGCCAGCCACTGAAATCAGGTTCACCAATCAGGGCTGTTAAACCACATCTTGCCTCCAGCGCCCCCAGAGTGTGCCAGGCAGAGGGCAGCCTAGTTCATCTCTCAGCAGTGCAGAGAAGTTTCCAAACTACTTAGCTATAGCTTTTCATTAAACAATCTGGCTGCTGAGTAATACATTCCCAGTGCTACTGACATGCCTCAACAAACTTCTTTGGGACCATGCTCAGGGACCCACCTCTGTGTGCCCTGTGAGTTCAGCTTTGACTTCCAGGAGCTCTGGAATGTGGGAGGTTGGGACCCTGAGAAGTTCTTGGGCTCTGGCAGCTTTGGGTGTCATGGTCATAGCAGTGCCATGACTCCTGATGGGCTGAGAGTCCATTAACTGGTCAGCATGGGAAGGGGATCCTCAGTGTTCAAGTCTGTCTCCAGGGCTAGAGCTCCTCCCTCCTGTCCCATATTAGGAGGCCAAAGGTCTAGGTCTTCTATGGGTCTTTCAGTCCAGCCAATCTTCTCGAACCTAAGGCCCTTTTTCTGTCCCTGATTCTTCTTCTTTTTTTTTTAAATGAGAAACAAGCAAATCAGGTTTTCTTGAGAGTTTTTTTTTTTTTTTGAGAGAGAGAGAGAGAGAATTTTTAATATTTATTTTTTAGTTTTCGGCAGACACAACATCTTTGTTTGTATGTGGTGCTGAGGATGGAACCTGGGCCGCACGCATGACAGGCAAGCACGCTACCGCTTGAGCCACATCCCCAGCCCTGTCCCTGATTCTTCTTGGTCCCATACTGACCACTGACTTGGGCAAAAGCCCCTTCAGCTCCTATTCCTTTTTCTTTTCTCCATCTTCTTCTTCCTTTCTATATCCCTTCCCCTCTTTTTGTACCCCCTCCCCCTTAACAAAACTTTAGGCTACCTTTTCTCCATCTAGTGGCCTGAGAGCAAATCTCTGAAGCTAGGGGAGCCCAGACATTAGCATCTCAGGGGCCCAGGCATTTCCACTCCTCCCCAGGGAATCACTTCCCTCATCCCCACCACTCACCAGTTGCAGAGACTAAAGAGGCAGGGGTTGCTTCTTACTGTAGCAGCAGAAAAACAAAATGTCCACCAACTCAGAGATAACAAAGATTCAAGCATATTAGAGCCAGTTAGATTCTGCAAGCTTTCCAGACACAAGACCGACCTGCAAAAATCAACAGCATCTCTCTTCACCCACAGTAGTGCTAGAAATTATTACTACAAAGATATCATTAACAATAGCAACAAGAATTACAAAATATGTAGGTGTTAACTCAGAATACACAAAACTTCTGAACACATTTTTTTAAGCTCTAATAAGGAAACAGAAAATGATCTGAATAAATAGATTCCATGCTTTTGGATTGGGCAACCTCTTATAAGATGACATATTGGATAGCTTTATTAAAGACCTAATTATATTAACAATTAACCTTTAAACTCATTACAATGCCAATCAAAATTCCAGTTGGATTTCTTTTTGAGGGACTAAATAAATAAATAAACTTTTAAAAAGAAGAGTAAAGGGATGAATTCCCCAGTCAAATATATTACAAAACCACAATAGCAACAGTGTGGCACTGGCTTAGCTACAGTATAATAGACCAGTGGGACAGAACAGAAGGCTCAGCAACCCAGCTGTGAACTGTGTATATTCAAGCATGTGTCACTTAATGGCAGGGATGTCTTCTGATAAATGCATCCTTAGGCAGCTTTGCCATCGTATGAACACAGGTAGTGTATTTACACAAACCTGATGGTAAGGGTCCATCGCTTAATGTGGCCTCTTGATACACTCCAATCCAGAAACACAGTAAAAGTGGGGATGTAGCTCAGCAGTAAAGCACTTCCCTAGCATGCACAGGACCCTGGGTTTAATTCCCAGCACCATTTTAAAAGAAAAACTAAACCAAACACAGTAAATACCAAGTTTATGAGGGTACTGTTGGTGTAACAGGGCATTTTATTTTACAGTAATTTAAAAAAATATAAGTACAAAGACTACACTCCAAACTAATGAATTTTTCAGCTCCTGTTAATTATCTCATGTAATCGCTGTCATATATTAGTCTGACATTGATCAAAGTGCTCCTAGGCAGCACCTATCTATACATAAAGAGAGCATTCAATAAACAAATTCTAGCCAGATGCAGTAGTGCTCACCTGTAATCTCAGCTACTCACCAGTCTGAAGCAGGGGGATTGCAAGTTTAAGGTCAGCCTGGGCAATTTAGCAAGACCCCGCCTAAAAGTAAAAAATAAAAAGGTCTGGGATGTAGCTCAGTGGTAGAGCACTTGTCTAGCATTCATGAGCCCCTGAATTCAATCCCCAGTGACACACACACACACACACACACACACACACACACACACACACACACAAAACACAGGTTCTCTATGGGTTAAAACATCAGTTAAGGTTTTGTTGGGATAGTCTGCTATGTTGCTATCTTTGTAACTAGTATACCTAAGGCACATACCAAAATATGTGCCTTGGATCCCAGTTTGACTTAGAAAGAACTACCTAAAACAGACCATGGAGAGAACAGTACTCAATGTTCTACTGGTTTGACTTTCTGGAGATGTCCCTGAAAGTCAGAAGCAACAACACCTCCCTGTGGTTTGTGCTCAAGACTCCAAGGCTTCTCTTTCTCCCCGCAGGAAACTAGCTCATTAGCTAATGTGCACATGAGTTCCAATAGCCAGAAGAGCTGAAGGAGACAGACTTGGGCTGAGACAAAAAGAGAGAGTCCATTCTGGCCAAACAGACCTTTTCTGAGTGTCCAGCAATGCTAGAGAAAGAATGTTTGTGTTGGTAGCCCACCTCCCAAATTCACATGTTGAAATCCCAACCCTGCAGAGTGATGGTGTTAAAAAGGAGGCCAGTGGGAGGTGATGGGGTCACTCCTGAATGGTGTTGGTGCCCTTTTAAAAAAAAGGCCCTTGAGAGAGGCCTTGCCCTGTCTATTACATGAGGATGCAGTAAGAAGGTGCCACCATGACTGGAAGCAGGACCTCACCAGACATCCAATCTTCCAGCACTTTGGTCTTATACTTCCTAGCCCCAAAACTGTGAGAAATAAAATTCTGTTGTTTTAAACTACCCAGTCTATGGTATCTTGTTATAGTAACTTGAATGTACTAGGACCAGCAACTTTTGCCTCAATTAATTCCACGAAGATGTTCAGCTCTCCTGAATTCCTAAAAGCACAAAGAATTTTAACAAAACAAGGGTTGCTAGGGTTAGGGTCAGGGTCAGAGTTAGCATTAGGGTTAGACAATTATAAAAAATTTTAACAAAACCATAAAAATCAAATCTCATGGATTTTGCTTCCAACTCTCTTTTACTTTCTAGTCACTCATTTAGCTTTTCCATAAGGAAACCTTCCTTCCTCTTGTTTTAGACTGGATTAGTCTGGCTTGTGCTGCCAGGAAGGGACCCATTCAGAACAGTGCCATGTGTTAAATGCCCCTTTGGTGAGCGCTTGCCGGAGCATCTCATGGGCAACACCAAGGGAATAATAACATGAACAAGCCTACATATCACCAGACTATAAAATTCATTAAAATATTGAAGAGTTTGAAGACTTAATGACCCAGCAAAGATGGAAAGTATGTTTCAATGCAGATCTCAGTCATTAAAAATGCATTTGGTACACCACATTTGCCTACTCTGAAAATGAAGAAAAGTGCATTTAGGGCAAGACTACCACAGCCCCCCAAGAGAATGGGTTAGGAAAAGGGAGGGACACTCCTCATTGGGTACCCAGTGAGGCAAAAGCTCCAAGGTGGTCAGATTGCCTGTGTGAGGGCTGGTGGCACTATCATGGTTCAAACCTGCAGCCAATCCACCACTCTGGAGACTTCTGAACTGTGGGAGAGGCAGAAAGTATTTTCTGAGAGAAATGCCCCTCACAGGGGAAGATTCCAGAAGGAGTCTGGCTTGCCAGAAACAGCAAGAGGTAAGGCAACTGGAGAAAAGTATATGGAAAGAAACTTAAAGAGGCTAAACGGCTCCCCTTCTGAATATGTGCTGCTTCTTTCTTCACAGATCTTCGCTACTTCATGCATGGTCAGGACTGCCATAACGAGGGGCTGCAGACTGGCTGGCTTAAACAGTGGAGATTTATTTCTTAGTTTTGGAGGCCTATAGTGTGAGACCAGGTGTCGCAGGGTTAGTTTCTTCTGAGGGCTGTGAAGAATGTGTCCCAGGCATCTCTCTTTGGCCTATAAATGGTCATCTTACCCCTGTGTTTTCACATGGTTTTCTCTCTGTACATGTCTGTGTCCTTATTTCCTCTCCTTATAAGGACACCAGACAGAATGGATTAGAGCCCACTCCGAATGAGCTCTGTGAAGAACCTGTCTCCAAATACAGTCACATTCTGAAGTATTGGGCGCTATGACTTCAGCATATGTATTTGAGAGGTGGGACAGAATTCAACCCTTAATGCGTACTAAATGAGCATAACACATCTGAAAGGAATGTTTGTGGAGGGTGGGGTTATTTCATTGTACAGAGAAAATTAAAATTTCAAAGTGTATGAAGTGCTAGGGCTTTTCTGAGTAGTTGAAAGTCCAACTCACAAAATCTCCTGTTGACCCACCACCTGGACTGTAAGGTGGCAAAGGCAGGGCTGCCAACTATGAGTCAATTACTGTGATCTTGAAGAAATGACATAACCCTCCCAAGCCTCACTTTTCTCATTTGTAAACCAAAGGAATTTAGTTGGTGAGTTGAATTTCCTAATTGGCACTCCAGCCTCCTGTGAGCTTTCCTGTATGACAGAGGAAGAAAGCTTAAAAACTATGTTTTCTAGATCCGTTTGCAGCTAGAATTCTTGTTATGAATTAAATCCCCTGATAAGACATACTGGCATGAAACTTGGAGGACAAACAGGAAGCAGATGCCATCTTCCTGTTGCTATGTCTGCTGCCAAGGCTGGTCAGTAGTGTGGGGAGGAGGCTGTGGAGGCTGGAGTTAGTATTCTTGTCTCACAAGCAGGATGAGGGTCTTGAAGAGCAGTTATAGTGAAGGGAGCATCATCAGTGGAGTCCCCAGGAATGCTCCCCCCAAAATATATGTAGGCCAGCAAAAATACAAAAAATACACGCAGGCATGTTCACTATACACTGCTCTCACAGCAAAAAACCACAACAACCTAACTATCCATCAATGGTGAACTGGTTAAACACAGTGTGGTATGTCCACACACAGTGGAGTGCCGAAGAGCTCTCTAAAAGAATAGAAGACTATTTTCTTCTGCTGCTATGAGGTGATCTCAAGATATTTAATTAGTGGCAAAAAGCAAAGTAGAGGCAAAGACACAAAGCACCTTGCTGTTTAAGAAGGGGGATATGTATGTATATTTAAAAGAAAATTATCTTTTTTGTGTGTGTGTCAGGGATTCAACCCAGAGGTGCTCAACCACTGAGCCACATCCCCAGCCATTTTTATTTTTTGAGACAGGGTCTTGCTAAGTTTCTTAGGGCTTCACTAAGTTGGTGAGGCTGGCCTTGAACTTATGATCCTCCTGCCTCTGCTTTATAATTCACTGGGATTATAGGCATGTGCCACTACCATTTGTTTAAAAGAAATCTTGAAGAATAAACAAACCAAAAAGAGGTGCTCCTGTGACATCTCTTTTTGGTAAAAGTAGAGTGACTAAGATGTCAGGTCCCAAACTCTGGCAGTGAAACTAGAAACAAAGGGACTGACTCTACTTCTCCTGCCCACTTTCTCCTGCCCAGTGCAGAAAGGAAAAAAGGAGAAGACAGATGGTTGGGGAAGATGGGGAAGGGACATTAAGATTTACTGAGCACCTGCCATTTAAATCATGCAGCTAGGTACTTTAGATGCATTTTTTTCTCCTTTAATCTTTTATACCTTTGCCTTGAGGTAGGTATTTTTATGATCTCTATTTTATAGATAAACAAAAACAAGAAGAAGGTAAGCAACTTGATCAAATTCATAAAGCTAGTACAGCAGGGGACATTTATCTATGGGGGGTTAAGTTCCAAGACCCCCATTAGATGCCTGAAAACTCAGGTTGTATCAAACCCTGTGGTTTAATGACTTGCCATCTTAAAGAAGTATATTTTTTTGCACACTTGCATTTTGAGGCGCAGCAGCAAAATGCATGAATTTTTTACATTTTTTTCACAAATAGATGGTTCTTTCTTCCTGTAGATTTTAGCAAGTTTGGCATACCATCCTTTAATTTCCTTATTAAATGGAGATCTTTTACCTTTTCATTTAAAGGAAGCATTCATGGCTTTGGGGTCCTTTTTAGTCAAGACAAGTTTACTTGAACATAAGCACCTTGATACAGGGACAAAGGATCTGATGGTTGAGACAGCTACTGGGTGAGTAACAAGAGGGAAGCATATATAACATATATATCACTGGACAAAGGGAAGATTCATGATCTGAGTGGAACCACATAATATTTCATCATGTCACTCAGAGGCACACAATTTAAAACTTATGCACTGTTTGTTTATGGAATTTCCCATTTATTATTTTCAAACTACAATTTGACTATAGGTAACTGAGACCATGGAGTGTGACATCAAAGATAAGGAAGGACTATTGTCAAGTGCCAGAACAGGGCTTTGCACTCTGGCCTAGCATCACAGGACCCCAGCTCTATATCATTGTCTTGCTGGGCTGCCAGATTGACCTCTTAGGCAGTGGGAGATTCAAGTGCCTCCATAGGATACTAGTTTCTGTCATCTTTACACCATTCTTAGATGAAGCCCTCAGGCCTGGGTGCAAGAGATGGGCCCCAAGCCAGGGAATCTTCTTGCCTGCCAGTTTACACAGCCAGCTGGAGAGAGAGAGGAGAAAAGAGAGAGTGCCTTTAAGCCACTGGATTTTCATTTGATTTCAGGTCCTCTCTTTCTCAGAAATTCTCCTTTAACTAGTATGTGGTGCAGCCTTGGCATGGGAGTGACCCTAACGCACAGCAGAGTTTGAGAATCACCATTCTTGCTGTTTCTGAGTGTTGTTGGGTGGTGCCAATGACATCACATGGGAGCTTGTTGGAAATGAGGAATCTCTTGCCCCACTCAAGACCTACTGAATCAGCAACATGGAGGTGGGGATGAAGAGAAGGGAGCCAGCATTTCTTACGTGATTATGCTGCATCCTACAGTTTGAGAATCTCTGCTCTAAACAAAAAACTAAAGAGATCATCACCTGTCATGGTTTGATTTGCCAACGGTCATATACTGTGATATTGATTACAAAGGTAAATTTGATGGACCCAGGGAATGAGACTGTCCATGTGTCCCCTAAGAATTAAATATTTAGGCCCATGAGAAAGTGTTTAATTATAATTTGGGATCAAATGGAATTCACTGCAGCACCTGAGAAGGGGAGCGGCCTTATAAAACTATGATGATACAACTCAGCAGCTGTGTGCCAGGAGCTGCTTCAGAAAGTCTTGCTGGCCAAGGGAGAACATGATCCTTGAGGACAGGAAGGCAGAGTGAACAGCTGAGGGGACTCAGCAATCTCTTTAGTCAAGGCTTCTCACCTTGGATGGTGTATTGCTCTCTTTGGACTCTCTGCCATCCGGCCATCCATTCTCTCTCAGCGTAGAAGATCAAAGTCTGAAATCGAGGTAGATGCAGGGCTGCTTCTTCTGAAGGGTCTGAGCTCCCCACCTCTCTCCCAGCTTCTCTGGGCTTATAGGGATATCACTCCAATCTCTGCCTCCATCTTCACATAGCCTTCTTCATGGAGTCAGTAGAGTAGAGCAAAAGGACCAGAGGGAAGAAAGAGGGGAGAGAAAGGGGAAGTCCTGGGGAATGATACTGGCCAAATTCTATTCTTACATTGTGTGCATGTGTGAATATGTAATAAGAGATCCCACAATTTTGTACAACTATAATGCACCAATGGAAAAAATAAGGAAAAAAAAAGTCCCTTGTCTTTTCTTTTAGAAGGACAGTAATCATTGGGTTTAGTGTCCAACCTAAATTCAGGATGGTGTTATTTTGAGATTGTAATGACATCTGCCAAGATCCTATTTCCAAATAAGATCACATTCACAGGTCCTAACTGGGGGTTAAAACTTGCATGTTACCTTTTTTACTTCAAATGGGGAATAAATTTCATTTTCTTCAACTGCCTATCTTAATGTTAATTCTGAGCAAAGGAATTATGAAAGTAACTTTGATTCTTTCAGGGCAAACATTGATGGGCTTGGAGTATAGTACTAATGACTGTCTTCACAGAAATCCGTGTTATATAAAGTGCTTTGTGTGATCATTTAAGTCCAGCCAAAGAGTTGGGAGGTTTCTGTGCTGTTGCATAAAGGGGGTACTGAGGCTCAGGAACTCAAGCTCACAGAAGCAAGGGGGTAAAACCTGGACTGAACTCAGCCCTTCCACTCTAATTTCTTGCCCCTTCTTTTGGGTCAGCTGCTGTTAGGAGTCATGATAGTAGGTCCTCGAGTGTCTGTGTTCTTGTCAACTTAAAAAGACTGGCATTTCTACGGTTACTGCAGGTGGGTGCCTGACTCTCTGTGGGTTCTGTGTGGTCTGTTTAGTGATGTGATGCATGCTTCATTTCTAGGTCTTCATCACTGAGCCCAAAGGCCCCAGCTTTGCTTGTTCATTTCTGATGTGACTGTGGCTGCCTTCATTCTGGGTCTTTCTTGCCTGAGCTTCCTGGGTTTGAGATCTTCCTGGTAGCTACCTCTTCTCTATACACAAGGAAGATGAGAGTGAATTTCAAGCATCTTTGGTGGGAAAACTAGTGCTTGAAGGCCAACTGCAAATGTGTTTGTGCAGCACCCATGAAAACACCTGTCACTTAGGGACAAGTGAATTTGACATCATACAACCCCCAACAAAGAGCAATAGCCCAGGTCTCCTGTTTACTCTCTTCATGACACTATGTGCCCTAGGAATTCAGACATAACCAGCTGAAAACTCCTGCCTCTCTGTCCTCTATTGCTCTCTCTTAGAAACTCTGGCCCTTTGTTTTACAGCCATCAGCATGACTAACCCAGCATCACCTCAGACTCCAAATTTCAAAGACAATCCTATTTTTCCCTTCTGAATTTCTAACATTTTTTCCATCTGCTTAATGGTTCCATCCCCCAAACAAACATCCTTGTTCACTCTTCTCTCCTCTGTTCTTTATGTTCAATTTCTTACCACAAGACAGGAGGCAGGAGCAGAGATGGAGAGACCAGGAAGGGAATATACATTTTTTAGTGCTCATCCTAAAGAGTCAGACATGTGCTGCATGCTAACTCATTGATCTCAGTAATCCTGCGAGGTAGGCTCAGTGTCACTCTTCTAACTATAGGTGCAAGATGGAGGCTCACAACAATTCAGGGCCTTCAGGTCACGCAGATATGAGGTGGGAATCCAGCCTGTGCTCTGTGCACTACACTAGACCATTTAACCTTTCATGGCTAAATGTTCTTTCGTGGCTTCCAACTTTGCTACTTCTTTTTTCTACCACCACCCCAGGTCAGGCCTTCACCACCTTCTTCCTCAATGGCTACAATTGCTTGCCAGCTATTCCCTGTCTACTCTTTTCTGCTCTAATTTGCCCATGTCTGACTGCTTTCTATTTACTTTATGTCCCCTGTTGATCTGGTCCAATGCCAGACTTGGGCAGGGATTCAGGATATTTAGTCAATAGAGTGGTCTGGGCCAGACTCAATAGGAAATTTATTTTTCAAGCATCTAAATATGATTTTTGATTAGACTAGCTCTTATCTGCTGGTGTGTGCCTTGAAAGGATGAGAAGTAGCAAAATCATAATAGATATAGACTAGGTTAATAATACAGTTGGCTTTTTACCACCCTTGCTAATGGAGAATGAGGATAGGACTTAACATGGGGAGATCATAGCTAATCTACAAAGCTTATCATAGATGATAACATTAATCTTCTCCCCTGATAAGTCTGCAGCCAACAGTTTTTCTCTACCTCTGTACAGCTTCAGATGGAGATAAATAAGTCCCAGGCACTAATTACCTTACACACTAAATCCTTCAGCCTAGATGGGAGTTTGTAAAAGCCACAAGTAAAGGTATTATGCATTCTCAGGAGGCTTTGATGAAGAAAAGTAAGTATCTTCAGCTTAGCCTGATGGTGGAACAAAACCTCAAGATGTGGCTTTCAGGGGGAAGGTGGATTTTATAGAGTGGAGTTCTATATGCTTATCTTATCATATAGGGAAGTGTACAGGTTCATATCACAGATATTTCCTTTACCAACCTGCGTTTAGATCAAAGGAGTATAGTGTTAGCAGGTCCCAATAAAATATGGTAAATATCTTGCACAACTGACCATTTTCTAAGCAACAGATATGAAAATCACACCTGATTCTTCTCTTCTGACAAGACAGTATAACTGCCAGGGGTCCACCAGCTCCCACACTCCCTCCCACTATGCAGTTTAAAATATTTTGATCAATATGCCCATTTGTTCAATATATTTGTTACATAGTGATTTCTCAATCACAATATACAGCAAATCTGTATATGAAAATCTAGTCAGATAAAAAGGATAGCTAGA
Organism: Ictidomys tridecemlineatus; assembly: GCF_052094955.1. Taxonomy (NCBI): domain Eukaryota; kingdom Metazoa; phylum Chordata; class Mammalia; order Rodentia; family Sciuridae; genus Ictidomys; species Ictidomys tridecemlineatus. Next base: position 515,834 of record NW_027521049.1, read on the forward strand.
CTAAGTATTTAAAGTTCCTTCTCATTGAGAACAAATTGGTGTAATGTCTTTGTAGCATCATTTGCAAGTGATTAAAATTTAAAATACAAATATTCTTAGACCTAACAGTTCCACTTCTAGGTTTTTTTTTTAAATAAATAGCAACAACAATAATAAAGACGGAACAAATATACTTACATGTGTAGATAAATATTTATTTCAGCATTATTTTTAAGAGCATAAGGCTAGATCCAATTAAAGTATTCTTTAATGGTAATAATTAAATTATGATACATCCAATTAAATCATGTTGAAATCATGAGAAAATGAGGTAATTATTTTTTTTAAGTTAGGTTCTTTTTGATACTTTATTTTCTAGTTATAGTTGGACACAACACTTTTATTTATTTTTATGTGGTGCTGAGGAGGCCTTGCACGTGCTAGGTGAGCACTCTACCACTGAGCCGTAACCCCAGCCCCAAATGAGGTAATTCTTTATGTGATAATACTAAATATGGTATGTGCTACAAAACATAAAAACCCAGAGGAGTGGGTTTAAGAGTGTAACAATACGTATTGTGCAGTATTCTTTCTTGGGTGTAAAAGGGATACAGAAGCATTTATTTATTAAAATCAAATTACAGGTAAGTGCCCCTTCTCCACACATTTATTTACTATTGAGTTTATTGTAGATTTCAGAAGACTCATTCTCATTATATAATTTAAGTTATTCTAAGAAGCAAGAGTGATATCACTTCTGAATTAAAATGAGAAAGAGAAAGGGATAAAAAATAGATGTCATAATGTAAGAAAAACATAGAAACAGAGTTGCTACCATGGCATCCCTTCATGATTCTTCTCACTGAAATATACTGCTTTCTTTAGGGTTGTACTGGTATGTTGTTGGAGGTAGGTGTCTTTTTAAAAAAAATCTATAATGTTGAATAATGCTGGCTCCTTATGCCATTTCTGGTCTGAAGAGCAGAACTGGGTCCTCATTTTCTTTCAGCTACATAAAGTAAGGGATGATTATAAAATACAAGATCTCACTCATGTTTCCAGGGAATTTCTAATCCAACACTGATAGGCAGACTAGAATAGTGGGAACCATGATGTTTCAGCTCCAAGTATCTAATCTTGGGACAGTGATTGTTAGGATGGAAAGCATACATTTATGAGGAATGTCTCAACATTTCCTGGTATAATTGGTTTGATCCCTTGACTCTCCCAAGGTAGAAGAACACAGCAGGTTAAGAAGATAGCTCTGAAGCCAGAACCAGGATGAGATTCTCAGGCTGCTATTCACTAGCTATTTGACTTTGAATAAGCTACTCTCTGGCCTTGTTTTTCTCATCTATAAAATGGAGTTAACTCTAGGACCTGTTTCCTAAAGTTGTCATAAAGATTAAACAAATAAATATAAGTAAGATATATAACAAGTACTTAATCCATGCAGGACATTGCTACACATTTAAATCTATTTCAGAAAGAGAAACAGTCATATTTCTGCTGAGCAAGCATTTAGCTTCAAACCCCTCACTGTTCTTCCTCTAGCCAAGTCCCCCTGCCCCAGGCCATTAATTAAAATAACAGACAAGATCTTTGTCTCTTAAAGTTCTATAGAACATTTTTTCCTAAGCAATGCTGTCTACTGCAATGCAAATAAACTCCTTATTTTATCATGAAATCATTTCTGGATCCCACAGTCATTAATTTCAAACTCAGACTTGTCTTTGTAGTTAATTATTAGTTTTCTCAGGAGTTGAGAATGTAGAGCTTTTATTAATTTATGAAAAGTTTAAGTACTCACCATGATGATGGTTACAGAGGTGACAGTGGTATCCAGGAAGATACAACTGACCATTGGTTCTGGTGCATTAGGAACTCCAATCTGCAGAATGAGACACTATCTCAGTGAAGCCTCTATTAAAAGTGTGGCAGTTTCCTACTGTGTAAGGCGGATGTGGGATTCCAGAAAAGAGGTTGCTGTGGGATCCTGAGCAAGCCTTCACTTGTCTGGACCTGTTTCATTATCTCTAAAACAAAAAGATTGAATTGAAGGCTCTTTTTTGTTCTTTTCTATCAAAAAGACTCTTAATGAATGTGAAGTCTGACTCAAAAAGCTAGGGTTTTTTCACTGAGACAGTTCCCTCAACCAAGTCTTACTACCACCCACTGAAGCACACAAAGGGGGTGAAATAACAGCTCCCATTTATTGAGTGCTAAGTGCTGAATGTTTTATATACATCATTGCACTTAATCCTCAAAATAAATCTGTGAAGTAGCTATTAACTTTTCAGTTGCCCAGAGAGTTCAAGTTGGAGGACAAATAGAGCCTGGCTTCTTTTTTCTGTTGTTTTGGTATCAGGGATTGAACTCAGGGGCACTCGGCCACTGAGCCACATCTCCAACACCATTTTGTATTTTATTTGGAGACAGGGTCTCACTGAGTTGCTTAGTGCCTCGCAATTGCTGAGGCTGGCTTTGAACTCCCAATTCTCCTGTCTTAGCTTCCCTAGCCTCTGGGATTATACCCTGAAAGCCTGGCTTCTTCTTTGTAAAAGGGGAAAATAGACTAAATTACTAAAGCCATTCTATAAATGAAGATCCATTGTATCCAGTCAGCCAGTCCCAGGTTGGGGTCCAGAACTGTGGGATTCCTGGAGAAGGTGTGAAAACAGGATCATTCTTGGTTTCTTTGTTTACTTTGTTTTGTATCAGCCATACTGATTTTATGAAACAGAATCCAAGAAGTTCTAGAGTCTTTGAGATCCTCCAGGGCAAACACTTGATTCCAGACCTCCTTCTCAAGAATTCAGATTCCTCCACAGTTCCTCTAGGGAGAGGTACTGAACGGAGTTCCCCTCCTGTGGGTTTTCAGTTTGCATCAGTGCCCTGATGCGACTTCACTTTTGGGTCTGGTTTCAAAGCATGCTTATGATTCTACCACAGCCACATATTTTCTGAGTCCATCTTCCTTCCCTGCAATAAGCATTTCAGTCTACAGAGCCAATCCATCTCTCTTTGTTTCTCTCTCACACACACTCACTCATATTTTCTCATTCTTCAAAGACATTTCACAGTTCAGAATAAACACGTCAAAATGAAGGCTATTGCATGAGACAAGAAAGTACATACAAAAGAAGTAAAAGCCTGATTTTTGAATCTTCAGCCAAGAACTGAGAGGTGTCTATGAAACCATGCTACTCTAAGGACTGAGGGCTGCAATAAATAGAACTCATCAGAGACTCAGACATTCTCAGAATGAAAAACACAAACATTTATTAGGAGCAGCTGCATGTGTCTGAGCTCCTGGAGGGATATAGGAGAGCACTGGCTTCATTCACTGTTATGGAAAAGGCTATGCGGTCAGTGCCAAAAGGAGCTAGCCAGGCAGCAGCATCCACTCCTCCCACCTCCTCTGGCTCTGGGCTACAGGCCCTCTTACCCCACAAGGCAACTGGTGACCTCGTGCCCCTGTCAGGCAGGAGAGTGTGGGGACTTCACGGGCATCTGGGGCAGGTGGGTCTGCTGGCCCGTCTTCAGGTGGGCAGGGGCAGGATCTGACCTGGACAATAAGGAGTGGGCTCCCCTGCCCCTGAGGCAGAAGGACAATAAGGCATCCCAACAGGAAGCACAAAACCTGGCCTGTGGGCCAGTAAGGAGGTACTATTTCTTGTCATCTGGAAATGGAAGTCATCTTACTTCTGGTCAGACTTTCACTTCTGGTGGGTTCTCTGGATAGTACTTGGCAAATAGGAATATGAAACATCCACTTAAATTTGAACTTTGGATAAGCAAATGGTACTTTTTCAGTATACATTTGACCTAAATACTGGAGAGCATACTTATACTAAAACATTTGGATTTATCCTAAATTTAAATAAATTTGAGCATCTTTTATTTTATCAGCAGTTCTGTCCCCCTTGTAGCCTTCCCTCTGGATAAGCCTGGTCCCAGGTGAAAGTTTATTCAAGCTACTCACTCTTAAGCAGAAATCTGCTTAGTTCTGATTCTCCTGTAGTTTTTGGTGAAAAGGCAAAGACCCTAGACTATATCTGCTGAATAATGCCTCTGGGGTGGGGCCCCAGTACGCATTTTCTCAAGTTGTCATATAAGTGATTTAAATACATATTTCTATTAATTATCTATGCTTCTGGACAAATTACCCTAAAAATTGAAGCTAAAAACCACCATGGGTGAGAAATTTACTGATTTAGCTTTATGATTCTGACTCATGGACTTCCATGATGCTGCAATCAAGGTGTTAGTTTAGGCCGAAGTCATCTCAAGACTTCACTGGCGCTAGAGAATCTGCTTCCAAGCTCACTCCTATGGACCCTGACAGGTCTCAGGTACTTGCTAGTTATGGCTGGAAACATCTGTTTCTTGCCACAGGAGCCTCTCTATAGGGATGGCATCTGGCTTTCCCAGAGTTAGGAATGAGGGGGAATAGGGTGAGGAAGTAGGACCAAGTTCATAAAAGTGAACCATCAACACAAATCCACCTAAGAAAGGAGGGAAGAGAATTATAAAAGTAAGAATAATACAGAGAGACAAAACTCATAAAATGCCATTGTAGAGATTGCCTACCTCTTCACTTTCTTTTGAGAATTATTACTACAGATCAGTCCTCAACACATCGCAACCAAGACCATATTTTGAAAATTAGACTTAAGAGTCTTTATTCACTTATTTTTTCCTGCTTTCATCCCTCCTCCTGATCTACCCTTTTGGTGATCTGAAGCAATAAAAATGGAAACTAAAAAGAAATAAAGAAGAAAAACAACTCAAAATGACGATCTTAGTAGAATAGCTAAATGTTAAAAATGTTCACATATATTATTTGAATACAAATCTCATGCATATATAGCTCTGTTCTCCTAAAAATATCTAATTATTCAATGTGGTCTTTGGAGAATCTCCCATGAAATATTAGAAATATATGAGCAGGCTGACCAATTAGGTGTTTGGTCATCTTCATAAGAAAGAGTCAAGAAGAGATCATGTCAGGGTAAAGCATCTGCTTAGTGTGCATGAGACCCTGGCTTCAATCAACACTGCTGCTGCTGCAAAAAATAAATAAATAAAATAAAATAAAATAAAAGAGATAACATTAGCTATTGTGCTCCTACCTGGAAACTGAGTGGATCCACTTTGTGATGCAGTGAAGAGGGCATGAGCTTTGAGCTGGAATCTAACCAATATGTGACTTTAGCTATCATCTCATTTAGAAAATAGGGACCATAAATCTGCTATAGTGAAACTTAAATGTAATGATGCATATGGAAATGCCTTATAAACCAAGAAGTGTCACTTCTGAAATGAAAGGTGGAACCAAAAACATCACTGGCTTTGTACTTTCACAACCAAGTCTGACATTTGCTCTTTCAATGTTTTAAGTAGGCAGATTCCGATGACTTCCTGGAAAAGTGAACATAGCCCACAGAAGCCATATGACACATATCTAATTTCCTTCCTTCTTTCCTTGTGCCCCCCCCATCTTCCTTCCTTCATATATTTTTTTGTTGTGGTGGTGTAGGGGATTGAACCTAGGGCCTCTTTTATGTGATAGGCAGTTTGTATACATCAGCAATACCACAAACACTTGAATAATATATTATGCTACAATGTGACAACAGTTGCAACAATTTTCAGCTTTATTCTAATCTGTGTGTGTGTGTGTGTGTGTGTGTGTGTGTGTGTGTGTACATGTAGGCTCACATTGGGGAAGTAACTTGTTATTGCTAACCAAGCACCTTACCACTGAGATACATCCTAGCCCCTTAATGTTCATTTTAATTTGCAACCCCAAACGGATCTACGTTGTTCCCTAGAAAATGCTCAGCTCCCGAAAAGGACAGTCATCTTTATTGTATCCTCGGTGACAAGTTTTACAGGAAATCTGTGCAAAGTTCTGATGAGAGAGACATGATTCATTTTTCACAGTTCTGATGATATGACTCCCTCCTCTATCAGAAAGAACTGAACCTTCCTAGCAGTGCTTCTTCCCTAACTCTCTTCCACTCCCATTCTTCAATGTTTGGGAGGCATTCTGTTGGGTAAAAAAGGCAGTGATCTATAAATTGTTAAAAGTGTTCATCCCCTCTTTCTTTTTTCTTCCAGCTTTACCAATTCTGGTCAAGCCTGCCCAGTTATATAAACCCAAATTCATATTCAAAACCGACAATATTGTTTCGAACTGACTGCTTTTCTTTGAGGTGGTCAATTATCAAGAATGGCTGTAATCTGCTTTTGGTCCTTCTGCCTCCTCCATTCACCCCTGTGCCCTGGCTGTGAGTCTGAGGCATCCTTCAAAGACACAGGACTGATTGTGATGCAAAGGAATGATGACCTGACTCTGTCTCTTCTGTTCCCTGCACAGATAAGTGATTCTGGACCTCTTTGTGTCTCAATAGGGAGAATGTTATCTGGCTATCCTATGGCATAGGGGTGGTGGTTTTAAAGATCAAATCAGATAGGATTAATATAAATAAAAGACCTTTTAAAATATTAGCATGCTATATAAATATGAGGTGGTTAGTTTATTAGAATTCTACCTTTGATGTGCTTCAGATATCTGGCCAGCTGAGCACTTAAAGTATTTTTATTTGCATTGGTTACTAGATGAGAATTTCTACTCATTGATCTTAGAAAACTTACCCAATAATTATAATAATATCAATACTTACACATGTGTTGCCTCACACTCTCTGTTTTGTAGTTTCAATGCCTAAGAGGTTGATTTTTCCCTAGTTCTTAATTGGTGGTGATGTGCCACAGACTAGATTCTAAGGTGTGCCTTTCCCGAACATTAAAGATGGTAATATTTCCTCTTATAGAGAACTTACTTTTTGATTTTATATCATTTCTAGATATATCATTGCTAGATTTGACGTGTTTTTAAAATCTATTTTCGAAATGAGCAGTTTTACCTCAATGACATTGAGTTTTTAAAAAAATTAGTAGTACTTAACCTAACCTTAGACAAGTACAATTAAAGAGAAGATTATAAACACATTTTTCCTGATTTGCTAAGTTGAATGCAACTTGCAATTAATATATAACTAAAACATTAAAACCATGTCAAAAGAAATGACAAAAGACAAAAATGTTTACCTACAACCTTAATAGTCTGATATCAACAAGTGAATAGACTGAAAATGAAACAAATTGTTTGGATATCAACATTTTCCTTCTGAAGAAGAAAAGATGAAAGAGCTGTGTTCAAAGATTCAGCTTCATCCCACAGCTCTTTTCATCTTTCCAGGGCACTTAGGGATTAGTGGGTAGGGTCAGCACCTTGCATAAGATCTTGCAACAAATTCTTGATGAAGCTGAGCAAAAACCATGGTGGTGTTGAACCCAAGTGCCTACATATTTGTCAAACATTATTTTGGATGTTTCTGGGAGGATGTAAACTCATATAGACATACAACTTTTAGACTCAGACAGGATCCTTAATTATTTTAAGTACACTGGCTGGTGAAGTGACTGTAAGTAGAAGTTTGCGGTTCTGCCCTACCAGGAGCCAAAAGGCTGGGCTGAGTTCCCTTCCTACCAAGTACAGGCTGGGAGATTTGGAATGAGCCACTGAACTTTTCTCATCTGAAAAACTGAAAGCACTTTAAAAATACTACTGTGTAATGTTTGGTATTATTTTACTTACTGTATTTCCTAAGTTAATAGTAATAGCTAAAGTGGGTGTGGTGGCATCTCCCTGTAATCACAGGGACTTGGGAGCCTGAGGCAGGAGGATCACAAATTTAAGGCCAGCCTCAGCAATTTAGGAAGGTCCTATCTCAAAATTTAAAAATAATAAAAAATGGCTGAGGATATAGTTCAGTAATAGATTGCCCCTGGGTTCAATACCACACACATACAAAATAAGAGCTAACATCTATCCAATTACTCCCATTAGGTGAGTAGTATGTCCTTATTATACAAATGAATGAACTGGAGCATAGAAAAGTTAACCATTGGCTTAGGTCATGCGGCTAGGATGTAGCAGAGCCAGGCTCTACAACTAAGTCTATCAGAACAAAGAAATGATTAGCTCTGTGACCATGGGGAGTTATGTAACTGCTTTAAATGGTGATATTCTTGTATGTACCATGGGATACCCATCTACCTCCTAGGCCTATCATGAGAATTCAGGAATGACATTTGGGGCAGAATCTAGCACAGTGACTGGTGTGTGCTCTGAATGTGATAAGAATTTCTATTACAGGCACCTGTATGGATTGCCTCCTCCCAAAATCTATATGTTGAAATAATACCCTCTAATGTGATGGCATTATGAGGTGAGCCTTGGGGAGGTGATTAGGTCATGAGGGTAGAGCCCTCATGAATGCCCTTGTCAAAATGCACAAGAGCTTTCTTTCTTTGCTCTCTGCCATGTGAGGACAAAACAAGAAGAGAATCATCTGCATATTGGAAGAGAGCCCTCACCAGCCACCAGATCTGCTGGCACCTTGATCTTGGATGTCCCAGCCTCCAAACTGTGAGATACAAATGTCTAGTGCATAAACTACCTAGTCTGGGTATATTTGTTACAGTAGTTCAGGCTAAGACAATAGCTCATGTCCCAAATCACCAGACCCTTTGCACAATCCAATTATATGCTAACAGGGGAAGCCACCTTATTTGCTGGAAATCAATGGCTAATCTGCCATATTTATCAAAATCTTAAGAAATTTTATACTTAGCCAGACTCGTGGCATACTTTCAGTGACTTGGGATGCTGAGGCAAGAGGATTGCAAGTTCAAGGCCAGACTCGGTAATTTAGTGAGCCCCTCAGCAATTTAGAGGGACTCTGTCTAAAAATAATAAAGAACTAAGGATACAACTCTTTGGTTCAATCCCTAGAACCAGACAAAAAACAAACAAAGAATATATAATGAAAAATCTAAGCTATTCTATAACTTGATTTTTGATAAATCAAAGATTCCTCAATATGCACCACCACAGTTTGCACAGGTGAGGGTGGGGAGATAAGGAAAATGGTGAGATTCTTAAAGGAGCATAAATTGGAGGCAATGGTAGTATACATGGGATTAGCAGGAAGTCTGTGAGAGAGCCTTCCAGGGGTCTGTCTGATACACCAATTTCCTGTAGAAGCAAAAGGACTAAAGATAGAGGATGGTGATGCCATTATTAAAATAAGGATGTGAAGCAGAAGAGTTAAATTTTGGAGAAATCGTGCTCATAAATGGACATACTACTGGTTGACAAACTGAAGAAGGTGCCAGACAGGGAGCTGAGGAGAAGAGGCCAGAGCTTGAGAAAGGAGTCTGAGTCAGAGGTCTACACAGGGTGTGTCTATAATAAGCTTGTAGTTAAAATCAAGAAAACTGAAGATCTATGAAGGAGAGTGTGTAGAGGTGAGTGGTCATAGGACAGGGATTGTGAGATATGGCAACAGAGAAAAAAAGATGAATTAAAGATGATGACAACTGAGAAAGGAAAAACAGATGGCTGGGCAGAGGGGAAAACCCAAATCTCCTTAAGTCACCAGGAGGGGCATTCCAGCCCCCAAAAGGAAATAAAGAATGAGAGTCCCCATGTTCAACACTAATATTTCCAGTGAGTGTTGGTTCTGTATTCCTCATACTCTCCACATTCCTTCTCACAAGTGAATTTAGAAACTAAGTCTAATGTATCACCATTAATGTTAAAGATTTACTGCTTTTTTTTTAAAATATCCCGCAATCGAAAATTTATTCTAATTTATGTGAAAAGACTTTGTATACCTTATTGATTCTGTAGTAATGACAACATTTATAGATTTAGTAATACATTGTTGAAACATCTGTGGCAACATAAAGATTTTTTTTTTATTTTTGGTCGTTCAAAACATTACACAGTTCTTAATACATGATCTTTCACAGTTTGATTCAAGTGGGTTATGAACTCCCAACTTTACCCCGTATACAGATTGCTGTTTCACATCAGTTACCCTTCCATTGATTGACATATTGCCTTTCTAGTGTCTGATGTATTCTGCTGTCTGTCCTATTCTCTACTATCCCCCCTCCCCTCCCCTCCCAAAGATTTACTGCTTTCTGAAAACCAGGGACTTCCATCCTGATCTAGGTTGTATTAATTTGAGACCAGAGCTTCTTATCATTAGTACCAACACATTTGGGAGGAGGTCTTCTCTCATTTTTATAGAATAAGGGACAGGTATACAGTTGCACAAAGATGGCACTACTGCATATAACCCACTTGGAGACAGACATACCAAATATGAACCTGGCATATGAAAGGCAGGTTGGAAATATCAATGTATGAAATACAAATGAAGCTGTATGACCATCCACATATTTAAGAATTGTTGTTTCTAAGGCCAAAGCAGAAAACATTTCAATATTTCACCTTTATTCATTCTCTTTTTTTTCAATTATTCCTGAAATTCTGGTATTTCCCTGGGCCTTATCATGGATGTTCAATCCATCTGTACATTTGGGGTGATTTATAAGACTTCATCTTTCAATATCTACCCATTACTCCCTCAAACCTAGTTATTATATGACGATTTCACATGTCTAATCAGGTTTGCAGTGTGTGGTTGCTCAGGCTGGTAACTGCAAAGAGCACCATTGAGAGGGGATGTCATTCACACAGGAGACATTGTTACTGTTTTGAAGTTAAAACAAAAAAAATTCAAATTATAACTGTTGACTCCAAAGTTGTATGATTGTGTACATAACAATTTTCTGGCAGAAGGCAATAAAATCTGTAGTTCTCATAAACTTACCACATTACAACATGAAGTTTTAAGGAAAAGGGTCTCTTTATAATGTGTACCAAGGTGCTATGTGGACTAAAGAGCCTTGACTCCATCAGGATGCTCTATGGACACCTATCTGACTTGCAACATCTTAGTCTAGCTCTATGATAGTTCCTGAAACCATCCCTTCCCCTCAATTCCTACTGCTACTGCCTGAGTGCAGACTCCACTTTCCCTGTCTCTTTTCTGGCCATGATTAATGTTTCCTTCCTGATCTTTTTATGACATATCTAATCCTATCTAGTCCACCCTTCCTACAGTTGTCAGAATGATTTTTCTACAATAATTTGACCAGGTGACTTCTCTGCTTAAAGTATTTAAATACTTTCTTATTGCTTACAGAATTCAATTTACACTTCTACATATGACATATAGGTGTTCCATATTCTTCCCCTGCCCTCGTGCCTACCTATGAGTTACTTCCTCCACAATGATCTAACCACACAGAAACCAAGTTTGATATGCTTGCACTACTTGTCTATAACATTTCACAGGTTGTCCCATGAGTTTCAATTTATCCTTCAAAAATATCAGCACAAGTCTCCTCCATGAACTCTTCCCTTACCATTCAAGTAAAATTGACCATACTTCCTTTGCACTGCCACTATAACTGATTTATATCTTTATTATTACAATTATCCCAAAATCACAATGATTTTTTCCTATGTCTCTCTTATTATGGGTGAATAGACAGTTTAAGGATATGAGATACATCTTATTGATTTATTTGTCCCTAATATCCAAGAGAGTGGTGTGTATCCCTGATACTTAGCATAGAGACTGTTGATTGAATTGAATGGAAAAAAAAAGCATTGAGTTTCAGAGAAGCCATAGAGGGAGGCTTTGATAATGAGATAAGGGAAAAGAACCATATTGTGGATTTTATATAAGTTGTTCTAGACTCTATACATAGGACCTTAGCTTTGAGTTAAATCTGGAGAAAATGCAACAACAATGAACTACATTTCATTTGCTGTTTGTTCATTTATGTAAGTATTCTGAAAGGTCTCCAGAAACTTCTCTGCTAAGTTCTGCCCTCTGAAGCCTCCAAAAGTCTGCCACACTGGGCTCTTCATGTTTTCACAAGTGGACTACTTCTCTTTTTTGGTACATTCTGCTGTGAACTACCAAACCAGTAATGTCCTAAACATTATTGATGTCAAACAGGATTTTTTTTTAATGAGAGTAACCTCTTGATTCTTTCCCCCTGTGACTGCTTACTCTCTTCTGTGACAATGGTGGAGTCTAAAAGATAAAATGAAGAAATCTGGGTGAGCTGGACCTAGTGGTACATAATTGTAATCCTAGCTATTAGGGAGGCTGAGACAGGAGGATTGCAAGTTCCCGGCCAGCCTCAGCAACTTAGTGAGACTGTATCTCAAAATAAAAAATAAAAAGCCTGGGGGAAAAACTCAGTGGTAGAGCAACCCTGGGTTTAATCCCCAGTATGTCCCTGACCAACAAAATAAATAAATAAATAAATCTGAGTGAGATATAAAAGTAAACCACAGGCACACTGCTATTAACTTGGAACTCTTTCTTTTTGACAACTGAAGATTATGTTTTCCTGGATCATGTTATGTGCCGCTTACTTAGGACAGTGTCTTGAGTATCCCTCCAGCTTGCAAGAGTTTACCAGTCTGAAGTCTCAGAATGAAACAGTTGGGAGATTGCCTCCTTCCCTACCTTTGTTCCCATACATTACCTAGCTTAACTATAGTCACAATGCTAGTCAGTAGGTACCATTCTCACTTTACAGAAAGGAGAGCATTCAAAGAGTTTAAATAGCCTAAGGTAATACAGCTAGATTAGGTAGTAATCAAGTGAGCTGCTTTCTTTAGAGAAAAATAGACTATTCAAGCTTGGGTACATAAAGGGAAGGTGATCATATCTAGAACTTAAATGGAACTGTCTTCCAGAGTTAACTGGGAATTCTGTTCCTACCAGCTATACAACACCTCTCCATTTTGCTCCTGTTCCTTGGAATCCCAGGTTAGCAACCAGACACTTATTTTATAAGGGCAGAGAGTAAATAGACTGAATATGTGTATCTAGTACATACCTGAAAATAAAAAGCAAATTCTGAACAATTAAAAAAAATCCTGTAACAAAATTTAGAAATACGATAGCTATTTTACAAGAACATCATTATACTTACACAATAAATGTCACTGAAATCCAAAAACATTCTCTGGTTAAACATTTATTACTTGTGAGAATGTTCAACTTGTTTGTCCTGTTTGTAAGTTTCTAGATATCAGTCCTGTGTTCTATTGCATGAGATTATTCTTTACACTCATTCTGAATGCTAAGTGTAAAGCTTCTCATTTAAGCTTTGGATAAATCATGCTATTCTTATTTAGATCACTTTAATATGAAACTGTTCTATACATGCAGTACAAACAGATTTTCAGAACACATTATTTTGGGGTGGGGGAGGTTAACTGGTCTTTAACCCAGGGGCACTTTACCATTGAGCTATATCCCTAACCCTTTTTTATTTTTTGAGATGGGTTCACTAAGTTGCTGAAGCTGGCCTTGAACTTGCCATCTTCCTGCCTCAGCCTTCTGAGCCAGTGGGATTATAGTGTGCACCACTGCACCCAGTTCAGAACACATTCTTTAAAAGAACAAGATCGAGTATTGAATGGTAGATATACAGTATTGTTGGTACTTTAACTATAACTCTGACAATGATTTATCTAAGCAATAATGAGCCAATATATGGGCCTGGAATTTAAGTAGATTAACAAATGAGTTAACCTTCAAAAAATTACTGAAGATTTCAAAGTACTTGGGCTGGGGTTGAAGCTCAGCAGTAGAGCATTCGCCTAGCATGTACGAGGCACTGGGTTTGATCCTCAGAACCACATTAAAAATAAATAAATAAAAATAAAGATTAAAAAAAGAAAGTACTGACCCATCAAGAGTTTAATCAACTGCCAGGGGTAGCTCAATAGAACTAATAACCTGAAAGAAATTTGTTAACTACTCATTTATGTCTTGAGCTGTATCTAGCAATGTTTTCATCCTTGTGAATATTAAAAAAAAAAAGGTGAATTGATTCTTTATCAAAAGAAGTTAATAGATGTAATAAGATTTTTTAAAATTAAGACCAGCTGTTTAGTATTCACAATGATCTTTTCTATCAGTAGATAATAAAAAGGCTTGAAAGTTTAATATGTAGTAGAGCATATGTGTTACTTAACACTGCAGAGCAATTTAAGTTTTCTCATGTTGTCTGTTGATAGGTAGCTCGAGGAATTAGTTAAGACTTTGCATCCTATTGCATACTTATTACACACACAGTAAACGACCATTCATCCGAAAGCAACTGCTATGAAGCTCCTTTATAATTAATAGATCTAAACTCTGAAAATATTGTTATATAGACCTTAGAAATATGACCTTCTGCTGTACTTTAATTACGTGCTACCTAACTGCTCTCAGGTTTAACAGGGATAAGAACTAGAAGGCAGAATTGGCTAAGGGTTGGGGTCAATAGAATGTTAATCTTGAAGCTCCAGCCAGCACACCCCGACTCCCTATTTAAAGAAGGTAATTTCTTTCTTTCTTTTTTTTTAAAAAAATATTTATTCTTAAGTTTTAGGTGGACACAATATCTTTATTTTACATTATGTGGTGTTGAGGATTGAACCCAGTGCCTCGTGCATGCTAGGCAAGCACTCTACCACTGAGCCACAACCCCAGCCCATAAAGAAGGTAATTTCTTTGGTCCTTGGCTTTTGAATGCTCATGGCACTTGCTTCAAAATTGTAAAAAAAATTAAGGGTAAACAATGATTTATTTCTACCATATTTTCCTCTTTCTAAAACTGCATACTTGTTCAAATAACTGTATGGTGGAACAGTGTTCTCAATCTTCCTTTATCCCAGTTGCCTCTCCTAACAGAAAGGAATGTTTACATGCATTCTATATTCTGAAAAAGATGCCCATATTTCACACTGCAACAAATAAAATCAATTGGCATTTTCCAAATTCTCCCTGTAATTGTACCCCTACTCTAATCACATTTATTGAACTTATTGTATGCTAAGTATCTTCATGGACTACATGTATTAAACTAATTTAACCCCCATGGCATTGCATGATATAGATACTATTATGATCCTCAACTTACACATGAGGAAAATAAGGCACAGAGAGTTTAAGTAAGTTTCCCTAGCTAACACAGCTAGTAAATGTTAGAACTGGGATTCAAATCCAGATAATCTGGTTTTAGGGCCTACCCTCTGCCATGCAGTTTTCAGAATGAATATGAGAAAAAGATTATCATGCAGATAACTCAATATAGCATATTTTAAATCTATTATTTGCAAACTATCATATCTTGCTATTAGTAGTAAATTACTTAAGAGTATCTCACAATTGATGAATACTTCCTAGGTATTTACAGAACTCCATCAACACATGAGAACTTAAGACAGTGTCTTAACTCTAATCCCTGATAGTTAAACTTAACTATTGGAAATAGTTTGAAAATCTTACTGCTTTTCTATCTAAAATAATGAAAAGTAAAAACATTTCATTTTCCTTTGCTTACTTTTCAGTAAGCTTTGTTGGCACATTTTCCCCCCTGTATTTGTATTAGGTCTCTATGGTATAAAATCTGGATACTCTACTTTTATAATGTTTGTTATCAAACAAATCAAAAATACTTTCAAATCCCAATGTTTCTTGAGGAGAAAAATCCCAAAAGGCAAATAGCTGACCTAAGATTATAGGATTGTGAGATAACCAAAGACAGGGCTTCAGTCTTTTGATGTAAAAGTGCTACTCTAATGAGAAAGGAACACTGATTTGAAAAACTAATTAAAATTAATTAGAAGTTTCAAGTCCTCAGATGTAAAACCATGTATTATGTAAAAGGTATTTTCAAGGTGAATTTAATTTTTTCAAAGGTTCACTTGAACTAATTTAGCCTCTTAAATGCCTGTATACCTGGGAAGCTGAGGCAGGAGGATCACAAGTTCAAAGCCAGCCTCAGCAACTTAGCAAGGTCCTAAGCAACTTGGTGAGACCCTGTCTATAAATAAAATACAAAACAGGGCTGGGGATGTGGCTCAGTGGTTGAGTGCCTCTGGGTTCAATCCCCAGAACCAAAAAAAAAAAAAAAGCATATATCACTCTTACAGACAATATCAGTAGCAGATAAAATGTTTAATGAATTGTAATTCATGTACCTTTATGAAAGACATTCAAACGTATCAAAATGAAACAAAAATAGAGGCTTGGGTGGTAGCTCAGTTGTAGAGCTAGCATAGCTAGCATAGCTAGCATATGTGAGGCACTGGGTTTGATTCTCAGTACCACTCTAAAAAAATAAATAAAATAAAGGTATTCTGTCCATCTACAACTAAAATAAACACACACACACACACACACACACACACACACGCACACGCCAAATATAAGTTTATAAGAAAGTGATCCATGTTATCTTCTGAAAGGAGCTCATAATAGGCTTATTTAAAAAAAAAACAAATTTAGTTCACCTTAAAAATCTAACTGTGATTAATTCAAAATAGATTCTATGTTTACAACTTCCTTCCTATAAACTGTTAAACACAAAGAGAAGTAATGCCATCTACAGGGAACCTTCAGAACAACAGTTATACTTCTATGACTCTTTAATATCCAAAATCTAAGTTAATATCATATGTAATGTCACTGAACAAGGAAATTTTCAAGAAAAGGGGTAAAAGAATTGAAAAGGTGTGTGATATAAAAAAAAATCCCACTAACATTATGGATTATCAATACTTCTTAAAAGTAACCTAACTTCAAATTCACCTAACATGATTCACAGACACTTGGTTAGAAACTGCAGCAGGTTAAGATGCAAAGCTACACAACCTCAAAGGTCTTTAAAGTTACAGCTAGTAGAAAGACTCAAGTCTTTGGAGATAAACCTGTGACAGTTTTCTTTTTCCAACTGTTGGATCACCCTTTCCTCTTGAGTAGCATCACCTTTACCTTCTTGGCTAAATTCTCTAAATTTTTAGGCATTTTAATAGTCCATTTCACTTTCTAAAGCTCATTCCTATTTTTAAGTCTCCTATTTCATAGACAATTATAAATCAAAGTTTTTCCTCTTTATGCAGCATATGCCTACTCTAACCACAGATGATTTCATTTTTATATACTCTCTGCTGTCTTCCCTGGCTAAAAGAGGTTTCCTTATTGCAATGGTTTCATTTAGGCTAAATTTTAAAACTATCTGGAGTCTTTTAGCAACAATACCACACCTCTAACTTCCTTGGATTGGGATGGGGCTTGAGTATAGATTTTGTGGCTTTCAATTTTACAAATGATCTCTCATGCAACCTGGTTTGATAAATAATGCCTTACTGTGGATTGTAGCCCTTTCCCTAATTGGCTCCAACAGCACTCTTAAGTGGTTTATGGGTTCCAATGTGCACAGTGGCAACCCCTCTTGCCCTCCTGGCTTGTTCTTGAACTGTTTCCCCAGTCACTAGCTGTGCATTGAGATGGACAGTTAGCTATATGGTAGCTGACCCCCAGGTAGTGGCATCATACCTCATTCATTTGCTGCATCTAACCCCCACCCCCAAATTATGCTGTTGTAGAAGCTTTCTAGCTCCCAGCTCATGGATCAATTCTGGATCAATCCTCAGGCTGACAGAGTCCAACTGCTACACAGTGCCCACATCACCCCTCCAATTCTGTCTCCATGCCCTGGAATAAAACAACTGAGTTAATCTGGATAAATCCAAACAGAGGAGAAAATGTTGGTCTTCCCTTGTTACAATCATCTTGAATCTTGAGTATTGCCTCAGGCATCCTTCCTATGGTTTCTGAGTGCAGATACATTGTTTCATCCCCCACACAATGGAGAATCCAAAGGACTAAACCTCATTTCCAAACACTGTATTCCTCCAAGAGGGAAATTCTCCCAAGGCTTCCATGATAGTTGGTGATAGAGCAAGTTCTTTCAATTGGTAGCCCTCAGTAAGCTCTCTACAGTAAGCTCTCTGCAGTACTCATTGGTACTGACACTAGTGGCTATTTGATCTTGTGGAACTGGCATGCTATGATGCCAATGTTGATATTTCAGAATGGGATAGGGGAAATCCCATTTGATTTTGTTACAAATCACTTTTATTGTCAGTGCCTTAGGTAAATTCCCCAGAAATACAATGAGATGAAAGTATGCAAGTGATTTATTATGCAAGTGATAAGTAAAGGGGTGGTACTAGCAAGGCAGGGAAGGCAAGCAGGGATGATTTCAGCAAATTTGTGTAGAAGCTGACTTCAGTCTGATTCACTCAGAAAGTTTTAGACTATAAATAGCATGTTTTTGAGATAAAGGAACTGGGCTTTCATATAGTAAATCTATGGGTACACTTCAGGCCAAAGACTCACAAACACTATAAATTAAAAACCACAGTGAAGAAAGGAGGGCATAAAAATTGGAAGATGAAAAGGGATGTGAGAAATCCAGCTAGACTACCACAGTCAACGTCAAATTTATCTTCACAATTCCATAATATTTTGGAACAAGCCAGAAAGTTGTCATTTGTCCTAAGACCTCACTAATGATAGATAGTGCTATCTGTAACTACCAAAAGCATCACACATTTAGGTTACACGAACTGCCTAGGGGGAAAAAGTGCTCAATGAAATGCTAGGGCAATATGAACAAAGTATTTTGACAAAAAACAAAGCAAACTTTAAAGACTAAAGTAAGCCTGAAAGGAGAGAACTATTTCCTTTGCTTTGATCCTCAAAGTCTCTAAACAGGGCTGTTTTTGCTCTTTCTGGAAGGCAGTCACCTGCTTTAGATGTTTATTTTCTTTAAAGCTATTTCTGGAACATTCACAAAGTCACAGGGTCTCAAAATCAATGTTTATTTTAACACATAAAATGTGACATCTAGCACCAATGCTGGTAAATACCAGAATTTCATCTGGTCACCACTCTGGAACCAGTGTAATGTAAGTCCTTGACTTTCAGTCCATGTGTGCTGAAGATTATCATAACACGAAATAGAAATGACACAGCATAAAAATAATTTGATAGATATGTATACAACTACATTTTTTTGTAGTTACGCAATAATCTTTTACTGTTTCATGTAAACAAGTTAACTTAATACCAGTGTTCTTAAACCAGATTTTCCTGGAAGACAATCACAAAGAAAAATGCATGAGCTATACCAGTGAATAACCCTGGAACTGGGCTTTCCATTCTCACTCCATTCCCAAATGAAAAATTTTGTAAAGGTACCTTTTGTTTCCCTAATCTCTTATTTTTTCTTCTTTGTAACTAATTATAATATTGTTCACTATTTAGAGTACTTACATATTTATTTGAAAAGAATAAAACTTTGGTAAATGTAAGTATACAAGACAATAGTTTTGTTTTTTTAAGTAAAAGGACAATTAAGCATTAAAGATACCATATGAAGCAAAAGACAAAACTATTGCCTAATTATGTAAAAGTGAAATATTTAAAATTTACTTATTCCCAAGGCAAACTAATGTTTACTGGTTTGAATTTAGAAAATTATTCGATAGTGATATACTTCTAAAAATTGCATCAGTTTACCTCTAGTTTCCTGAAAATGTGTCAAATCAACCATGTTGCTTCACTATTTACTTTTGGCAGATTTTAGCCTAATCCTAATACCAGTTTTTATTTGAGTAACTGATCTCAATATTTCTTTTAAGCAGAACTTAATGCTGAGGCTAAGTAAACCTAAGATGGATTTCAGGCCCACTGAAAGGCAGGCAGTCATTTTTCATATTGCAGGCAGACCATGGTGGTTGTCATCCATATATCAGACCTCTAAGGACATGCTGGAAAAATCTGTAAACACAATCTTCCCATGCTGTATTCACATGCTTCATTCACATCTTTAGCTTACCCAGGTTGTTAGAGGTTTGGGTAAGATGACAAAGTTTCATGACGGCAATTTCTATAAGAAAAAAAAAAAGTTCACCAACTATTTATGGAGTACTTAATACTAAGCAATATGCCCAGCAGTGGCTAAATGAAAGTCAAATGAATAACCAAGTATAATGTTTAGAAAGTTTTAAGCTGACACATGTTAAAGCTGCAAGCAACTAAGGAAAAAAAAAAGATATACTGGACATTATCAAAATTCAAAACCTTTTTGCTATAAAAGACATAATACCAAAACAAGAAAGACAACCTGCAGAATAGGAGAGAGTATTTTGCAAATTGAACATCTGATGTTCAGTATCCAAATTGTTCTCTTAGACTTAATGAAAAGACAAATAACTCAATTTGAAAATGGGTCAATGATATCTTGTCAAGTGAGACAAGATATTCAACATCTTTAATCTTTAGTTATTAGGGAAATGAAAATAAAAAACATAAGATCTGCCAGAGGCAGTGGCGCATGCCTGTAATCCCAGCAGCTCAGGAGACAGATAGGAGAACTGCAAGTTCAAAGCCAGCCTCAGCAACAGCGAGGTGGTAAGCAACTCAATGAGACCCTGTCTCTAAATAAAATGCAAAATAGGGTTGTGGATGTGGCTCAGTGACTGAGTGCCCCTGAGTTCAATCCCAAGCACACCCCCCCCACAAACAAACAAACACAAGATCCTATTTCACACCTCCTAAGATGGCTGTAGTTAAAACGATGGACAATGGCTTAGGAATACAGTTTGTCAATTCCTTAAAAAGTTAAACACAGAGTTCCCATATAACCAAGCAATACCACTCCAGGCATATACCTAAGAGATCTGAAAAGATGCTCACACAAAAAAAACTTCTACATAAATGTTCACAGCAACACCACTCATTACAGCTAAAGACTGAAAAAGTAAAATGCCACCAAATGATGAATGGATGGACAAGATGTACACATTCATACAAATAAATATTTTTTAGACATAAGAGTAAAAGCATGCCACAATATGGATAAACCTTGAAAACACTGTCTGTGTTGAGTAAAAAAGCTAGACGTAAGAGACCATGTAATGTGAATAATTCATGACATGAGCACAATAGGCAGATAAATAGAAATAGAGGTTAGTGACTGCCAGGGGCTAGAGACTGGGGAGAAATGAGTGACTGCTAATGGTATGGAGTTTCTTTTGAGAAAGATGAAAACTTTGTTCTGTGAATATATTTATACTGAATTGTATACTTCAAAAAGGTGAATTTCATGGTATGGGAATTATTATCAATTAAAAAAAATGAAGCAAGGCGTCGTGGCACACTCCTATAATCCAAGCAGCTTAGGAGGCTGGGGCAACAGAAGGATTGTGAGTTCAATGCCAGCCTCAGCAACAGCGAGGTGCTAAGCAATTCAGTGAGACCCTGTTTCTACATAAAATACAAAATAGGGCTGGGGATGTGGCTCAGTGGTTGAGTGCCCGAGTTCAATCCCTGGTACCGAAAAAAAAAAAAAAAAAAAAAATATATATATATATATATATATATATATATATATATATATATATATATATATATATATATATATATATTTAGGAACCCAAAATCTTTATGCCTCAAAAATTTCTACTTGTAAAACTGTATAATGCTTTAGCTAAAACTGAATCCCTTAGCTGGCTGTGATGATGCACGCCTGTAATTCCAGTGACTTGGAAGGCTGAGGCAGGAGGATCACAAGTTTGCAGTCAGCCTGAGCAACTTGATGAGACCATGTCTCAAAAAAAAAAAAAAAAAAGACTAGTAGCTCAGCAACATCTGTCTGGGTTCAATCCCCAGTACCAAAATCAAAAACTGGATACTTTAAGGCATAAAACATTTTAAAATTTTTGTCACATTTATAAAAGGTGCTGGAGTTACAAAATAGATGAGATACAGTTGTACAAGTTAAAAACTGTAGGTGTCACAGATGCAACTTGCATAAAATGTGATTGTTATATCATGTAAAGGAAGCACCAAACAAGGGGAACAAAAATGAATTCTAGGGCTGGGGTTGCGGGTCAGGGGTAGAGTGCTCGCCTTGGATGTGCAAGGCCCTGGGTTTGATCCTCAGCACCACATAAAAATAAATAAATAAAATAAAGGTATTATGTACAACTAAAAAAAATGAATTCTATTTAATTAGGTGCATTTTTCTTTATAAACAGATCTGTCTATTTTTTTTTAAAGAGAGAGTGAGAGAGAGAGAGAATTTTTAAATATTTATTTTTTAGTTCTCGGCAGACACAACATCTTTGTTTGTATGTGGTGCTGAGGATCGAACCCGGGCTGTACATATGCCAGGCAAGCGCGTTACCACTTGAGCCACATCCTCAGCCCCAGATCTGATTACATTTTACTTTGTTAAAAATAATTTGAATGACTGAAGAAAGTTCACAAAAGTATGAACTGGCATTTTAAAATCTGAGTTAAGAGAAACTACAATATAAAGAGTTAAGTCACCTGTCTGGGTTAATGCCCAATGCTATAGTCTGAATTAGTGTTTCCAAAGGGCCCATATATTAAAGGAGGAAGTGAAATCTTTCGAGATGAAACCTTATGGGGGAGGTCTTCTGGTCATCGGGGATGTGTTTTCCATAGGACTCTGCCCTTTCCTCTTTCTTTCCTTTTCCTTCCCAGCTATGAGGTGATTGGGCTTTCTCTGTCATGACATACTGCCTTGTCATAAGGCAATGGAGCAAAAGGATTACAGACTAGAAATGTGAGCCAAAATAAACTTTTCCTCTTTTTAAGTTGTTACCTCAGGCATTGTTACATTAACTGCTGCTTACTAACACATCCCATTACAAAGGTATATTTAAAAAAAGCCTGCTGGGCTGGAGGTTTAGTTGAGTGGTAGAGTGCTTCCTTCCACATGCAAGACCCTGACTTCAATCCCCAGCACAGCATGAAAGAAAACAAAAAGCCTGCCTTACTTAGAACAAGAACCAAAGGCAAGACAGATAAGTGATCTTAATCCTGAGTCAATGCCTGAGTCCATTGAAGAGTCATAGCTGTTTTACCACATCAAAATCAAGGCCTTGACCACACACAAGCCCAGAAACAGTGACCAGATGATGAAATATCCTCAGAAGATGAAGAACTGGAAATGTACTTACTTATTTTTTCTTTCTGATGTATATAATATGAATATCTTCACTTCGATACTCTTCATCATGTTTTTCCAAGGGAATTTTTTCAAAATCAAAGTCTAGCTGAAGCAGCTATAAATTTAACAGATATACTTTAAACTCAATAATATGAACAGACCTGTGATAAAGAAGGTACAATGGTGGCTATCTTTGTAGGAATACTGATTAGGAAGGGGCACTGTGGAAACCTTCTGAGGTCTTAGAAATGTATATTTTTATGCTGGGTAGTAATTATGTGGCTGAGTGCTTGATATATATGCATTTAACTGTTTTACCTCAATAAAAATTATTTTAACTGTATAAAAAATTAATTAAGAGTCCCAAAATCTCAGTAACATTCTTCATATTCAGGAAAAACATGAAGGCTGGGGCTGTAGCTCAGTGGCAGAACACTTGCCTAGCATGAGTGAGGAACTGGGTTCAATCCTTAGCACTGATAAAAAAAAAAATAAATAAAAATACATCTACATCTATTACTACAAAAAATAAATTTAAAAAAATTTATCATATATTATCTGAGGCAGTCATATTCTTGTTTTCTCATTAACCAAAGCAGTCCATCAGCAGACAAAAGTTGCAGAGCTATACAGATGTACAAAAAGATTTACTTGTAATGGGATGAATTTTTGCCCATAAAAAGGGCCTGGGTCACCACTGGGGGAAAAAGATTAAAAGATACGTAAGATGTTATGTATTGGGTGTAGTGGGGCATGCCTGTAATCCCAGCGGCTCAGGAGACCAAGACAGGAGGATCTCAAGTTCAAAACCAGCCTCAGCAATGGCGACAGGTTAAGCAGCTCATTGAGACCCTATCTCTAAATAAAATACATAACAGGACTGGGGATGTGGCTCAGTGGTTGAGTGCCCCTGAGTTCAATCCCCTTTACCAAAAATAGCTATGTACTACATTTGCAACTTCCTGTGAATATTTCTGACTATTAATTAAGTCCCTAAAAACAGGTATGTAGGTCAGAGGTTTCATAAAAATGTAGAGAAAAACAGAGAAGTACAAATTTATCACCTCCTCATTTCTATCATGAATTCTCTATTTTAAAATATTTATTTTTAAGTTTTAGGTGCACACAATGTCTTTATTTTACATTTATATGGTGCTGAGGATTGAACTCAGTGCCTCATGCATGCTAGGCGAGCACTCTACCACTGAGCCACAACCCCAGCCCCTCTATCATGAATTCTCTAAAAGCACTATATGTATCACTGATATGTTCCCCACAGCCAACAATTAAGAAATATTAAGAACTTTCTCAGAAAAGACAGTGTCACCATTATTATTTTACACGGTTCTGTAGATACAATATCAACTAATTAGATAAAAAATAAAGGATGAGAATAGAAAATGGGGATGGGCTTTGTGGAATAGTGGATTTTAAAGAGTCCCCTACTGGCTGGGTTCATACAAACAGATTGTCCAAATCTCCAAAATTGCCATAAAATACTAATTAGTCATATATAGCCTCCCTGAAGGGTACTCACTACAAAGATAGATCTTATAGTCCTTACCTCAACATATTTTTTCTCAATTTCTGGATTTTTCCCCATTGTACGTTGTTCATAGCAACATATGATACAAGTTTTAGATCCACTGAGATCTTTCAGTGTTTTCAGCAATGGTTCCAAAGACTATAAAAGAAAAACGTATTTCATGACTTCAAAAATTTTCTATTAAGAGAAGGTTAGGGGAGTAAAAGGATTAATTCCCCTATTATTAATTTTTGAATCAATACAACAAAGTACATGTAGTTAACATTTTCTAATAATGATTGGTAAACTCATTAATTATTATTATAAATTAATAATTAATTATTGGCCTGGGTGGTGGCTCAGTGGTAGAGCACTTGCTTAGCATGAATGAGGCACTGGGTTCAATTCTCAGCACCGCATCAAAATAAATGAATAAAATAAAGTCCATCGACATGTAAAAAATTTTTTAAAAATTAATTATTATACTACAGTTTTCAGAAAAAGAATTCAAGTGACTGTGTTTTGAAGTTCCCATGGAAATAAACGAATAGTGTTGATTTCACTCTTAAAAGTAATTTCACTTACTCTAATTTAATGTAGGATTTAAAAAATCAACAATTTTTCCTACAAAAGTAAATCTGAACTTAACTTGAACATGGATTGGCTCAATGCTCATTATTTTAAATATAAATGATACCCACAATGCTATCATAAACCAATATTTAAAGAAAAATATTGCAGTGGCACATGCCTGTAATCCCAGCAGTTTGGGAGATTGAGA
The DNA here is from genome assembly GCF_052094955.1 of Ictidomys tridecemlineatus. Classification (NCBI taxonomy): domain Eukaryota; kingdom Metazoa; phylum Chordata; class Mammalia; order Rodentia; family Sciuridae; genus Ictidomys; species Ictidomys tridecemlineatus. The sequence goes on from NW_027521049.1 coordinate 540,967, forward strand.
CAAAAGGATCCTAGGTTCAAAGCCAGGCTCAACAATAGCAAGGCGCTAAGCAACTCAATGAGACCCTGTCTCTAAATAAAATACAAAATAGGGCTGGGAATATGGCTTAGTCGGTCATGTGCCCCTGAGTTCAATCCCTAGTTCCAAAAAAAGAAAAGAAAAAAGAAAAATATTTGATCTAGTAAATCTTGCCACAAAACCATGAATTTTTTAAAAAATGCAACTTAATTCTCCTGGTGAAACATTTCATTGGGAACAACTAAGGGCAGAGGTGGGAGGCTAAGGGGTGATTTTAGGGCTGGAGATGTAGCTCAGTAGTAGAGCACTCACATGTGTAAGGCCCTGGATTTGATCTACAGCCCCCCTAATGTCTGCCATCCCCAAAAAAGTTTTTTTTTTAAAAAGGTTATCATAGTTTTTCATAACAGATCCAAGTGGTAAAATCCTTTAAAACTTTTGAAGAAGCCTCTAATAAAATGCATATAACACTCTTCTAAACATGATTTGCAGGTATATATGAATGTATATACATAGTCTCTTGTGACTTTTGTTTTATTTTTGCTACAACCATCTATCATCCATAGACAAATATCCTGAATTCAGAGATGTTAAAATGTGAAGAAATGTAGTTTCAGAATACAAAAAACAGTTAATCGATTAGAGAGATTTCACTCACTGAACATTTACCTCCTCGTAGCATATGCAGTCAGCCATCAGTATGTAGTCTGGTGGAGAAGGAAAGTCTTCTATTTCTTCCCCCCTTCAAAATGGCAAACAAGTATTTTAAACTGTTAATAATTTAAAATACTCTTGCTTTATAAGCAAGAGCCAATAAGCTCATTTCGTATTATCATGGCTTTAACGAGATACAATTTAAAACAAACTATGAATTGGTATTTTAAAACAAGCTGAAAGACCATACAAACCATTTCAGTACCTTGGCTTTAACAGAACCAGTGACAAGATGTTTGTTCATATTAATATTCATCTTCAGCAAGTCTTGTAATTCCTCAAGATCGGTGACCACAACATCTGCCCTATAAAATAACGTTGATTGAGGGGTAAGCACAGGGTGGGTAACTGGCAATATGAGTTTCAAAGCAAAGCGATGTCCCCTCCCTTCAATTCTTACCTGAGGGTAGCAGCCATGAGTCCCACCGCCAAGGTGCCTGAGCCCAACTCCAGCACCGACCGCCGGCTCAACACTTGGGCCCCGTCTCCAGAAAACCCCAGCGTTTCCAAGTATTTAGAGAGCACAATGGCAGCGTCCCAAACAACTGCAACCCACACCACCGGAGTCATACCGCTGCAGTCGTAGTCCCATCCCGCTTCTCCAGAACTCTCACAAAGCTCCGCAGGGGATCCTCCACCACCGACTCCACAGCAGCCGCCATCTCTGCCGGCTAAAGGGTGCCGCTCGCTTAGTGACAACTCATCTGTGCGCCGCTCACAGGCCAAGCCTTGAGAGGGGCCCGCGCCTCCTAGTGGCGGACTTGGCACCTCGCGTGTGCGCAAGTCAACAAAGCCCAGAAGGCTGCAGCACCTTGGGTGTAACCCAGCACTAACCGCCCTCTTCCATTTCTTCTCCTGTAAAATGCGCCTGGCTTGAGGAACAGCTAGTTTAAGTCACTTTCCCAGATAAAACTAATATAATCCGCTCTGTGAAAAAACAAAGCAAACACTGGAGCATTTTTACGTGGTTAGAGATTGACTCATACTGTAGTTACCTTAAATCCAGGCAGCTTACCAAAGGTGTCTATTATCTTTCTCAGGAAGTTTCCAAGTGTGCTCCTACTTTTTCCGTATGAATGCATAAAAAGGATTGCTGGAAACTTGCAGCTTGCATTTACCAGTTAAAATTTTTTTTTAATCCCTCTAAAATTTACATCATATAAATTATTTGGGATTATGTAGTTTTAAGTTGCATGAAATAACTCAATGTGTGTATACATATATCTACAGTACTCTAATATCCCCTTGTTCTTTACAATGAAAACACATTTTTTAAAAAGTCTTTTAAAAATTAAGACTGAGGTGATTTAATTAATCTTGTTAAGAACTCTGATACAAAGCACAGTAAAAGGCCACAGACCAGTAAATAAAGAACGTGGCTTTTGGCTACTTTACAACCACTGCTACAGCCTGTCACATAACATACTTTTCATCACTTTGAGTGAAGGTATACAAATGGCAAATAAAAGTTTTACTCGCTTCTGATTAAAAAGTTTAATAAAGCATTAAGTATTTGCTGGTTTAAATATTACCAATCTAAAAAAAATATTTTTAAAAAATTTCAGTTAACACAAGATTTATAGAGAAAGTCACTAGGTTTTGAAGGCAAGGCAGTTGGTTCCTATGCCATAAGAACTTTTCCTCTGAACATATGAATTAGTAAAGTAGCAGATTGTATTATAGACCTCAAGTCACTTAAATTTATATAGGTTATTAACATTATCTTTAAATATACAATATAAACAAAACCGTACATACATGGCATATTAACTTTGTGTTCCAAAGCAATAGGCAACTTTTTGCAAAAACAAAAGGCACATCTGAATGAGATACATGCCCTTTGTTTCCTCTATAATTGGGTTATGTGTTCTTTGTTTACATTTTGACAAAATAATATACACAGTGCATTCTATTATTTTCATTACACATTTCATTTTTGTCTTCAGCAGCAAATACTGGCATTTAAGACATGGAATTAAAGAATTTAAGAACAGTGGGTGTTATTCACAATTCTCCTAGATGTAAAAACTACAAGTAAAAACCTTCCAGAAGATGGTCAAAGAGATTTAAAAATCAGTAACACCATACACCTCTATATTTGTGTAAATTCATTACCTTAAAAAAAGGCCTCTATTACTCAAATTTGAAAAATTCCACAAAAACACTATCCCCTTTCAGTGCAAACAAAGTCACTTTAAACCATATTTTAGCAGAGTCTACAGTGCAAATATAAATTCATTATACTGGCCTTTTCGCAGCACTGAGGATCCAAGACAAGGCAATGCAACTGATCACCTGAGGATATTGGTAAAGGACTTTTGTATTTTATCTTTCCAATTCTTAAAAGCTTATTTGATCAGTAGCATTTCTGAAGAGCATTATTTGTAAAAACAAAAAACAAAAACCAAAAAAACTAAAATACTATGCCTTTTTGAGTAAATTAAAAAAAAAGCTTTACAAATACTATTCCAGTGTCAATGACTACATATGGCTAAGGTTATTGAGGAGTTTCTGCATTTTCTACCATAGACAGTCTGTACAATGGGGGATGTGAAAACTCTCACTTGTAAGTCTTTGGTGGAAGTTTTGGTAGGTGAGGGCTTGAATTCTGCCTTGGTGGAACAGGGGGAGCTTGAGAATGAGCAAGACTGTTGTGATAGCATCGACATGGTACCCTTGGAGAGGGTGTGCTAGGAGGAGTGCTTGGTGAATTTGGACATGTTCTAATGTCTCTGAGCCAGTCTGGATCTCTGTGAAGATGTCCCAGTGGAGGTGGCTGAAGATTAAACAGACAGTTTATAAAGTGTTCTGGAAGTCGAAGGCGAACTGGTGGAGGGGTATCAGGAAGAGGATCTGTTGGCGGAGGTGGAGGTGGACTATGCAGAAGTCCATTAAATGCACTGGTAGGAACAGGAACTCTGGGTTTTATCTTTGGGGGAGGAGGCTGTCTTGGTGGAATAGCAGGAGGGTCGTCATCAGATTTCACAGTTCCCTTTAAAACAAAAAGTTATATAACTATACTTCTTTTCTCCTGAAAAACTTACAAGGCAATTTTAAAAGTCTGAAAAATTCTTCACACAGAAGAATTTTTTAACTCAACACACGAATTAAATCCAGAAGCTCAAAGTAAATTAATCTGGTTTAATTATCAGATTTTTAAGTACATCACTTCTAGTTTAATCAAGGGCTCTGTTTAATACTTCTACATATGAGATGTTTTAATTGAAGTCTTAGAACATAAAGCTTCAATTCATCTTACTTTGTGTTACTATTTCATAAATTTAAGAAATTCATGAATTTTAATTATAAAAATAGGTAAGCAAAAATAATATAGAGTTTTGTAGATGTGAAAGGACATGATGTTAAGGAGACTTAATGTCCAGCTTCTCCTGATTAAGCATTTACTTCTACTTTTCCCAGTGACACTCAGAACAGTGCATTTAAAAGGGTCATCCAAGGACCAGCAACATCAGTACCAGTAGGGAACTTGTTAGAAAAGCAAATTATTTTAAAAATTATTTGTTCTTTTTAGTTATGTATGAAAGGAGATTATATTTTGAGATATCATACATACATGGAGTATAACTTCCGATTCTTCTGGTTGTACATGATGTGGAGTCATGTATTCATTTATGAGCATAGGAAAGTTATGTCTGATTCATTCTACTGTTTTTCCTATTCCCATTCCTCGTCCCTTCCCTTCATTCCCCTTTGTCTGAGCCAGTGAATTTCTATTCTCCCCTCCCCACTGCTTATTGTGAGTTAGCAACTGCACATTGGAGAGAACACTGGGCCTTTGGTTAGAAAAGCAAATTTTTGAGCCCTCACTCCAGATCTACTGAATCAAAAACTCCAGGAGTAAGGGTTAACATATCAGGTTTTAACAAGCTTTCCAAAAATTAAATTTGAAAAGCTGATGGAAAGCTGGAAGAATCCTTCACATACTAGTACCAGAAAAAAAGTGTATTTCTGAGTCTGTGAATCAGCACCACCCCCCCCCCGCTTTTTTAAAGGAAAGTTTTTTTTATAAGAATTAAACAACTACTAAAAGCATTTTTCAAATACAACAATATAAATGTGGAAAATGATAAAGAAAAGCCAAAATACAACAAATTCGTAAAAATAAAGTCCTATCTTGAAAATCCATAAATTTTTAAATAAATTAAGGCAAATCCAGGTCCTGTTGACTACCTTTGAATTTGAAGCATCTTGGTCAAACTTTCTTCGAGGAGGAAGTGGAGGAGGAATCAGTAGCTCTTCACTTGGTTTATTTAAACTACCACACGAACTGAAGACAGACTCTAGGGAGGCAAAGATTAGTTTAACCACAATTTACAGTGCAATTAATCCAACAAAACTTCATTGCAACTGTGATCACTTCTGCCATGGCATTTATCAGACTGTAATGCCTGTTATATATTATCTATCTTCTCTTCTAAAATGTAAGCTCTCTTAGGACAGCTCATTTATTTTGTATCCCTAGTACCTAACACAGTTCCTGGTACACAGTATATATGATAGCTAAGTGAAGGCACATTATTTAGTTATGATTAATAATGAGACTCCTCCTCCAAAAGTCTTTTTAAAATCTAAAACAAAACCAAACAAAAACATGAATGTATATATGTAGTTACTTTTAGAGAAAAATTATCCTAAGCAGAAAACATTTACTCTGAAGCAGCTACAATCAGGTTCATGACTACACAGGTAATAAAATCTCCATATAGGAGACCATAAATTAGGGTTATATATCATATAACTCTCTTTGCAAATCTCTTAATAATAAGGTATATGTTATAGAGTCACACTGAAGAAAATTTACAAAATAATAAAGTATTAGAGGAAAATTACTCCTGAACAGGTCAACTAGGTACAGAATAAGAACTATTTTCATTTTGATCAATTTCTTTTGTCTTATTTATATGGTTTTAAAGAACTCTAAAATTATGGTCCAACTCCCCATTTAATTTTTCTCCACATTCACAGTTATTATAGAGACATTCATCATGTCTTATTTGTCATTATACTTAGATTGAGTTTGCAGGAATAAGTTGGGAAAGAAGTTGATGAATTTAGTTTTAAACATGCTAAGTGACTGCTTATGGGACATCAAAGTATAGTTTTTGTTTCCTGCTACCACAAAATAATTTTACTTTTGTCATTGACAATATGCATGACACTGTAATTGTATCATTTTTGGTTTATTAAATATTAAGCACACATTAAAAATGTTTTAAGAAATGTGATACATTAAAGAAGTCAAACATATTCCTTCTCAATATATTTTTCTGTTTTGTTTCATATCCAAATAACAATCTACAAAGTCATAAATAAAACTATCAAGTCTTACAATCTAGAAGTATACATAGATTTTGTAGTTTGACAAAAGTTTTCTTTTAGATTTTATAAAACAAACTTGAAATATTCACAGTGTTCATTATCAAATGACTTTATCACATGGTCTTATTGTTTCCCAACCCTTCTGCAGTAACAGACCTTCCAGTGCACTTTGTAAAGATACTAAGTTTAAGAGTCAGATGGGTGCTGGGCCCAGTGGTGCATTCCTGTAATTCAAATAACTCAGGAGGCTGAGGTGGGAGGAATGCAAATTCAAGACAACCTCAGCAACTTAGCAAGACTCTAAGGACTTTGTGAGACCCTGTCTCAAAATAAAAAAATACTAAAAAGACTGGGGATGTGGCTCAGTGGTTAACTTACCCTGGGTTCAATCCCTGGTACCACCCTCCTCAAAAAGCCAAAAGGGTGAAAAGCCTAGATTTTTAATAAAATAGCAAAGAAGGTTGCTATTTTAAAAATGCTACTACAGTGTAAATGCTTATATTATCATTTAAATGATATATAACAAAATTCAAAATTTAAGAAATAAAATCAAATTCATAGTAGTCTTTGTAAAAAAAATTCCCAAGACTGTTAGAATAACAGAACAAATAATAGCCTAAATTTCCTAAAATTTACTTTTGGATCATTGCTTTGATGAGTTAAAACTGTAAGGATAAAAACAATGGCACACAAATAATTTTAGAAAGATATAACTCATAATTCCTACTTCTTCAGAAAATATTAAATACCTACTGAAAGACACTACCTACCTAGTAATTTGTTAAATAACCACTCAAGATTTACTAGGTATGCATTGCAATTTTATGTAATAAAAAGGAAATTTTATGTATTGTTTGTTTAATTTTATACATTTTTGCAGACCTTCACTGATAGCGCATAAAATTTAGAAAAAATATTCCAACTAGTATTAGATTTAAATGATTCAAATTGCAAATAATACTAAGTACTGCCATTATTTTAATAAATATAAGTTTATAGAAGTTTTACTAATCAATCAATACAAAAATGATCTGGTTCATACAATTCACTGCCTGCATAATGTTTAAAAATTAAATATTCTTTGCAAAAGAGCAGATTACAAGAAATATTTTCCATTCTTATATTTTAAAAGACAAGAGTTGCTGGACATGGTAGTGGCACACCTGAAATCCCACAGCCTCTTGAGACACTGAAGCTGGGGGATCATGAGTCCAGTCAGCCTGGGCAACTTAGCAAGACCCTGTCTCAAAATAAAATAAAATAAGGCTAGGGATGTAGTTCAGTGGTTAAAGCACCCCTGGGCTAAATCCCTAGTACCAGTAAAAAAATAAAAGACAAGAGTTTGCTACATACACAATGAATCTAAATAAAAATTAAAAAGTGGTGGCTGAAAGCCTGTTAACTTTCAGCCCAATACAACACAAATCCACATTTGTAATGTATGTATAAACAATTTAATGGAAATGTCAACAAGTCATAGCTACTACTCATCACTACTCACAGATTCTACTACATTTCAACCAGGTACAATAGATGTATGCAGCGAATGACTGTTTAGAAAATTAAAGCTATCAGAGCTATAAATAAGGAATAAATAGAGAATAGCAATGCCAAAGCATTAGGGGCATTAAAAATAGTGTATAAGATGTGATATAAACACATCTGATAATTTTAAGTCACTTTCCACTGACTTATAGAGCTATGTTTTTAAAAAAAATTATTTTTTCTTTTTAGTTATACATGACAGAATGTATTTTGACAAATTATACATAATGGAGTATAACTTCTAATTCTTGTGGTTGTATACAATGTGGAGTTACACTGGTCATGTATTCCTATATGAACAAAGGAAAGTTATGTCTAATTCTACTGTCTTTCCTATAAAGCAATGGATTTGTGTTTCTTTTAAAAAGGAAAACTTTTCTATACTGATGTATATAGTAATTTTACTGTACATTTTTTACTTCCAATCCTCTTGCAGAACTTGACATATCTCACTAGTATTTCTCAAGAATGTTACATTTTTAGCAGCCATTCATGGTCTTGGTCACTGCATTTAGATTCCCTCCTACCCCTCCACAACTGCTACATTTTTCATGATGAAGAACAAGGAGCCAGGAAAAGGGATTGACTCAGAATTGGAACTTTTTCCTCAAATACAGATATTAAATTTATTATTCCATGTCAAAAGTTGCTGCCCTGATTATGTGGACTCTGCAGTTACTTTCAGGGGTTCTGCTGGTTCAGGGACCCAACAGTTGATACGAAAAGTATACTTTTGGGAGTATTGATAAGAAGTGGGCACGGGATTCACTTTCTCATTTTCTTACCCCAATCAGATTTTTATCCACCTTCTCATACATGTAGCCATGTGTGCTTCAGGGAAAGCTGACCTTACCCCTTAGCAACAGGAATAAGGCCTGATTAGTTCAAGTCTGAAAATTCCCGCTAAAGAAATGGAATTACTCTATTAAACTCATCACGTAGAACTCAACTGGTCACTGAAATACCAAAGGAGATTTTTCTGGAGGCTATTAAAAAGGATATCCCTTGGACTGGGGTTGTGGCTCAGTGGTAAAGTGCTTGACTAGCATGCGTGAGGCACTGGGTTTGATCCCTGGCACCATATAAAAATAAAACAAAATAAAGGTATTGTGCCCACTTAACAACTTAAAAACTTGTGCCCAGTTACAACTTGTTATTTTGGAAAAGTACTTTGCCATTTTGTTTCTCAACCTTTCTCTATCTGCTGAATAAAGAAACATATAACTTTTATCATTCCTGCCAGCATTTTTTATGACCTTATGGAAAAACAGCTGTAGATAAAGATGTTAATCTGGACAAAACAATGAGAGTCAAAAGGAACTTCAGTCTTTAATAACATCATTGAGCCACTGAATCAACTAGTCCTAAAGCAGCTTTCCTATACAGTTCCAATTATGTGTTTCAGAATGGGTTCTTACTGTTTAAGGTAGTCTGACATGAGTCTTTTCTTCTTTATAAACACATAGACTCATGGAAACAGAAGATATCTAAATGATGGTGGGACATATTTGATAGTTTCTGAATTTGAGTCTGACTCTATAGCCACCACATAACCACTATGTTTATACAAAGTAGACACTCAATAACCCTTGTTGTGTGAACACAATTTTATTTTCAATAAAGTGCATTTTGTTACCAGATTGTTTTCATTAACATTGGGCTATTTACTATACTGCCAAATACTGTTCTACTTGATAGCAATATAATAGTGACTTGCTTATGGAGTTTATATTCTGGTTGGAGAGAAATAATAAATATGTAAAAGTAGCATAGCTATACACCATAAGAAGAAATAATTTGTAGGAAAGGGGTTCAGGAATAGGTGGATGGGAAGCAATTTTAAACAGGTGATTGGGGAAGAACTCACTAAGGAAACACTAAGCAAAAACTTGAAGGAGTCAAGGGAGCAGGCCATGATGCCAAGTGGTCAAAGAGCATTAGAAACAGAAGGAATAGCAAAAGCAGAAGTCCTAATGTAGTAATGTGCCTTTGTGTTCTAGAGGCAGAATACCTAAAGCAGTGAAGAGTAAGGGAAGAAAACAGCAGATTATTAGATCTCACAGATCAAAGGAAGCTAAGCCCTGTAAGGCCTTGTGGGCCCTATGAAGGAACTTTAACTTTTAATATGAGTGAGATGGAAAGTTTTATATACAGGAGAGTTAAGGTCTTATTTATTTCCTAAAAGAATCAGTCTGGCTGTTGTATTAAAAACATACTGGAGGGGCTGGGGTTGTGGCTCAGTGGTAGACCGCTCATCTAGCACGTGTGAGGCCCTGGGTTCGATCCTCAGCACCACATAAAAATAAAGAAAATAAAGGCATTGTGTCCAACTGCAACTAAAAAAAATATTTTTAAAAAATATATGTATACTGGAGCAGGTATAACCCTAACATCCAAACCAGATACCAAATGGCAATTATCAATTATCTAGGAAAGAAAACTACAGCCCAATTTCCTGATAAATATAGATGCAAAAATCCTTAATGAAATATTAGCAAATCACATTAAAACACATATAACGAAGAAAATACACCATGACCACAAGTAGGTTTCATCCTAGGGATGCAAGGTTGGTTCATCATACACAATTCAATAAATGTAATTCACCACTTAAATAGAATAAAGAACAAAAACCATATATATGATCATCTCAATAGATACTGAAAAGGCCTTTGATAAAATACAGCAACCATTCATGTTAAAATGCTGTAGAAACTAGGGATAGAAGGAACTTATCTAGCATTATAGAGGCTGTATACAACAAACCCAAAGCAAACATCATACTGAATGAAAAATAAATGAAAGCTTTTCCTCTAAAATCAGAAACAAGACTAGGATGTCCACCCTCACCACTTCTATTCAATATAGTTCTCGAAACTCTAGCCAGAGCAATCAGGCAAGAGAAGGAAATTAAGGAATACAAACAGGAAAATAAGAAGTCAAACTTATCACTGTCTGTTGATGACATGATCTTATATTTAGAAGACCAAAAAAATTCTTCCATAAAATTCCTAGAGCTAATGAATGAATTTAGCAAAGTAGCAGGATTCACTCATATATCAATAGCTTTTCTGTATTCCAAAAGCAATTCAGCTGAGAAAGAAATCAGGAAAATCATCCCTTTCACAATATCCTCAAAATTAAACAAACAAACAAACAACTGGAAATTAATCTAAACAAGGTGAAAGATTTCTACATTGAAAAATGAAGAAAGAAATTGAAGATAATCTCAGAACATAAAAATACCTCCCATGTTCTTGGATAGGAAGAATTAATATTGTCGAAATGGCTATATTACCAAAAGCAATATACAGATTAAAAAACTCAATTCCCATCAAAATAACAATGACATTCTTCACAGAACTAGAAAAAACAGTCCTTAAATTTATTTGAAAGATTAAGATATCCAGAAGAGCCAAAGCAATTCTGAATAAGAAAAGTGATACAGGAGGATCTCAAATTATATTACAGAGCTACAGCAGCAAAAATAGCCTGAAGATCAGTGGAATAGACAGAAACAAACTCACATTTCTACAGCCATCCAATACTTGAAAAATATGCCAAAAATACATGTTAGAGAAAAGACAGTCTTTTAACAAATAGCTGGGAAAACTGGATATCTCTATGTAGAAGAATGAAAGTAGATCCCCATCTTTCATTCTGCACAAAAGTCAAATCAAAATGGATCAAAGAGTTAGAAATTATACCAGAAATCTTAAAATTGCTCAAAGAGAATAGGGTCAACACCCCATCTATAGGTGGAGGCATCAATTCCTCAGCAAGACCCCTAAAGCTCAAGAAATAAAACCAAGAATCAATAACTGGGATGTCATCAAATTAAAAGTTTCTTTCTACACAGCAAAGGAAATGATTAAGCATGTGAAGAAAGAGTCTACAAAATGGGAAAAAATCTTTGTCAGCTGCTCCACTGACAGGGGATTAATTAATATTAATAATATATAAAGATCTCAAAAAACTCAATGCCAAAATAACCTCACAGTTATAAGGCAAAAAACAGACATACCTCAAAAGAAGAAACACAAATGGCCAACAAATATATGAAAAATGTTCAAAATCTCTAGCAATCAGGGAAATGCAAATCAAAACTACACTAAGCTTTCATCTCACTTAATCAGAATGGCAATTATCAAGAATATAGATAATATATGCTGATGAGGATATGGAGAAAAAGGTACACTCATACATTGTTAGTGGGACTGCAAATTAGTATAACCACTTTGGAAAAACCATATGACCCAGCTATATCCCACTCCTCAGTGTTTGTTCAAAATAACTAAAATCAGCATACTATAGTGATACAGCCACCACAATGTTTACAGCAGCACAATTCACAATAGCCAAATTATGAAGCCAACCCAGATGCCTGTCAACAGATAAGTGGATCAAAAAAAATGTGGCAAATATATATACACAATGGAGTTTTACTCAGCCATAAAGAAGAGTGAAATAATGGCTTTTGCAGGTAAACAGATGAAGATGGAGAAAAGTATGCTAAGTGAAATAAGCCTGACTCAGAAAATCAAGGATCAAATATTTTCTATTATATGTGGAAGCTAGAACAAAATAAGGGAAAGAAGGCTTTGGGGGAGGAAAGTAGATATCATAAAGATACAGGGAATATCACATTGGAGTAGAAGTATGAAAACGAGAAGAAAAAAGGAAAGGAAAGTTAAAGAAACATGAAATGAATTTAACAAAATCATTTTATATACATATGTAAATGTGCCAAAGGGAATTTCTCCTTAATGTATATGTAGAAAATACCAGTTAAATATAGATAAATAAAGGAGTGAAAGGAAGATCAGTAAGGGTCAGAGAAAATTCGGAGGAGAGGAAATCAAATTCCTTGTATGTATGATCTTGTCAAAATGAACCCAAATACTATGTAGAATTATAATGCTTTAATTTTTAAAAAAGGAAAAAAATATACTAAAGCAAGAAAAATGGAAAATTAGGATGCTATCATATTGAAAAAGGTTAAGAGATTGTAGTGGCTATCAGCGTAGTAGCAGTAGAAATGGTAAGAGATAGTTAGATTCTTGATATATATTGAGGGTAATCAAGATTTGTTGATTGGGTCACATTTGAGGTATGAAGAAAGAGAGAAAAGCTACTTCTCATATTTTTGGCCTAAGTAACTGAATTGAGATGAGAAGGCGGTAGGAAAAACAGCTTTGGAGGCTCAGTTTTGGAAAGGTTAAGTTTAGATTCCTATCAGATATCCAAATGAAAATGTGGAACAGGTCATTGAATATATGAGTCTAAATCTAGTTGGAGATATGAACCTGGAAATTATCCCATAAATGATATGTTAATGAATGAGGTAAGTGAGAAACAAAGAAACAAAGAGGTTTCAAGATCAAGTCTTTCCAATGTTAACAGTTTGGAAAGCTGAAGAGGAACTAACATAGAGACCAAGGAGCTATAAATGAAGTAAAAAATCAAGAGAGGAAGATGAGCAATATAATCTGCATGCACATGATTTTTTTCCAAAAAATTTGGAGGTATTTTGTATAAACAGGCAGAAAGTCTTTCTTGTTTGCCACCAAATCCCTTGTGCTTAGCTGAGAAGCTGTACAAACTAAGTGTAGGTTGAATACTGCTTATCCAAAATGGTTGGGACAGGAAGTAATAAGGATTTTAGACTTGGAATATTTACATATATAATAAGATATTTGGGGGTTGAGGCCCAAGTTTAAATAAAAAAATTCATTTATGTTTCACATACACTTTATACACATAGCCTGAAGGTAAACACAAAATTCATTTATTTTATTTTCCTTTTCTTTGTCGTTACTAAAGATTGAACCCAAGGGTGCTTAACCACTGAGCCACATCCTCAGCCCTTTTAATTTTTTTAATTTTGAAACAGCTTCTTACTAAGTTGCTGAGGCTGGCCTTGAATTTGCAATCTCCTGCCTTAGCCTCCCAAGCTACTGAGATTACAGGCATGCACCACCATGCCTGGCTTCATTTATGTTTCATCTTTGAGAACCTGAAGGCAAATAATTTTGTGCATGAAACAAAAATCTGTGTACAATGAAATATCAGAAAGAAAAGGTATACAAGAATTGCCAGCTAATACCAGAGGCTAAGAAAGGCTGTGTGGTTACAAACAGCATTTCTTAACCTACCTTGCAGCTAGGTAAGCCCATGTGACTAAGTTTTGGAATGAGAGCAGAAGTGATGTATGCATGCTTTCATAACAAATGTTCTTGCTCTCCACCTTTCTGCTAGCTGAAAAATGGTAACTATTGGAGCAGTTGTTCAAGATAGAGATTGAAGCCACATCTTGAGAATTCTGAATCACCCTGCTAGCCTGAAAATCCTGTGGAGCAGAAATGTCTACTTGTTCTGGCTTTTTTGAGAAATAAACTTTTACTTCATTTAAATCCTTTTACAACTGTAGTTATACCTTGGCTATTTAAAAAAAAAGGAAACAGAAACTGTGGTCACTGAAAGAATAATTTTTGTCTATTTTGTTCACTGCCATATCTCTTGTACATATCAAGCATTCAGAAATATGTACTGAACTGGGCACAGTGGCACATGCCTATAATCCAAGATACTACAGAGTCTGAGGCAGGAGAATCACAATTTTGAGGTTAGTCAAGGCAGCTATCTTAAAATTTAAAAAACCCTATCTTAAAATAAAAAATAAAAAGGTTGTGTATGTAGTTCAGTGGCAGAGTATCCCTGAGTTCAACCTTCAGTACTACCAAAAAAAGGAAAAAATTACATTCAATATGTGAATGAATTAATATGGTATTAGCAATTATAAAAGCTAGAAGACAGTAAAGATAATTTAAATTCTATACTCAGGCACACTATTAACAATTAAATGTATAATACACTTCCAGAAACTTAAGAACTTAAACATTTATATACTATAGTATACTTTAACAGGTTACTATGCAAGTATGTGCCCCTACCAAAATGAGGGAACACATAAAGAAAGGAATCTAAGAAACAAAAATTCAATACAGGAGGAAGGTGAAGGGAATTTCTGGATGATAAAGAAACTTCTAAGATGATGGTTGGGTCAGAGGCTAAGACAGCAACCAGTTCAAATTGGAAAATGTCAGGAAGGAGGTTTCCAAGTGGAAGAGGAGAAGGGGTGGAAAGGGGAAGATAAATGAAAACTCTGATAGGTTTTCTAATAGGCTTGATCTTATGAAAATGTGCTATAAAAGGGCATGGGAAGACCAAGCAATGTCTTAAACAAATCCATGCTTTAATGAGTAAATTCTTAACTCCAGGAAATAAAAGTGTATTAAAAAGGAAATACAATAAATACCATTTGATCTAATAGTGAATAATATCACATTGCCCTCAATGTGATAAGTATAGGTAAGGCAGAACATGAAATCCTCATCAGTAAATAGTATGTAAAATTAATGATTCAAAAGAGGAAGCAATATAAAAAATCATTTTAGAAATGAAGTTTCAATGAGGAACAAGAAAAGGGGTGAAGAGACATGGGGTAGGGAGCTTCTGTTAATTTCATTTTAAGTGTTTAACCAGTTTGCATTGGTTGCTGTCTCAGCCTCTGACTCAGAGCCATTGAAAAGACTGGAATTCCTGCTACTGTCTATAACATATACATTTTACTATGTTAGACGGGAGGTTCTCCAGATTGAGAGAATTATTCCCAAAGCTGCTGTGTTCCTTTTTGGGTTATTTTTGTCTTAAACAAATTGCCACAGAAAGTTAATAACATTTTGATAATAAATGATGAAATAATTTAGAATGATAAAATACTGCTTTTCTTAAAATACTACTTTAACTAAATAAGATATCAAGAAATAAATTATCAAACGCTATCCTGGGAACTTTAAATAAACATTTAATATAGTCATCCCTTGGTATCTGGGACTGATTATAGCATATTTCACAGATACAAACTCCACAGATGTTTAAGTCTCTTACAATGCATAATAATGTTATATAATGCAATTTACTATGATATATTTGCTTTTAACCTACATATATTCTGCAAATTTAAATCCTCTCTACATTATTAGTATTGTTTTGAGGTGGGGTACTAGGGATTGAACCCAGGGTGTCACATATGCTAGGCCAGTGCTTTAGCAGTGCAGGGTTTTTGTTTTTTTTTTAAATACAAACCCTGGAGGTATTTCTAATTGTCCAGGGTGACACTGAATTTGCAATCCTCCTGCCTCAGCCTCCTGGGTAGCTGGGATTACAGGTGTGTGCCTCCATGCCCAGTTCTAGATTATTTATAATACCTGCTATAGTAGAAATACTATATAAATAGTTACACTGTATTGTTTAGGAAACAATGACAATATAAAAAAGTCTATATGTGTTCAGTACAGATGCAAGCACTGTAGGTATAACTACATTTTCAATATGTGGCTGACTGAATCCATGGGTATGGAAACCACATATATAAAGTGCTGACTGTGTATTATTCCTACAGGAAAATGAATTGGAAGGGGTGGGGAAGAAGATAGGTAACTGATATGAAATAATTGTTCATTCTGTGCTAAGAAACAAATTAGGTATTCTAAATAGTTATTTCATTTGGTCCTTAATAAGTTTGGAGATAAAAAATAATTTGTTCAAGGTCACACAGTCCCTTGAACACAGGTCATAAAATAATTTTAAAAAACTATAGGAAAATTTAAATATTACATAACAATAAGCAAATAATTCAATTTATTTATAAAAATTTCTTTCAAGCTGGGAATATAGCTCATCAGTAGAGGGTTTGTCTAGAATGTATAGGGCCTGGGGCTCAATCTCCAGCACAACAGAAATAAAGAAGAAAAGAGGGATAGGGTGAAGGGGAGAGGGGAAGGAGGGAGGGAAAAAAATTTTCTTATTCTTTCCATGTTGCTAAGCCCCAAAATGTTCAAATACAAATTTGGTAAACCAAATTATTATTATTATAGTAATTTCATTAGAATCATACTTACTTGAATGTGGCAAGAGCACTGTAGCAAAGATGCTATTGCTACCTATTGGAAAGAGAAAAATTAATTTGAAAAGATAGGTAACATGTATGGTTTTATTTTTACATGTCAGCATAAAGTAACATGTAATATACATAGCACAAAATTTTATCACCATCTTTTAATGTGTCAGTTTTTTTTAGAAAGATGAAACTAAGTATTCCTTGTACCTAGAATGTTTTTCTCTTTCTTAGTGTAAATGGTTCCCCTTCTATCACAGTCCCTTTCAATTTTCCTCACTGAACTTATGTACTTATTTTTTTATTCACTGCCTGTTGCTCCCTTTCAAGTGGTGGTGAGGTCCCAAAAGTACTAAATAAATCTTTTTGAATGAATAAATCAGAAAACAACATGCATTAACAAATGCATAAGTGTGATAATCACCATTTTCACATTTAGATGCTACTTTTCATACTGATTTGATTACAAAGGATTCTGTAGTTTGTTAATTAAAATGATGAGAATTATCCGAAACAAAAATTCCTTTTTTACCAAATGGTTTTTATCAAATACTTACCACAGGAACTATTGAGATCCATATCTGAAAACACACTATGTTCTGAAGAAGCAGACACTGGTGGAGTAGATGGTGTATTTGGAGAGGTTGGTGCTGACACTGTTGATTCGAGCTCAGTTTCAGCAACCCGACTAAAGCTTATCTTATAAGGTTCTCTTTCTAATTGTGTTGGATAACCTCATAAAGTGCCTGAGGTAGAGCCATGCCGTCCTGAATTAGGCCCTATTCCAGGAGATTTTAAGGAGTAGGTTGATTTCCTAGCCTAGGAAAAGTAAACATAATTAGTATCATTTATTTTCATGAGTTACATTATTAGTTAATTAGTTCTCAAGGAACCAGTTAATTAATTCTCAAGGAATAAATTAAAAGAGTGCAACAAAATACCAATCTGCAGCGGCAGTTTGTGGTATTCTAGTAATAACTTCTGGATTTAACTGGATTAATTTAAAAATGAACTTGAATATAAGTAAATCTCTTTCAATAACTGTAGAAATAAAATGCCTAAAAAATTGTGTCAAAACAACCTTTAGCTCCTAAAACACTTATATCTAAACTTTTTTTCAAATAACTTATATCAATTTAATAAATATTTACTGGTAACATAATTTATGTTTATATTATGTTATGTGCTTCACTTTTTAAAAAGTCCCCTTTTCCCCTTTTCTTATACTAAATGTTCAATCTCTATAACAGTGCTTTCAAAACCCTTTGGTGAAGAGGGCTATCATTGTTCCCTATCCTAAACTCCATCCCAATTTTAAAACTCTGGCAGTGGTAACTTGATGAAAAAACAAAAATCTCAGATTCATAAATTTGAGTTGGAGGCAAATGCTGTGGTAAATGCCTATAATCCCAGCTACTCAGGAGGATGAGGTAGGAGGATTGTCAAGTTTGAGGCCAGCTTGGATGTTGTGGTTTGGATATGTGGTATCCCCCAAAAGTTGATGTGTGAGACAATGAGGGAATGTTGAGGGGTGAAATGATAAGATTATGAGACCTATAACATAATCAGTGGATTAATTCACTTCAATGAATTAACTGAGTCGTAACTATGGGCAGGTAGGGTATAGCTGAAGAAGTATATCACTGGGAGTTATACCGTTGGGTTTATATTTTGACCCTGGTGAGAAAGAGTGCTTCTGCTGCCTGGTTTCCACATCTTGAGCTGCTTTACCTCTTTCACGCTTTTCTGCTTCTGCCTGATGTTCTATCTCACCTCAGGCCCAAAATTAGGGGTCCACTGACCATGGACTGAACCTCTGAAACCATGAGCCAAAATAAACTTTTTCCTCTTGATGTTGTTCTTTTTGGTCATAGTGATGAAAAAGTGACTAAAACACTGGGCAATGTAAGAGACATCCTGTCTCTAAAATTAAAAAAAAATTAAAAAGACTGGGGATATAGCTTAGTGGTAGAGCCCTTGCCTTCCATGCATGAGGCCCTGGGATAGATCCCTAGCACCCACTCAAAAAAGTTTGAGTTAAAATCTCAACTGTGCCTAAAACTAGCTGTTCAGTCTTGAAAAAGTTATTTAATCTCTTTGAGCCTCAATTTTTTTACTTATAAAGTTAGGATAATCTCTATCATATACTGATGTGAGAATGAGATACCATGCAACTACCTAGTTTACTGCTTTGCCAAAGGGAGTCTGTTTATAAATGATTTTTACTTTTTTCCAAATCTTGCTTCACTTTCAGTGACTTAGAATTAGTCTTCCATTATTTCTGTTGCCACTGCAAACCTGTGGAATAACTAGAAAGTGTAGAAGCAATTCCTAGTGTGAGAGATGGATTTCACTGGCAACCACAGACCATGGAGCCCTAATGGCAAGAGCCAATGGTCAAGCAAAAAAAAAAAAACCTATATACTACTGCTTACTCTTTTCCCAGTTCTTTTCACTTCCTTTGTTCCATTCAGCTACTGCTAGGCTCTCATATTCTCACACCTGTTTCTCTTATACTAGAAGGGATCAAAAATTGACAGATAAATGGTAGTAGGACAAAGGATACATCAGATTTTATCAAAAAAGCTGATATCTTCCTTTACAGTATACATAATTTTAGAAATAGTACTATAAAATATCTAAAAATAGCTATTTGATTACAATTTTAAGGAAATAGGTTGAATAATATTAAAAATAATATTTTCCAACATTGTCATGGACTTACAAATCGAGGAGGCTGTTTGTAGTTTCGGGGTTCGATTTCTAGTGACTTGTTGAACAAATAATCTGTAAACTCTTTTTCAGATGAGCTTCCCATGGGGTTAAGGTTTTCAAAGAACCTCTGGAATTAAAGAAATACTCCTAAGTATATACTTACTCAAATTTTTAGTGAAAATTATTTATTTTATCATTTTTAAAACTAAAAAATTAAGGGATCACAATGTCTGGAAAGGTTACAAAGATTGTTTATTCCAGTCACTCTACTTTTCAATAAGATTACATAATTTCTCTGGAAGTCATATTCTAGTCAAACATTATGATTATAAGATGAACAGGTTTTAATGGCTCAGTAGTTAACACTTATCCTTTAGTAGTCCTACTAATTATAACATAATGATCATGAGTAAGCTAACAAAAGTGTTTAGAACCAAAATTATAGTTTAAAAAACCACCATAGAACTTTGATAATTGGAAAGACATATTCAAAAGTAATCAAGAGAAATTATAATAAACTTTATAACTTACCTGTGTCAAATTCTAGTACAAAAGTATTTTTATCAAAAATATTTTATCTTTATCAAAAAATATTCACCAAATATTTTGCAAGTAAAAATTTAAGCTCTGAAGTAGGAAATTTAATACTTTAGCAAAGTGCTCCCCTCAAAAAAAAAAGGAATCTCACTAATTAGAAACCACCCTGTTTATATTTTACTATATTTTCTGGTGTTTTATTATGTGTGATTATATATACATAAATAAATAAATAGAAACTTTTTCTTTTTTGCAAAATTGGGGTAACACCATATTTATTTTTAATCTTTTTAAAAGTTTATAGTCAAGTTGTTCCCATGTGGTTTACTTATCTTATAAAGTACAAATTTTAAGTCTATGGAATTTTATCAGACATGTTCCAGAATTCATTTCACTAATCCTTATATAGGCAGTTATCCAGATAAAAGCCTTTTAATTCTTTGCTATAATAATAATTATTAACTCCTGGTGCAAATATTTTTCTACATAATTCTTATGGTTATCTTTGAAAATTCCTTAGACGCAAATTTCTGGATTTAGCTTTATTTCATTTTTGAGTGTTTACAAGCAAGTAAAAGATATTTATTGGGTTTGGCTTTTGTAAGAGGCAAAATGAACTTGAAAAGTATATCACTCCTCTAACACAAACAATTATTTTTTATACTCAAGTTAGCTAACTTATATTACACTAGCCAATGGTAATTTAAAAACTTTTAGAAAGCTTTATTTTTAATTTTCTCATCATTTGTTCTAACTTAAAAATATGATTTTGTTTGATTAATGTTGGTTTTGTAAAATGAATAGCTTAGTTTGTATATATTTTAAATGTACTTTGATTCAATCATAAAGAGGCATTCCCCTTCTCCAAAATGCTTTAAATGATGGTAAGAAACCTAGATCAGAACAAAAAAACCTATTGGCATATATGCTACTGAGATACAAATGCTTAAAGTATTATTTCAAGTATACCCAATAACAATGTAAAATTATTTCTGTGGAAAAAATATATTGTGAACTCTAATCTGACTTTAAGAACACATTTTCTTATTAGCCTTCTGAAGATCCACATAGAGAGGGTGGGCTCAATGAAATAGGCAACAAAAATTACTATTTACTTTAAAACAGTTATATGTCTGCATTTTAATTAATGGTATGCTTTAGGTCATTCTTTCTAAGGACTGTAGAGTATTTGAACTGGGAACAAAGAATAGTAACTATCTCATAATTCAGGAAGGTAGAAATGATAGTGGCTATTTTCATTCAATATGCCCAATTTGTAGATTCTTTTAAGAATGTAGCATAATTTTTAACATGAAAAGTTAAATTACAATATGTTCTCAATTTCAAATACATATGATATATTAAGTTCATTTAATATAAACGTGGTATCATAATGCACTCTAATTTAGATGGCATCCCACATTTTTTCCCCTGTTAGGAAAAAAGTACAATCCTAACTTTCTTAGGACAAAAATTTCAATAAAGACAGAAATAGCAACAGGTCACTAGATAGATATATTGGCAGAGTTAAAACTAAAATAATGCATTCCTATAATGCTCAACTTAAAATGAGACAAAGCCATAGAATACACTAAGCATAATGTTTCTAAGAGGGTTCATCATGTGATTTCCACTACCAAAATATTAGCAAGAATGTATGTTCCCAGTGAATTAAAGTATACCTGTAGGAAAGCCAGAAAATGCACACTTATGATATCACAGTATCAGTATTATACACCATTGTTCAAAATAGAACATCAGTTGATAGAATATTAAAGCCCTTTTGTGCTATGCATATATACCACTCTTCCAAACTCTTCTCCTACTTAAGCATAGTCATCTTCTGAGAAGATAAGTTGTTTAATGTTATACTGGCTCACATAAAATATTTAAAATGGTTATCCATCAATGATGAAATTAGTAGTGGATTTTTACTGCATGGACATCAGAAAAACTTCTTTTGTTCAACTTTGCCATTCGCTTTTTTGGAAGTGTTGCTTGAACCAACTCAACAAAGAAGTGATATTTTCAAGAGAAAGCACTTCGTATAAATAACTGCAGATAGTGTAGGTATAATATTTAACATTGTTAACTACCAATTATTAACTCATTTTATTTACAAAGCAAAATAAACAGCATGATATGTGATTATGGTATTTTGTAGAGATCATCGAGTACTTAACACATTCCCTTTTAAAGACAAGGAAAAAAAATATTTACCCTCATTTCTGGTTCTATTTGTAAACGATAAGGCTGATTCTGATATTGCTGAATTTCTCCAGTAATTTCTGCCACTTTTCTCCTCTTACTGAAATTGTTCAAATCTTTCCCTTTCTTTTTTAAAAAATCATTATTCCCTTCTTCAGTCTTCAGAATATTTGTTAAATATATTCCTAGTGAAAAAAATATTTAAAGAAAATTTATTTTAAAATTGGTCATTTAATCAATCATTTGGGAAAACAATCTTGTAAAACTAAAAGACTTACTAGCAATTCCACTCCATAATGTTGATAAGGCAAGGCTCTGATAGACTTTATGGTTATGATTAATTCTCCATTAATTTTTTTAACATAGAAAAAATTTAAAATAAAAAGAAAATAAAGGCTACTAGTCTAAGAAATAGCAAATTGAGCTTTCCTAAACCGTGTTTATAAAGTCTAAATTATAAGTTTTAAATCGAACCAAAATTTTTAATGCTTGATTTTATTTTATTTTATTTATTTATTTTCACATTACAACACTTTCAAATTTTTATTGAGTATGGTCTTATTACCTCTGTAATAATGCTTGATTTTAAATATTTATTTTCAATAATCTTTAAGTGATCATCAATATCATAAGCACTGCTGATTAATAAGAGTTCAGACTTAAATTGTTTTCTCAGAGCCCATGATTTAGATTTAAAAACCAATTATATTTTAATCTTTCACAATAGAAACTTTAATCTCCTTTTTCGAATAATTACTAATATATTTAAATTAGTAGTTATCAATTGATAATTTTGTTCCTAACAGTGTATTGGAAATGTCTGGAGACATTTCTGGTTATCATGATGTAGGTGTTACCAGCATATAGTAAACAGGAAACTTGGAGGCTACTAAACATCCTACAAGCACATGACATTTACTCATTTATTTGATTCATATGCCAATAGTGCTGAGGTTGGAAAACCTTGATTTAAATAAATTATACAATTTCAACAGTTTAGTCATACATCACATTATTATATTTATATAAAAATGATCTATAAGGCTAGAATGGAGGGGCTAGGAATATAGCCTAGTGATAAGAACAGGTGCTTAGCATGTGAGATGCCCTGGGTTAAATCCCCAGCATGAATGTGTGTGTGCCCGTGCGCGTGCGCACGCACATACACACACACACACATACACACACACACACACACACACACACACACACACACACACACACAGACTAGAATTAAGCTGAAAAACTGCTGTAACATTATAGTACAATATGCTACTCAAGTGTTTGTGGTGATGCTGTTGTAAACAAACACACTGTTGCTGCCCACCATATTAAAGTATAGCACATAAAACACACCACATATACGAAAGTGGTCCCGTAAGATTATAATAGAACTGAAAAATTCTCATTGCCTAGAGATGTAGCTGTCATGATGCCAACATAACATATTTTTCAAGCCTCCATAAACAGACCTGTCAGAAAAGTATAGCATGTTTGTCTATGAACAGTACTTAATACTTGATAATAGTAATAAATGACTGTTACTGGTTTATGCATTTACTATACTACACTTTTTATCATTACTTTACAACAAAAATGTTTACTACAAAACAGTATTCCATATTATGCCACCAGCAGCCTCACATGTATCATCTATGTTGAATGCATCAAGAGATCACATTCAAAGCAGAGGCACACACCTAAAGTTCCAGCTACTCAGAAGGCTGAAGCAAGAGGATTGCTTGACCCAGGAATTTGAGACCTGCCTGGGATACATAGCAAGACGCCATTGCAAAGCAAAACAAAACAAACAGGCAATGTTGAGTAATTGATTTATACCATCTAGAATTGTGTGAATACACTGTTTGCAGAACAGAATTGCTGAATTGTTTTAACAAATCACTTAAAAGCCTTTAATAAAGAGAAAACGAACACTGTAGATATGACATAAATAGATAAAAACAATAGTTACCACTCTCTGAGTGCCTGTTCTGATAGAATTTGTATTAGGTTGTATAGATAAAATATTTTTAATTCTTACAACTCCATGAGGTAAGTATTATAACTTGCATTTTACAGGAAAATAAATAATAGAGTTTTAAGTTTTATTTATCAATACAGATGAAAATAGACAAGGTAATATAAAATATGAACACCTGACCTCTAAAGACTGGCCTCTTTGGACTATAACACATTTTGCCTCAAAATACAATATCCATCTTTAGTAACTTACCAAAAAAAGGCACACAAGGTGGATTGATTGACTTCAGTTTTACTAGGTATTTTTAAAAGTGATCTTGACTTAATTCCACAGCTTCATCTAAAATTTTCCATTTTCTTTCCTGTAATGCCTTAAAAACATATAAAATGAGCATAATCTCCGTTTATAGTTCAATCAAATGTATGGATACAGAAATTTAGAAATTATAAAATTTTGCAAACATTTGATATTAAATATTTTAAAAAATTAAAATAAGAGAGGTTATCCTTTGGGCATTTGCCTAAAGTGATTTTTCCTCTTTTTATCTATAATATAAAATCTAAAACCTTAAATTTTTCTAAAACAAATTAGAAGATTAAGCAATCAAAAAATTTCATCCTCAGGACCTTGATAGTCATAATTTTGATTAGCCAGAGTTTCAAGTCTTAGATGTAGGAAGCGAGAATCATAATTGTTCAGCATTTAAGTACTTTTCCACTGAAAGGTCTTTTGGGGACAAGGGTGGAGTTTTGGTAAAGAGATGACTACAGGAGGGTAAGAAAGCATTAACAAATTTAGTTAATGTAATAAACATAGGAATTTCTTTTTAAATTTCATTGTTAGATTTTCTTACTAGATGTTAGTTTATAACTTGATAAGAGCAAACATTATACTTGAGAACCATTCAATATATTTCCTTTAAGTTATGAAGAAAGAGTGCACCATAGCTTTTATTCAAATCTATCCAAAAGTCCTAGCTAAAAGGGACAAGAAACAAAATAAATAACTAGGAATTGCAAAGAAAAGGAAAAAAAAAAAGAAAGAAAAAGTCACTATTTACAGAGATTATGACTATCCGAAAGGAAACTCCAAAACTCTATCTGCAAAGTGTTAATAAGAGAATTTACTAATGTTGCTGTGTCAAAAATCAACTAGATATGAAAATCTTTCATCAATAAGGAAAATAATTTGTTTAAAAAGTGTAACATAAATCTAACAAAAAAAGTATGAAGTCTCTATCAAGAAAACCATAAGACAGTATTAAATGGGTAAATAAATGGAGAGATATACCATGTTCCCAGTTGGGAAGACTCATGACTGTAAATTGGCACTAATTGATTTTACAGATCTAATGCAACTTCTATTACAGTTCCAATTTTCAACTTGGCAATGGTTGCACATGTCTGTAATCCCTACAACACAGGAGGCTGAGACAGAAAGACTGCAAATTCAGCCTCAGCAATTTATCAAGATCCTCAGCTACAAAGCAAGACCCTGTCTTAAAATAAAAAGGGCTACAAATGTGACTCAGTGGTAAAATGCCCCCTGGTTCAATCCTCAGTACCAATAATAATAATAAAATCCAATTTTTAAAAATGAAGCTTAAAATTATTCTAAAATTTATATATGAAAATAAAGGGCTAAGACCAAGTCAACCTTGAAAGATTGCTAAAAGATCTGCTATACTTTCTTTTCAAGAATTAGTATACAAGTAGGCTGGGGTTGTAGCCCAGTGGCAGAGCACTTGCCTAGCACATTTGAGGTACTGGGTTTGATCCTCAGCACCACATACATCTACAACTAAAAATAGAAAAAAATATAAAAAGACCAGAAACAGGACTACACATAAGGATACTAAATATATGACGGCTGATACTATAGGTCAATGGGGAAAAATGAATTAACAATAAATGAATTCAAACAACTGGGTAGCCTTATGGAAAAAAATGTAATAGTAGGGGTTGTGGCTCAGTGGTAGAGTACTTGCCTAGCATATGTGAGGCAGTGGGTTCAATTCTCAGCACTGCATACAAATAAATAAAATAAAGGTCCATTTACAACTAAAATTTTTATTTAAAAAAATGAAATAATATTCCAACCTCACCCATATTCAAAACTCATTTCCACCTAGAGTAAGGATTTAATGAGAAAGATAAAACATTAGGATAATGGGGGGGGGCAATTAAAGTGGAGAACAAAAGCATTAATAACAAAGAAAAAAATAAGTAAATTTGACTACATTAAGAATTCTTGTTCATCAAAACACACCACAAAAAAGATGAAAAGGGGAGCTTTTATCTGGGAAAAAAATAAATGATGATATTTTAGAATCCAGAATATAAGAGCATTTGTATATAACAATTTAAAGTTAAAAATTTTCCACAAGAAGAACGAAGAACCAAATAGAGGTTCAAACTCATTAAAAATCAGGAAAATATAAAACAAAACCACAATAATGGAAAAGATAAAGGCCTGAAAATATCAAGTATTGATGAGAATATAAAATAACTGGATTTCATACATTTCTGATGGGAGTGTGAATTGGTACAATTACTTGAGAGAACAACTTGGCATTATCTAGTAAAGTTGAAGACATCTATATCCTAAATTCTACTTTTAGAGTAATATATTTGGGTATATCAGGATATATATAAAGAATGTTAACAGCTATATTGTTCATAACAATTCCAAATGATTATTAACTAATTAAAAATGATTAAATTTTGGTAAACTGATTTCTATAATTATGATATAGTTATGAAAAAGAATGAACTATAGCTATAAACAACATGGATCAATCTTAGGAATACAGTGCTAAGAGTCATTGAAGAATTATAAAATTAAGAAACATGCAAAATAAAACAATATAGGTTAGATAAAAGCAAGAGAATTAAAAGCCTAAGATTCATTACAGTGAAAGAATGGAGGGGCTCTTAAACTGAATGCTAGGTACACAGATATTTTTATTCTTTATACCTTATATATAATTATAGAAATACTGTCAGGCTGGGGATGTGGCTCAAGCAGTAGAGTGCTCGCCTGGCATGCATGCGGCCCGGGTTCGATCCTCAGCACCACATACCAACAAAAGATGTTGTGTCCACCGAGAACTAAAAAATAAAATGAATAAATATTAAAAATTCTCTCTCTCTCTCTCTCTCTCTCTCTCTCTCTCTCAAAAAAAAAAGAAAAAAAAGAAAAAAAGAAATACTGTTGTCCAATAGTTTTTAAAATGAATGCTTAGCCTGTAAAATGAATAAAGTGCCTCAGAGTTTTTCAATATCTGAGTTGAAATAATTAATCTGAACAGATAGTTAATTTCTTTAATATATAAAATTCATAAGTAAATAAAATGCGAATACCCAAATAGAAAAATTCAAACATAAAAATATTTTTTCTTCTTCTCCCTCCAATCACAACCCACTAAAAGAATTAATGAAGAAAGACATATTTTTCCACACTATTCTTAATATTCATGCAACTCCACTTAGAGGTTTAGGGTTTGTTCTGTTTTGTTGTACTAATATGGAATCACACTATAGTCATTCAGAACTTCCTTATGATTTTTTCCCCACATATATCACATATATTCTTGCAAGATAATGTACAAAAATGACATCATTTTTTTCTATAGAACAATATTCCATGTTATAGGTATAAGATAATGTATTTAATCATTCTTCTGCTGATGGAAAGAAGAATATTTCTAGTTTTCTGCTACTAAAATAATGCTAAAATAACTATATCTTCATACATATAATTTTATACTGTGGTGCTTTTATTTCTTTAAGATTTTATTTATTTAATATTCTGGGTCTGAGAGTATGTGTACTTTAAATTTTAACATACATTGCTGGGTTGCTTTCCACAAAGGTTTTACAAATTTATATTCCCAAAGGCAATATTAATATAGTTGAGTTTTTACCTTGTTAGCTTTCACTTAGAAAAAGTCTTTCATAGTAAAAACACAGGAAGACCCCATAAATTTGGATTGATTTATGAGTCTATATATCAAGGCAGTATAAAAATGTTTAAATTAAAAAGCAGGCAAAATAAAGAGACACTGAAAAGATATAGTTTGACTGTCTTCATATCTTTAATATATTAAAAAGTCCATAAGTAAAAATGCAAACATCCAAAAAAATGAAAGAAGACATGAATTAAATAAATCATAAAAAAAATAAAAGTGACCAATAAATACATTTTAAAATATCCAATATCACTAGTAGCCAATAAATGCATTTGAAAATAGCTAACATCTCACCACTTTTTAAAAACACAAGTTTAAAATGAGAATTTTTATTTTTGGCTGATAAAGTCTTTAAAGTTTTCAATACAGTAATACCCAGAATCATTTATCATATTTTTTGCTAGAAAACACTTGGCAAAAGTACCATCTTTAGAAACTTCTAAGGAAATAATCATATTCTTTTTTTAAAGAAAGAGAGAGAGAGAGAGAGAGAGAGAGAGAGAGAGAGAGAGAGTGTTTTAATATTATTTTTTTTTTAGTTTTCGGTGGACACAACATCTTTTTTTTTATTTTTATGTGGTGCTGAGGATCGAATCCAATGTCCTGTGCATGCCAGGCGATTGCGCTACCACTTGAGCCATATCCCCAGCCCCAGGAAATAATCATATTCTTAAAAATACATCTACATATGGGTGGTCTATGATAAATTATTTGTCACAACAATAAAATCCAAAATAACTTAATTGTTCCACAACAGAATGATGGAATAAATTATGGTTTATGTGTGAGACAGAAAACTATGTAGGCATTAACAATCTTGTTTTTGACAACAAACTAAAAAAAAGTGTTAAAGAGAAAAATATGTAGGCTACAAAAATCTACTTACAATATAATCTCAATTTTGTTATTAAAAGACATAAAATCTTTCTATACACTAAACACATTATTTTATAATTTAAAAGATAAAATTTTAGAAAGGGTTCTTTCCATATTATTTTTTGACTATATCTAAAGGTGACACTTCTCAGAGGAAGATACACAATCTATCAACAAACATGAAAAAACGTTCAACATCTCTAATAATCAGAGAAATGCAAATTAAAACAACTCTAGGATTTCATTTCACTCTAGTCAGAAGAGTAGTTATCAAGAAAACATGCAAAAATTAGTGTTGGCAAGGATGTAGAGGAAAAGGCACATTCATACATTGCTGGTAGGACTGCAATTGGTACAGCCAATCTGGAAAACAGTATGGAGATTCCTCAGAAAACTTAGAATGGAATCACCATTTTGACACAGCTATCCCACTCCTCGGTCTATTCCCAAAGGACTTAAAAACAGCATAGTATTGGGACAAAGCCACATCAATGTTTATAGCACCACAATTCACAACAGCTAAACTGTAGAACCAAACTAGATGCCCTTCAATAGATGAATGGATCAAGAAACTGTGGTATATATACACAATGGAATATTACTCAGCAGTAAAAGAGAATAAAATTATGGCATTTGCAGGTAAATGCATGGAGTTAGAGAATACCATGCTAATCGAAGTAAGCCAATCCCCAAAACCAAAGGTCGATTGTTTACTTTGATAAGTGGACACTAATCCATAATGGGGACAGGGGGATGGGTTGAGTGAAGGAAGTTTGGATTGGCCAAAGGGGAAGGGGCATGGGAATAGAAAAGATGGTAGAATGAGATGATCATCATTACCCTAGGTACATGTATGATTGCACGAATGGTGTGATCCTACTCTGTGTACAACCAGAAATGAAAAATTGTGCTACATTTGTGTACAATGAATCAAAGAACATTCTGCTGTCATGTATAATTGATTAGAACAAATAAATTTTTTAAAAAAGTTATTTGTGTGATTATATTTAATATCATTTGTCATTTATGGGAGACTATCAAAGTGCCATTGAAGAAATTCATGTGAAACTTTATTATATTTAGGTTAAGCACATTAAAAAGAGGTACAGGTCCTATATTCTTTGACAAATCCTAAACTTACTAGTATATATTGATATATTTTTAAAAATATTTTTAAATTTCTATATTTAAGTGGAAAATATGGATTCATTCAAAGATAAATTCAAGCCAGGAATGGTTGTAATCCTAGGTACTTGGGAGGGTGAGGCAGGAGAATCAGAAGTTTGAGGTGAGCCTCAGCAACTTAATGAGGCTGTAAGCAACTTAATGAGACCCTGTCTCAAAATAAAAAATAAAAAGGGCTGGGGGTGTTGTTCATAGTTGAGTGCCCCTAAGTTCAATCCCTGGTACCAAAAAGACAGGCAGTAGGAGCAATCTCTTTGATATTCATTTTATCTTTCCCCAAAAGGATGAAATATTTAAGCCTAAAACTTACCTCAAAGGTATGGTCTAGTCTGTACACTGACACTGAATTTACTGCACTGACTATCTCCAGTACACCACTGAAATTATTCAAGTCTTGAAAAACTTGCAGAATTTCTATAATTCTACTTAGTACTGCCACCCGTTCTTCAAAATTTTCTGCTTCCACAATGCATCTAATAACAACAACAAAAAATCCATGGCTTAGAAAAGTTTCTCCACCTAACTTAAGAAATAAGAAACTTCTTTAGAGCCAGAATTCAAGCTTAAATAGGACTTATTATGATGATGATTAAGAAGCAATAATAAAGAATAAACAAAACTTACTTTTAAAACCACAGGTTGAGGTTTCTGGTATGGCGAATCATTTTTAATAAATTTGGAGAATTTATCTCTTTATCTTCTTTGGTCCACACACTCCCTACAAGTTCAGAAGGCTGGACTTTCCTAAAAATAAATTTTAAAAAATCAGTACAACCTAATCTATCTATAAAGGATTAGTATCAAGATTATTTAAAGATCTGCTAAACTTAATTTAAAAACTGATAATGACAAACATGAAAAAATATTTTCTCTCAGGAAAAAAAAAAACTGCAATAAAATTCCATTTTATTATTGCCAAAGCCACAAAACCTTAATAATATCAAATTGGTAAGAAATAATAAAATAATCTCCAACTCCAATATGCAAGTAAAAATTGATACAATCACTTTGTAAAACAATTCAGCAGGATCTTCCATTACTAAAGATATACATACTAGCTGACCCAACAATTCTATTGCTAAGTACATTCCTATGTAAACTCTTACAGAAAGTTACAAGAACTCATTCACAAGACTGTTCACTGAAGCACTATTTACAGAAGGTAAAACGCCAAACAATCTACCAGTTCACCAAAAAGAGACTGAATAAACTGTGGAATACTCATAGAATGGCTAAAATAAGTGAACTAGAACTATATTCATGGACTTTAACAGATATCAAAAAGAATATAAGTAAAAACATGATGCAGAATAAGTATGTTTAAAATGTACAAGCCAATACTATATATTATTTAGGAAAATGTGTGTGTGTATAGAGAGAGAGACAAACAGAGTAAGCATCAAATTCTGGGTAGTTGTTATTTTTTTTTTATTGTTGGTTAGTAGTTGTTATTTCTTGCGGGGAAAGGAGAGCAATGAATTAGGGAGAATTATAGAATTTCAATTTCATTTGTAATGTTTTTGTTATACATGAGCACTCATTACATGGCTGCTTATCATTAGGATAACTTCTCTAGATATTTATATTTCAAATGAGGGCTCCTGGATACAGAAAAGATTTTAATGGAATGATAGTGACAGGGGCTTACTGTTGAATAGTTGTTACTATTGTAGTGCATTAGTCTTCCTACCATTCCTCTTGTGAAGGATTGCTCATCCTTAATCTAGGTCTATATAGCAACATGTTAGAAGACTTACCTACAGGACATACTGTGATTAAAACTGCTATGAGCTTCCCTCCAAACCCAGGAAAATAGATGAGATATTTTTAAGCTGTCATGATATGTAGCAAAATGTTTAAAAAATAGGTAAGAGGTATGCTCAAGGTTTTTGAAAATAGACCAAGAAATAACAATTACCTACCTGTAGAGATAAGATTCCAAAAGTGTTAGCTGACGAGCAATTTCTATTGGGTGAAGTGTCATAAGATCAAATGTTTCAAACTGCCCTGGTTTACTGATATGCCATTCAATTGGTGGAGGTGGACTTTCAAAGGTAATATTATGGATTATTCCATTTGCCTGAGCTTGCTTCTTCCTCTTGATGATCTTAGCAATTGACTCTACCCATTTCTTCATAGCTTTCCCTAGAAAAAACACATACTTAGAATGTCTTTTACTTGACAGACATAACTGTAGATCTTCATATAATTTTTAACGTTCACTCAACTTCAACAATTATCAACTCATGGCAAATTTTTGCTTCATCTAACCCAAATCATGCCATTTCTTCACTCTGTTGTTTGTTTTTTTGGTACTAAGAACTGAACCCATGGATGTTTTCTCACTGCACTACATCTCCAGACCTTTTTTGTTTTTCATTTTCAGACAGGGTCTTGCTAAGTTGTTGAGGATCTCACTAAATTGTTAAGGCTAGTCTTGAACTTGTGATTCTCCTGTCTCAGTCTCCTGAGTTGCTGGTATTATAGGCATACACCATTATACCCAGCCCTAGTTATTCTTTAAACAAATTCAAAAATCATATCATTTTGTCTATATTTAAGTCTTTTTAAAATAATCATTAGGTCATTATGACATATAAAAAATGAATCATTTTTTTTCTTTTTTAAAATTTGTTTTTAGTTATACATAACAGAATATATTTTGACATACTAGATGGAATATAACTTCCCATTCTTGTGGTTGTACATGAGGTGGAGTTACACTGGTCATGTATTCATTCATATATGAACATAAGAAAGTTATGTCTGATTCATTCAACTTTGTTTCCTATTCCCATCTCCACTCCCTCTCCTTCATTCCCCTTTATCTAATCAAATGAACTTTTATTCTCCATCCCTGTTATTGTGTGTTGGCATCCACATATAAGAGAGAACATTTGGCCTTTGATTTTTTGGCTTATTTCACTTAGCATAATGATCTCCAGTTCCATCCATTTACTGGCAAATGCCATACTTTCATTCTTCTTTATGGCTGAGTAATACTCCATTGTGTATATACACCACATTTTCTTTATCCATTCATCTTTTGAAGGGCACCTAGGTCGGTTCCATAGCTTAGCTATTTTGAATTGAGCTGCTAAATTTCTTTGTCAAAAAGTGTGATCTTAAAATCTTCAAATACTTGGTTAATACTCAAATTTCTATCTCTTAAATATTTTTCTTATAGTTAATTTTTTTAAAAGGACATAAATAACATTTACTTAATTATATTTAGTCCATATGTCCTAAGTTTCCTTAGGACTACAGGTTCTCCCTTTATGTCTCATTTTTGCTTGCAATTTATTTGTTGAAGAAATGGAACTGCTTGTATTGTGGTGATTCTCAAGTCTGTCTTGCCAACTGTACCCCTGTGGTATCATCTGCCATGTTTCTCTATCCCCCCTATTTTCTGAAAACCAGAGACATAGAGATTGATGTTTTTGTTTGTTTTAGTATTGGGGACTGAACCCAGGAGCACTTAACCACTGAACTTCATCCCTGGCTCTTCTCTTTTTATATTTTATTTTGAGACAGGGTCTTCTTAAGTTACTTGGAGACTTGCCAAGTTACTGAGGCTGATTTTTGATCCTCCTGCCTCAACCTCCCAAGGTGCTGGAATTATAGGCTTGTGCCACTGTGCCCAGCAAGATCAATGTTTTTACATGAATACTTGCCAAGAATACTTTAATAGGATTCTTAACCAATATCTTATACTGTTAGATAAAACACAAATGTTCTTAATATAACATGTTTGATGACACATATTATAGCCTGGAATTTTATCACATAGGCTATGTTTGAAACTTCAAGTTGGAAATTCCTATCTTTTAGACACAAAAATGTATTCCTCTGGGGGCTGGGGTTGTGGCTCAGAGGTAGCACGTGCAAGGGCCTTGGTTTGATCCTCAGCATCGCAGGCGCTGGATTTGATCTTAGCACCACATAAATGTAAAATAAAGATATATGTCCACCTAAAACTAAAAAAACAATATTTTTAAAAAATGTATTCCTCTGGAATATGTTTCTAAGAGAGGAAATATTATTTTAAAAAGCTGATAATCATCTAAAATTAAAGTACCAGATTAAGGAGAATAAAAAAGCATAAAATTGCTGGGTGTGGTGATGCACACCTATAATCCCAGTGGCTGGGGAGGCTGAGGCAGGAGGATCATAAGTTCAAAGTCAAGCCTCAGCAACTTAGCAAGACCCTAAGCAACTCAGCGAGACCCTGTTTCTAAATAAAATATAAACAAAGGGCTGGGAATTAGGCTCAGTAGTCAAGTGCCCTTCCCCTGAGTTTAATCCCCAGTACCAAAACAACAACAACAAAAAGCATAAAATTATATATATATTATTTATTTAATGGAAACAAATGGAAAACTTGAGGGGACATAAAATTAAATAGCTTTAATTTATTAAAAAGGACTTTTGACATTTTTAAAAGCAATATTCTCCTTAAAAACTTAAAAGGGGGGGGCTAGGATTGTGGCTCAGTGGTAGAGCGCTCGCCTAGCACGGGCGGGACCCAGGTTCAATCCTCAGCACCACATAGAAATAAAGGTGTTGAATTGTGTTCATTTACACCTAAAAAATAAATTAAAAAAAAACTTAAAAGGGGGTTAAGAGTATAACTCGATGGTATAGCACTTGCCTAGCATGTGCAAGGGCCTTGGTTTGATCCTCAGCATCACAGACAAATAAAAATATGAGAAGACAAGGTTCTAAGACTTTATATGGTTCTAAATATATGTGAGCTTACTGGAGTTTATAAAGATCATTCCAAATGTTATTTCAGCTTTTTAAAAATGGAAAGCAATTTACATTCTTAGTCATACAATTTTGAAAATAAGCTCAAATGCAACATAAGAGCCAATCAAAACTTTAAATAATATACCTCTTACACTTTAAATGAAGGATTCCAGTCTTTTAAGCAATTCCACATCTCTTTCAAAGTCATAAAAATGGTGTTCAACCCAATGGTGAAATACATTTAAAATCCTGGTAAAATAAAAGAATCACATTTTAGTGAAATCTTCAATTATACATTTTTTACTTCTATACTTCTTCATTATACTTCTTTCATTTTTCTAATGCCATGGCGATAGTTTTATATGCAACAATCAATATAATACTTAGAGTCTCCATTTTTAATGAATACCTTAAGTGCTTCAATAAGAAGAAGAAAATCAATCTCCAAACTGTACATTATTTTTAAATTATACTTTAGCCAGGAGTGGTGGCTAACACCTGTAATCCCAGCTACTTGGGAGACCGAGGCAGGAGGATTGCAAGTTCAAAGCCAGACTGGGCAACTTAGTGAGACCCTATCTCAAAATAAAAAATAAAGGGCTGAGGATGTAGCTCAGTGGCAAAGTGCCCCTGGGTTCAATCCCCAGTACTGCAAAAAAATAAAAATAAACATAAAAGTTATACTTTAAAATATGTATTTGTATAAAGATTATGGTTTCTGTGCTTAATCACCAATTAATGTTAAGGAAAAGTGTCTTTTATTTATTCATATGTAGAAAATACATGCTCTATAATAGAAAAGCTATTTTAAGTTTTTAAATTGAAAAAGTATTTTAAGCTGTAAATTTTTAATGTATTTTTCATATAAAATGGAAAATTAACTAAGATTTATTGTATTTCTAAATTCAAGTGCTAGCCTAGTGTCGTTGCACATGTCTATAATCCTAGTGACTTGGGAGACTACAGGAGGAAGACTGAACTTCAAGGCTAGACTAAGCAATTTAGCAAGGCCCTAAGCAACTGAGTGAGACCCTGTCTCAAAATAATTAATAAATAAATAAATAAATAAATAGGGCTGGGTATGTAGCTCATTGGTAAAGCACCCCTCTGTTCAATTCCCAGTACCCCCCCAAATAAATAAATAAATAAATAAATTCAAATGCTATCATCAAATTTCCCTGTAACCTACAAATATGCCTATAACCTTATTTCATTTTAAAAGACAAAAATATTTTTGTCAAGAGAGTGATTTTGTTTTGCATATCACAAAAATGATTACTCCTGATCTTGCAAGTATTTAATTATCTATACAAATATAAAATGCTCTCTACCAGAGACATCCTAATAATATTACTTTTCTTCATTACTTCAACAAATGGCCATTTGCAGGTTAGATTTTTATTTCCCTACCACAGACAACTATATTTCTCTCAGACTATGCAAGTACATTTAATTACCAGTCTTCATCATGCTATTTATATTAAAACAACGTTAAGTCATTATGGTCTGGTAAGTTCAGGAGCTTAGAAAATATATCAAAAGATCATAAATTGTTAGCTTCTAATTTCCACTTATATCAGTTCAAACAGTTCTGCTTATATTTTCTTTCTAGTTTCTATAGTATTGATGTAATTTTAAAATTACAATCAGATAAAAGAAAAAAGTCTAATCAGACTTCATCAAACTTAAAAACTTCATCTCATCAAAGTATCATTAAGAAAACTAACAGGCAAACCACAATCTGGGAGAAAATATTTACAAAACCTTTTTCTGACAAAGGACTATATCCAGTCCTACTCGATATACTTATACAACTTAGTAATAAAAAGATAACTCAACAAATGATAGACATGAGTCAAACCTATTCTTCAAAGATGAAGAATGACTAGCCAATAAGAGACAGTAAAATGTTCTCAACATCATTAGTCAATAGGGAAGAACAAATTAAAACCACAATGAGATACCACTATACACCCAACAGTATGGCTAAGGTATGAAGAATAACATCACTAAACAATGGTGAAGATATGCAGCAATGGAATGCTCATATATTGCTGGTGAGAATGTTCAGAAGAAGTTTTGACAGTTTCTTTTTAAAAGAAAACACACATCTACATTATGTCCTAGCTATTCTACTCTGAGTTATTTACCCAAGTGGGAAAAAAAGAAATACACACACCCACCCACACCCACATTCACACTAAGACTTCTAAGATAAAGTTCATAGCAAATTTACTCATAATCAAAGACTGGAAAAAATGCCCAGGTATCCTTCAATGGGAAAAAATACATGAACTGTGGTGTATTCATATAAGGAAATAACTATCTTAGTAATAAAATTTAAAAAAAACATTGATTCAAGCAACATGGATGAACCTTAAAAGCATGTTGAGTCAGGCATGAAAGTTATAGAATCCATACCTTTCTTTCCCATACTAGTCAGAGTCACACCCACAACAGGAATGAAGTAATTCAGACTTGGGGATGGCACCAAAAGATCTCAGAAATTATTATCTTCTAAATTAACAAGTGAATTACAACTCCTGAACAGAGAGCAAGGAATGTAGCCTTTGAACGCTTCTTTAAAACCCTTGTTCCCCCTGATCAGCAGAATCAAAGCCTCTGGGACTGGAGTCCCCTGTGTTTCCTTTTTGCTAGCAAATCAATAAAACTTCTCTCTCCTTTTCCTCAAAAAAAAAAACAAAAAAGTGTAAAAATCAATTTATACAAAATTCTAAGACAAGTAAAAGAGTCAATAGCAGGATAAATCAGAATACTGCCTTTGGGCAGTAGCAACAAAAATTGACTAGAAGGAGCACAAGGGAACTTTCTGGGTTGTGGTCTATCATTCTGTATCTTGAAAGGAGTTTGAATTACAAAGACATTAAAATTTAACCAAAGTACACTTAAAATGTGTGTATTTCATGTTATGAACATTTTAGAACAAATGAATAATAAATACTGAAATGTTATTGATATATAAGTTGAAGCATTTAAGAAATAGTGTATTTTGAAACACATTCAAAAGATTAGGTGATTAATGAACTGAGTGAAAAATGAAAAGTAAATATATGTGATAAAAGTAAGTAAAATAAAATGTTAACAGTTGATCTGGTGGGTTTATCATTGTTCACTATGAAATCTCTCAATTTTTCTCTTTTTTAAAATGTCAGAATAAATTGCTAAATAAAATATATTAGCTTACATTTTACTAAAATTCCTTCAATGCTCACAGAAAAAGTTTAACAAACTGGCTTGAATTTCAAAGCCATCTTCAACTCTACCCCAATATAGTTAATCTCCTCTATTACAACTTACAATACAATGTCTTCATTCCTCTAAGTTCAATTTCCTTACCTATTTCCTCTGCACACCATTCTCAATCCTGTCTTTTAACCTTTGTTCATACTACTTCTAGGTACCCTCCATACCTTCAATCACCTTTCTGCATATCTAAATTCTACACATCCCTTCGGGACAATCTCAGATTTTACCTCTTCTAAGATGTCTTCCCTA
This sequence comes from Ictidomys tridecemlineatus, assembly GCF_052094955.1. Lineage (NCBI taxonomy): Eukaryota > Metazoa > Chordata > Mammalia > Rodentia > Sciuridae > Ictidomys > Ictidomys tridecemlineatus. Next base: position 579,280 of record NW_027521049.1, read on the forward strand.
ACTACTGGAGTCTAATCTTAGCTATTCCTGAAGTTTTATAGGGGTATATTTTTGTGAGCCATTGAACTATTCAAAGTAGTATAATGTATAACTATTTCATGTATATTTTTACCCCAATAAAATCATAATATTTTGGAACCATATCATGACAGTCTATTATTTTTGTATTCACCATAAGTTGACAAGTATACAACTGAGAACATGCTTAGATATAAACATTTAAAGAATTCACATGACTGAGATCTAAGATCTTATTTCCTGTCTGCCCTATAATAGGGACCTCATAAATGTATGCCTCATTTGAGTAGATTAGTGCAAATGCATTACAGTTACTTGAGAAAAATTATTCTTCTTTCTTGCTAATGTAATGGGTAAAAAATCTCATTTTCTTATACAAAGAATGACATGTTAAAAGTTTTGGCTAAAAGACTTATAGCTAGGAACACCAATATTCCTCTAAAATTAAATTTATTTATGGTAATTATCCTGGAAAATAATAAATCCAGTTCAAAACTATAATTTATTAGTTAACAGTAATCAAGGAAACAATATTTAGAAAAAATATTTACATCATATATAGTTAATATGATAACTCAATATCCAATGATAAGGGGTAGATAATACTTTAGTTTTCATTTGGATTATAAGAAGGTTAAAGGAGCTTCCAATTTTTAATGCTTAGTGAAACAAAAACACAATGGCTCAAGAGGTCATATATGGTCCCATCCTGTCACTCCCTTTACATGACCCAAGTTCAAATTACTTAATCATACTAAGTTTTCCATTTCTTCATATACAAAGTTAGAATAATCATTGTGTTGCACCATAAAAAAATGTGTTTTGAGGATGAGATTAAAAAAAGATAAAGCACTTAGGGTAATATCTGCACAGAAAGTACCTAACTGGCAACTCTATAATTAAATCTATTATAGAAATTACTGCAATGATTCCTTAGGTAACTTTACATAGGATAAAGAGTAGAAAAAGCAGTAGAACTTCCATAAATATTAAAAATTATAAAAAAACAAACAAGGACCAAGTACCATTACAAAGGGACATAAGGGAAATAAAGTGGAAAGCTGACAGTAAGCAAGCTTATATATGTAAGTTTTACTTATAATAACACACATTTATTTTGATCTGTAAATATATCACATGTCAGAGAGAGCTGATGTAAATAACATGGTATACTTATATAAATTTCTTCAGGATATTTATTTAAAATAGCTTCACAGTGAAAGAAATTTGGAAATTTAACAGTCATAAATTAACAATAATATTTATATTTAATTAAGAGCTAAGAATTTTGTGTTAACTATATACTGAAAATGGCACATAAGAAATGTAATATTCAGGTCAAACCTAAGTTGTACTGGTTGGACGTATTCCTTTCGGAATCTTTTAAGGTCTGCACTGATTGGCTGCTCACCTTTCTCTATTGCCAATTTGTCTGCTTCAGTAGGTTCTGGCTCTGGAATTTGAAATCTAAGAAGAAAACCAAAAGGACAGGAATTTGTTCATAAATAAATGAAAGATATTTTAAATACAACAACAAAAAAAATTGACCAAAGAATCCCCTTTCCTATCACTTTGTAGAAAGTGCAATTACTGTTAAGCCTTCCCTGCAGTACTCCATACTACACAAGTACAAAAATTGCCTTCAGCTATATGATCCTAAGATTTTATATCAAATCTTTATAAAAAGTTTTTTATGATTAGCATTAATCAACCAACAAAGGGTTCATGGAAAAGATCCAAGAAAAGATCCAAGAAAAGAATCCACAGGAATATAACTTCTTTAAAGATCATAAAGAGCTGGGAGATTTAGTGTATGCCTGTAATCTCAACTACTAGGGAGTTGAGGCAGGAGGACTGCAAGTTCAAAGTCAAACTCAACAATTCAGTGAGACTGTCTCAAATAAAATAAAAGAGACTGAGCATGTAGCTCAGTGGTAGAGCTCTAGCTAGCTTCTGCGAGTCCCTGTATTCAATCCCCAGTACCATAATGTGAAAGAAAGGACTTATCTAACCATCTATCCTTAATATTTATATCATAAAATGAAAGCGGACTAATCAATTTCCTTAAATACGTGAGTATGAAATTCAAAAAGGAAGCCCAAGATGAACTTTTAAATTAAGAACATAACCTAAGTGGGTAAGGTAAAAAATCAAAATTAAAAAACCAAAAACCTTGCCTAACCAGAGGAAATATAGCTATAATGTAAGTTAGGAAATATAGCTATAATGTAAGTCTAGCAAATATACTTTCCTTATTTTGGACACATAAATAGAACAATAGATTTTCAGAACATATTATACTAAGTCTTGTAAGTTTAATTTCATAGAACAAAATGGAAATAGGGGTCAAGACAAAATTTTAGTTAAGTTTATAAACGTAAAACAAAAATCATTTTGTAGTTCAGATTATATATGTACATATTCATATACATGTGTGTATATACATATACATATACATATTTGTGTATGTATATATGTATTTTAGTACATTTTGTTTTTTGAAATTGGATCTCATTATGTTGCACAGGCTGTCTGAAATGATCCTTCTGCCTCAGTCTCCCAAGTACCAGAATTATAGACCCATTCCATGACATCCAGCCAGGTTCTTCTTTTTAAACTACAAAGCATTTAAAGTATCACTAAGTAAAAACATTCAGTTAAAAAAATTTTTTCAATTCAAAAAATGTTTAAATATTAATAAAGGAATTGTTTTTTAGGCTTAATAATAATACATGATTTATTTAAAATAAAAATTTTTAACTTTCAGAGATACACATAGAAGTATTTACAGACGAAATATGTTTTCTGAGATCTACTTCAAAATAATCCTGGGGGTAGAATATTTAAATCTGTAGGGAAGCAGATAAAACATGTGTTGATAATTATTGAAGTTAGATAATGGATAAATGGGTTCATTATATTTTCTGTCTACTCTTGCACATGTTTGAAATTTTCCATAACAAATTTGTTTTAAAATCAAAAAGTGGAAAATTTCCTTAAATAACAGAACAAATTTTACTATAATGTTGTTTTTTTCCTCTCTAAATTGGGTCTTTAAGGGGCTGGGATTGTGGCTCAGCAGTAGAGCGCTCGCCTAGCACATGTGAGGTGCTAGGTTCCATCCTCAACACCACGTAAAAATAAATACATAAAATAAAGGTATTGTGTCCAACTACAACTAAAAAATATTTTCAAAAACTGTATTAAATTGGGTATTTAAGATTACCTCTTGGAATATTGCTAATAGCTGAAAAGAACTATGTTACAAACAGCAAACACTACTTAAAAAGTATGGTAATACATCTAATGTAATGCCAAATAAATTATGTCAACACCTACCTGAGTAGGTACCAGCTACTAGGCACTTTGCAAGGTACAGAACAGTTAATTTTTTTTATAAAATATTAATGCAAGTAAAATATACATTTTTCTCACCGTTCAATCAGTAAGCTTAGCAATTCCTGGTTTACAAAACGAACGATATGTAGTAAGAAAAGTATGAACAAAATTGGGATCTGAAAAAGTAGAGCATAAACATATTTCATGTTCAATTTTTCAGTTTAATTAATTCAAAATACCATATTTCCCTTCCTTTTTAGTTTGGTTCTTCCTGCCAACTGTGGTATTTTCTTGATAAATAAGGATTGTTTTCAAATTTTTAAAATTTGCATTAATATGCAAATTTTATGAGCACTTATTTAATAACTAATCAAGTTAACAATATTTAATTAGCTATTTATCCCTTTTGATTCTGCAGTATTTTAATATTCTGGAGGCAATTCATTTTTTTTTCCTGAGATCTTCTAAATAATTCTGGGAGTAGGTATTTAAATCTGTAATGAAACAGATGAAACATGAGTTGACAATTATTAAAGTTGGATGATGGATAAATGGGTTTATACATTATCTTTGAACACCATTTAAAAGCTTTTGGGAATTAGGCCCTAGGTAAGTACTCACAATGAGTTTCACATACCTGCATACATATGATATGTCAACCTTTCAATTAATTTCACCACAGTTCCTCATTTAATAATGGGGATTCCACTTCTACTTTGCAAGTTGTCTTCAAAAACAATGTTTTCCTCAGAGTCTTTTACCACAAAACGATACACATCTGGACTTGGTAATCTCAGTGGCTGATCATTTTCTTCTTTCAATAAAACAGAATCTAGCATTCTATCTAGAGTACTACGATAATGAAGAGAAATAATGGTTGCCATCCAATTATTTTTCTCTTCTGCAGAATTAGCAGCAAATATTATGCTGTCTTTGGATACTAATTCAAAAGCATGTCTGCACTCACAAGTATCTTCCTTATCACAGATTTGTACTTTCCTCATGATAAACTTCTCTTTTAATCTATATTCTGCACTACTATAACCTGGAAGCAGGGTCTGGCCCTGAATCTTGCTGCTTTGGGACCATGCTTTCAGGGACATTCCAGATCCAAACCAAACAGGTGGCATGTTTTCTCTCAAATGTGAAAGCTAGAGAAAAAAGGGGGAAAAAAAGGAAAAATAGGGATCTCACGAATGGACAAGTAAGGCCGAGAAAAGGAATCAGAGGAAGAGAGGAGAGGAAGGTGTGGGGAGCTACGGGGAATGATGTTGACCAAACCTTGTGATTTTTCATGTATAAATATGCCACAATTTAAGCTACTGTTCTGTATGATCATTATGCACTAAAAGTTTCTGGGGAAAAAAAAACACTGGTGCCACTGTATAGCTGCTGGACCTGTTGAATAAATAGAAAGTGGACGATGTGTGAGTATTGACAAAGCACTGACAGTTTTCTAATAGAAGAAAATATGTATTAGTTAATTCTCCAAGACCTCTCCTACTCATGGGATCCATTCTTTGCCCTTCTCTAAGTGCACACTAGAAGGCTGACCTATACAGATTCCAACACTTCATCCAAATAGGTGGTACTGGAAAAGGAAGGCTGATGGAGAGAGGTCTTGGTTGAAGTATTTATCTCCAGCATTCATAATCCTCCTCTCTCCATGGAAGAAGGCTCTAACAACGCCTATGGTCCTCACTGGACAGCCTGCTCGGATTACTACAACTTTGAAGTAGAATGAACGTGCACGGCAATCTACCTGGCAAACCGCTGGCTAAGGTTCCAAATGGATCAATTAAATACTTTTATTTCTTTTCACATTTCACTTTCAATGGTATCCTTACTTGGTGACAAATTATATGGTCACCCTAATCGTCTCATTATAATCAGACTTTCTACAACTCCATGTTTGGTTGGTTTTGTGCTTGCTGTACTGGTGATTGAACCCAGGGGTGCTCTACAACTGAGCTGAATCTTCACACTTTTTATGTTTTTATTGTGAGACAGAGTCTCCTGAACTTGCTCAGGCTGGCCTTGAACATGTGATCCTCCTACCTTAGCCTCCCAAGTAGCTGGGATTACAGGTGTGCACCACTGTACACTAGATATGAGCTTGGAACTTTTAACATATCGAGGTGTGATCTTTTAGAATCTATTTTGAGATGTTATTGTGTTTTAGAGGCTCAGAATATTATACAGGGTTAGGAATTGAAAAGTATATTTGCATTTATTCAAGCTCAAAAACATCCTAAAATTTCCATATTCAATTATGAATTATTGAAAAGGTTCATAGGGCTGGGGACGTGGCTCAAGCAGTAGCATGGTCGCCTGGCATGCACAGGGCACTGGGTTGGATTTTCAGCACCACATTAAAAAAAAAAAGATGTTGTGTCCACCGAAAACTAAAAAATAAATATTCAAAATCTCTCTCTCTCTCTCTCTCTCTCTCTCTCTCTCTCTCTCTCTCTCTCTCTCTCTCTCAAAAAAAGGTTCATAAACACCATTTCTATTTTTCTACTGTCACTCTTCTATCGAGATCCAATAATAATTAAAACAGTCAATTTTTATTTTAGTCTTCTAGCACAATCACACTTCCCATAACTCTCTAGAATAAACCTTAGAATTAGTTACTAAATTCATTCTAACAATTTGGTGGTGACCAAAGTAACTTATGTCATAAATCCTGGACTTTCTCAATGTGTCTTTGAAAAAGTTGAATACATTTTAGTTTTCAAAGTATTCATTAATATCAAATGAAAAGCAGTACTTTCACTCTCCTGTTTATTAGCTTTGTAAACTTATACAATTTATCTAAATGTTCTTGCCTCAATTCCTTCCCCTTTAAAGTGGAATAATAACACTTGCCTCAGAGTTGTTCCAAAAATAAGGAAAGTCAGTGTTTTCAAATCATGTAGAATAGCACTTGGTACATAATAATTTTATATATATATATATATATATATATATATATATATATATATATATATATATGCTAATCTTTGGGAAATTTCCTCCAAAATACTTTTTGAGGTTCAAAAACTGCTTCATTCAACATGTGAGGAATCTGATTCTTCAAAAGTTTTTCCTGCACCAGTTCACCCAACAACTCCACCAAAACCCATCGCATTAAAAAGAGATCTATTTTCTTTTTCAAGAAACAACTTAATCTGTACTAACCCAATGGAGACAAGAAGTGTATATGAAATTACTTAAGAAATATACATAATAAAGGTTTTGTTTTGTTTTCAGGAAAAGAGCTTCCAATATTTGTTTCAATTTTTGTTCACTTACTTAAGTAGATAATTTTTAAAGGAGACAAAAAATTTTCCAAAGTAAGGCAAAAAAAAAAAAAAAAGATGACACCTTCTATAGCTAAGATTATGTGGGTCTTAAATAAAAATCTTGAAAAGCAAAGCAACTTTGAGGATCTGAACCATTTTTAATTACCCATAAAATCAAACTTTAGATTTATTTTCCTTTTTTGGAAAGTGAAAAGCTAAGACAGAATTGCACCATGCTTGAGGGTAAATCTTTCCACAGGTTCTACATTCTGAAATAATTCTTGCTCATAACTTACCTTCACACATGAACCTTCATTACCAACCTAGACAAAATCAATTCTGTTTCTTGGCTGATACTCTAGTAAAAGTTAGTTATGAATTCACTTCACAATTCCTACAGAGTAATTGTTATATCACTTAAACATTCTTCTATGCAAACCACTAAAAGTTTTGGATACTGTGCTAATTTAAATTAAAATTTGAAGTATAAAAATCCTAAAGTCATGGAGTCAAAGCCAAGTTTACTTTCCCCCCCATTTGATAGTAGATGAGCTTGCTGTTGTTCTGGAGACAGATTCTCAATTAGGTCGCGCCAGAATGGCTTGAACGGGCGCCATTGATTTCATCCTGTCAAGAATCTTGGATGAAAATCAATTGTGACTTTGATTTCAGATCAACAAGTCGAGCAATTACTCAACAGACAGTGTGTAATCCAGGTATTTTAATTCACTTTGTGATTGTTTTTCAAAGAAACCCCGAAAATAGCAGTTCCCATCTTTCTTTAGCATGAATTTATCCACTTTCTGCATTCCATTTATGAAAATTAACAAGAAGTGCCTTTTTACATATCTGTACATCTAGACCCCACCATTCTGGAATGTCCTCTGGACATCATTAAAACCAGATGTTTCCAAATGTCATCAGGCATGTACGAAATGATTTAAAAATGAGAATTTTTTTCCAGACTGTTTCTGTTCAGAATGCCAGGTTCCGTTGGTTTTGGAGTACACTTTTATTTCTAATAGCATGAAGTTGGTTCATGATTCAAAATATAGATTTTTTTTTTCTTCAGTCTCAAGCACAGTACAACATTGCCTAAAATTGTTTTAAAAAGTAGCACAGGTTTTATCTAATACATGTTATGACTACATAAAATACTATTTGGTGTTTGATTTTTGTTTATATGAATTAGAATTTCATCTTGATTTATACATCCAAGGATTTGACCAAGAAAAAAAATGGCATACGGTAACTCCTAGGAATGAAGACCTGTTCCTTTCCCTGCCTGTTATGTCATAGAGATAATGTAGCTTGACCACTGTCATGTGTCTGAAAGGAACTTGGTAAGACTACTCTCTACTTACGTGTTAAACTTTATCTTGCTCAGTGGAATTTTATAGATTTCCTCTGTTGGCCTAGCAAAGAAAGCAACTAGTTTTGAGTTCTTTTCTCTTTGTTTTGCATGTACTCTCAAGTGATTACTGGGTTTCTTTTGTAAAATGTTTTCCTTAGTGTGTTCTGGTTGTACTTAATCGTGGGGTTCATTTTGACATAATCGTACACACAGAAAATATTCTTAGCTTGACTTCAGTGTCAGGTACTTCTCTCTCCCTCCTGTTCTCCCTCCCCTGTTTCCCTTTCTCTACTCTTCTGGTCTCCCTTCTATTTTTATGGGTTCCCCGACCCCTGCAATCCCCCCCCATTATTTTGGTCTAGCTTCCACATATGGGAGAAAGCATTTGACCCATGACTTTCTGGGTCTGGCTTATTTCAGTAGCATGATGTTCTCCAGTTCCATCATTTACCAGCAAATGCCATAATTTTATTCTTCCTTACGGCTGAGTAAAACTTCATTGTGTAAATATGCCACATTTTTTTTTCAAACCACATGTAGCTATGGATCACTAGAATAGAACCATGTATAAAACAGAGGAATAAAAGATTGCAAAATGTTTGGAAATGATTAACAGTCATAGGTGCCATTCATTCTTTTTATAGCAAATTCAAGATGACTTATTCTAAATGTTAGACTATTTCTACCCCTTACAGGAAAAAATAAACACTATCCTTTCAAGGTGTAAGGATATCAAACTAAATAAACAATGAAAAATAAAATTAATTATTACTCCAAAATAATTAGCCTGCATTTATTATTTGTAATGTATTGAATTATTAAAACACTTATTATTTCACATTTCTTCTTTAATCTATAAGTAGTTCCATTGAGGGAAAAAAATCCTAAATTACTATTCTTGGTTTTTCAAAGTTCAGTTTTAATAATATTAATAAAGGAAAAAAACAAATAGCTGAAAAGTTCAGATTGTAATATTTATTTGAAATATCTTGAGAATTACCTTAAAACCAAAGCAACCCATTATCACTATAGAAAACAGATAAATATATATATTATTCAAATGAAATTATAAAAAATGTTTTATTTTACAACCCAGAAATTATCATTTTCTAATTGATTATCTATAGATATATCTATCATTTATAAATGTAGATATATATGAAAGCCATGTAAATTTTCATTTTAAAAATTTGTTATCTGATTTTTTTTGGTTGATATATTGAACACAAATACAAATAAATCATTTTCTGTATGCATTTAAGGAAACTACATGCAGTTCAGGTAAAAATGAATAGTTCTGAAAACTGCTTCAAGATTATCATTGCAGTGATGATTTTATTTTATTTAGATTCCCCTATATGATTATTTTTATATTCTAAGAATAAGAGCTCACGTGAATGGAGTTTGTATTTGGAAAATGAGATAGGTAAAACTGTTTGTTTTGCCTCTTCTACTAAAATATTTTATAAATTTTGTACACTCAGTAAATATCTCATACTTCTGTAGTACATTTTTTGCTAGTTTCTGTTTGTACAACTTCTAAATTAGTCATTATATGCAAAATGTAATAAGCAACTATTGTTTTGAGAAGACTACATGGAAGAATGGTAATCTTCCCATGCTCCTCAGTGACTGGAGTGTGCTTATCCAATGTACAATGACTCAAAGGATGACATCACCAGCAGTAACTACACCAATAGGATCCTATTCAAAATTTACTAGACACACTGAAAATTAAGACTTTTTAATATGAAAGAGTATATATTCTCATCCTTAGTTTCAAACAGAGTGAAATCAAACTACAATATAAATTCACTTTTAAAAGGTAGGTTTTTCACTTGACATAAAGATGAAAAAAGACAATCAATAGCGTATCGTGCTTTTCAGAAGAAGGTCCTTGACTTATTTTTGGGCAGCCTGCCCAAGGAGGGATTTTTACCATACTATTTTCCATAATTGGACAAACAGTGCACTTTCTATACAGTTCACATAAATAACTGAACACTGTCCAACAGAGAAGGGCACTGTTAAACAATTGTCTTGGTCCGTTACTGAGGCTGATCAGAAAGCCTCCTACTGGGTGTATATAACAACAAAAATTTCTGGCTCAGTGGAGGGAAGAAATCCAGGATCAAGGTGCCTTCAGTTTCCGGGTCTGGTGAGGGGTCTGGTGTCTCCTTCTAAGAAGGCACTGTGTTGTAGGTCCTGCAGGACAGACCTTGCATCCTTCCTAGGTGGAAAGAATGGAAGGCTCCATCCAGCATTTATAAGGTCACGAGGATGAGTCCCTTATGACTTCATTATTTACTTATTAACAGGCCACCTCTTAACACCAGGACACTGGTCCCCAAGGTTCCCCACGTGGATTTTGAAGGGGACACATTTAAACCATAACAACCATTGCTTACATTTGTCAGACCCTGTTGACAGAAAAAAAAATTGAATTTTTGGTCATCAGACTTACGCACCAGATTAAGTATGAGAGTGTAGACACAGTTGCAAACAGGCTGCAACCATTATCCATGAAAACCACTGGAAAACGGGCTGTTTTTCTCTTGGAATAGACACCTATGTGGAGAACTTTCAGGCAGTCCCATTTAGAAAAATCAAGCAGACTTTCTAATCCTCATGATGATGGTGAGGGCCCACAGTAGGCTGGACTAGAAGGTCAGATTTCCCACCAGGACAGTGGTTGAAGAACGGAATGAGTAGTTAGTCTTCAGGTTGACAGTGTCCTCTGGAGTGTTGAGGCTTCCGTGGTAAAAGAGCAACACTCAGAAATGGTGGAGAGGGAGCTAATGGTTCTCCAAAAGGAAAGGCATGAAGAACGCTATCATCCTTCTCAACTGATGGTTTAGGGTATAACATGATTCTTTATTATTTAAGGGAAAAGACACAAATTATTGTTTTTCCTCCCATTTCCTCTAATTTTAACATTTCAGTGTGAAATTATTAGAGTTTTCAACAGCATCTCCATAATCCTGGGAAAGTGGAAAAAAGTAGTATGCATTTGGAGGAAAGAACTTCCAATACAGTTGAACAGACTTTTCATGATGAAGTCAAATATTTTCTCAAGAGGAAAATCATCTGCTTTTCCCTTTCTATTTCCCAGCATTGGCGGATTGTTTACAGCACAAGCTGATTTGGCACATGTCTCTTTTGAGGGAGTATTGAGTGGACTTATTTTGATATTGACTACAACATTGCTTCATTTTACATGCTTGAATTATATAATTCCTGGCAGAGAAATAACACATTAGGCTTTCACATTTGCTTTACTTAAGACTCAGTATCAGAAGTGGGTTAGTATCTCCTGGATAACTAAGAATAAAAGGTTTTCCTATGTTTAATTAAAACCTGTCAAACACGTCTCAAAGAAGAATGTAATTTTCTATGGAACTGGCAAATTAATATGCTGGTTTATGTTTTAAAATCTAGAGAATGTATTAGTTGCAGAACTTTGCATGTTTATGTAAATAATCTCTTTTTAACATATTTCAGAAAATTTGGAAGAAATAATTTGTTTTTTAAAAAATATAATAGAATTTTTAAGTTACAGACTGCAGTAGATTGGAATGCCTGTTTTATTTTTGCTAATGGCATTAGTTAAATACATAGTGCTGCTTATTTCATGTCGTTAGGTATCTTTTGGTAGGCTGCATAATATAAAAATGTTCAGTTGAGTTCTTTGATTACATTGTGATTTGGAAGAACATAATAGAGGATATTTTAGTAAAACATTTAAAGAAAAGTGTCTCTTGTTCAAACATTGCAAATACAATTTCATTGATGTTGGCCCTGATTTTAATTGTTTTCTGTTTTCTACTGCGTTTGGTGTTGATTTGTTCTTCTTTTTCTAGGGTGTTGGGATGTAATGTTAAATTATTTATTTGATGACTTTCTATTCTTTTAATGAAATATGATGTCTAAATTTTGTAATAGATAGGTTAGAAAAGATAGTAAGGATTATAAATTTTGAATCAGTAAATTACTGACTTGGTTATAAATTATTGACTGCTGATATAGCTGCAATTAATTTTTAATGACTTTTAATCAAAAGTTTAGAAAATCATGTGCTAAGACATTTTATGTGGATAGATCTTAGAATTCAAATCCACTCCAGTGGGGATTTATTATAAACTTAAGGTATCAGATTGAATGGAAACATTTAAATCACTATATTTTTAGTATTTGTGGTAAAAGCTGCAAGTGCCTTATTAAGGTAAGCGTGGAAATTTACTGGAAAAGGTATGTGAGCGCTCAGGTGCACTGGGGATTGAATCCGGGAGTGCTCAATCACTGAGCTACAGACCCTTTTTATTTTGAACAGGGTCTCACTAAGCTGCCCAATCTGCACTTTTTTTCTTTTTGTACTGGGGATTGAACCAGGGCCCCTTAACCACTGAGCCACATTCCCAGCCCTTTTTAGTTTTCACCCCACCTTTAATTGTGGGACAGGGCATCAGCCTCCTAGGATGCAGAGATGAACAGGTATGTGTAACCACACTTGGCTCCAGTTTGTACTTGAACTTTCGATCCTCCTGCTTCAGCCTCCCCAGTAGCAGGACCTGCAGTTCAGCTGGCCTGGGTCTGACCTATCTCGTCCTTTGACATTACGTGTGGTGTATGTGTGCTTCATTAGAGTTGCTCACATTCCTTTGAGATCACAGGACTCTGTAGGCGAGCCCTCTTCCATATATATTTTTTTTCACTTTCTGATGCCTTCTTCTCGTGATTTGTGAAGTTGGCCGAGACCTTGTGTACTGTTCATAACTGTTTAGAAATATATTGATAGGTACACAGGGCGCTTAGCTCTCTATCTTTTCAAACAATTTTCTCTCATCACTCGTATTAATTTTAATGCTATGAAGATGAGCGATGTTAGTTAATCTAGGGCCTGGATGAAATTTTCCAAACATACAGATAGAGCTCTTCGTTGGCCATCTGAATTTATTTTAGTATATTTTAGATAAATATGCAAAGGAATAAAGAAACTACCATATTCCATGGAAGCAAAAGTGTTCAAATTGAAGAAAGAAAGAAGCATTTGAACCCATGAGGTTTTTGTGAAGTTCCTTGGGCAGAGAGACAAGGCAAGAGGGGGGTGAGGAGGCCAGCATGGGTGGGCCCACTGTTTCTGCTGCCAGTGCTAATGACCAGTCCCGGACCACTGAGTCACGCTGATGAATGTGATTTTCAAAAAAATATTTTAACAACAGGTAAAGGGTAAAGTTCATCTCTGCAATGGGCTGTCTTAAGAAGTACATTATGAATTAATCGATTCGCTGATAATTTTGTTTGACGTGTCAAAGCTGTTTTCTTGGCAGAACGAGCAGTAATATGTTCAACCAAGTTCTGATCCATTTATTTTACCTGAGTTTGAGAACACAATGTAAACAGACGCTGGTCCTGGTTAGTCTGATCCCCTGGTAACTTTGAAACTGAGATAAATATTAGTTAGTTGTGAGCGATTCACAATCTCCACTCTGATGCTGATAAACTCGGGGAAACAAATATGAACAGGTTCGGAATTTTAAATTTAGGAGAGAAAGAAAACAAACGTGGGTGTGCAGCTGTGCTTTGGGAAAACAGGAAACATCAACAGTGTCCTTTATAGCATTGCCACCAAGGGGAAGAGAAGCCACACCACCCAGCATGGCGCGCCTTGCTCCTGCCCTGGTCTGGTCTTCTTAATCTCGTCTCTCTTCTTTGTTTCCCACAGGCTTCTTTGTTTTTAGAGTAGTAACAGTTAATTATCAAATATTTTCAGGCATTTTTTAGTTTCTTAGCAGCATATTCCCCTCTCGTGATGGAGAAGAGGCTACTGAGGCATGATCAAAAAAGTTCAGAAAGTGTGAATGAGAGAAAGCAAAAAAAATTTTTGAAAAATGGTGCCACACTATGTGTTGACTTTTTTACAAGGATGTTTACCAGAGATTCCCCGAGAGGATCCTGCTAGCCTAGATGAAGCCTTACTAAATTCTTGCGATAAGGAGTGTCTTGTTCTAACTTGCATCAGGCTGGGACTGTTCATTCATGGAGGCTGCTCACCTCCTTCTTTCCTCCCACTCCTCCTTTTCCTTCTCTTTTTCCCCCCTCTTCCTCCACCTCCTCCTCTGGAGTATGGATGCTGGGAATTGAACCCAGTGACACTCTACCCCTGAGTTACATCCCCAGCCCTTATTTATTTATTTATTTATTTAGAGAGAGTTTCACTAAATTGCCAAATCTGGGCTCAAACTTACAATCCTCCTTCCTCAGCCTCCTGGGTAGCCCAGATGACAGGTGTGCGCCATTCCTGGTCTTGTTCCTACTTCTAAATTGTGGAAGATATTGAGTGACACAATTCTTAATTCCAACACACATGTATTAAATGAAAACAACATGCCCCATATATGTTGCTGTGGATACTGCAGTGTGGTGGTGAATTAAATCAATCCTTCCCTCAGAATACAATCTCATTCTGGAGACATAAAAATAATTTTTTAAAAAAATGTGATATTATATTCAGAAGTATTATCTCTCATGAAGAAAAATTTAAAAGCAACAAAGACAGAACGTGATTATTCCAATGCATAGAGAAAGCAGGGTCAACTCACTGAAGAGGTGATACTTGAGTGTAGATATTAACCAAATGGAATCCATCAGAACCTGTAAGAGTATGATGGCCAGACTCTGCCCTAGAGGTCACAATACCAAGGTGACTGTCTTGGTGAAGGCCTCTGAGAAGGCAAAGGGCCTAAGTGATCCGTCTTGATGAAATCCAAGGAATCTCTGACAGCATTAGCAAGCTCTTCAGGAGACTGACCTTCACCTGCTCCAGCCTCTAGACAATCAGTCTCCTAGAATTGGTCCATGTTCGCATCACTGCATGGGCAGAGGTCTTCCAGCAGCACTGAAGAGAGGTTTGCTCAGTAAGAAGCTTGTGAACATGGACAGCAAGTCCCTAGTGTGTTCACTCCCTGGATTCCCCTGCGTATCCACTGAATCCATGCCTGGCAAATATCTGCTTCTGCTGGTTATTGGCATGTTGCTATGGACAGAGTAGGACAGTGTTTCTCTGATATTAGCGTCTGACCTTAGCTGAGACACAGATTCTGATTCAGTAGGTGTAAAATGGGACTCAAGACTCTACATTTCCAACAACCCACCAGATGACAGCCATGCTGAGAGTCCAGGGACCACTCTTCTCTTACCAGGATTCTAAGTGGCACGAAGCAGAGGGGATGGAGAATTCAGAAATGAAGAGTCAGGTGTGTGACAGGAACCACTCCCATAACCAGTTCTGGACAAATCCAATAGGAGAGTGGAGCTGAGAGCTAGAAAAGGTGAGACCAATACTAGCTTTCAGGGGCCACTCAGGGAGAGATGTAGAAGGTAGATAGAGGAAGAGTTCTCCCTACAGGTATGCCAGCAAAGACGGCCTAAATCACTGGGCTCTGTAGGATCTAAGGGAAATCAACATTCTAATATCCTGACTATGTGGTGTAAAAGAAAAAAAAACCTATAACGAGACAGAAAAAAGCATACATTAACATAACTGTGGCAAAAGTGCATGTGCAGGGCTGGGATGTGGCTCGAGCGGTAGCGCACTCACCTGGCATGCATGCGGCCTGGGTTCGATCCTCACCACCACATACAAACAAAGATGTTGTGTCTGCCAAAAACTAAAAAATAAATATTAAAAAAAAATTCTCTCTCTCTCTCTTAAAAAAAAAGTGCGTGTGCAAAACTCTTTATTCAAAATGAGTGTGGACTGCTTTTGGACTTCTTTATTGATGGAGAGTAATGCCTCTGCCGGACCAAGAGTCTACAAGGACCGTCAGAGCATGTTGATCAGATGAAGATTTAAAAAAAATTCTACCACAGGAGTTTTGATTTGGGTTTTCAATATTCTAGTAGTGATAGGATTGTGTTGCCTACAACTCATCTCTAATTTGTAGAGAACTCAGAGATCACTTCAAAGGGAATGGAATACAGAGCCATTGCTGCCTCTCTTAAGTCTCTGAGTGTCAACTGTCTTGGTCATTCCATCTGAGATGGGGTAGTTCTGGTTCCTGAGCTGTGTGTGTGTGTGTGTGTGTGTGTGTGTGTGTGTGTGTGTGTGTAGGGCACTTTCTGTTCTACTTACATGGCTTTTTAATCATAATTGTGGAAACAATCTGAGAGTTCTGTCTACAACAACATATGTCCATCCAGTGGTCGCTCAGGAACTGGAAATTCGCCAGTCGCCATGGCTGTAGCCTCCTCTACACCTGACCACCACATGATCCTGCTCTAATGAGGAGGAGCTGTCTGATGGTGTCTTGGCTCCCCGGCCTCAGTGTCACTTGAGACTGTGTCCAAGAGCCCTTAAAACGTGTGCCTTTTAGGTCAGGGTGAAAACACCCAGGTAAACGTGGGGAGCCATTTGGAGAAAGGACCAGGCAAATGTTCACATCATATTCCTGTGGTGGCCTCCAGAGCTCTTCCCACGCTCAGGGCCCCTTCAACCAAAGGCTGCAAGATCTGAGCTGCTGGGCAGGTCTGCCGAGTGGGTGAGGGTGGTGATGGTCCTCTCCCGCGGCTGATCTCTCTCTTCTGCTGTCCACACGTTCATCACTTTAGTAAGTAGTCAAGCAACAACAGCACTGACTGCCACACAGAGCTTTACCAATATCGTGAGTGTGGTCAGAAATCCTAGGAGATCAAGGGTCCCTAATCCCCATGCTTAACATGACATCCATGAAACCTTGCCTCTTGTCATTGACTGCTGCCTTGTGGGTCCTAATTTTTCAAAATCATAACCTTTTTATTGATAGAAGGGAATCCAGATCAATTATAGTGTCTGCTGCCATGAATTTGGGTCTGCAGTGGACAGCTGCCACTGAGCTTCTCAGTCGTCTCCTGACCACTTCCTGCACATCTTAGGGAAGGGAGAGTCACTCCTGTTTTCTTGGAAAGCATAAACAGCTGTTCGCTACCTAGCCTTATGTAATTAATCCATCCCAAAATGCTTCTGAACCTTCCGTCATCTTCCTCCGTGTTTGCCAAGCTGTTTCTGGGTAGGTATCTCGTTAGCTCAGAGTTGTCTATAAAGTGAAAGAAGTATGTCCTTGTGTGAATCAGGAGTAAATCCAGGCATCCTTGGCCTGATGGTGTATACTGATCATGGAGGGTTTCACCAAGTCGGTGAACTCTCCCCTCTCAGACCAGACCAGAACTTCTGTCTGTACCCAGCTGTGTGACATTTCACAGCCATGTAAGCCTTCCCAGTTTCCGCCAGTACCTGTGAGGAGGGCACAACAACTCGTGCATAGATAATCACTTCTTACCCCAAACAGGGTAACTCTTCCTTTCTTAGCTCATGAAGAAAGGAGGAGAGAGAGAAGGATAGATCCTCATGATGGCAGATATCATCTCGCCATAGATCTGCTAAGGATGAATCTTTTGTATAATATTTTAGACATTTTCTCCACTAGCAAAGGACAAGGAGAATCTTGACATAAAGCTGTTTAAACTCTTCCATTCACATGGAGTGGACCTTCCTAGTTCTCAGGATCTCTGTTATTGCATGGCCCCTCAAATAAAATGCTCATAATACTCACTCTCTTCCAGGTGTTGGAGGTACTAGGTGAGGTAGAACTTTCTGAAGGATGTGACATGGAGTAAATAGTTTTCAGATGTTAGTTATTACCAATCACTAACAGCGCTGTTAGTTCTCTGAACTCTTTCATATGAAACAAGAACGAGCCTTCCCTTGGCTTGCAGATGGCTGTTTAATGAGCATTGTTCTTTTGTCCTCAAGCATATTATAAAGCCTTGAGTACAGAGGCCAGAGTTTATACCCCAGTTTCCATCATAGCTAAGTGAGAAGAAAGTGCTGAAAAATTACCAATCGGCTGCATAAAGGTCAGTCCTGAGAAGTGGCCAGGGAATTGTTCACAGAGGTGATGTGGATGAGCTAGTTACATACAATCACTGAACGACCAGAGTAGAAAATGACAGGTCCTTACAACGAAATCAACCAATGCATTCCAGTTTTGGTTTTAACATCATAGTTGACCTTTTAATAGTCAAAGGGTAACAAACATGTTTAATGCCCCTGGCTTTAAAAAAAATGCAAAATATTTGATCCCTTCTGAGTAGCAATCCATTGATTTCTTCTTCCTGTGACATATTTTATAAGAAATCAAAATGTGAAGACGGACCATTGAGAAGGCTGACCAGGAGCAAGTTAGGGAAAATGAGCCAGGGAAGGAGGTCTGAGTTATCCGTGTAGATTTTAGACCTCGCACCACCTGCTCCAGCTAAAACGTGGAGGATGCGATTCACCTGCTTTGAAGTATCCCAAAGGCATCATGGCTGTAGTCCAAACGTGCTTGGATTTCTGTTATTGTAAACTTTGTTTCCAAAAATCAACAAAGACAAAGAAATGACGTTTCAAAAAGATATGAATATTTTAAAATCACAAAGGTGAATGCATTGTGACCCTGGGTACATGAGCAAATCTAACAAATAACCACATTTATAGGTCTATTTTATCATGGAGTCTTCAGACATATTGGCAAAAACGTGATTTGCTAAAAGATGAAACTAGACATTTTTTCTACAAAACATTTCAATTATTAAATTAAATATTTAAAAATCCAGTATAGAAGAGTACATTTGTACTTACCTACCACATATTGACAATTTATTATGTTCCCAGAGTTTAGCAAATGTTTATACTTTGAGTTATTTAATTTATGACATAGGTACTATCATCCTTATTTCAAAGACAGGGAGTAAGGTTCAGAGAGGTTGAATGATGTCTGTTCATTTCTCCAGATGTCATTTGCTAGTACCTGGATTTAACCCAAAATTTGTCTGAAGTCAAACAATAGACTATTAATCTTCAAGATGCACAAAATTCCAGACACATCAGTAATGGTCCCTGTGAATTTAAGCAGTTTATTGAATGCCATTTTTAAAAATTTGTTTGTTGCCTTGGTTTGTTGATTTTTGTACCTGATCCTATGAAGACAATATGACCAGGCTGAGACTCTGGAGCCAAAGGACCCTTGTATCTGTTTCACTACACATGCTCTTCCCTGGAATCTTGAAATCCTCTATGCCTCAATTTCCTCATTGCTAAGATGAAGATAATAATTCACTGGGTTATAAGATTCTATGGGGATTACACATTTTAATATTTTCAAAATAAATTTTTAGGAAAAAATGAAGCTTTTCTAAAAGGGACCTGGGAATCATTTAGAGATAGGTGCATCCATTCCTAGTTGATGTCTCATGTCATTAAGATGTACCCTAACCCTCTCTTCCCTTTTTTGTTTTTACAAAGTTCATTCTTGAAGCATAAGAACTCTAGAAGCATAAGCTCTTGCTTTTGAAAAAAAAAAAAACGCAAGTAATAGTGCCTATTTTCATTTGTTTCACAGTATTATGGAGAGAAAAATATGCATCAGTGGCTGAAAATGTGCCACTCTCCCATATAATGGAAAAGCTCTTATGAACTTAAGATAAGTTTACATGGTTGCTTAAACAATGGCAAGCCCCATAAATTTGATCAGGCATGCATTTACAGATGTGTATGCAGGTACTAAATTAAGAATGCTCAATATTGCTCTTGGGGAAAAAAGATGTTTTGCGAACTTTTAAAATGAGGGGCCTTTGAGTAAGTCAAGCTGAGTAACATACAAATTCATTTCTGGCTTTGGAAAATAAATTTTAAAACTATACCTGTAAAATTTCTGATACAAATCCAGAACTGAAGATAGTAAAAGGTGGAGACATTTCTGTATAAGTCATCGAATGCTTCCATTTTCTTTCTCAAAAGTCCTTAGGTTCTTTTATTGCTTACACATATTCAAGATCTTATTTACACATGTGAGTTGTGTAGTCTCCTCTGCCCACACATCATTTCATCCATCTCCTGGGTTGTGGGAAAGGGGCACATGGCACAGAGTGGAAAATGATTTCCTTAACAAGAACCATAGGCTGTTTAACGGCAGGCGCGTAGGCACCAGCTCATTGTCTGTGGTGGTTCACATGGACCGGGGTACAAGCAAATAAAATATGTTTGGATTTCCCCAAAGGAAATCATTTTAATTCATGACCATCTGTCTGAAAGGTAAGAACACTTCCATTTTAGACATATACACTTAATCTGTGTTTATTTTCAAATTTATGAGCGAATAGGTACAGTCTAATCAACCTGAAATCCAGAATGCTAGGCATGGTCAGAGATGGGAGAGCAGAGTGGGTAGAGTTAAACTGGAGACGGCCTAATTCGGGACTTCCTCTACCTGGTCCTGGGTGTCTGTGACCACCAACAGAGTTTCCTCCGCTGGAGCAGTCTGGCCTCGCTGTGTCTGGTGTGCATTTAGCTGACCTGCGAGTTCTGGTAAAGAGATTGATCTGCTCACCGGCAGGGAGACTGCCAGATTCAACATACGACGGTTTAAGTACCCAGCACCCCATGCTGCCAGCGGTAGGCTATTTGATTTCTTTTCCTTTTAGTCTTTTTTTTTTGAGGAGTTTCCAAGAATATTGATTACCCACATTGAAAATTTGTTCTCCCCACGGAGAATTTTATTGCTTCCCACATACTAGTATTTATGTAGGTTTGATGGAGATTTTTCTAATAAATAAATACAGTGGAGCTGAAGGTTTAAATGACAGCAAATAGCTCAATCAGCTGTAGTTTTCAATTGTGGGCATGCTTGCTTAATAAAAATAAGCCTAAGCCTAATACTCTATTTATTTATTTATTTATTTTGGAAGAGGTCTAGGCAGAGTGAGGAAATTAACATCGTGGGACACATAGTATGTGGCAGACAGTGTTTGTCTGACTTTCCAAATTCACTTTTAAATTCATTTTCTCTACAATCTTATCAGATGAAAAAACACTGTGAGGGTTTGGGCGTTTTTTACTAATGATCTGAATGTTGTCAAAATCCATGTGCTTATTTTTTGCTTTGTCTGTTTTTTTTTTTGGTGATAAGTATTTTATTTGTAAAGCATTTCAGATTTACAGACCCTGGGTAAAGACAATGGAGTGTTCCCCTGCAGCCCACACCCTGGTCTCCTGCTAACATGTGGTTGCGTAGTAACAGCTCAGGAATCAATATTGTCATGTCGTTACTAATTAAACTCCATACTTCATTCGGATTCCTTAGTGTTTACCTAGTATCTTTTTGGTTTCAGAATCTTCTGGAAGACACAATACATTTAGCCACTAGCTCTCTTAGGCTGCCCTGGGCTGAGCATTTCCGTGACTCTGGGTTCCTGATGGCCTGATAGTTTGGAGCAAGCTCAATCACTGGAGATTTTTGATGCTTTCCTCATGAATAGATTGAGGTTTGGGATTTGGGGACAGAGGCCTCCAGGATAAAGTGCCTTCTTCAGTGCATCATGTCAAGTGCACCCATTATCCACAGGACTTTCCATGCCTGGTGGCCTCATGGTCAGCTGGCTGAGGCAGGGTCCACAAGTTACACTCTTTACTGCTCTTTCTGTGCTGTTCTCAGGAGGAGAAATTCATCGCACAGCCCACATTTAAGGAACGGGATTTGGGGCGGGGGTGCACACCGTCTTTTACCTTTTACAGAGTGTGATGTTAATTTTGTGGGTCAGCTGGGCTGAGCCACGACGACCAGATACTTGGACCCTGGATTCAAGCTGCAATTTGTCCCTGGGACTCCAGTCTGCCAGGCTGTGGTGCAGGGTTTGGATTTGCCAAGCCTCCAAAATCACAGGAGCTGGCTTCTTAAAATCCCCCCACCTCATCTTTGTCTCTGTCTCCTACATACCCCACACATCTCTGACTAATGAAAAGGTGCTTCACTGACTAATGATAAAGGGCACTTTTTACGTAAGTTGTGTGAAATTCTTCAAAGAAAATTCATCGCCTCCATTATTATTAACTCATGCAAACGTGTCTAGGTAGTTTGGACTCTTATATTTTCAGTTACGACCTAAAGGTGATTTATTTTCTTGTTCAGGTTGTTCCAGCTTTGGCCATCAGGAGCTCAAGTGTCTTCTTCAGTTGTTTCCAGTATCACTTTAACACACACCTGTGTGTGTGTGTGTGTGCTTCCTTACTCTCTATTACTCAGATTCATTTATATATTCCTGGCCCAGATACCAGAATCACATTTAAAACCAACACACTGACTAGACTCTGAGAGAGGAAAAGGATCTTACACTTATTTGCTAGCCTAAAACATGTGGAATTTGAATCCTTAGTAATGGCTGAGGGAGCCCGACAGTGTACTCGGAACCGTCCCTAAATCCTGAGTGCAGTTGTTTGTGAGTGGATTCAAGGGGACAGTGCACTAGGTACGAAAGATGATGCAAAGGATGGGTGTAAGACTTCTGTCATATACTTTACAATCCCACACGGAAAGCCAAGAAGATTGGCTCGTATTTACTAGTCAAAGTTTCACCAAGTTATGCTCCCTGAAGTTGGTCCCCACCTATTCCTGAGCACCACACAACCGTAGGATCAACAGCCCTGGAAATCCTGCTGGGTACGACTGGCATGGAGTTGGGGCAGTCGCCTGGCCCATGGCTTGGAGATTTCAGACACTCACATGACAGCAGTCATCACTGGAATGGACTGGCCTGATCTCTGGGCAGCAGTGTCCACACTGAGGGAGTGGGACAAGCTCAGGCAGCGTCACCTGAGAAAGAAAGTGAAAGGTGTAGGGCACAGTGGGAGGCCTCGGGTTTGGAAGGCAGTGTCAGGAGGCCAAGACGAAACACGAGGTCACCCCAGTAGTGCAGAGTGGGAGGGGACTGTGCAGGCTGAGCTCCGCTGCAGCTGGATGCGAGATTTGGATCCAGAGTGACCTTCAGGGTGGGGACAACCGTCCAGCAATGCCATGTGGGGGCTGGAGACCTGAGGCTGTCGGACCTCTGCTTCCCTATGAGCCGAGGGAGATGGCAGGTGAGAGCCCCAGGGACAAAGGGCGGCTGCCTCCCCAGGGTGGGCTGCGGTGTGACAACTGGTATGGTCCTCCATTACCCATCTCCAGATGGAGACCCCTTGTCCTCGGATTTCGGTTATTGATTGAACCTCAGAAGGCTGGCTTTTGTGGAAGGCGGAAGAGCAGTGAGGACCCCGTGAAGCAGGTGAGCTTGCAGTTTCTTTCCAAAGCAGTGCCACTTCTGAGAGTTAAAGGAGCACTCCCTGTTGGTAGCTTTAGGCAGAGACAGCCGAAGTGACAGGGAGGTTGTCCCTCTATGTTTAGATGACTTTTGGAAAATCAGAGGAAGATAAACGATAGCTCTTTTCAGTTCTTCTAAAAGAACAAGGGATAGGAAGAGAATCTCCACCTGGATAAGCCTCCAGCCTCTGCACTCCTGGGCCACAAGGAAGCACCTGGTGAAGATACGTGGAGACCAGTAAAGTCAGGGCCTTGACCTTGCTGGCAAGCAGAGGACATCAGTACCATCCACCAGGGCTGTCAGGACCACTGCCACAGGAGCCTGGCAAGAGGAGACACTCCAGGGAGCCCCAGAGATTACAGGATGTGGCCAGAGGGCTGGGGGGGGGCAGCTTAGGGTCCGTAAACAAGTCAAGATGGCACCTGGCATTCTGCCAGAGGGAGTGGTTTGAGAAGTAACGCCAGCGAGCCATGAAGATGATGGAGATTCCTAATGACTGACTGCTGTCTAGTTTATGTTAATTAAGTCAAGGTGTGTATTCATTTATGTGTATACACCCCTGCAGTCCTACAATAAACGGTTCCTGCACCTGCTGTGTCGATCTTCACAAGTTCCTCCTCACTCGCGCCCCCACCCCGCCCCCCGTTATTTTGTTATTTTACTGCAGCCAGACTGTGTGTGGGGGGTCCTTATTAATGGCTGAGGGAACCCAACAGTGTGCTCAAAACCATCCCTTAATCATGAGTGCCAAACACTTTGAGGCCAGAAACCATCTGATGAAGAATTTCCCCAAAGTCTGCATCATTTCAAACCCCAGGTCCTTCCAACCAACTACCCAGGGAAGAAAGAATGGGTGGGTGTTAACTGAACTGAGATATGTGTGATTTGGCACCATGATTCAACAGGAGACCCAGAAGGTCCTTGACTTTCCTCTTCAAGGACACCGTGGATACAGCTGGTATGTAACATGTGCTTAGTATGAATGCATGAGTATGTGCACACATAACTGTCATATCTGTAGGTGTGTGACTCGAGCTGTGTATCCATTTTAAACACTTTTCTCCCCAGTTTATTTCACTTAGAGACTCAAACATTTCGGGCACACAAATATAACTTGCTAAGAATCAAGCTCTACATTTACTTTTACAAAGAGAATAATATCAAGTTACCTTTAGCATAAATCATAAATGAGGCTTTGGAATTAACTCATAATGAAATCAGCTTTTGTATTTCTGAATTCCCAACAAATAATTTTTAAAACACATTACTAATACCAAAGTTTTTTCGATATTTCTACAAGACTTCAATATGATGTGTCTATTATGAAAATTTTTAAATTGCTCTTATAAATAAAGAAATAAGAAACACTGCACCAGTGCCATTTTCCCAAAGGTTAGAATTGTCTTCTGGGCCCATACCCAAATCTACAGGCTCACAAGTTCTCTTTGTAAGACTCTACATCAATCCAGCTTGACAGGATACCAGTGAGAAAAATAACACAGCTAAGTAAAGCTGATGAGAAATTAATTTCTTACAACCAACCCAGACAGGTTTCAGGATCTAAAAATAATTTATTTTCTATTATTGCTTAGAATTATTATAGTGACTAAATTCAGTCCAAAGCAAAAGAGGTAAATATTACCTTTCCCACTTTGGTTCGGAAGACAGTGGTCCTCAAGCCTGGGGGCAAACTGCAATCCTCTAGGAAAGGTTGAGAGTGGCTCCAATCCTGGGCAGGCCCTGGCCAGAACATCCAGGGTCTTCTGGAGCGGGGGTCTGCGCTGACTTTTTTCTGTTTTTGTTTGGTCTGGTTTTTTGAGACTCTTAGGGCTCAGGGCACTGAAGTGGTGAGGGTAAGAGCTGATGCTCTGTGTAAGTGCTTCTCATTCTTACAAGCTCAGTTCACTTCCTCCCGGGAAGCCTTGTCTGCCATCTGTACACACCAGCTCCCAGCACTTGATATGGATGACCTTAATGATGTGTTTAATTGCCTGTCTCTAGCTTAACTGGCAGTGTATTTCTTGAAGGCAAGAGACTTTGTTCTTCTTCTCTCTGAATCTACTGCCTGTGGAACGTGACACAAACTCACCCCCTATTTGGAAGAAATGCCTGCAGGAGAGAACGGCATGCAGTTGTGCGTCCATCCCTCCCTTCAGAGCTGATGCTGGTCACTGGTGATAATCCAGGAGTATTTATTCCACAATGGCTTCCTGACCAATGTAATGCGACCAGAAAACTGAACACAATGGGGAATAAATAATGAATAACAGAAATGGGATTCATTAGGAGAAACCTACTTAGCAAATGAGATCTTTAAACTACTTGTTCTCATCAGTTATTCTGTAACGACTTTTCATAGTTTAAAAGATAGAATTTCTCTGTACCAATGATGATACTATTTCTACTCTTAGACAAAAAAAATACAGTGGGCAAGATCTCCCTGAATAAAATATGAAACTGTGTGTCAGGTGTTGAAAATTGGAGCCCCATGAGGTGAGATGATGGTATAGAGAGTAGATATATCTGTTTCCTCGTGATTCTGGATCAACACAATGAGAACTTTTAATTTCTAAAAATAGAATGAGAAAATTACTAAATGTAACTTCTATCACTCTTTTCCCTTCTGCTTATCCCCATATATTTCCCTGGGGAATGATCGTCTACAAGTGCCTGTCTCCTTGGTGAATGAGAAAAAGAGTGGAAAGGGGTATTCTCATATTTGTTTAAACTTAAGCTCTGAAAATTATTGCTGGACTCAGTTTAAAAAAAATCCCATTAAATCTTGGAACACTGAGATGGTCAACCTGCCTCTAGCTGCCCTGTTAACAGCTTTAAGCTCAACACATTCAAATGCTCAGTTTATTCTTTCCTTTATTACCTCTTTTCTTAGATGAACATAAATATAAGAGAGGAAGGCTAGCAGCACACATTTTGCTTCAGAACAAAGGCAACACTTGACCAAAAGGAATTGCATTTCATTTAGGAATCTGCATTACTTACCTTGGCTTTACTACAACTAAGTCAATATTGAACATGTTATTTGTCTTTAAATTTGAGAGAAAATGTAATGTTTGCTTATTGAATGTATCAACAAGTGTGGGAATATTATTCAGTAAACATCTGGCCTAGCCATAAAATAAGCATCTGTCTTATGTTACTATTCAGAATATTTGATGAAGTTAAGCCAAGTCCACGAGGTCAGATGTTTCCCTCTGTGATCTTCTGGTTCTCACCTGATTTCTGGAGGTGGAGTATAAATCAGTTGGGATCAGACTCCATCCCCTCCCTCATCTTCTCCTCTCACTGGGTTTTGGACTGTGGAACATGGAATATGGCAACAATACTGAAAATGGAGATGGCAGATGAATCGAACATCACATGAATTCCTGCCAACAGTAAGATCTAAACTCAATTTTGCTCATCTACCTTGAATGAAACTCTCTTCTAAAAACTCACAGTATGTGGAATTGTTCATGTCTTCCCATTATTGAAGTAAAGCAAATAACATAATAAATTATTTCATCTCCAAGGTACCCCGTGTAGGTTACAGGTCATAATGTCACTTACTCCTTCCCAAGGCACTGTCTCGGAGTGTGTGTTATCATATGCACCACTAGTGACACTTTATTCTCGGGTTTTCCTGGGCTCACGTTTGTAATAACAATGTGATGCAAGGATTAAATTGTTATCTCTTTGATTAGATATTATTAAAAAACAGGATATCAGGATCAGGGTTCCCTCTGCTTCCGTTTACCACACCCGAGCAAACAAACGCCTCCAATACTGTCCTAAACCCAGTCCCCGGCGGCCCCCCGTTTCCTTTGTCCTATGCAGCTTCCATCTCACCCCAATGCACACCTTTGCAACTGCCCTCCCTCTCCCTTTGTAAGATTTACCATCCTTTGTTCTTAGTGCTAAACTCAGGGTATAGATACTCCATAGCATGGGGTTCCTTGTCCAGTGTCTTCTTTCTAGCGGAAGGGAAGGGAGCTGTCAGTGAGATGAGTCTTCCCACTTATCTGCATATGGAGTATTCCTGGGCCAGGTACCATGGAAGCACCTTACCTAGAGTTTATTATGATGCTATTTGAGTTAGCATGTTTTTTAATGATGAAAACTTGACTTTGGGGGAATTAGATGTGGCCCAACTCATACTGCCAGTAAACGAAAGGCTTAGGATTTGAATTTGAGGCTTTTTCTCTTAAAGCATCTCCCTTCACCATGCTTACATACTGGTTCCTAAATTAAAGGGTGTGAACATGAATAAAACAAACAATTAAAACATGTAGAACATACGAATAAATCATGCACATCTGCTCAAGTGGCCCAGATGTCCCCAAGTCTGGCATGATACAGGTCACATCTTTATTTCAGAGCGGAGGTCTTCACTGCTGTCTTGTACCACCCTCCTTGTTCTTTTCTAAGTGGGAATGCTCCTGCACTCACTGTGGGGTTCCTGTGTGTGGGGACATTGGGCAGGAGGGTGTGGCTCCTGCAGCCCCAGGGCAGAGCAGACATCTGGCCCTGGCTGGGCCTGCCCTTGCTCCTCCACTCCTGGGTGGCTTGTGGTGAGATTTTAATTAGCTCACTGGAGAGGGAGAGTCTCACCCAGACTTTCCCTTCAGACCACAGGCTTTCCCAGGCATTTGGTCATTGGAACCCTGGGTTGTTGGAGAAACATCATGAGGAACAGTGTGATGACAGGAGGGCTTTTGGTTAGATGTGCTGGACAAATGTCATCTAGCACCAGCCCAGGGGCCCCATGTTTAGAACACATTTACCTTTTTCTGAACCACAGGGACTCCTGTGTCCACCTGCTCCACTGACCTCGAAGTGTGATATCCACTGACCCTTGACCTCTCCCCTCTGTGTGCCCACACGATTATCAGTTAATATGCAGATTAGATGTAGCTGTCAGCTTTTCACATAAAGAATGCAAAAGAAGTCTACTCACCAAGAAAGCTCAACCTTGCCACAGCGGTGGGAGTACCAGGGGTCATAATCTCCATCCTTCCACCCAACCTTGTGCCAACCAGGCATCCTCTCACCTTCTCTAACCAGTGCAGCCCCTGGTCAGGGTGTGGCTCTTCCAGAGCAGAAACTCTTCAGTCTTCCTTCCTTGGGGTGCCAGGGAGAGCTCCCTCCCCCAGGACACGCCTGGCCTGGCTCCTCCCTGGCCGACTGAGGCTGCTCTCCGCCCTCTGCAGGCTGCATTTCTCTCCGTTCTCAGAACATCTGGATGTCTAGGACAAGGATGTTCAACATCGGCACAGTTACAATCAGCGTCTTCCCGGCTCTCTAAGATGTCGACCACCAGACACTTTCTCAGATGCCCCTTTTTGATAAATGTTATTTCAGGAGTTTTATTTTGGCTTTCTTGGCTTTTGATTTTGTTTTGTTTGTTTTTCTGTTTTGTTGCTTTCTTTTTTTTTTTTTTTTGGTTTTTGGTTTTTGGCCCAATACAACTTCAGTCCACGCAATACAAGCTAAAAACAAACAAACAAACAGATAAATAAATAACTTTCTCAACTTGTTTTCATACACGCCTATTATAAGTACAAGGATGTAGATAGAATCTCGGGAGGGATCAGCATATTTGAGCCACAGCATGAGGCAGGAGGAGAGGGGGCCTGGGAGGAAGGGGAGAAGGAAGCAAAAGGAAAGAAAGAAAGAGTTCTAAGCTCCAGGCTCTTAAACTTGGGGTCTGTGGGGTGAGGGAAAGGTACAGACTTCTCCCAGCTACAGATTAAATAGAATCACTTGAGAAAATTTCTCCCAGAACAAAAGATCTGCAAAGAGTTCCTAAGATTTTAAATAAAAGTTCTTAATATCCACGAGACAAAATTCCAGTTTTGTGAATAGCGTCAACTTCCAAATAATTGGTGTCTGTGCCTATCCTGCCAGCTGTGCACAGGGGTGTGCTCCCTCACGGCTGAAGCAGATTGAACCAGCCCAGAAAGTGCACCTTCAGTTTCCGGGACAACGTCAAAACCCAAATATTTTTCCAATAAGGAGCTAAACTCTTCAAGACCAAGAACTGCTGTAAAGTCTCCAGGTCACACAACTCCCCTACAGGGAAAGAGCTGAAATCTCCACCGTTTGACCTGAATGGCTGAGGTGTGCCCCTAGGCCTCTTTTACGTATGCCCAAAGAGTCTTCTAGCTGATCCAGGTAAAAACTGTTCTGTTTTTAAAACCATGCGAGCATGCATTCTGAGGAAAGTTAAATAGGTGCAGCACCCATTCCCTGAAAACAGGTCTCTTGTCAACAGATCCCACAGAAGGCACGGTGTCCGGCGATGGTCATGCGATTTATCAATAGCCAACTCCTTACCACTACTGGGCCTTCAAGGTCCCTCCTGTGGTAGTATGCAGAAATTTTCTGTTCCCTTTTAACCACCGAGTTACACTTTCTTGTATGGGGACATTACATTTAACTCATCTGTTGACGACCTACCGAGTTGTCTACCTTTTGACTATTTTAAGGAGCCCTGTTGTGAGCATTCTTGCACCAGCTTTAGTGTGGACACCCCATTTCTCTGGGGTATGTGCCTAGGAGTGGAATTGCTGGATCACTGGGATCTTTAGTTGTAACCATTTGAGATCGTGCCAGGCTGTTTTCCGAGGTGGTGGTCCCACTTCCCCTGTGCGCAGCTGCTCCACCGGGCTCCAGGCAGTCCACACCCTCTCCTCCACTTTTTGTAGCCGGTTTTTCCTTAGAGCCAGCCTCGTTGGTGGGAAATGGACTCTCATAGCTTTGAGTTGCATTTCCTTCATTGTGAATCTATTTTGAGCATATTTTCATATTACTATTAGCCATTTGTGAAATTTCCAAGAGTTGCCTCTTCAGATCTTTAGTTCATTTTAATTTTAACATGGTTTTATTTTGAGTTATAACAGTTCCTTATATATTCTATATACAAATCCTTGATCAGACATATTTGCATTTTTCTCTAATTCCATGAGTTATCTTTCCACTTTCATAATGGGGTTTTTGAAGATCAAAGGATTTTAATTTGGATAGCATCCAGTTTAACCATTTTTTCCTTTGGTTACTCGTAATTTTGGTGTCATATTTAAAAAACCATTGGCTAATTGAAAGTTAGCAGACACATGTCTGTTTTCTTCTGAGAGTTTTATAGCTTTAGTTCTTATGTTTGGGTCTTTGATGGATTTTGAATTAATCTTTGTTTATGGTATGAGATTGGAGTCCAAATTCATTCCTTTACATATGGATATACAGTTGTTCCCAGATTATTTATTTGAAAAGAATTCTCTCCTCGTGAATTGATTCTTATAAGAATCCTTATTGAACATCAGTTGCCAGTGAGAGTTTATTTTTGAACTACCAATTTTATTTTCTTGTTCTATACAACTATCCTTATGCTAGCATCACAAAATTTTGATCATTATAGCATTGTAGCAAATTTTGAAATTGAGAAACATAAGTATGCAAAGTTTGCTTTCCTTTTGTCAAAGTCCTTTGGGCTATACCAGGTCCCTTGAATCTCCACATGCCTTTTGAATTGGGTTGCTGCTATCTGCAAAGCCAGCTGATGAATCCTTTGGTGTTGCAGCTTGGGAGTGTGCAGCCCCATGCACTGCACACTCACCCAGGGACACCCGTGGTTTTAGCAGAGATGGTTTTACTGCTTCCTTCTCTGGTCTCTTGGTGAATCTCTTTTCCATCTGATACCCCACCAGCTGCACTAATTTCCAGTTGGTTGTTCTGCTCCTTTTGACAATGTACTGAATGGAGCATCAGTTCTTCTCCAGTCTGATCTGATTTAATCTGGGTGGCTGGTCACAAGTAGTTTTTGAGGTCAGTCTTTGAGGTTTATTCTGACTCCAGAGGGTTCTGCTCAGCTGTTCTTGGTTCTCTTTGGTAAGAACCTCCTTATGGTTAGGTTATTACCTCAGGGCGCTGCCATCTTCCTCTGCATGGCTTCCATACTTCCTATTACTTTGGAGAGCACCATTAGGGTTTCAACTTCCCCACACTGTTGTAAGGAAAGTCATTTCTTTTGGAGAGAATGTTGGAATGTGGTGTTCTACGGCCCATCTCTGAATCACTGTTCCTGAGCTAAAGGTTGGAACAATGGCACACTTAATTCAGCTTGTTCTTAATTAAGAGGAGCTATTGTTTTTGAGAACACCCATCGTGTTGAACTTCCCATTCTCTTTTTCCAATGTAACAAGTTCCCTAGAGAAGGCTTTGTGCTTGCTTTCTTTATGAATTGATTCTCTGCGCTCGGCCAAAATCTTTGGTCCAGTGTTTGGGGCAAGAGTGGGGTAGTAGCCTTGGTCTTCTCTGCTTCTTCTCCTGGTTGGGCCGCTCCACCCTGTGAGTGAGCTGGAACATGGAGAACAAGGTGGCAGTTATTATTGGCATGCTGTACCTCTTGCTATGGTTCTCAGGTAGAACCGGTATAGCTAGAATAGAGCTTCTATACCCCAAAATAAGTGAGGTGAAGCCTGTTTGAATGGAAAGGGGCTGGACTGAAGAAAGGAGCCCCAAGGTTGTGGGTCATGTTAGCCAGAAAATCAAACTCTTCACACTGGAGCTGAGAGGGTTGAGAAGTGCTGGCAGCTGGCGTGTGCAGGAGACAGGCGGCCATCAGGTGGGGCCTGGGGGATAGAGTCTCCTCCTGGCCTCAGGCTTCTTCCTTTCAGGGGCTTTCTCTCTCCCCCCTCCCTTCTGGTTGTTTATAAAGTATATTCCCCACCAGTTTATGTCTTCACACCTGTACTTTGGATAATGATGTCCATCACATTCCACCATCATTGCTAACCCCATGCCCCCTCCCTTCCCCTCTCACCCCTCTGCCCTATCTAGAGTTCGTCTATTCCTCCCGTGCTCCCCCTCCCTACTCCACTATGAATCAGCCTCCTCCTATCAGAGAAAACATTCAACATTTGGTTTGGGGGGATTGGATAACTTCACTTAGCATTTTCTTCTCCATTGCCAAATGCCATGATTTTATTCTCTTTTATTGCTGAATAAAATTCCATTGTATATATATGCCACTTTTTTATCCATTCATCTATTGAAGGGCATCTAGGTTGGCTCCACTGTTTAGCTATTGAGAATTGTGCTGCTATAAACATTGACATGACTGTGTCCCTGTAGTATGCTGTTTTCAAGTCCTTTGGGTATAGACCAAGGAAAGGGCTAGCTGGGTCAAACGGTGGTTCCATTCCCAATTTTCCAAGAAATCTCCATACTGCTTTCCATATTGGCCACACCAATTTGCAGTCACACATCAGATAGAGCACTAATCTCTAGGGTATATAAAGAGCTCAAAAAGCTAAGCACCAAAAGAAACAAATAACCCAATCAATAAATGGGCCAAGGACCTGAACAGACACTTCTCAGAAGACAATATACAATCAATCAACAAATATATGAAAAATTTTCATCATCTCTAGTAATTAGAGAAATGCAAATCAAAACCACTCTAAGATTTCATCTCACTACACTCAGAATGGCAGCCATTATGAATACCAACAACAATAAGTACTAGCGAGGATGTGGGGAAAGGCACACTCATACGCTGCAGGCACTTGCTTTCTTACTGAACGTTCATGGATTGCCTTGAGGAGTTGTTCCTTAGCTGGAGCATAGCATTGCTACAGTCTTCAGAACCTCTGGGTCTTTGCTCTTTGCAAGTGATCCTCTTTGCTGGCCTCCCTGGGCAAATGTGTTTCACAGGACTCCTTGTGCTGTCACCCCAAAGTCATTGCTCTCTCCAATGTGAATATGGCAAAAAGGAGCTCAAATTTATCTTTCTAAGAAAACCATTCTATTTTTATTAGACATTAGGAAGTTTGCTTCATGTGCTCTAGCAGGTTTACATCTACATACAGTCCACTGTGGGGATCATCTCTCAAGTATTATGAGTGACAGTAGGGACGTGGTGCACCATTTTAGGAGTGCGTTGTATTACATTGGGCTCCTGAAAGCTGTGCATAGTTCACTGGCAGGCATGTAACGTATGTTTTGGCCTGTTATGCACAACAAGATGGATCATCTGTGGTATTTTGGGGATTTACAAATCTTAAAATGTGCCACAAAAGAGGAAACCCACTCTGTTTAAGATGTTGTGTGAAGAACGTGGCTCCCTACACTGATGCATCCATATGAATCTTAAGAGATGATTACCTAAGAGAAGGCATATTAGGTATTAAAGGTAGAGAAAAGAGAGAAGGCTTGATGCATTACCTTTCCCAATGTCTTTTGAGTCATTATAGGAGATAAAAAATTGCCGTTGATTTAGCCAATGATGTATATATGTAAATTATTTACAATTTTGATAAAGGAGAAGGAATAGCACTCTCAACATGCTCTCTGGTGAGAGGAAACATCATGGCTATGATGACTGAGATAGGCATGAAAGAAGAGGAGGAAAGGATTAGAGGAAATGCAGGAGAGGAGGTTCCATTGAGGCAGGGACAGAGGTGGTCAGGCCTCTGAGGATGTGCCAAGCAATCCCAACCTGACCAGAAAGACTCAACAACAAGAAACTAGTGAAAGATTACAGGCAAAGGAGGGCAATGAGATTTAGTTTGACAGTGTGGTTCTGGCAGAAATGCAGAGAATCTATTCACAATCTACCATGAGAGTTGATTCAGGTGGATCAGCTGAAGGTAAGAGCATGGAGGAGAGATAGGGTTGTAGCTGGGTCTTTAAAGGATGCATGAGAGGAGAAGAGATGTTCCACAGTAAATGCAATGGGGCTTTTGACGGTTAGAACGATGGAGTGGACCTTCAGTGGTGTCAAAAATGATGTCTTTGCTTTGTTCTTGCAGGAACTACTGATGCTATTCACTAAGAAAGTAGATCTCAGAATCTCCGAAGGCGACCACACAGGGGAATGGAAACAGTAAGAAAGGCAGAAGGAAAGTCAAAAGGTTGCTGTACCAGATTGTCCAAGTAAAAACCAACAAACCTGCTGCAGAGGGCAGCCAGGGAAGGCTGGGTCACCCTGGTTCACGTTACCAAGAGACTAAATTAAAACAGTTTTCAAGTCTATTTTTGGGGATTTCATTGGTTACATTAAATAATGTTGTTTCCATGGAATAATGGAGAAAAATTAGGATGCCTTGATAATTCTAATTCTTGAAGCTTGTGGAGATTTGGAATCAGAAAAGTTAAATTTTTTATTTTGGCTGAATTCTAGAATTTCTAAACTCAAGATTCATCTTAAGAACAATAGATGTTTTTTTAATGTTGTCTGAGAAACAAAAAGGAAATGTGAGGCCAAACCAACTAAATATATATCACATCATCAAAAACGTACACACCATCTAAAATTCATCCCAAATATTTTAATAAGAAGCAACAGAAATATGCAGTACGTCCTCTCCCTAAATATGATCATAACACACGCTTCTGTATGTTAAGAGTGCCGGGAGGGTAATATAATTCTAATTCTGGCCATTTGTGAAGGATTTTATGTGATTATTTATTGCTTGATCAGATGAAAACGTGACTCTGTCATGGAGGCTGGTGTCTGGAGCTGAGCGTGGCCTGTGTGGTCGGAGTCAGACACCTCCTGAGACAGCCTGAACCTGGTCCTGCCTGAAATCTGAACCCCCGCAGCAACCGAATGGAAACACGGTTTCAATAAAAGGACAGGATTTTTCTACTGTTAGAGTAGGACTCAAACGCCCTATAAAACCAGTGGACTATGATGACTTTTCTACTGTTTTTGAGTGTTCTATCAAATGAAAATGATTATCTTTGTAGAGTATAAAAAGGTTAGGGATTTCCCAAATGAAGAGGAGTCACAGACCCGAGGGAAAGTTTGCAGGCAGCTGCTGCATTCAGCAAATTGTGGGTGGTCAGCTGGGACCTTTCTGTGTCACACATCAATGAGGAAAATTATTTGTGTTGATTTACCAATCTGTGTGCCTGACTCCAGCTAATCTCTAATCAAAACTTCTAGGTGTCTTTCTTATGATGTCATCTCACATTTTGTACATTTACCCAAACTTACCCAATGGAAATTTTGCATTGCTGAATTCTTTGTGTGACTATAGTCTCTTCTGGATTAATTTTTATACAGTGCTTTAAAAAATGCTACACAATCACAATCCTTTACATTTAAGCACGGATAGCAACAGACTTTCTCTTTGAAACACTTTATTGTATAATAATTCATTCCTTAAAAACATATTCAAGAAAAACTATGTGAATATAAAATTAGAAAATATTTGAGAAAAGTCAAAATAAATGATTTGACAATTTGATCTTATAATTTTAACCCCATTTGACCAGTATAAGCTCTATGACAGAGCATATCTCTGTTAGTTTTCTTGTATACAAAATCTGCATAATAATTAAAACAATAATATGAATATTGTGAAAAACAAGTTTGTTGATAGTTGAAAGAGAATAATTCACTCTATGTAGTAAATATGCAATATATATTGTTTGATGTATAAATGTGATATATATATATATATATGTATATTATCTTAGATATTCAAATATTTTGGTTCCTTGAATTGAAAGATTTCAAATAGTGAGCATTGAGGTAAGGTATGTGTGTGTGTGTGTGTGCGCGCGCATGTGTGTGCGCGCGCATGTGTGTGTGTATACTCATAAATACATATGGATGTGGAATAAGATTATTTTCATTGCATCCAATTTGTTTAAAGGCTCAACATTGAAGATAATACATAATAAGTAAGGAGAAACTCTAAACGAGAGTTTCCCAAAGGTGCCCAGGAGGTCTGAACCTAGAATTTGTAGCCCTATATAAAGTAAACTTCTTTATAAAGTCCTTCTTATATAATATAAAAAAATTTATATTGAAAATATACCCCAAAATGTATGGGCCCATGTGAAGGATTTTGATTCATCCATGGTGATTTGATACCATGGGTAAAGATGCCTTTAAATATTTGTCTCATGACACTGCCTTGTCACAGTGAACGGCAGCATCCAGCAGTTGTCATTGTGGATGATCCCCACAAATGCAGGTGTGAACCAGAGTGTGCAGGAAGGCATGAGTCATGATTTGCCTTCTGGTTATATTACATTTATAGGACATGATAGGACAAATGCAGAAAAGCGAATCTTGCAAATCTGATTTCTCTTGAGACATTAATTTATTAAAATGTGCTTTCTTTTCGTGTTCCTTTTATACAAGGCCTAGAGGACGAAGTCCACCTAATGTGAGGGTATGTCCACCTCCAATGGAAACACTGGGGGCGGGGCGGCACTCAGATGTGCCTGTTGGTAAAGCAGCAGTCTTAAAAGAGTTCAAGAGAGAAGGGACGGCCTGTCACAAGAGCTAGGAGAGGCTGGAGTGACTGTCTCCCTGGGTGTCCAGGTCTGGAAATTTACAAGACAAAAGATGCCTGGCACCACCCAGCTGCCCATGGTGCTGAGGACTGGAGTCACCTCCTGGTAAGAGCATGGGAGGAGGGAGCGTGGCCCAGGCCTCACCTGACACCAGGCCAAAGGTCATCAATGGATCCATGGTGGCCAAGGGTCCTGAATTCTTCTTGAGTCTGATATGACTTAGAGTCACCTAAAATTCATATGTAATGTCAGAGGGAAAATAGAGAATCCTGAGGTGGCATTTGCAGAGACTAGCATGGGTAGGAGGGAGGGCCCTGCCCAAATGGCACTTCTGGCTCCACTCAGTCTCAAGGAATTGAGGAACCTAGAATATATTAAGGAAGACAACACAAAGCACAGTCCTCCTCCTCAACCCTCCCCCGAGCCCTGCGCAGAGTCCCATGTTTGTGGTTTGGATATTAAGTGTCTCCCTAAAAGCCCATGTGTGGGAAGCATATGTGATTCGGCCATGTTCAGAGGTGAGATAATTAGGTTGTGAGAGTGATCATCTGAATAGACACCTGGGTGGTAACTGTGGGCAGGTGAGCATGGCTGGAGGAAGCAGGTCTCTGGGAGGTGCCTGGCTCCTTCAGTCTCTCTGATGCCCAGCTGTGATGAGCTGAGTAGGCCCTGCACCGCGACATTTCACCGTGATGGTTTCCTCGCCTCAGGCCCAGAGAGATGGACTTACCAATCATGACCCTCGGAAACCATGAACCAAAATAAGCTTTTCCTCCTCTGAGTTGTTGCAGGCAGTATTTTGGTCACAGCAATGCAAAGCTGACGAACATACCCATCCAGCATTTCAGCAACTGAACTAGAGATCTGCTGAGAAAAAATTCACTGAGAAATTTGAGAAGAGTAAAACTCCTGAGAAAAGAGATTTTGCTTCCCTCCACCCGTATCCAAATAAAGGTGGTGCTAAGATTAGGAAATAATGAGGAGGTGCCCTACAAGAAGAAAGCCCAAAGTCTCACCCCCAGTGAATTCCTGAGGGGACTGTGGTGCACAACCATTCCTGAGAACTACTAGGAAGGAGAAGGTGGCCATGACTTCCAGGTTCTTCTTCCAACTAATACTCCAAAGGAAGGAGGTGCACATGATGCCAATAAAAATCTCTCCAATCTGAACATGTGAGTCTTGTCACTTTCCCTTCTCTGATTCATGTGTTCCTAGGTGGCTTCTGACTCCACTTGGCTTCTGTGTCTCTTAAGAGGCTACAACTGATTTAATGAAAATCTTCAATCCAAACAGAGTAAACATGTGAGGTTATTATCAGGAAAAGAGAATGAAAGAAAAAGAGAAAAGGGGGAAAAAGGGAGGGAGAGAAGTGAAAATAAGGAAGGAAAAAAGAAAAGATGGAAGGAAGGGAGGTTGGGAGTTTGTGGAGTTGATAATGTGCATACGAAGGGCCAAAGTTCTTTCTGCATCTCCTCATCTGTCCTTTGTTAAATGACTATAGCCTAACAAGCAGCACTGTTCACTACAAAAGCATCCTTGCACATATTTTTAACAAAGTTTACAGCTTAATTCTCAGTTTTTAGTGGTCAGAACTGTATCAGAGCCTAACCAAATGACTGGCAAGGTACCCAACAGTCTGATTGAACACCTAGGAGTCATCTTTGGGGTGGACTGGGCAGGTGTAAAGCAATTAGAGGCAACTCTATTTCTTGCAAAAAAAATCTGGTAAACACCTCCTTCTCGTTCTGTCACTCTTGCTGGGTAATGACGATGAAGATGGTAAAATAGAAAATGAATGGCCTTTCTTTAGAATTAGAAAACCTTCCTGAATTGATGTTGTTGTAAGGCTTAATCTAACCAGGGTCCTTAGCAATTCAGAGCGAAGCTTTATTATCATCATGGAGAAGCAGGTGAAGGAGGGAGGTAAGAACCTGGTGAGGAAGTGCTCAGGTTCCACAAATCAATCCAGGTCGGCTTCATGCATGTCTCTTTGTCTTTCAGAAATGAGAAGGTCACATGTGCTCTTTCTCCTGATCTGCCCAAATGAGAATCATTTCCAACAAGCTTCAATGGTAACTGTTATGGCTTCACTTTTTTTTTCCTTGTTTGCTCAGAATGAGAGAGGACAGAATCCCTGGCTGATGAAACCCAATGATCATTAATCTAAGCTGATTCAACCAGATTTAGGAGTTCTTACTCTACTCATCAGTGTATAAAAGCTGAGACTGTTGGCTACAGATTACTATTTTTTTTCTTTACTAAATGGTTATCATCATGTTTCAATGAAATTTCTTGAACATACTTATCTGCTTACATGTGAAGTTGCTAAAACTGAAGGTTGAGAGTTTTCCAAACCATTTCTCAAGACTAGAATTATTCCCAATGTGACAAAAATCAGTGTGCTTATGATTATCTAAACAGACCAAATTGCACAATTATTTTTTACAATCCCACAATTCTAATTTCTTTCTACCCTTGTCTTCTCAACCCTAGTTGGAAAAAAGGGAAGAAAAATGAGCAACGTAATTTCTTCTTTTTCCATTTAAAAAATGGAAGACAAATATAAAGAAAAGTAATTGAATAAGTGCACGACATAGTTGGTACCTTAGATAGCTTTAGGAAGTGTATGCACACAGCTCTTGGTCTATTCGAACACCGACAGAGTGTAGAGCATGCGCCTGGAAATACTGTCAGCACCAGAGACCCCCCACAATTCATGAAAACCCTGCCATTGTAAAATTTACACTACAGGGAGCAGAGACAAAAATTACTTGTAAGCAAAAAATATTTCAGATAAAGATCCTTAGCAAAGCAAAAATAAACCAGAATAATGCAGGAAGCGTGTGTGTCAGTGTGGCGGGGAGTAAGAGGGTGTGGAGAGGCTTTCTCGTCGTCCCAGATGGTCATGAGAATAACATCAATGTGAGAATTGATCATCCATTAACTTGACATTGATCATTTTTATCTGAAATCAAATCAAATGTCCCCATGAGTACTTGTAATAAGGTATATTAAAAAGCAAAGATCATTTGTAAAATAAAGCAAGATCTTTCAATTCACCTGTATGTTTGGATATCAGTATGCACATTGTTAAATATATTCAGCAGATCACTAATATAATTTGAAAAAGTATTGAAACAAAATATTGTAATGTTTCTTTTTTTCTTTGAATCACTCTTTATCATTAGTGTTGCCAAAATTATGGATTGGAGACAAAGCCTCATGAGTTATATGCTTGTATTTTAAAGATGGTTTATACATCCAAAAGGATTGGAAAATAAAATTTTGGGGAGAAATATGAAGTGTGTAGAAGGCTGAATGTCCTGATTACATGAAAATATTAATACTCTCTTGGGTCAGAAATATTAGTCTCATTAGAAGGATACTCTGAAGACTGAATTTTAAATATTATTAATTATTAATACTTATCTCAGGACAGATCTCACCTGTCACATATCATATGTTACCTGATCGTATCTACAGATTTGTAATTCTTCCAGCAAAATCACCCATTTTATTAATTTTTGGAAATAAAATGGACATTTCCATCGTTTTAACTGGGCTTCGTATCTGCAGTATTGCTGTTTCTAACTCATCTTCTACACAGCCCCTTTATTGATCTATCAAAAAAATACACATGTATCATTAAAAATTTATAATGATATAAAGTGAGTGCTTAAAAGAGTTTAGGGGCCCCTGTTAACTGGCCAGTGTTTTTACGGAAGCGTCTCAATTGCACTTAACATGGGACTTAGGTGTCTGGGTGCAGGTGCCTCTTTTATTGAGGTAGTTTTATGTCCAGTGAAACGGACACAGGGTACAACCCAACGCAGTTTGAAGAATTCCTTTGCCGGGGTGACTGCCCCCCATCCAGTGCCTGGACTCCTCAGTCTTTGAGGCCGACCCGGGGTCTTGCGCTGGGCCCTGGCCACACCCCTGGAGGCCACCTCCAGCCGCTGTGCTGCCCGCTGCCTGTGACAGCCTCAGCTCCGACCAGCTTCACAAGGGGCACCACTGGGCGTCGCGGTGTCGCCGAGGCTTGTCATCATCCATGGGCACCGGGAACTTGTCCCTTGCTTGTTTAAGGTCCTAAGAGCGGTTCCAGGGAGCCATCCTGCCCCGCGGCAGGGACCACTGACCTGGGTAGGAAACGCTGGGGCAGTTTGATGGTCAATAACGCTGAGCTCTTGTTCATGTGCTTGTTTGGCATTTATCTCTCTTATTTTGTGAATCCTTTTTCAGGTTTTTGATGATGATGATGATGATGATGCTGTTGATTGGGTACCAGGGTTTGAACCCAGGGGTGCTTAACCACTAAGTCACATATCCAGGGTCTTGCTAAGTTGCATAGGGCCTCTTACTGAGGATGGCTTTGAACTTGTGATCCTTCTGCTTCAGTCTCCTGAGCCACTGAAATTGATTGTGTTTTTATTATTGAATTATAGCAGTTGTTTATATACTGTAGACACGAATGAATACTTTGTTCCATGAATTTTAGGTATGTTCTTTTATATGTAGTTTCTTTCATGGATTCTCCAAATCATGAAAGAAAGAAAAAGGAAAAATTTTTGTATATTCCACAACTAAGAATATTTGTATATTCCAAGGCTAAGAAGATACTCTACTATATTATGTTGTACCATTGTATATTTTGGCATGGGCCACCTAAATATAACTTCTACCTATCTTGTGAGGTTTAGGATGAAGTTCAGTGGTTTTTTTCCCTCCTTGAATGCAGGGTCTTCCTGCACCATATACTAGAAAAACTTTCCATATTACTATTGTATTATTTTGGTGCCATCACTGAACGTGAATGAGCCACATAACTATAGACAAACACTGAACTGTGTTCTGTCCCACTAACCTATTTGTCTACCTTGATGCCCCACAAGATTCTCAATCCTGGTTTCTATAGGTGCATACAAAGACTTAATTTCAGATGGTATCATATGTCTGGGTTTTTTCTGTGTCTATTCCAGGCCCTTTGGCATTATACATCCATTTTATAATTAGTTTATAATTAGATATTATAAATATCTATAAAAATGCTGAGATTTTTACTTGGATTGTATTGAATTTATTGATTTTTAAGAATTATTAACTTAAAAATAATGACCTCTCTGTCCCATCACCCTGGTATAAATATAGTTGTTTTTAAAAATTTTCTACAGTGTGATTTGTTGAACTTTATTCCATTAATTATGATAGGATGTACATTTAATATCATTCAATTCAAAACATCTTTTTAAATTTTTTTAAGAGAGAGAGAGAGAGAGAGAGAGAGAGAGAGAATTTTAATATTTATTTTTTTAGTTTTCAGTGGACACAACATCTTTGTTTGTATGTGAGGCTGAGAATCGAACCCAGGCCACATGCATGCCAGGTGAGCGCACTACCACTTGAGCCATATCCCCAGCCCCTCAAAACATCTTCCTTTTCAATTTCTTCTTTTGACCTCTGGGTTATATACAAATGAATTATTGGTCAACAAATACATGGGCATTTTTCAGCTACCTTTTTGGTGTTACGTTCAGTATGCAATTATCTTTGTATAGTTTTTACATATATATTTTATTAAACTTATCTTGTGTCAAATTTTTAAAAATATATTTTTTAGTTGTAGATCGATTGACATGATACCTTTATTTAATTAATTAATTTATTTTTATGTGGTGCTGAGGATTGAACCCAGTGCCTCACATGTGCAATGCAAGCACTCTACCACTAAGCCCCAGCCCCAGCATATGTGTCTGATTTTTTAAATACAACTATACCTGACATATATATTCAAGAAATATAAATACCAACTCTGACTTATAAAATCATCAGATGAAGGTATTTAGTCCTAGAAATGATACTGAAAAACAAAAATACTTACTTACATGGACTCCTTAGAGGTTATAAGAGTATTTTAGAAAATTTCTAGTCCATGATTGTTAGGGTCTGTAAACAAGTCTGGATGGCGCCTGGCATTTTGCAGGGGGAGTGGTTTGTGAAGTAAGGCCAGCAAGCCATTAAGTGTGGAGATTCCTTATTGGTTGACTGCTGTA
Organism: Ictidomys tridecemlineatus; assembly: GCF_052094955.1. NCBI lineage: Eukaryota > Metazoa > Chordata > Mammalia > Rodentia > Sciuridae > Ictidomys > Ictidomys tridecemlineatus. The sequence continues at coordinate 621,786 of NW_027521049.1, forward strand.
TCTAGTTTATGTTAATTAGATAAGCTGTGTGGAATGTATATACCCCTCCTGTCCTACAATAAACGGCTCCCACTCCTGCTGTATCAATGTTCACAAGTTGCTCGTCACCCCCCGGTTAGTTTGCTGCAGCCAGACTGCGGCACATGATCTTCATATACTATGTGAAAAAATTGATATGCAAGCTTCACGTTAAGCAAAATCCACACACAGAAAGGCAAGGATTACACATTTTCTCTCATGTGTAGAAGCTACCGGAAAAAAGTTTCATGAACATAGAAAGGAGACAACTAGTGTAGATTGGGGGGGAGGTGAAGGGAGGGACTGGGGAGTAATACTGACCCAATTATCTGGTAGGCATGTACAAATGAGCCACAATTAATAGAACCAACTTCTGTGTAATTATTAGGCACCAATAAATTAATTCCAAAAAGAAATTGATATCCAAGATCTGTCCATAGAATCAATTTGTCCAGTGCATCTTTTATTTACAACTTCCATGATCTCCAGTGGCCAAACGTGTAAACAAATAAGTGAATTTCTATGTGGCACGTGCTCATGACTTTTTAATTCTTCCACCAAGTGCTCATCCAATAGACTTTGGTGAAACTTTCCTACAGATTTATCTTCTAGATTGCATCAGAGACTGAATAAGAGTTTGGCAGTCCTGGAACATCTTGAAGGGAGGCCGGCAGAGTTGGAACTAGACCCTTCAGGAGCAGCCTGGGGAGGCAGAGGGAACAGGATTAAATTGACCATCCTTTGCAGTGGAAAAACAAAATGCACATGCCAAAAGGTGATATTCCATGAGTAAAGACATATGTTACCACAATAGTTTTAAAAGTAACCTCAAGAAAATGGAAATATTGACAAGGATATTTCTGGAAAAAGAAGCTCTATTTTGGAGAGAGACCTTTCAGAGAGAGACCTTTCATTTATGGTATAAACTGTATTTTCTCATGTATGTATACTATTTCTTACAGTTTTAAAAAAATGCTTGGTATTATTCATACAATTATAGATTTATATTTTAATATCACAAACAACCAGAATATAACTGGAATGAAAATTATTGGAGAGTTGGATTTTGTTTGATTTCTTGTGGAGGGGACTAATTCTCTTTTTCTTGTTCTGGGGATTGAACCCAGGACCTCACATGTTAGGCAAGTGCTCTGCTTAGGCCCTGAGCTCCATCACCAACCCTGGACTGAATTTCTGTTGTCATTCTTTCAATGTAGTACAGCAGGTGTGACTGCCTCAAGCTGCAAGGGTAGGAGAACAGAGTCCACTCTTACTGATTAGGTCAGTCTGCTATCTAATGCTCTCTTTCACCAAAACTAGATACCTCTTCCTTAATTTATCCCGTGTACAATTCAAATGCAGATGAGAAAAATGATCAACTGAAGAAGATGGCAATCTACATAGATAGAATAAAGTAGAAATAAAAGAAAATGATAACCACAAAACAGACTATCACCAATCAAAGGTGAATAGATCCATGGTTTGCATTTCAGAACTTGGATATCAGGCACTGTATAGAGATTCTACTGTTATGGGTTATTTTGGAAAATTTGCAAAGTTTTAGGAAGTAAAATACTATTAGATTTTAAGTATTCTTTGGCAGACCAAGATTGGTCTAATCATATTAATATGGACATCTTTGGTTTTCAGCATGTGCATTTTAGTTGACTATTTTAATTTTACAACACCCATTGGTCATCAGATAACCTCACAGAGCACAGAGGATATTAAGGAAAAGGAACCCACAGATGAAAAAATAGAACTTGATCAGTCCATTTAAAAAATCTTACAACATCCTAACATCACCACACCAGGGACCAAATTTCCCACATAAACTCTTGGGAGACACTCCCAAATCATACCCAAGCTGAAGCAAACTATCAGAAACAATAGGTTAGAGCTGTTCACTGCTAAATCCATTTAGGCAAGTTTACAAATGGAATTAATCACTAAACTGTGACAGTAAAAAATGCACCAGTAATTATTTTTTCTGATGGAACAAACTACCCTGAGAAAAACAGGGCAGTTAGAGTGTGTCCCATCAAACCCTGAAGGCCATCTTAGAAAATTCTATTGTTTCATTTTTTCCCATGAGGAAGAAAATGGAATTTTAAAATATGTGAACTAAGTTGTTGAAGACATATAATTTTGGAGACACTGAGAAAAACTAACTATGTAAGTTTAGAATAATATTGTCACCATGGTCACTCACAAAAGATAGTATAGATTAACATTATGTCCCACAATGCTCTAAATCTTACTATTTTCCTGGTAAGGCTCAATCTCTCAAAGAAGAGTCTATTCCATAATTAATCACTACTCTTATAAGTCAGGCCATGCTTATATCACCAAATTAAAAACAAAAGTAAAACCACACTAGAAACACATAGAAGGACATCTTTAATTTTTAATATTTAATTCTGTCAGTATAAGTAGTTATATATATGGCCTATAATTCCAGTGGCTCTGGAGGCTAAGGCAGGAGGATTGCAAGTTCAAAGCCAACCTCAGCAACTTAGCAAGGCTCTAAGCAACTCAGTGAGACCCTGTCTCTAAATAAAATATATAAAAAGGCTGGGGATGTGCCTCAATGGTTAAACACCCCTGGGTTCAATCCCCTGTATCCAAAAAATTATAAAATATAAATAAATATATAAATTTATAAATAAATATATATAAATATATATAGATATAATATTTATTTCCAATCTCAGTGGCTTTAGCTTTATGAATATTATTTGCATTTAAACTAGTTGTTCAAGAATTCACTGAACAAATGTTTCTACAATGCCTGTCATGTGCCAGGCAAACTGTTGGACTCTGGGAAGTTCATTACAAAATTCATTATAAAAAAACTCATTAAAAAACGAAAAATCATTCCCACTCCCAAAGAAACTCAATCATTTTCTCCCCTAACACATCTTCTCTTATTCTTTAGCTCCCTTGCCAAATACCCTGTAGAAATCCCCCTAAGAACAGTAGAATTCTGCCAGGAAATGTTTAAAATTGTGTCTTTCCAACACTAATGGGCTACTTCGATTTGTCTTTCTCTGTGTATTATGACAGTCATTTGCCTATCTGAAGGCAAAGTCACTGCCAATTTATCTTCTCTTCCAAGAGTATGAGAGTAAGCAAGTAAAGAAGTAAGTGTGTTTGGGGACCTTGTGCAGAACCTTAGTTTCTTTCTTTCTGTTTTTCCCTTTGTCAATCATCTTCAGCATTCAAAATAAAGTCAGAAACATAGTTTAATGAACTACATACTTACCTTAAAGAAAAATAAAATTATTCATATTTCAAATATATTTCAGTTATTCTTTTTTTTATTGGTTATTCACAACATTACAAAGCTCTTGACATATCATATTTCATACATTAGATTGAAGTGGGTTATGAACTCCCAATTTTTACCCCAAATGCAGATTGCAGAATCACCTCGGTTACACATCCACAATTTTACATAATGCCCAATTAGTAATTGTTGTATTCTGCTACCTTTCCTATCCTCTACTATCCCCCCTCCTCTCCCCTCCCATCTTCTCTCTCTACCCCATCTACTGTAATTCATTTCTATCCTTGTTTATTTTCCCATTCCCCTCACAACCTCTTATATGTAATTTTGTATAGCAGTGAGGGTCTCCCTTCATTTCCATGCAATTTTCCTTTTCTCTCCCTTTCCCTCCCATCTCATGTCTCTGTTTAACGTTAATCTTTTCTTCCTGCTCTTCCTCCCTGCTCTGTTCATAGTTGCTCTCATTATATCAAAGAAGACATTTATTCTTAATGATCCTGTTACATTTGCTATTGATAGTAAGGCTTAATTATGTATTTATTTTGCATAATTTTCAAAAAAATAGAGTGTTACACATGTTGAAGAGTTAAATCATTGAATCCACCTCCAATATTCCCATTTCTTTAAATCACATAGAGGAAAGCTGAACTGAACCTACACAAATAACAAATAGATTTCATTTACCATATAAATAAGCAGAGTTCTAATCTCCACGCTACGTAGAACAGATGTCAGATGATTGGCACAATTATCTCATCCTTGTTCCACACTTGCTGGATGATAATGCTGAAAAAAAAAAAACAAAAAACAGGTATCGTCATGTCCATTTTACACATTAGGAAACTGAAGCTCCTCAAAGTTTAGTAATCAGGTTTTCTTTTATCACACTGCTGGGTGATTTTAGAATCAATTTTGAACCTTAATGTGACTTCCTGTCCAAGGTATTCCATTTTTTCCCTCACTACTCTGTGCAACCTTGTAGAAAGTGAAGTTTTCTTTTTAAGACATAAAATTGTTATTTTGAGTGTATGATTCAGAAGTCATACCATTCAAACAAGTTCTGCAAATACCTTTGGAATGTTGGTGCCAGTCACCCTGTGCTGCTCCCCAAAGCCCAGAGAGCTGGCTGACATCAGGTCAGCCGTGAGACGCTGATCCCTGCAGCTCCGCGGTGAAGGAGTTGTGGACCCCTAGTGAGCCACACAGCTACCTGCTGTGTGGGGGTGATGACACCCTAGGCTCAGAAGCCTCCTGTGCCAGGTACTCTGAAAGCGACCTCAATCCCTTTGTGGTTTCAGGAGGAGTCTGCCGGAGCTGGTGTGTGGCACTTCAGGGCCAAGTTTTCAAGGGAAATCTATTTGATTCTCGAATGCGATGATTATGTCAGTTGTTTCTGGCAGGGAGAAGGCTCTAGCCACTAGCAAGGGGAGGGTGGTAGGAAATTGTCACCTGAGAGAAGAGGTCAAGATGCAAGGACTGGGACAACCCTCAGAGTTTTTTTGGAAAATGCAGGATTTGGATGCACAACGGAAGAGTTAGGTAGTCATTTCTTAGGAATCCTAGGAGCTGTGCTCTGACCTCGCGATTGCTTAGTGGAATAACGTGCTGTGGACAGCACCTGAAGAGGCCTCTCTTTCTCACCAAACGTGCCATCCTGAGAACTGAAAAGGCAATTCTGGTGATTCTCAGGCATCTGGGGACATTTCTGGCCTCAGGAGACACACCAGGTGGATCTGTTCCCTGGCCCCATTTGAGGCTTTTCAGGGAGATGTATCTATGCAACATGTTCTATCACATAGTCAAGTCACTATCATTAGGTCCTCCTGAACCTGGCAGGCAGAAGCCAGCAAGGCCTGGAAACTTCATGCTGACAACACGTGGCCTGTCTCCGAGTCATTTGAAGGAAAAGAGGTGATTATTTTGAAGGCATTGTATGAGTGCTTACTGATGAACAATGTAAAGTTCTGGGGAACTATTTTAAGAATTGTGAAGTTGACCTGGAAGATAGAAGAAATTACGGGGGGGGGGGTGCTGCCGTGGGAAACCTCTTGGGAATATATTGAAGCTGGAAATATGCAAAAAGTTGTAAGAATGACAACAAATTTTACTTGGAGATAGAATTATGCAGAAAGCAAGGAAAAGGTGGAGCATCCGGAGATGCACTAAACTGCATAATTATGATATTGATTTTGAGACAATATCTGTGATTGGCCTGTTAAGGCAGAAAAAAGTCAGCCATAGAATTGAGAGTGATTAAATTAATTGAAGTGATGTTTATTGATTTACAAAGCTCCATGAGTAAGAATATTGGGTTTTGTTCAAAACAGAGACAAAAACTGTTAAGTTTGGAAGAAAAATGATGGGAATGGCGGGTAGTTGTTCCAGAGTTCCCAAAAATCAATCCAAAGAAAGGAAATTACCACCATTAGAGTTGCTTTGTCTCCTGGAATCCTCCCCTGGAATGTACCAAAATTTTACCTGGCATCAGTCTAATTTGGAGGATTACACTTGCATTAAGACTTCTGGCTATTCCCAAGCCTCCTTCAGTATGGTCTTCTGAGACGCCCCTTGGCAAAAATTCATCAGACTCTAGTTTCTGAAAGCAAAGTTTTTCTGAGTGTACATGCAATAAAATCTGTTGTGGACACTAAATATTTCTGCCTTTTAACAAATGAGTGATGGCTATATTAATCAAGCTACAGCAGTCAACTTCATGGTCAGATAATTAAAGTTTATGTATGTGCAAGGGTGGGATTAAGGGAATGCAGCAGAATTCCCTCTGAATGTTTTTCTTGGAGCAACTGCATAGATTCTGGAGACATTAGTGGGAGGCATGATAGGACCACCAGCTCTGCCATGTAAAGCCAGAGTTGTTTACTTTTAGAGAGACGATGTAGTCTCAGTCTAGGGAGGTGATTAGAAATTCCATTGCTGGTGGCTCACATTAGTGTATCATTTGAAGAACGACTGAAATCGTCAGATGGATTTTTTTAGATAGTAGTGACCACGATAGTTAACGATTGACAAGCCTTTTGGTCAGACAGCATCAGAGCTTCTTCATGGGAGAAGAATTCCCCACGTTATGTATTTGGGTAGGAAGCAAGAAGTGCCTTTTCACTGTGGAAGTTCAGAGCAACATCTCACTGTGTCGTCAGGGCTGGAGGGTCTGAGGAAAGATCTTGCCTCCTTGACCTCACAGCTCCTTGTAGTGACTTTCCCTGGCCCTTTGCCTGTGCTCTTCCTCCATGTCAAAACACGCCACCCAGTGCCTGCACCTCTCATTACACCAGCTCTTCCAGTGCACCTCTCACAGAGACCCAGGAGAGTCTGGTGGGTCCACCCTGATAATCCAGGAAAACCTCCTCATCTTGAAATCCTGACCCCAGTCTCACCTTCTGAGGTCCTGTTACCCTATGATAACATTCTTAGCTTTGGGGATTAGAATGTGGACAGGAGACAATTCCAACTACCACAAATGGGATCTCCTGCTTAGCAACAAAAAATTCTTTAATCAGCAATCATCCTTTGGGTTTGAAAACAACCAAAATACAGTGGGAATTAGGCAAAGTACACTTTTGAAAATGATCTAAATACAACATGAACGTATTCGTCGGTACTGGCCAGATTGAATAGGATGACGCACATTTTCCCTGAGGCTGCATGTACTTAAAAGTGGACACCATGTGCTGCCTATGTTTCTGCAGTTCCATTGCTAAAACATACAAGAAAAAACAATGCAAAATATCTTCAAGGCAAAATGTGTTTGTGGCAGAGGTTTGAAACGTTCATGGTTGAGAGAGTCCAGGCATTTGGGCATGAGGGTTTATGCCACCCCTAGTATCAAGAGAGTCATCATTACCAGGACATTCACTGGCTTGAAGGAAGAACCCGGGAGATCTCCTCAAGTTACAGAGGTCAAGGAGCATTTACCCATCACTCTGCTAAGGTTTTTGGAACGTTATTTAGCTTTAGTCAGCTGGTCTTTTTTTTTTTTTTCTTAATTGAGCATACAAAACATGAAAATCATTTGATCTTGTTTTGAACGTCAGCATTTTGGTAATATTCCCAAAAAACCTGAGTGCATGTACTTCATCCGTTTGGGAAGAGTAGGATGTACATCTGGAAATGGGAATAAGATCTTATTCTATAGGGACTTCCCAACAAATTCCACAGTCAGCAAATCAGACAAAATTTATAGAAGGCCAAAATTGAACTTGGACATCCTTTGTTTTGGCAATGGGTACAGAACCCAGTAATTAAAATATTCAAGAATTTTCCAGGTTGCAAGATACATGCATACTTCTGGATATCTCTGCCCTTTAAGAGTGGTTTTGCCAGTTTCTTCAGTTTCCCCCTGGCCTTCAACTCCTCAGTGGTGCTTAAGGCGGTGAAAGTCCTCCTAACTTGACTCCATGAACACGAGTCTTGCTTCCCTGTCAGGGCTCACAGCTCACCCCCATGTCATTTCCATGGGCTTGGCCAGCATTCATTGAGAATTATTTGTCAGATCCTTTCACACAAAGAGAACATGGAGGGAAAGGACCAGAAAAATGGATTTTCACCTTTTTCTCATGCTTACTCTGGGAGGACCTACTCAGAGTCCCTCCACACCATTTACACTGCTGTTTCCTCCTCCCGTATTCTTCTAGCCAAGCTATTAAATTTAAATTTTGTTAATTGAATAGGTTTATAGTGTGACTTAAAATGTTAATCGTGGGGCACAACCTGGGCTAGATCCAGGTTTTTAACAGTTCTTGAAACAGATCCAATTTGAAGATGTTAAAATGTAACACAGTACAAAATTACACACAAAGCTGAGTACAGCGCTTCCCAAGGCCACTGTGCCAGTGAAGGGCACGGATGATCCGTTTCAGCGACTTCAGAGTAAACCCGCCCTGGACCCCTTAATTTGATTATTTTTTAACCTAGGGAGGCAGAAAGATTTGGGGGGCAAGAAAATTTCTGGATCTAAAAATAATTCAGTGAAATTTTGTCAGACCAATTACAGCAAGGTGAATGTAGGAATATCTGTTGAAACTCTTTTAAAATTTTAATCCTACCTAAGGAGATTACATTGGCATTGAAACCCCCCAAAAAAGAGTTTTCAGGGTTTAAAAACAGATTAGCAGTTAAAAAAAAAAAGAAGAAAAGAAAAGAAAAAAATATGAGAATTAACCACAGTTCCAAGTTTGTAATATCTATAAGGAAACTAGATAGGAGAGCTTTGGTACCCAGTGAAAGACATAGAAAAATCAAGAACTTCAAGTTTGTAATTCTCACTTTCAATATTTGAGATTTAATTGTGAACCAAGAAGGGACATCTAGGAAAAATATCAACTGGGAAGGAAGTTGGAATGTCTGCTAGACAGAGTGGGACTAAGAAAGTGGTAGTTTTCTACATGAGTTTGTAAATACATATCTCCCCAAATACTGCTTATGAGTAAGCAAAGGCAAAACAAATGCATACAGTATTATTTATTTTGTTGTTACACATTTACTTTTATTTTGTTAATACATTATTTTCCTTTCAGTTCATTGAAATTTGAGAAACAATGTTTAGACTTACACAATAATTACTAATCTTAGGTCGTCTTTGTATTTATAGACCACTATTATCAGAGCTCTTTCAAAAATAGCCAGTGCTCTGAATCTCCATATATATTTTTCTTAATGACCAATATGGTTTTATTTAAAATATAATTTTCATTAAATAATTGTTTTGTTCTTGATAAATGCTAAGTAATATAATTGTAAAATTATAAATTAACAGTGATTATGCTTAAAAAAGTGATGCTTATAGTAAAAAAAAAAAATTCCTCTCCATGTTTTGTGTCTGTTCCCTTATATTATAAAATGGACATACCACTAGAAACCAAGCAACTTCCTGTTTGATGAAACATTAAAGATGATTCAAATATGTAATAGAAATTTAAATTAAAATATTCTCTATTTATAATGAATGGAGAACTCATTTAAATATTGATGTATAACATTCTTCGACAGCTTATTTTTAACTCTGCACTCCATGATCATGACTCAAAAATATAAAATATAAAGTTCCAAAGAGGGGCTAATTAATTTTTAAAATCTGTGCCAAGAGTGAATTATACAACATTTGAGGTCTGAATACCACTAGCTATTATAGACAAATGTTTGTGAATGTTGATGGAAAGGGTTATGCAGCTAAGCAAGTTATCTGCAGATAGGAAAATTCTGAATAGAAAAGGTGATTTCTTCTATGTGTGAGATTCTACTGAGAGGGCAACAGGAGTAGCTTGAAGGTGATAAAGAATGAACTTAGTAACGTGCAATATCACACACATCTGAACATTTAAAAAATAATTATGAATCTAAAATTACCCTATTAAGAGATAAAAGTAAGAAACAAATGCTTCAATAGTGTAAAATTCAAGTTAGGCTAAGAAGCGTCACTGATCACAAAATGAAGCGGGGCAGCACGGACCAGAACATCAGCCTTTATTCAGGCTGTATTCTGACAAGAAAAAATTTGTAATTTTATTCCAATTAGTTCAGAACATTCTGTCAGTGATTCGGAAGAACAAGCCATAGCCATGTATGGGAGTATAGAGTAGTGAATGCATGTGGGTTCTGGAGTCAGCATTTATGGGATGAAATTATCTGGTAGTTTAAGTTATTTAGATGTTTTAGATTCAATTTTGAAAATTCAGTTGGTACTATAAAATAAAAATGTAAATGATCCCCAGCTCATTATTATTATACATTTTATTCAGCTACTGTTTTAATATATTTAGAATAGCACCTAACATATAGTAATTTCTTGATCAAAGTTAGCCATTTTTGTAGAAACCTGTTGTTGAATGGTCTATCTTTTATGAAATTAGTGGCATCCACATTTGGGACATAAATATTTGTTATTGTTATATCTTCTTCTTGGATTGTTCTCTTTACCAATATGAAGTAATCTAATCTGTCTCTTCTAGTTAACTTTTGTGTAAAATCTGCTTTTTCCCATCTGAGAGTAGCTACTCCTGATTGTTTTGGGGCTCTATTCACATGGTATTACAATTTAAATTCTTTCACTTTCAGCCTGTCACAGTACTTTCTTATAAGGTGCAGCTCTTCAAATAACATATACTTGGATCTTGTTTTTTTTTTTTTAATCCATTCTGCTAGCTTATGTCCTTATTTGGAGAGTTGAGTCTACTTACATTCAATGTTATTATACAAACATGTTGATTAATTCCTGCCATTTTGATTTATTTATCATGTTTAATTTAGTCCTGTTTCTCATTAGCAACTCTTCAAATGATATTTATTCTTTTGTGAACTCTGAGGATGGTTTTTATTTATTCTGGGTATCATATTTCTTTAAGTAAATTCTGTAGTACCAGTTTAGTAGTTATGAATTCTTTCATGTTCTCCTTATCTGGAAGGATTTTATTTCATCTTCAATTTTGTATTATTTTGTTGAATATAGCAGTCTTGGTTGATAGTTATTTTTTTTCTTTTAGTACTTGGAACACATCATTCCTAGCTCTCATGGCTTTTAGAGTTTGTGCTGAGAAATCAGAAGTGATTTTGTTTGGCTTGCCTCTAAATTTGACCTGATATTTTTATCTTGAGGCTTTTAAAATTCTAGCCTTGTTTCTTTATGTTAGACATTTTAATTTTAACATGTTGTAGAGAGGTTTTTATTTTTTCTTATCTATCTGGGGTTCTGAATGATTCATGTATCTGGAAGTGCATCTCATTCTGAAGGATACAAAAATTTTCTGTTATTATTTCTCTGGAGAGTTTATCCATTCTATTAGTCCTCATATCATAGCCCTCTTCAATTCCAATTACTCTTAAATTTGGTCTCTTTGTGTTGTTCCAGAGTTCTTTGTACATTTTAATCATGGTTACTTTTTTTTTCTTAATACTCTCTGAATGTTCAAGGCTGGCCACTCTGTCTTTCAGCTCTGAGATTCTGTCTTTGGCATGTTCTAATCTACAGTGATATAGAGAGGTCTTCTACTGCACATTTAATTTGATTTAATGTGTCTTTCATTTCCAAGATTTGTTTGGTTCTTTTTCAATATTCCTATTGCCTTACTGAATTTCTCATTCATATTCTTTAGTAACTTCTTTAATTAATTTAGTTGTTTTTCTGTGTTCTTTTGAAATTCATTAATCATTTTTATATGATATTTTTGAATTCCTTATGATATTTCATCACTTCACCATTTGGAGGGTCATTTGCTGTTGAATCATTATCTTCAGAGGTGTTGTGTTAGCTTGCCTTTTGGGGATGTGTGAACTGGGGATTGAACTCAGGAGTACTTGACCACTGAGCTACATCACCAGCCCTATTTTGTATTTTACTTAGAGATAAGTTCTCACTGAGTTTCTTAGTGCCTCACTTTTGCTGAGACTGGCTTTGATCTCATGATCCACCTGCCTCAGTCTCCTGAGACTTTTCATATTTTTTGCATTCATCTCTTTAGTTTTATACATCTGTTGGAAGGGATTTCTCTTCCACCCTATATGGATTGAGATTCCCTCATAGATGCAGTGTCTGTAGACTTCATTATTTCTGTTTTTGCTATAGCTATGAATGTCCATAGGGGAACATTTGACATTAATTTTTGTGTGGAGCAAGGTGTACTGTCCTTTGGTTGAGTTTAGTTCAGCAGCAGATTTTCTACCCTGTGAACTTGTAGTGTCCCTGTAGGTTCCCAGCACTTCACAGAGTAGGGGAAACAATGACAATCTAAGTGGACAATGTATACCATTAAACTAAATGCTTGGTTCCTATTATGACATCTAAAATGTTAATTGCCAAAAAAAAAAAACAAAAAAACCCAGAAATGGTGGGATCAGCAATTGGCACCAGCAAAAACAGTAAGAAACCATGAACTGTAGCTGGCAAATAATATGTGTTAACTATGATAGCCATAACAATAATAATTGCAGTATCATTAATGGTGGGTCAGGAGTTATATAAGCCAATCAGTGCTAATATATAGTAAAAATACAGTTAATTAGAGGAAATAAAATGTGATAGAAAGGTAGAAAACAGTTTGTGACTTCCAAAGGGGAACAGAGAGAATGCAGAAGAAATGTACACGTGATGGTTATAAGGAAGGAGGAGAAAAAATAGAAGTAACAAAGTAAAGAGAGAGAGAAAGAGAGAACAATAAAATTTGGCTATTAGCAGAATAAAAAAGAGAAAGAGAAACAAGCAAATGAAAAATAACACAAAACCAAACCAAAATAGATTAATCAAAAACCCTAACCCTCAAAAGACAACGCAAAGAAAACTAACTATATTTTAAAATTGCTACAGATGAGAAAAAAAGAAACAAATATGTATACATGTACATGAACCGATCAGCACAGCAAAAGCACACACAAAAACAAAAAAAAAAGAGAAAAATGGTAAGAAAAAGAAAAGATTCTTAATACAAAATTAAGGAGTCATTTTCACTGGGGTAGTCAGTATAGATGATCACTGTCCATGTCCACCATTCTGTTTCTCCTTGAGCTGGGTACTGAGGATGAGAGCAGGGTCTGAGGGTTGTTGAATCCTTCCTCTTTTGGTGTTGCTCACCAAGCTGCCAGGTGGAGTTCAAAAATTCTCAGCTTGCCTTCACACCTGTATGAGGTAGGATGGGATGGGAAGTACTATCAGCTGGAGTTTCGTCCACAGAGACCAGATTGATGCATTCCCAGGGTGGGGCTCTTGCAGAGTTCTACGAGGGGATTCCTAATAGGTGGGAACCTCAAGATGGCTGGGCCTCAGCTCTCCATGACAGTTGGGAAATACTGGGCACGCTTCGTGCACCAGTGTCCAGTACAGCCCTGGATCAGGGAAGGGTGGCTGCCGTTCTGATCTCAGGATTTTACATACTAAATCTGTGTGTTGCGTTTCTCTGCATTCACCCTCCCTCTGTGCTGAACCAGTTGCTGTTGCTGTTACTGCTACTGACTGAGCTCCAATGTAGTCTTTCTTTATTTCAAATACCCCAAATTCTAGGCCTCTAAGACACTCCTGATTGTCCAATATTGAGTTTTAGTAAAATACCTCTTTCACCCACCTCACAGAGAAGCAGTATTCCTGCTGCTTGAATCCCAAGTCATGAAGTTCTGATGAATTCAGCCTCCCCCTAGCCCGCCATCTTGAATCTCTCCTTGTAGCCTGCTACATTGCTAATTTAACAAACTTGGAGTAATACCATCTCAAACCTCTTGAAAATAATGCCAAATCTTAAACTTCTTTCATAATTTCTGGCCCAGTTTTTGGTGAAGAGGAAAATAAGTATTAGTTTATTAACAAAATTAAACTTCATGAAGTATATTATTGCTGCTTAATTGCATCTGTCAATTTTTAACTTTGTCAGTAATTCAGACTTTCTGTTATAATATATATAAGTAGTGTGGTATACATACTAACCAGATATGAATAGCAAATATTTTTGTTATGAAATAGTATTTTTCACAGTGTTATCAATGAATTATTGAGGTAAACTTTGTGGAATTTATAAAGAAAGGTGTTACCAAGTGGAAATAAGCATCAGAATTAATCAATTTCAGTATGGCAGAAATTCTGTGGTGTGTTCTTAATGACTGGTGCCATTCTGGCTAGGATGAAAAAATGAGCAGAGAACAGTTGGCGTCAAACTCCAAAAAAAATAAGCCCACCAGAAAATAAAGAATGTTAGTCATTAAAATGGAACAAAAATGAAGAAAAATAAATAGTACCAAGACTAAGAGGAGATCGGAAAATATCTTAGCCAATTAAAGTCTCCATGGAGACAGCAGGTCTCAGGAAAATTGTAGGTTTTGACTTGGAAAGATTATGGTAGAGACCATAGGTGACTGTCATTTTTTAAAAAAGCATATATTGAAATATAAGACACTACTGATTTTGATAAATTAGTAAATTTTCCATCTAATAGCATCTAAATAGCTACATTGACACGGGAATAGCTGTATTAACATGGGAAGTACAGTAATTGCAGTCTTCTGGTAGGACCAGTCCCACAGATTCCTCTTAGGAACATGGATATGGAAATGTACAGAATTATGCTGCACTTATAAGTAAACTTCTGTATTATAATGTCATGTGACTAAGTAGTAAATTCTTAGGCATTTGCTCTCTTATTTATCAATCACATACATTGGTAAATAATTCATTCATTCCTTATTAAAGTCACACAACTATTACTCAATACTTTATTCATGTTTTTGTTTAATTATTTTTGAATCAACAGGTAAGTGTGTCATGTTTTGGTACAGGTACATATTATGTAAGGATCAACTCAAGATATTTAAGTTATAAATCATCTTAAATATCCATGATTTCTTTGTGTTGAGAACTTTCAAAATCCTCTACTGTGATGCAAACCATCAACCATGTTTGGAAAGAAAAGCATCCTGGCAATCACCTTCCTAACAGAGAATGTCATTTGAAGAAGGAAATTTGGAAACAGGCTTCTACAAGGCCTGAGAATTGCCATCATTCTTCATCTCTCCCACCATTTTAATTAAAGTTGACAAAGAAAAACCTTAGCTTGCTATATTATTAGCAAAAAAAAAAAAGTCAATTCATGGATTATGAGTGTAAATGGCTATAAGCAGTTAATAATGTAACATCTGGATTTAATGAAGAAATTCAGAGCCAAAAACACTTGGTGAAAGTTTAAATGAGGTCATTCATCTGTTTGTGAACAAAGATTTCCCGTTCTTAGTCCCAAATGCAAAAGTAAGCAATGTTTGATGAAGATCTTACCTCAAAACTATGTTGGTCAGTTAAACCACCATGATTTTGTGTCGCCCAATTAAAAAAGTGGACAAAGGACAAGATTAAATCTTCAGTAGTTAACATAAAAGTGCCTGAATCTAGAGTGCTTTTAATTTACAACACAAATTATTTGTAGCTATTAAAGGTCATAACCTTGAATTTCATTGCTAGATACTAATACTTAAAAATTTGAAATGTTTTAATTATACAAAATTTCAGAGTGGTGATCTCTTCTGGCCAATAAGCATCTTTTAGAGATATAAATTTAATTAAAATTATGGTGAAAACATGACCAATTTCAGCTTTTAAGAGTAAAATTAGCTGGCAATTATAAAGAAACAAACTAAGAAATGTTCCCATTCTGCAGTAAGCTGTTTGCACACGAATATTCCTGGTTCATATTTTCTTAGAGACACATTTCTTTATACCCAGAGCTATAGCTTGGGCTATTACTTGGCTCTGTGTGCTACAGAATGTCAGCCAGTAGCCCCATTTGAAATATCACTCATGGAAAGCAGGAATCATTGCAAATGCTGAATTAGGGTAACTTGTGACAATTTAGCTGGCACAGGTGGTGAAGGGCAACTGGGACACTGACTTTCTCCTGGTAGAGAGCAAGGCACAGCTGCATTTGACTGCAGCTCCCTGGCCTTCTGCTAAGACTGACTCACTGGATGCTACCACTTCCATAGGTCTTTCAACAATTTCTTGTAAATCAAGATAACTAAACTTTGCATCATTTAGCTGTCAGGAATGTCCGCCAAAAGAGAAAAAGCAAAGCAAAATAAAACCAGATTGGTCCAAAGAGGACAAAATAGTATGATTGAGAAACTACTGGTTTTCTGTTGCCATTTTGTGTTCCCAGTGGAATTTCTAATATATTATGATTTTAAAGCCATAGAAATGTAAAGGGCTGGAGAAATGTGAATTAAATGACTTCCAGAACTGTCAGTTTCTAGTGTTCAGCGGTTACCAAGGTACTGTCACAGTCAAACTCACTAAAGAAAGTAAAAAAAAAAAAAAAAAAAAAAACCACAACCTCAGTAGTGCTAGATTTGCCACCACTTTTAATTAAAATTGTTTTTAACTCTTAACACTCTCTAACAGTCAAATTTTAATTTATTTATTTTGGAAGCCAGCCATGAATCATTTAAAGTGGCCTTTAAGTGGACTCCAGTGTAACTGCTGAATGGTTTACGATGTAAAAGTAGTCAGTTGGGTAGGATTTTTTTCTATTAATTTAGGGCTGTCTGCTAATTATAGTCTATATGAAGCGACATAATGAAACCTACCAATAGTTTAGAATCACTAGCATTTTAAAACCTGCTTACCTTTAACTCTAAGATTACAAAAACCTGTAGCTCTCAAATCTGAGCCAATTCTTTACCTCAACGTCAGGCTCCCTGCAAACACAGGGTGTGCATGCTCAGTTCACGGCCAGTGCAGACTGTCGGCCAGGAACACCAAGACAAAGACGCTCTAAACCTTTCTAGTCATTTTGTTTTCCAAAATTTAGAGCCTTCTCTAGTTTATTCTCATTTTCAATTATGCTTGCCTTAATTCTGCAACCTGAATTAACGGAAATAGTAAACATTTAACAATAGTTTTCATGTGCTTATTTGAGAAATATGGCATATTTGAATAAAAACCCGTGAGTCACGATAATGGGGAACAGAATGGTGGGCAAGGGCAGGGAGAACACGGCCCGGAACCTAGGCATCATGAAAATAAGCTGCTTCATGCGACCATTCCCAGGCAAAGTGCAGCAAAGCTTGATGGGAATTTTATGACTACCTTGAAGTCACTATTCCATGACTTTGAGAACCTCAAGACATCTGTTCTTCAAGTAAGTTGTCAGCTTCTGTCAACTTATCATTTCCCTCTCTATATGTTAATTTAAGACTAGAAACTTGGGTTGAACCTACTATGTCTTTAAAGTTAGTGAGGAATTAGAGGTAAAATTGCTTGACTAAAAGCACACACCATTTTCTACTTTTTTAAACAGATTGTTTCTGTTCCAGAATAAAAGTTTGCTCCCACGATTCCCAACCACGATTCCCAACCACAATTCTCATAGGACACACGATCGTGTTGAACACTGGTTCAAAACCCCTTAACCATGAATGCGGTTATGATAGGAGTGGCTGTATGGAGCATATAAAAATTCTAGAAAGAGGAACAATGCTGTTTTCTTTCATATTTCTTATTTCTTCAGCTGTTTCTTGTCAGCAGTGAACTTTAGAGACAGCACTCATGTCTTATTTGTTATTTTGTGGCAAGGCTTGAATATTAAAACAGTTTGCTTATAAATATCAATGCAACAGGAATTTCATTAGTGTGTACAGTTATACAAACCATAGGAGGCCCTTCGAGTCTATAAAGAGAGTATAAAACACAGATTTGCTCTTGAGAAGTTCAGAGTACTTCCTAAGAAGATGGAGCATGCAAGTGTGGGCACAGACCCCTGCATACGTGGCCTTCCTACAGCCTCCACAGGACGACGAAATGCCAAGACAGAGCACCAGACCATTCGTCCACTTACCATGTGAACACTGACACAGGGGGAGATCTATGTGGCATGTATGAGTTGAATATTTTTTTTAAATTAATGAGCAGACAACAGTAACTTTTCTCTTACAAATTAAAAATCATTTCATTTTAGAAGAGACCAGAGACGTGAAACGGACAAATGGAGCCACCCCAGGAGAATGGCCTTCCAGTGATTAGAAAATCTCTGGGAGACAAACTGGAGAGAGGCACCTAAGAAGTCAGTTGACAGCTCTGTGCAGTAGTGCCCCCTGAGCTAGCCTACCTTAGCCTATCAGCTGCATCTCTTCTAAGTCACCACCAGCTTCCCAGTGTTTGCCCGAAGGCTGGCTGCTCCTGAGCAGCCAATCCCACTCAGCAGACCAGGTCATAGCTCAGGCCCGGCCAACCTGGCTCCCGGGATTCAGATTTACTGACGCATCCTGGAGAGTGTTCATTCCCATGGGTCTCCACTTCCTCAACAAAAAGTATAATAGAATTATTTTTAAATGACTTTTGTTAGATAAGCTAATGTATATGAAATACTAAATTCAGTTCTTGGAATATAATGGGAATTTTAACTCAAATCTATATTTTAGAATAATGTTAATGACTGTAAAATCTCTGCGGAAGCCTGAAATGATACTGAAGAAAGGCTAGACTAATGAAGTAAGTGGACAGCTCCAAGATGTGAAATCACTATGCAAGGGAAAGATAGAGGTGTGTTATAGATTCATTTACTTTCCCAGTGTATTCCAGAAAATAATTTCAGTTCATCTATATGAAAATCAATTATACCTGCTCAAATTAATATGCAATGATCTGACACTAGTTGTCTGCTCCTTAGACTATTTTAGAGACTTTTGGTACCCGGGTTACTTTTGGTCTGAGAAGCACACGCTCGTTACCCAGGAGGCCCCCCAGGTGTTTCCTTCTGTATCAGCTCGTGGTAAATTGTAACTCAGGACTAAATTTCTGGGTTCCCCAATGAAGTGAGACAAAATTGCATATGTAGGAGATGCCAGGGAAGACATTAATTTGAAAGACAATTTCTAAATTTTTCCTTGATTTCCCAGGGTACAGCCTTCTGTCCATCACTTTTTGAACTCTCATAGTATTGGGAGAAAGTGCCCCATAGTGTCTTTTACTTCTGCACCTCCTAGGAATGAAGACACTAATGGTTTTTGTTTTGAACTATTTCAAGGATGTTTGCATGGTAAGCAGTTTAGGAAAACAGAAATAGTCTCCCCTTTGTTCAGCAAAGGAGCAAGCAGGTTCGAATTGCTTTGCAAGAGATTCGGTCCTCAGAGCCCATTGTTCATCTCCATATGGGCTGTGTGCCACAGGCGCTGCTGTTACCTAGTCCTCCTCATGTCACCTCATGGTTACTCAGGCTCAAGGGACTGTGCAAAAAAAAATGTCCATACACGGATGCTGGCACTGTTATCCACAGTGACCTTTCTGTCTCCCTCTCAGAGGTTGCCTGTCTTCCGCCTGCCTGGATGAGAGTGCATGTCCGACTTGCAGAGATAACACGTAATCTCCGGCTCTTTAAAGTTCCCCACCTTCTCTTTATTGTAATACCTTTTCTTATAAAAGCAGTAGTTCCTGAGAAATTCAATCCAGTTGTGCTTATTTACAAATTTTGACTGATTCTTCAACTCCGTTGAAGTCATGTGTCTTAAGAATGAAATACAATGTCTTATACATGTTTAATAAGGCACTCACATAAATTTTGGATTAAGAAAGTATTTTTATTAATTCATTTTGATTAAAAATTAAATACTAAAAATTCATACAAATTCTCTCTCTAGTACATATGCAAAGGAATTTTTGCCACCAGTAGTTAAGGCAAAAACTTAAACTCTAAGCTGAAGATGGTTTCACAGTTTGTCCTACCACAAAAAGAAAACGTAGTTATTAGATCTCTTTATATTTTCATATTATTTTCTTCCATCTAAAATATTTTAAAGTGTATTTTTGGATGGTATTAATTCCATCAATAATGTTTGTGATCATCATCTCCATATATTTCTGGAACTTTTTTTAATCTTGCAAACCAAAGTATATGCCCATTGACTAATACCACCCTATTTCCTTTGAACCCCAGCAAAAGCCCTGGCAACCACCATTTTACTTTCTGAAACTGTGTTTTTGGCAATTCTTAGTAACTCACATACAATTTATGCTTGGTGGTTGGAGTATTTCATGTCCCATTATATACTCAGGGTTCATCAGAGTTGGAGCATGTGTCTTTTTAGGACAGTAATCATCTACTGTGTGCCATACCACATTTTGCTTATTTATTCATCTGTCAACAGAGACTAATGTTTCTTCCACATTTTAGGTGTTGGGAATAATGCTGCGGACAGGAGTACCTACAACTGTATATTTTAAATTTTATTTTCAGTTATTTAAGTATACACACAGACAAGGTATTGCTGGACCACATGATAATTTTATTTTTAATTTTCTGAAGGACTGCCATAGTGCTTTCCATAAGAGTTGCTATTATTTTATAACTTGAAGTGTAAGAGATTTTTCAATGGATTCTCAATATTAATCCCTTTCATGTATATAACTGCAAATATTTTTTTATATTCTGTGTGTCATCTTCTTACTGTGACAATGATATCTTTTGGTGCATATGTATGTTTAAATTATCATGAAGTCTAATTTGTCTATTGTTTTTTATTATTGCATATGTCTTTGGTGATGTATCTAAGAAATCATTTCCAAATTCTACATGGTGAAGCTTCTGACTCATTTTATTTTAGGCATTTTATACTTCTAGGCATTAGGTTAGGGTCTTTGATGCATTTTGAGTACCTTTTGTATATGGTTATATATATGTAAGGGTCAAATGTCATTCTTTCCCAGGTGAATGTTCAGCTTCCCAAGACCAGTTGTTAAAAACACTGCCCTTTCCCCACAGGGGTCCTTGAACTTTTTGTTGAAAATCACTTGACTATTCACATAAAGGTCTCCCTATTCTATTCCATTGGTCAATATGTCTGTTTTCCACCAATACTAAACTTTTTTGATTACTTCAGCTTTGTAGTAAGTTTTGAGGTAAGAAAGTATAAGTTTTGGGGGTATGTTCTATTTATAAAAATTGTTTTGTCTCCCTTGAGAATATGTAAATATTTATATATATATTTATATTTTTATATATGAAATATATATTTATATTTATATATAATATGTAGATAATATGTATATATATGTAATCTATATAATATATAGATTTTAGAATGGACTTTTTTTAGTTCTGGGGAAAAAAGTCTTTGGAATTTTTATTGGGATTGCATTTAATCTGTAGATAACTTTGTATAATATTGAGATCATGATACTACTGTCTTCCAAACTGTGAACATGTGCTATGTTCTTCCTTTTATATATTTATATCGAAACTTCTTTCATTAATTTTTTAGTTATTTTTTTAATAGTACAAAGCTTTCACCTCCTTAATTAATTCCCAGATAATTTATTCTTTTAGATGAATTTCAAATAAAAATTTTTTAAAAATTCTTGTTGGATTATTCATCATTAGGTTCTAAGAATGCTAATGATTTTTGTTTGTTGATTTTGCATCCTGTTGTATTGATTAATTTGCTAATTCTAATATTTTTGTGGAATTATGAAGATTTTCCACTTATTAAATTATACCATACATGCTTGGAAGTACTTTGTTTTTCTTTCCAATTTGGATGTTTTTAATTCATCTTTCTTGCCTATTGCTCTGTCTGGAACTTCCAGAATGATTTTGAATATAATTGTGAAAGTGGGTACCCTCGTTTGCTACTGATGTTATAGGAAAGGCTTTAAATATTTTGCCATCAAGTATGATACTTTCCTTGGGTTTTTCATGTAGGCTTTTTATTATTTTAAAGTAATTTCCTTTGAACTTTGCTGAATAATTTTATCATAAAAGGTATTGAATTTTTCAAAATATTTTTCTGTTTCACTGGAGAAGACCATGTTTTTCCTTCATTGTGTTACTGCAGTGTAGTTCATTGATTGATTTTTCTTATGTTTAACCATTCTTGCATTAAAAGAATAAATCACATTTATAATAAAAATCATGGTGTATATGTGTCCAATATGGTGCTGAATTTGGTTTACTAATATTTTATTGAGGACTTTTGAATCCAAAAGGGATATTGGTCTTATTTTACCTTTCCTGTAGTGTCTCTGACTGGCTTTTTATCATTTTTTTATCATATTCTTTTATTAGAGAAATGTCTAATTCATGGGATGAATTTCTTCCTTTCCAGCTTCTTGGAAAACCTTAAGAAGAGCTTGGTTAGATCTCCTCTAAATGTTCAATAGAATTTACCAGGGAAACAAACAAGTTTTCGGCTTGTTGAGTTACTTTTGGTTACTGCTTCAATCTCCTTACTAGTTATGTCTATTCAGATTTTATGTTTCTCAGGATTTCATCTTGGCAGGTGTCATGCCCACAGTCGAGTTCTGCCAGGGCAGTGGGGTGGGTTGAGGAAAGACAAAGTGCCCAGGACAGCAGGAGATCATGTTCAGGCAGGAGGATCACATCACAGCCAGTCCCAGCAACTTAGTGCAGCCCTAAGTAATCCAGTGAGACCCTGCCTCAAAATAAAATACTAAAAGGCTCTGGGGATGCGGCTCAGTGGTTTAGTGCTCCTGGGTTCAATCCCAGTACCACAACAGAAGAAAAGAAAAGATGCCTTCTCATTTCTTCTGAATTGCTAACAATGTCCTAGATTTCACTTCTGCTTTTAGATTTGAGTCTTCCCTCTTTTTTTCTTTCTTAGTCAATTCAGGTAAAGTGTTGTCAACTTTGTTTATCTTTTAGAAGAACCAACTTTTGGTTTAATTGATTTTGTATTTTGCAACTCTTCTGGTCTTTGTTATTTCCTTCATTTTGCTAGCTTTAAGTTTAGCTATTTCTTTTTTGAGTTCATTGATTTGTAAAGAGGCTGATAGTTTAAATATTTCTATCTTCCGGTGTAATAATTCCCCACTGAGTGCTGGCTTCTCTGGGTCCCCTAGGGCTCATCACTTGTGTGTTGATTTTCATTCACCTCTAAGTACTCATTGCTCTGTGGCTGTTTTTCTGTTTGATGCATGCATGGTTTGAGAGTTGTTTGAAATGTTTAAGACTGTGTTGGTTAAGAGCATTCTGTCTAAAGAGTGTGTTGTTTAATTTCTATTGATCTCTGAACTTTCCAGTGTTGTGTAACGTGCTCTCTAACACAGTCCCTCATGTTTGTCTGGGCATTAGAACTTGGTTTGCTATGTTTGGTCCTCTATTTCATTAGTTACCTTCCATCACTATTATCACAGAACTATTTTTCCTTCCATTCTATTAGGTTTTGCTTTTAGGTAGTTGGATGGTGTCATTCTGGGTGTGAATGTTCATTATATCTTCTTGCTATGTGAGTCTTTTATTAATATATCATAAATGTGCTTCTTTGTATTTTGTAACTCTCATTTTTAATTTGATTTAATTTAAAGGCAATTTTGTCTAAGATCAGTGTAGTGATACCTGCTCTCCTTTGGTTACTGTTTGGATAGATATCTTTCCCACTCTTTTCCTTCCATTTCCTGTGTGCTTGGATCTGAAGTGATTCTCTTGTAGAAGCATATAGTTAAATCATGTGTCCTTGTCCTTTTTGCCAATCTCTGAATTTTAATTGGAGAGTTTAATCCACTGTCATTTAAATAATTTAAATTAATTATTGATAAGGAAAGATATGTGACATTTTATCATTCTTTTATATATACCTTTTGGCCTTTTCTCCATCCTGTTGTGAATTACTATGATCATTGGTGTTTAGTTGATATTTTGGTAGTGAAATGTTTAAACTCCTTTCTCACTTTCTATTATGTGTAAACTCTATCTATTTTCTCTGTGGTTACTATGTGGTGGGGCTTATATTTAGCATCTTAAAGTTTTCTTTCTAATTTGAATGTATAGTATCTTATATTCAATAATAAAAAAAAAACCTGTTCCTCTATTACTCTGGTCCCATTTCTTTTGTTTGAAGATGGCACAAAACTACATCTTTATACATTAAGTGCCTAGTGAGTGCCCCAAATTATAAGCCAAAAAATCATGTAGAAAGCAAAATGTGGGCTTGTGAACCAAAGTTGCAGTTATGCTAGCTTTTAGACTAATGATTTTTAATGGAGTAGTTTGTAATTATGTAAAAGATAGAGTGGAGTTATAGCCTATTGTTGCAACAACACCAGCTTTAGTAACTGAGAGTGTTTACCTCCACTGTGACCACTGCTTCCTCAAGTGGCTTGGAGTTACTGTGTAGCATAGCTTCTTGTCCCCCAGTGGGACTCTCTGGAAACTTTCACCCACAGCCAGTGTCGAGGGAACATATCCCCTCAGCTTTTGTTTAATTTGAAAATGTCTTTATTAGCACCCTCTTTTGAAGGACAGCTTTTACTGATGTAGTATTCTTTGTGGATGGCTTTATTTTTTTCTTTTAGCATGTTGAATATGTCAGCTCACTGTAACCATCTGTCTCCTAATGTCTCTGATACAATACCCACTGAGAATATTACTGCGAATCTCCTGTATGTGATGAGCTGCTCCTTCATCTCTCTGTGTCTTAGTTTTTGAAAGTTTGATTATCATGTGTCTGAATGTGAGTCTCTTTGAATTCAAATTTCCATGGTCATTTAAATAATTTAAATTAATTATTGATAAGGAAAGATGTCTGACATTTTTTCATTCTTTCTTCAGATTTGCTGATTCTTTTTTTCTGCCTGCATATAGCTATATTTGAATCCCTCTAGTGCTTTATTTTCTTTCTTTCTTTCTTTCTTTCTTTCTTTCTTTCTTTCTTTCTTTCTTTCTTTCTTTCTTTCTTTCCTTCTTTCTTTCTCTCTCTGTTTCCTTCCTTCCTTCCTTTCTCTCTTTCTTTCTCTCTCTCTCTCTCTTTCTCTTTCTTTCTTTCTTTCTTTCTTTCTTTCTTTCTTTCTTTCTTTCTTTCTTTCTTTCTTTCTTTCTTTCTTTCTTTCTTTCTTTCTTTCTTCTTTCTTTCTTTTTACAGCAGATTGAACCCAGGGTCATCTGTCTACTGAGCTACATCCCCAGTCCTTTTTTTTTTAATGTTGAGACACTGTCTTGCTAGGTTGCTGAAGACGACTGCTTCAGCCTCCTGGATAACTGGGATCACAGGTGTGGCCACTGTGCATGGCCCTTTAGTGTATTTTTTATTTCAGATATTGTACTTTTCAGTTCCAGAACTACTCTTTGGTTTTTTGTTTAATTTTTTTTAATGTTTTCTTTTTCTCTTTATTAACATTCCCATTTTGTTCACATATCATTTTCTTCATGTCATTTTCTTGCCTTTCTCCATATCATACTTTTTTTTTACATCTTTAAGGCAGTTGAGTTTAAATTCTTTGTCTAGTAGATCTGCCATGAAGTATTTTTTAGGAACTGTTTCTGCTGAGTTATTTTTTAATTTTCTTTGGGAATAATTTTCTGATTTTTTGTGTATTTTAAAATTTTGTTGAAAACTAGACATTTGAGTCTAATAATGGGATAAATCTGAATTTCAGATTCTCATCATTTCCTAGGATTTGCTATTTTTTGGGGGGGTTATATTTTATTGGAAGCTTTCTTGTGGTTAATAAATAGCCTGAGGTGTGAACTTAGTCTTCTTGGATCTTTTCTGAGTCTTCGCCTGAGTATGTGTGATTAGATTCTGATTTTCCCTTATGTTCCTTCCCTTGCTTTTAAATGTCTTAAATTTTATTGCCTGGTTCCAAAAGGTGGGAAAAAAGAAATATAGAAGGAGGAACACTAGCCCCTTAAGTCCCATGAAAGTCACTTTTAGTTGAGAGCTAGGGGCTTGCACAGGGAGAGTGTTACAGTAGGAGGGTTGCCTGCCTTTTTGCCTGCAACTCAGCACCATAATAGCAGTCAGAGATCATACCATAGATCCCAAACATTTGCAAAACCGTGTCTTTTTGTCCACTCTGGGTCTCTTCATCTACTTGAAAACAACTGCAGGAACCCATGCATGGACAGCTGCTGTATGTCAAGGAGAGGTGAGTGAGTAGCTGCTGTTGTGTTTCAAGGTGAAGTTGATGAAATTAACCACAATGTACCCTCCTCACCTTCCTTTGGAAGTTTCTAGACTTAAGTGGATTTTGGAGTTCCAAAACAGTTCTTTCAAAACTGTGCAATTGCTGCCTAGATAGGAAATACATTCCAGAGGCTTCTCCTCTGCCGTCTTCTTGGGATCCTCTTTGTAGCGGGTATAATTTGTTGACTTGGTTTTTCAGAGTCTCACCAAATTAAACTGCTCTCAGAGTATTTTTTCAAAGTTTCTTTGTAGAGAAAATTCAGATTCTAGGATAACAGGTTACATATTAGGATTATACAGACTTAAGCATCATCTCCTTTATGGTCTTCTCACCCTTAGGAATTCACATTGCACCCTCCTCTGAAATATGTTTTTCACAAATGACTACTTTATCCCATAGATTCTTGCTTAAGAACTTATAGTGGTAAGATTTACTATAAAATCAGATTGATTTCTCCTGAATATGAAAGCATTTATCTTATTCAGTTCTTTAATTTTTACTAAACGTTTTTTAAAATATTTTTTAGCTGTAGGTAGACACAACACCTTTATTTTATTTTATTTATTTTATGTGGTGCTGAGGATCGAACCCAGGGCCTCACACATGCTAGGCAAGTGCTCTACCACTGAGCCACAATCTCAGACCATAATTCTTACTAAACTTGGAGCCCTATCATTTACAAATTCCTGATTTTTGCATCCCCTGTTGCTGATGTAACTTCTATAGAAATCTTCTCTTAGTGACGCTGACCCAGAGTTAGCCGACTTCATGTGGATCATTCTGGCTCATGAGTTTTGGTGTCACAAAATTCATCTCTTTCTTATTTAACTTTCTAATTTAACCTTCAATTAGAATACATTTTTTTTCTTTTCAAAATACAGTAGTTTTGTTTTCTCATATTCTGTAACTTTTCTTTTTATCCTTTATGTTGTAAATGTAAGGCTTACTACATATTAATATTTCACATATTTAGATTAAAAGCAAAAATTGAAACATTTGAATAGGACAAATTCCAAAGTTTTGAGCAATGATACATTCATTGAAGCATTTTAAATTATAAATTTCAAAATGAAAAACAAAGAACATACAGTATCCTTTTAGAAACACACATGTTCATATGCACACACACACACACACACACACACACACACACTCACATGCATACACACATTTGGCCTGATAAATAAATTTATCTGACATGCTATTTGACCAGATCATAGTAAGTTTATTCTTGGCCGTCCTCCAGGGACAGTGGGTAGTTCTTAACAGATGGAGTATAAATTTTTGGCTATCAAAATTTTATCTTGTAAAATTGATAAAAATAACATATTTTCTACTGCCAATTCAAAAATAAAATACAATCCAACACAGTGGTATAAACTGTCCCAAATGTCAGAACTTTGAATGAATGACATTACATAGAATATTAATACCACATAAACAGTGACAAACTTTCAAACATTCAAAAACACCCAGCTTCTTACATGAGAAACTAATGCTGGTGACAGTGATCACCTAACATGGCCAATCTTTGAGGTCTTTCTCCTGTGACGGGTGATTCAGAGGGCGATAGCTAACTCACTCTGTGAACATCTGGAATTGGAAAATAGCCTAAGCTGAGTCTTATTATGTTTCAGTTCTAAAGGTGAAGGAGAAATATTACAGGTCACACTGACACATATATCACTTCTGATGCTTTGTCATATCAACAGTACTTCGAGTTCTTGACCATATTGTATGTTTATACTGAGATTATCATAACATGAGGCCAACATAACAGGACGATATAAAGTATTTTCATTGATCAAGAAACTTACTTTATTTGAATTCTACCAGTCTCCTATCAGATATATCTAGCAAAATACAAGCAAATATCATGGATTATAGGTTTTGCTACCAGAGAGAGAGTCATATGTGTACCTTTAGTAATACAAACATATTGGGTGCGTGTCCTTTGTATAATCATATGTGCCTTCACACAGCCATCATTTTCAAATTTCCTAAGACCCCCTTGCTCAATTAAAGTCCATACAGTGCAATATTCACAAAACAATTAAAAAATGTGAAATGTTTATCACCGAATGTTATGTGGATTGAGAAGGGGAATGATGAAATTTATCTGGATTTTTCTCTCTATTCATCAGTGAAATAGAAATCAAGGTAAGGAGCTGAGATGGAGGATAAATAAGCAGTTTGTCCCCAAAGCTCATGTATGAGACAATGCAAGAAAGTTTAGAGGTGAAGTGATGGGGTTATGCGAACATTAACCCAATCAGTGCATTAGCCTCTGATAGGGATTAACTGAGAGGTGCCTACAGGCAGTTAGGGTGTGGCTGGAGGAGGTGGGTACCTGGGGGCAGTCTTTGACTGTGGATTTTGTCTCTGGCAGGTGGAGTCTCTCTGTGCTTGCTGGTTCCCTATCCTGACCTGCTTTCCTCTGTCACTCTTTCACCTTGATGCTGTACCTCACCTTGTGCCCTGGGGGATGGAGATGCCTTCTCTAACCTGAGTCCTCTGAAATCACCAGTCCCCAAATAAACTTCTTCTCCTTTAATTGTTTTTCTCAGGTTCTGGTTACAGCAGTGAAAAGACTGACTCAAACCGTCGTGGCGACCTGAAACCAAGACAAGTCAGGATTCCTTTCACTCCTCTTTAGAAATGCTAAGTTGCCTAGGTAAACACACAGAGGTAGCGCATTTTGAATCAGACTAAAAATTTGTATTTTGTCATAAGAATATTTTGAACTGAAAAAGGGCTGGTAAGAGTGCAAAAATATATACAATTGAATTAGCCATGGGATTTAATATGAGTCAAGAGGAGAGTGTTTTAGTCAGCTACTTCACTGCTGTCATCAAAAGACCTGGTAAGAACAGTCAGAGGAAGAAATATTTTATTGGGGGGCTCACAGTTTCAGAGGTCTCAGTCCCCGGAGAGCTCTGGGCCCTCGAGGTGAGGCAGAGCATCATGGCAGAGCGTGTGACGAGGAAAGCAGCTCCGGACATGAAAATCAGGGGGCAGAAGCGACTCTTGCTTGCCAGAGGCAAAATATAAATCCCAAAGGCACACCCTCGGGGACCTGCTTCCCTGGCACCCCTACCTGCCACAGTTACCACCCAGGTAACCCCCATCCGGAGACAAGTGCACTGATTGGGTTAAAACTCTCCTAAGCCAATCACTTTCCCTCTCAGCTTCCAGCATTGTCTCACCCGTGAGCTTTGGGGGACACTGTATCCAAACCACAGCAGGCAGTAACCATGACCAATGGGTGAGAAGCCCAACGGTCCCTGTGAAACCGGGAGAGTGGCTACTCCAGTGACTGAGCTGGAACTACAGAATCTGCAGGCAGAGTGGGGTGACGGACATGGTGGCCAAGAGAATGTACCTCCTGGCAAGGATGGATTCTTGACTTTGTGGGTAGTGGCTGGGGGAATTTGGAAGTTGGAATCACTGGAAGAAAGAGAATGACTGAAAAGGTAAGGTGCTTCAGGAGAAGCATGGATTTTGAAATAACCAGTAATCACAAAAGAGCGTGTTTGTGCAGAGGAGCCTGAGTCGAGAGATACTGTATAAGACTCTGGAAGGAGAGGAGAGCAGGACGGCTGAACAGGTCTGTCCGGACAGTCAGTGCAAGGGGATGGAGGAAGAGGTAGAGGAGGACACTTGGAAAACAGCAACAGCAAGGAAGGAATGTGGAACAGAAAACAGAAACCCCTGAAAAGACAGGGGAACATTGTCTAAGGGAAGGGCCGGGTTTCAGGCAGAGCAGTGGAGAAGAATGTGCAAGCCAAAGACCAGGACCTCGAGAGGTGGCTGACCAGGGCAGCGAGTCCCCAGAGGGCCCGGTGGAAGGTATCTGGAAGAGAAGGCTGAGGCTGGGTACAGGAGAGGAGCTGTGCGGAGTATCAGGGATGTGGGCTGGGAGCCGGGCTCTGGGCGGTCAGAGATGGAGGCAAGGCTGGATTCAGACAGTCAGTCCTACACTTAGGGAAATTCCTTTCTTTGCAATTAAGCTTTTAAGAATAGCTCTCTGGGTAAGGGCCTACCTCACAAGACTTCCATGTGACTTATTAAGGATTGACATGAGCGTTTTGTGGCACATTTGTTGTTAGTTGGCCAAGATGGATAGCTTGTACATAGCATATACATAATGCCTCAATATTTGGAATATAACTCCTCAAGTACCTTTGAATGGGCAAATAGTCTGGAGAAATTTATTACCCTCACTATATAAGCAGTAAAGCATGTATTCCCTTTACTTTCCTTAATTAGGTTTGTGTGAGATTTTGATATATGTGCTAGGAAAAGAGATTGATGGTTTGTAAACCACTATGGATGTACTACTTATTGGATTATTTTGCTATTCCAAACATATTTCTCAAATAGACATAACCTGATGTTTTTCTATAAAACCTTAACTAAAAACACCTTGATGGTTTGAGCAGCTACTTGGACTTTGTACCAGTGACAGCTGGAATAGCTTTTTGTTCCTAATTCATCCTCCTCCTGGTTTTCAAAATTATTATTATTTCTGCTCAGTTGTAGCACTGTAACTGGAAGACATTAATTGGTGAACAAGGCACCACAAGTGTTTTGAACTTGTGATCCTCCTGCCTCAGCCTCCTGAGTCACTGGGAACAGGCATGCACCACCATGCCCAATTGATATTTCTGATTTTTAACTACAGATTTTCTCAATCTACCATCAAAAATGTCTAAAAAGTTGTGAAAGAGTAGTATTTACTTTTTTTTTCTGATAAGTTTTGAGTGAGCTTTCACTTTTAGAGAAACATTTTGATAGGCACTGGGAGGGCTTGGAGATGTCTGTCTGCTCTTCCTGACATTTAGCACATTGAAGTCCATCAGAGATGCAGGAGGTAGACCATGAAGCAGCTACTAATCAATAAATATAAATTGTTCATACTGGTGATTTAACAGTGAATATGGTCAGATGGGAAGAGCTCAGCATAGGCTGTGCTCCTACAATATAATTATTAAAGTGAAACTGAGTAGACTTGCATAAGGAAAAGAAAGGTAAAGTCATTCAAGCTGATGAATTCCCCCAGAACTGGTCATTTCTTGAGATGTATTCATCAAACAGGATGGAAAGCTACACAGCAATGTGTGTCTATAGTACTTTCTATAACTTCAATGTGCCAGTTATAGCAGAAAGCCATCAATGCCATTGTTTGTGTTTAAATTAAAGATCTAAAAATTTTGAACAACTCCAAGATTAGAACTTTGCCTAATTGATGACTATATTCCAATATTTTAAAGTAACTGATCAAGTTGACATTATTTGGTTTATCATATTTTCAATACTATTCACTTACAAACTGTTCAAAAGTTACAGGAAAGTGTACTGTACCATGCACCCTTTTATTCTACTAGTCATTTATTTCTCCTCTCTAGAGACAGATAAGCATTTTCTTGGGTGTCCTTCAGAAACAATCTATGCTTTTTTTCGTGAGAGCAATGCACATATTTGTTAATTTCCTCTTCTTTTTTTTTTACTCCTAAAATAAATATTATTGAATTTGTTCCATGTCATGAAGAAGCTTCTTGATTTTCTTTTTAGATGCATGCTATTGCCTTACTTAGATGTACAATGTTTTTTAACCAATCAGCTGCTGGTGGATATTTAGGGTGGCATCAATCTAGTAAAAATCTCAACCAATATACATGGATATACTTCAGTTTTCAGTGATATAAGGAGAACTCTGGGATATAAAAATAAAAAAAATATGCACACATGTAAGTAGTTGCCGATTGCACACCAGAAATGCACAAGCTTACTCGTTTCTTAGCTAATAATATCATCAAATTTTGGGGTCTTTGCTAATAAGTGATAGTTCACTACTGTTGATAGTTTCCTTTCACTTATTTTGAGAGAAACTGAACATCCCATTATATCTTTAAGAGATATTTATATTTTCTGCAATGTCTAATCAGTATCTTTTGGGACTATTAATGTCAGTGCATTTTTGATTGACATGTAAAAATTATTAATATAGTAGGATAACTGCCCAGGTTCCTGAAATACAAATTGTCAGTGTTTTTCACTGTTGCTGCTTGATTTTGTTTATGGTTCCTTTGTCAAAGGTCCTGTTTAATGGCAATATGTTGAAGATCTCTGGATTTTCTTGTGTGGTTTTTTAAAATAATTCCTCAAATGCAATTCCACACTATGATTTTACAAGTTCCATAATTTCTAGAGGCTTTGTAATTTCCTTGGTCATTTATAATATAAGAAACTTTCATTTGTATTTGGATCTTTTGTTAATTATTCATTACACTCCAGCTTCAAATCAATCTGTCTTGTCTACTTTACGATATAAGAGCTGCACCGTGCAAATGTGTCTCTTGGGTTGGCTGGCCGTCATGCTAGGCTCCGTCACAGAGGGGCTGGGGACAATGCAGGGCATGGCAGAGGCCAAGGCGGAGGCCTGCTTCCCTCTCCTGGCTGGTCTGTGCTTCCTGATGCACCAAGAGCCAGTGACACTCCGAAAGGTCTGGTTCACATCTCCCTGCAATGTTTTCAGCCCCCTTCCTGGGTGCCATTAAAGTGGCTGCCTTGCCACCAAGCTGTGCAGCAGCCAGTGGTCCCTGCGGAGAAGCCACAGAGGACCACTGAAGTGGCGGAAGCACAGGCCACTGGCCCTGGCTGCCCTGCAGAGCCTGCCACACAGAAGGGCAGCAGCAGGCCTGAGAGGTGAGCCAGTGCCAAGTGGAACCAAGCACGCTGACCCATCACCCTTGGGGGCCAGGCCTTGGCACTGGGCAGAGGCCTGCTGCAGAAGCCATTGCACACAGGGCTGCAGCCCGAACCTGCAAACATAGACCTCAACCTCCCTCTTCCTGGAGTGGGGCAAAAATGGAAGTAAGGCAAACTGAATGGGATTCACGAGTATCCAAGAGTGTCAGTACTTTCCCAGACTCTAATTGGCATGAGTTTGGGCCAATCCCATGCCCCAGGTGCTCTACAAACCCCTAGACTAGCCTAGTTATAAGGAGAAACCTGCCATGTGTTCCCCTCCTGCACTGCAGAAGTTCTATTCCGGTTTATTCTCTTCAGTAAATCCTGCTCTATAACTCACATCCTGTAGTGTGGATTTCATTCTTTGCACTCACAAAATAAGACCCAGAAAGAAGAAGTTGAAGATGAGCTGCTGGGGTCAGCTGAACACAGAGGGCATGGCCTGCCACCAAGAGCCGCAACCCTTCTCTACTGCAGAGGCCAGCAACTCAGTGCAGACCCCATGGCCAGCAGAAGCAGAGAAGCCAACTTCATCTTACCTGATTATTTTTTGCAATTAATTAAATTTATAGATTGTAAATGTATAGATGTTTAATAAAAATGATACAAGAAAGCAACTTGCTTACTTATTTAGTTTTTTCTTTTTTATATATAAATGAAGTTCTTTTCAGATTTGCTAAACGATTTGATACTTCTAATGTTTTTATTTTCTTTTAGATACCACAAATGATGTCATTTTGCCATTAAAACTTTACACTTTCCTACTTATATTTTTTCTCTAATCAAATACTTCAATTTTCTATGGTGAGCACTTTTCACATATTCATCTACTTCATTAGGCACCAAGCTTCTCTTGAAGTTGTCCACAACCATTTACACTGACATACATGGATCAACCTTAGGTGCTCCGGAACTTGTTTTATTGACGTCTCTGCAAAGTGCTTTCGTGATTCCAACACCTCCTAACTTCCAAGTGCCAAGAGCCTTCTCAGAGCTTATGCTTCTTTGCCTCGTGCTCTTACCTGTGCTAGTGGAAATCAGCAGCACAGGTGCTCCTTCTCTTCTAGTTTTGATTTCTATGATACCCATGGGCCCATGATCAGCTCTGGTCTGAAAATATGACATGGACAAAAATCAAGAATCCTTCACTTCTCAATCGTGTGCCCTTTTTCAGTAACAAGATACAGTCTGCTGCCTTCCTGCCTCATCCTGCCTGGGATGTGGCTCACTCCTGTGTTCATGCCCCACACTGTAACGTCCTGTGCACTGGTCACATGGGACACACCCTCTTATCATGGTATCACAGTGCATGCTCAAGTAATCCTTGTTCCACGCAGCGGTGGCCCCTAAGCAGATGGGTAGGAATGCTGGCAATTCAGCTAGGCCAAGGAGAAGCCTCAGGAGAAAAGGTGAAGATTCTGGGCTGAAGGAGAGAGAATCGTGTCTGCCTGTGTTGCTAGGGCCTACGGTGAGAATGAATCTTCTGTATGTGGAAAGGGAGAAAAAGAAATGTGTGCTAGTTTTGCTATCTCTCCCCAAACTTTTGAAAGTCACGACCACAGTGTGTGAAAAGTGTTTACCTGAGTGCGACAGGATTAAATATAGGGTTTAGTGCCACCTCTGGTTTCAGACAACCTTTCCTGGGTGTCCTGGAACTGCCGTAGTCGCTCCTGAAACTCTTCTCTCCTTTGGTATTAATAACACCCCACACTTTCTCTTATTTATTTTCCTCACATCACGTATACCCGTTCTCATCAGCTTTTGTTAATCTTTCTTACCTTTTCCCACTTTTTTGTTATTTCTTATAGTTTCTCATAGTTTTTGCTAATTTTCTCATTTATTTTGTAATCTTAGATGCTTCCTGGTTGATTTTATTAGCTCTATCACTTCATTTCCTAGTATAAATAAATGACCTTTTTATCTATGTATGTAATTGCTTACATTTATTGAGCACCTACTGTGTGCCAGGCCCTATGTTGTGTGGTTTACCTCTATTATCTCATTCGAGTCTCACAAAACACTTGTAAGTTAGGTGCTTTTATTAATTCCATTCTGCAAGTTCGGAACCTATAAACTTTATATAGGTTGATTAGAGAGATGGAGTTGAAGTTCAAATACACACCATCTGGCTCTAGAACCTGAGCACTTAATGACTTTCCTGTACTGCCTCTTAGTGTTCTTTTGGGGCTCAAGAAATCTTGGTAAGAAATGATGTAAGTTCATCCAACGCCACACAACCAAACGGAATGTGCAAATGGGGATTTTATTTTAAAACTACTCCACTTACTATTATTTATTTACAGAGGTTAATAAAAGTATTGCTACTCCTCCCCAGGCTGAAAAGATGACAGCTCCGCCTCAAAGCCAGTCCCCACAGGGCACACGAGGCCCCTCCCCTTCTCTGCCATCTTACCTGACTGTTGCTGGGATCCCATTGAAATTTCCCAAGGACCACACAGCTGGCTTTTTAAATATTCTCTCCACCTACATTTTCTCTCATATCCAGCTCACTAGCCAGACCATGCACATATATTGTCATGTTCTTGTCTTATTGTAGAGCTCCCCCACCCTTAGTCCTGGAGCTACATGGGTTGAATTCTAAGCTCTTTAAGACAATGAGCAAACCTACCTATTTTTCATATGCCTCAATATGAATTTTCCAAGTCACCTCCACTCCCATCTTTCTATGTACAATGTTGAATTTAGAATTTTTTCTTCACAAGCCATAGACAGCCATTTGCCCTGGTGTTACTGTACAAGTTGGGGTTTTGCCTAGAATTACTCCCTCTTTTTTCCACATGTGGTGTTCCATTAATTTTTTTCTCCATCTAATTGATTGCTTAAATCTCTGATTATGTCATAAATGCAACCATTTATTTTAGAGTTTATTATGCCCATATGATCTTGTGAAACAAAATGTTCACAGACATGAATAGATATTTCATGGACTTTTGTTCATTAGAAGAGGAAATCCCTATAAATTCATATTGCCTATCTGAAAAAGAAAACCACTACTAGGATTTGTAATTATACAATCCTACAATATTTTCTTTAAAAGGCACTGTTATTTGGGCTTTCTCATTTTTCTTTTCTTTTAATGAAGAGATTCATCAATTTAATTGATCTTTTCAAGAAACAGCTTCTGCTTTTGTTATCATACTCTATTGTTTACTTGTTTATATAACTTCACTGAATTCTGCTCTATTCATTATTTCCTTTTTTCTGCTAATATTGTATTTATATTGTTCTTCATTCATTAGTTCCCTAAGATGAAAGCTCAGGTTATTGGTTGTACACGTTTTATTTTATGTATTCATTCAATGCTGTAAATTTCAATTGTGACACTGCTTTTGCTTTTATGTCACAAATTTTTATGAGATGTGTTTTCATTTTCATTTACTACAAAACATTTCTTGAATGGGAATTCATCATTGACATGTATTTGCTTTAAATTGTGCCTCTTAATTTCCTAACATTTTAAAAAAATTAGCTATTTTTCTGTTATTGAGTTTTAATTTAATTTCATTATGATCTGCAAACATAATCCACATAATTTCCATCCTTTTAAACTTGTTAATGTGTCTGTTATAGCCTAGAATGTGTTTTATCCTGGAGAATATTCCCTGTAAATTTGAGAAGAATGCAAATTCCAGTATGATTGGATAAAATGTTCTGTATCTCCAATTGGATCAGATTGATTGACAATGCTGTTTAGATTATTTATGCCTGTAACTGACAGAGAGATGTTGAGGTCTTCAACTATAATAATAGATTTATCTGTTTATTTTTGCATTTCTTTTAATTTTTGAGTCAAAATTGAATTTCATGTCACAATTTGATTAATTTGATGTACACCATTTTTTTGTATGATTTTTTTTATTGGTTGTTCACAACATTACAAAGCTCTTGACATATCATACTTCGAACAATAGTTTCAAGTGAGTTATGAACTCCCATTTTTACCCCAAATACAGATTGCAGAATCACATAGGTTACACATTCACATTTTTACATAATGCCATACTAGTGACTGATGTATTCTGCTACCTTTCCTATCCTCTACTATCCCCCTCCCCCCATCTTCTCTTTCTATCCCATCTACTGTAATTCATTTCTCTCCTTATTTTTCTTCCAATTCCCCTCACAACCTCTTTTATGTAGTTTTTTATAACAATGAGGGTCTCTTTCCATTTCCATGCAATTCCACTTTTCTCTCTCTTTCCCTCCCATCTCGTGCCTCTGTTTAATGTCAATCTTTTCTTCCTGCTCTTCCTCCCTACTCTATTCTTAGTTGCTCTCATTATATCAAAGAAGACATTTGGTATTTGTTTTTTAGGGATTGGTTAGCTTCACTGAGCATAATCTGCTCGAATGCCATCCATTTCCCTGCAAATTCCATGATTTTGTAATTTTTTAGTGCTGCGTAATACTCCATAGTGTATAAATGCCACATTTTTTAAATCCATTCATCCATTGAAGGGCATCTGGGTTGGTTCCACAGTCTAGCTATTGTGAATTGTGCTGCTGTGAACATCAATGTGGCAGTATCCCTGTAGTACGCTCTTTTAAGGTCTTCAGGGAATAGACCAAGAAGGGCAATAACTGGGTCAAATGGTGGTTCCATTCCTAGCTTTCCCAGGAATCTCCATACTGCTTT
This sequence comes from Ictidomys tridecemlineatus, assembly GCF_052094955.1. Classification (NCBI taxonomy): domain Eukaryota; kingdom Metazoa; phylum Chordata; class Mammalia; order Rodentia; family Sciuridae; genus Ictidomys; species Ictidomys tridecemlineatus. The sequence continues at coordinate 658,890 of NW_027521049.1, forward strand.
CCAAATTGGCCGAACCAATTTGCATTCCCACCAGCAATGTATAAGAGTACCCTTTTCCCCACATCCTCTCCAGCACTTGTTATTATTTGACTTCATAATGGCTGCCAATCTTACTGGAGTGAGATGGTATCTTAGGGTAGTTTTGATTTGCATTTCTCTGACTGCTAGAGATGGTGAGCATTTTTTCATGTATTTGTTGATTGATTGTATGTCCTCCTCTGAGAAGTGTCTGTTCAGGTCCTTGGCCCATTTGTTGATTGGGTTATTTGTTGTCTTATTGTCTAATTTTTTGAGTTCTTTGTAAACTCTGGATATTAAGGCTCTATCTGAAGTGTGGGGGGTAAAAATTTGTTCCCATGATGTAGGCTCCCGATTTACTTCTCTTATTGTTTCTCTTGCTGTGAAAAAACTTTTTAGTTTAAGTAAGTCCCATTTGTTGATTCTTGCTATTAACTCTTGTGCTATGGGTGTCCTGTTAAGGAATTTGGAGCCTGATCCCACAATATGTAGATCGTAGCCAACTTTTTCTTCTATCATACGCCGAGTCTCTGATTTGATATCAAGGTCCTTGATCCATTTTGAGCTAATTTTTGTGCATGGTGAGAGGAGGGGATTCAGTTTCATTTTGTTGCATATGGATTTCCAGTTTTCCCAACACCATTTGTTGAAAATGCTATCCTTCCTCCATTGCATGCTTTTAGCCCCTTTATCGAATATAAGATAGTTGTAACTTTGTGGATTAGTCTCTGTATCCTCTATTCTGTACCATTGGTCCACCCGCCTGTTTTGATACCAGTACCATGCTGTTTTTGTTACTATTGCTCTGTAGTATAGTTTGAAATCTGGTATTGCTATACCACCTGATTCACACTTCCTGCTTAGAATTGTTTTTGCTATTCTGGGTCTTTTATTTTTCCATATGAATTTCATGATTGCTTTATCTATTTCTACAAGCAATGCCATTGGAATTTTGATTGGCATTGCATTAAACATATAGAGGACTTTTGGTAATATCGCCATTTTGATGATGTTAGTTCTGCCTATCCATGAACAGGGTATATCTTTCCATCTTTTTTTTTTTTTTTGGTAATGGGGCTTGAACCCAGGAGTGCTTGACACTGAGCCACATTCCCAGGCCTTTTAATTTTATTTTTGTTTGAGACAGGCTCTCAATATGTTGCCCAGGCTGGTCTCAGCCTCCGGGATTACAGGATGTGCCACCTGCTTGTTGGTGACAACCCTTTCCACATGCATACACATGCAGAAACATTATCTCAAATTTTTTACTATTTCATAATTTCTCCCTTTCCCATCATTTTTCTTGCTACGAAGTTTGCACCTTCTGAAATTAATTCAGAGACTGTCTTCTTTTAATTAGGTATAGTGTTGTTTGTCTTTCTCCATCTCTTTTCTTTAAACCTGTATCTTTATATTGAAGAGGGTTTCTTGCAAGTAATATTTAGATAGGTCATGTTTTTTTTCATTATCCACTCTGACGCTCTGTCTTCTAATTAGTGTATTTAAATCACTAATAACTAAAGTGACCATTGACATTGTTGGATTAGCATCTGTAATTGCTTCTACTTTTTGCCTTTGTTCTTTGTTTCTTGGTTATTTTTCTGCATTTATCAGCCTTGACTGGTTTTAATTGAACATTTTATGTAATTACATTTTTTTTCTCTCAAGTCGTCGTCTGTCAATTGAACTTTATTGAATTGTAAGTGGTTCTCCTGGAGTTTGCAACATATCTTTACAAAAACAGAAGTATTATTGTGACAAGACTCATTAAATGTATTTAAGAGTTTTCAACATTTTTCACTGGAATTCTTGCTTGCAATCATAAAAGTTGACTATAGATTAACACTTGCCATAAAATGTTTTACATACATAGAATCTTGTAATTTTAAGCTAGTAATTGTATGAAAAACTGCCTAGGTCTCATTTTAATAAAGCTGAACGTATACTCAGGCATGGATGAATGTGCTATGGACTCTACATAAGACTGAGTTTTGAAATTTTAAGGAGTTTCATTAATGTGTCTTTGCTTCCAAATCAGAAGCTGTTTCACAGAAAAACCACAAATTTACTAAACTCCTAAGAAAGTCAGGTTTGTGAATGGAGCCCACTATATAACTGAAGATCTAGGAAAAGCTCAGGATGATTATTTTCTCTCTTACTTAGTAAGTAGGTTCTCGTTCTATAGCTCTAGATCCTCAACAATCAATTTATCTTAGGTCAATTTGTTCTGAAGACTTGCATTCATTGTGCCTGCTCAGCACGTGGTCTTATTATGGATGTGTGTACTTGATTGGGTGAATAAATGAGAGGGAGTGCATATTTTGGAGTCTGTTTAGGATGGTGAGGAACTCAAGGTCTTCATCAGCTTGAGCTGTCCTGTTCAGTGCTGGCCTTTAAAACTAAAGGGACACCAGAAGTTTATTATGGAAACAGGTCTGAAGGGCAGAGCTCAGGAGGTCAGCATGACTGGCATTGTGAGGAGGACAGTTGTTACTGCTGGGAGCAGTCCTGCACACTGCCCAGTAGTCAGCAGCAGCCCTGAGCTCCACCTGCAGACAGCAGCAAGACCTTTTGCCCTGCTCTGGCAGCGGTCAGTGTTAGCAGACACTGTCAAATGTCTCCTGGTGCAAAGTCACAAATCCCACTTTCAAAGAAGAAGGAACGTTACGTGTCCAGCATGTCATTTGCCCACCTATTTATTCTTGGGTTTAGCCCCCACCTTAGGCTTTTCTGATAATAAAAAACAAAAACAAAAACAAAAGACAAGCAAAAAATTTTGTACGGCATCTGAGCACAAGTAGTACCCAGTGCAAGTGTGGCGAGTCTGTCTGATGACCACAGAGGGAAGCTTCAGAACTGGAAATCAGAACCCAGCTTGCCCAGCCAGGGGAGTGAGAGGCAGTGGAAGCGGCTGCTGTGGCCCCAGGGTGGTGAAGATGCCCAGGCAAAGACTCCGGGTGCCCCAATATGGCGGCCATCCTGCAAGATACACGAGGCAGCCCTTCAGCTCAAACCTTCCTGTGAAGCCCAGCAGTGATCAGAAGAGACAGCAGGTGGTTTAAAAATTGAAGCACCACTAATATTCCAAAATCCATGCTTTGCACCATTGCTTTAAATTGTTCTTAGTATCAAACAAGTCTACAAAGACTGGACGCAAGGTGAGTCCAGCCAACTGGCTTCTCAGCTCACCTCAGTTTCTTTCCATGTGCAAACTCATCTCCATCCTCTCAATATGCACACTCTTCTTCCTGCCATCTGGCCTCCTTCAACTTCCTTCTCTCTCTCTTGCCCAGCCAACTACACCCCAGCCACATACACATCACAAACAAGTGCAAAATGGCATCTCTCCAAAGAGGCAGACATTGAGTCATTAAAACCATTGTGTCATGGTTTAGTGGATCATGGTCATAATAAACAATTCTTATCAAAAATTTATAGTAAACACTGGAAAATACTTAATAAAGTAACCTGAAAAAAAAAGGTAGATCCTAACGATCCATAATGGAGCTCTTTGTTTATGGATTTGAGGTATGTTATCCTGCTTCTTATTATTATTACGTGCACAAAGTCGACAAGAAATTGGTTTTCTTCCTTCATTCTGATTGGTGATTATCAGTATTTTTTTTTAACAGAGGAGAGTCTCACATGAAATATGATACTGTACTAAAACATTTTATAGTAAAAGGAACATTCCAAATGGCCCTTCTAAAAATTTTAGTTTTCTATATTACCTCAGACTTTAAAACAGACTAGTGAAACTTAAGAAACTGTTAAGCAACAGCTTGAAAATCCACAGGAGAAAGATAAATTAGATGATGAAAATACATTTAAGTTGATTTCAGACTCTGGGCTGAATTGGCACTCACGCTCCCAGTAAAACAGCTTCAGTTTATCTAGCGAGTGTGTCAGTGGCTTCTCCCTGGATTGTTGGAGTGAGTAGGGGAAAGGGGGCAAAGAGAAAAACAAAGGGACCTTTAAGAAGTCTCTCTTCTGTTTTTCACATTGCTGATCCAAAAATAATAACATTCACTTCAATTTTAATATATGTGCTTATTAATTCTTCTCTATTAAAGCTAGATAGAAAAAGCATTGAATCAGATTTTTCCCTCTAGGGAAGAAGAATCTTAAATTTTATGCTTATATGAAACCCTGATAGAATTTTAGTTGTGCATGGGAACAAAGCCTTTTGATATAATTTTTCATTCAATGCAGGAGCCCCTTTTACTGTGTGTTGGTAAAATAATCTCTGAATCTGAAGTTAAACAGCTCTAGTCACAGAAATTTCTAAAGTATTTTTTAAGTATCGATATTTAAGGTATACAACATGATGATTTGGTATATATAATAGAATGATTATTTCAAACAATATATCCACCATCTCACATCATTACCTCTTTTTTGAGGACTAAAAGTACCTGAAATCTACTCTCTTATCAAATTTCCAGTCCACAATGAAGTGTTGTTAACTACAGTCTGCATGCTGTAGAGCTGCAGGGGAGATACTTTGGGGGACACAATCTGCTTCAAATCTTGACCAAACTCTGTCACATGTGAGGTCATGGAAACTTAAAAACGGTCTCAGCTTCAATCGCAGCCCATGACTACCAGGGGGCGTCACAGTTCTGGGAAGATGAGGACGTTATTTGTCCACAAGTTGCTATGAGCTGGCAGCCAAAAGAACAATGCCCTCATGGCAGAAATGCAGTCACTTTGGACATGTGCAAGGGGAGTGCCCATGGAGGTCAGGTGACCAGGGTGTCCAGGTTCAGCAGCAATGGACTGAAGGTGACCAGTCAGCTGGGTTGGGTTTATGAGGGAACATACACTATAATGTGTGTGCTGTATCCTGAGAAACCCAAGAAGCTTGAAAACGCCAGATTTCAGCTGCATGCGATGCAAACTGTGGGAGGATACTGTACTCATTATTAATAAAATCTATAAATTTTACACTCAATTTTTGGCCTCAAAATGTTTTAATAATTCACTTCTACATGTAAAAATTTCATACAAAAATCACTGGTATGCATATATTCATTATTTTCAAAGGAAATACATCTATTGTTTTACATGTACATACATTACAAAATATACAAATAGAAAAATATGACATAAAGATGAATTATAAATTTTATTTAGTTTTCTCAAATATTGATGTTTATTAATATGTCTAAAAGTCATACTAATAGTAGCTTTTGGTTACCATTAGCCTCCATCTCACAGCACAAAATATCTTTACGTAAAGCCCACCATCAACAATAAAGGATATAAACCCATATTTCATATGGTCTTCTTCTTATTATTTTTTTTAAGAAAAGCTTAGTTCTCTTTTTTAATTTATTAGTTCTTTTTAGTTATATGTGATGGCAGAATCCATTCTGTTACAATTATACAAGCATGGAACATATCTTCTGAATACTATCTGATGTTTTTGCCCAGTCTTACTGATTGGATTAAGTCATTACTGTTTCCATCTACTTAAGAGGAGATGGCTACATATCCTTCACAAAGGACAGATGTGATTATTTTGTTTGGTTGGTACTTAAGATCCTATCCAGGGGCAATATAACACTGAGCTACATCCCCAATCCTTTTTATTTCTTATTTTGAGACAGGTTCTTGCTAAGTTGCCCAGGCTGGCCTGAACTTGCCATTTCCTGCCTCAGCCTCCCGAGTTGCTGAGTTTACAAGCATGCACCATTGCACCTGGCATAGAAATATATAAATATGACGAGTTCTTATTGTTTGATGTTTTCTTCATTCTGTTATTCTCCCAATTGTGGTTTCTTTGCATAAAATTGTGTCTCTCACTTTTCTATTGAGTGATGGTGTTTTAATCAAAACTAGATTAAATGATTAATAAATAAACACACCTTGGCTGTGTAATCTGCAAAACGGTGAAGTGAGCTGAAAGTAACTAAATACCTGATGTTGACATAATTCCTCATTTTGAGACACTCTTTTTCTTGCCTTGGTGTACCTCATCTAATTCACATGGCAACTGAATCAGATAAATGGACATGGAAAGCATGCAGCTGTCAATCTAGTCGTTGAATATGTGAAGGTTGAACCTGGCTCTTATTTTATATAAATCAATATAAATATCATTATAGTGTCTTCACAACTTATAAACATCTTGGTCATGTATCCAAACATGAACTAGAGGAGAGGCATAATTGAACTTCTATTTGAGGAAGATGTTTCTTATTAGAGTACAAAAAATTTTGAAGCTGGAGGAAGGGACCATTGCACATAGAAAACAGAAAGAACCTGAGTTAGGTCAGCCACTGGAGGGACTGGGAAGTAGAGCAGAATTCTGGGGAGAGTAAACAGAGGGTCCAAATGGCCTCAGTGACGAAAGTCGAGGTCACAGGAGAGGTCTAGGATGGGTTCTCGTGGCACCACTTTGGACAGAAGGATGCTGATGGTGTTCAGTGAGATGAGAAACAGGAAAAGGATACACAGTCTTAATAAAGTCCCAGGTGCCTGTGAGAGGCAGAGGTGGAGATGTCCAGTTGTCTGCTGGGCACACAGTGGAAACTCCAGGTCTGGAGTACGGAGGTGGACATCACCCTCACAGGGTAGTAACTAAGTCAAGGCTGAAGGGCTCAGGTTTTTTGAACAGCAGCTCTCTGTCTTCAGAGGCCTGTGCTGGTTTTAACCTCTGGACCCCTCTTCCTAACTGTCCAGTGTGTCTGTAACATTAAACGTGCTGTTTCTCAGCCTCTGAAAAATGAGTTTGAAGGCTCAGTACAGATCCCCAAGGAAGAAATGAAGGTTCAGTACAATCCCGATGCACTTCGTATCTTAAGAAAGGAGGCATTTTCGAAGGAAACTACCAAGTGACTAGAAGTCTCAATTTAAAGGAAGTGGTGGGTTGAGGGGAGAAGGAGAGAGTTTTAAGGTTGCTGACTTTAGTTGTGTCACAAGTTGAATGCACACACACTCACACTTGCTCACACGTGTTTACACACACAGCTATGTGTGTGGATTCAACTTTTGACGTATAGCATTTATGTGAATGTGGGTGTGGGTTTGCAGCATTAAAGAAGTCTATAAATCCAGTGTAGGCAGGGGATAATTGATGGAGTAAGATGGACTCTATCGGGGCTGGGGATTTCAGGAAAATGAAGAAGGGCTGGAGTAATTGCTGAGGGGAATGGGAAATAGGCCAGATAAGAAAAATGTAATAGGATTGCCAAGCCATTGTGGTTACTTCTGTGTTTGGATACCATAAATTTGCTCTGGTACTAATCCTGGAGATCATCTGCTTTTTCTTGTGGTGCACAATATCATGGGCGTGGAGTCTGAAGCAGGGGAGGCAGGGTCGCAATGATCTGATGCTTCTCGAAAGGTACCGAGGAGGAGAACATCAGGATCAGTGGGGCGCGGCTTGCTAACTGAGCATGCCTGCAACCTAAGAAGACATATTTTGCATTAATGTACTTGTGAGTGCTGACTGCATGGTTAAGGAGAAACACTGGAAGAAGGCTCCTAATGACCTCGTGGCACAGAGCTGGTAAAAGAAAAGAAGCAGAATGAGTGGAATTAGACAACAATTTATTACAGAGCTTATGGTAATAAAAGTATTGAATTAGATACAAATGGATCTTCAACATTACAGAATACAATGGGAAACCAGATGTTTTGAGATGACAGGGATGTAGACCATGGATGTGCCATCTTGAACAATCATATTGATCTCCCTCTTCCTTATCCTAATGTGTATATTACTGAGGTTAGAATTAAAAGAATCCATGTGTGTAAAATACGTAGAATCAACTGGTACACAGGGATTTCTGTACAGATGCTAGCTCTGATTATTGCGGAATCTCAACTTGACCTGTTTTTTTTTTTTTTTTGTAGACATATGACATAATATAATGAGTAAAAAGTGAATGGGAAGTGTAGATTTTAAAATAGCTAAAATCTAAACATAATGTTCTGCCCAGATCAGTGTTTCTTAAAAATTCAAATTGTGGGCTCAGGGGGCTGGAGATGTGGCTCAAGTGGTAGTGCGCTCACCTGGCATGCGCGAGGCCCTGGGTTCCATCCTCAGCACCACATAAAAATAAATAAATAAATAAATAAAATAAAGGCGTTTTGTCCATACACCTAAAAAATAAATAAATAAATATTAAAAATTACATTGTAATCAACTTGTAAAATTGATTAATGTCATATATGTCTCAGAAGTTGTTGACTCTATATACTTTCACCCTGTATTAAGCCAGAGCCTTCAAATTCAGTTCTGGGTACCAATCCCATCTTGGTTTAATGTGAGATTTCGCAAGCCATGGTTCTCCTTCAGTGCTTTGCCCTTTAGCATAAATACCAGTCATGCAGTCTAAAAGAATCATTTTCTGAATGAAAGGGATTTTCTATGTGGAGATTGTTAGAAGGCAAAGAAATCATCACTAAAATCTATCCCAGAAAATGAGATGCACGAGGTGTGACCATCCACTCCCTGTACTCCCACTTCTATTCAAATATAACTCCCATGTTCTTAGTTCCTATAGCTATCCATACTTGGAATTCAAATTTACCAACCTACATAATCATTGTTCTCTGTGTTTGTTCTCAAATGATCTTGATGATGAGTTTTGGTAGTTTTACTGAAACACAAACTCAACATTTGGGCCTTTCTTCTATCCCTTTCTTTGTAAATTTGTGCCAACTGTTAAGTATATTTTTTTGTTTATTTGTTTTTGGTTTTGGGTACCAGAGATTGAGTGAAGGAGAGCTTTACCACTGAGCCACATCCACAGTCTGTTTTATATTTTATGTAGAGACAGAGCCTCGCTAAGTTGCTGGTGCTGGATTTGAACTCCTGATCCTTCTCCTCAGCCTCCTGAGCCACTAGGATTACAGGCATGCTCCACCGCGCCTGGCTCTTAAATATGTTCTTGGATATTAACAAGAATGGGATGCTTATGCAACTACTTAGATAAATGCAGGTAAGATTACATCCTCTTGCTTTTAGAACTGTGGTGAACAGGACAGCAGGGAGACCTCCCACCAGGGACAGTGTTTCACAAGGATTCACAGCCAGGGCTGATGGGACAGTCCTGTGATTCATCAGTGCTCCTTTGACTCAGACTGAGTTACTTCTCTTCCCAATCCACTCTTTTTCATCTTTCCAATGATCTTTTATGGTTCAGAGAACTGTAGCCCTATGACATTTAAACAATATTGTTTTAGGCTTCAACTGACCAAGAAAAACTTGAGTCTGTTATTCTGTCCTTGTTTATTTCAATAACAAAACTTTAATGTTTTCTTTTTACAAACTACCCTCTTTCTGGATCTTTTTTTTACCATAAAGTTTGGTTGATTCCTGTGACAGCTCCACGCAGGCCTGGGCCCCTCTGGTTGAACGTGGGTGGCTCTGGGCACATGATACTTGTTCATTCACCTGGGTCACTGAGCCCAGGTCACAGGCATGTACACACACAGGACAATGACTGAGTCACCAGTAGAACCCCAGGCTCTGACCTATGGTCACATTGCAATTAGCCAACATCCTGATTTTCATTAAGTAATAACGCCTGACTCATAAAAATAAGGGTTAAAAAGATGTGAAATGACTTTCAAGGAATGATTTTTTTTTACTCTATTTTCCTGGTATTTTTTAAAAAATATTAGTTTAATAGATAATAAAAAGCAAGAACTCTAAATGGTTAAAATAACAGAGATGTTATTCTGCCTAGACATGGAGTCTCTTGAGCATGTGGCACTAGTGGCGTGCCCAGGAGAAACCTGAGTGCTAGCAGGGCAGCCTGTGGTGCTGTGGGGCTAGCACAGAGAACCATGCCTTTATTTGCAAAGGCTGGAGCCTTGGCTCAGCTCTCCTGGGTGCTCTGAGTCCAGCCTGCCACACAGTTCTGCACACACACATTAGTTGATTTAATTGCCACAAGACAGTCGACTGATTTATTACCTTTACTTACAGATTAGAAAAGAACCAAACTCATATTTAAGAGATATACCATGATCAATGGCTAATAAGAGGCCCCAGTGGAATTTAATAATATTCAGTCCCCTTACTCTTTGTTAAATTACAAAAGTAATCATTGTAATTAAAGTATTAAGCTAAATGAAAGGTATACAAACAACAACCCTTGCACCAGCTTGCGTTTCACACACACATACCCGTGCCTGTACATATGTGTATATACAGATGTGTAAATTGATACATACAAATATGCACACATGTAATTTTCTTTCAGCAGACTAGCAGCATACATATTATTCTAAAATTTGTTTTATTATTCCATTATTTTAATGAAATATTATTTCCCAGGATACGCCATATACAATTTAACCATTTTCATAGGAATTGCCACAAATATATCAATATTACAAATTCTGTGCATGTGTGTTTCAGAAAAGCTACCAAGACACAAAAATTCCTCCTCAAAATTATTCTATCATTATTATTAATTTTGGTAAGTGTTTACAAGTAGTTCAGTCACCTCCTCACTGGTAAGAGAGGGAATTTTTCAAGTGTGTCTGCTCATAACTTTGTTCCTCCTCTGAATTTCTAATGTGTATATGCCTCGACTTGTCAATTAGAATGATGTTTTTTTATTAAGTATTTTACCATTAGTATTTTATTAAATTTTGTAACATACTACAAAAATATTTTCCTGACATAGGGTTTCACCATAATTCATTTGCAATTTGGAGGTTTATTCTTTTTTTAATAGGCACATTATTTTTTATTCTTTATCCTTTTTGTGCCTTGTATCTTGCTTAAGAATACAAAATCTGTCTTAGAATAGCATTTTAAATTATATTTGGTATTAATATAAAGTTGCTTCAAGTAATTATTAATTTATAAGATATAAACTTTAGGTCTACTCTGATATGAATTAGAACTTTAAAGTTAAGATCAATCAATTACACCAGGATTGACTTAGCCCCTCTTACATTCCATATTTCATAAGGAATTAGAATAGAGAAGTTTAAAGTTTCCCAACAAAAGTTAAATGTCTAAAGAGGTAGAAATGCTAATTACCCTGATCTTATCATCATACATTATATAGATATATTGAATCATTATGCTGTATCTCCCATAGAAATATACAATTATTATATGTCAATAAAAGTGAATAAAAAGTAAAAGATTATACGTAATCCTATATGTTCAGGTATGTTTCTGCACTTTCTCTTTGTTTCCACTGATCTGCTTATGTAATTCCATGTCTGACACTAATGTTTTCCACGGGGAGGCTGCCAGCACCCTGTTAGGGGGTTCTTCTTCCTGCCAAGGAGGGTGGAAGCCATCTAAGAAATTAAAATCTAGAATAATTAATGAAGAACAAAAGACAAAGTCAGAAAGATGTTTCCAAAAGTTGGAGCCCTGATAGGTACAGTCCACACAGGAGCTGGAGCCATACAATTTAAAAATGGCTCCCATGGTTTATTTAAGGGGGTACATCAAAGTCAGGGATAAGGTTTTGAGGGGGAGTCTTGCTTCCTGACATATGGCAGTCAGCAGGTGATTGGCATCTTGGCAGCTCACACCCATCTCAGAGGGGCTGTGGGGCTATAGCAGGTCACCCTCTCTCCGGTGCTGGGACCAGGCAGAGCAGGATGGGGCTCAAAGTGTGTTTGGGCAGTCTCACACAGAGGAAATGTCCACTGCAAGTTCCCAGACACTAGATTCTCCTATTCACTAGGCTGTGATGCATGATATAGTCCACGGGTGGCTCATTTTAGTGCCAATGTGTAAAGGATTTTTTTAAACATTAGGTAAAGTGGTCCCATGTGGCAGGTGAGTTGTCCCAGGGGCAGTATCTGTGTGCTTCTCCTTCCATTAATGGGGGAGTGGCTCTTCTCTCCCAATTTGTGGTAGTTTCCAATCTTGCTCTTGGAAGGCAATTGCCAGATTAAGAGCTCCAACTGGTTTGTGGGGCAAAGAGAAAGACTTGGAACATTGGGAAGTTAGGAAGAGAGAAGGAGAAGCTCAGAGATGTTCCAGATGGCCAAGATTAACCCTGTAATTTAACAGGAATTTAAATTTGCAATTTTAATCTACAAATTTAAATTTAAACCTGTATTTTAACCTAAAAGGAGTTCTACTGGTGACTTTTAACAATATTTTATCTTCTCTTATAATATTATACAAAGGATTTTGGGTTTTTTTTCTTTATCTTATGTTTCATGACCCCAGAGACTACAACTGATTTAATCACGAGAAATTATATGATGTTAACTAAATTTTTTTAACTGGAGAGGTGCAATTAAGAAAGTCTTTTCTAGATTAACATGAGTCTTATATTTAATTTGAAAATTATTAGCCAATATTGTTTTTAAAAATTTGTGAAGATGAGAATTTTATTATTCTTTATTGTTAATTTACTAATACACAATTAACCTAAAGACAAATGCTAATTAATAAGTGACTACCAATTTTATTTTTATTTCTTACCTGAGCCTTTTCTTTTAAAATCAATTCAAGAGGAGCAAATGGGTAGATTGTAGAATTTCCCATTTTTCAAATTTAAAAATTTATAATTGTGTTTTCTGTTTAGATTTTGTTAAGGTCTATCTTTGATTTATTTTGTCATTTAAACTATTTAGAATTAATTTTACTTGTGATGAAGCAACAATATGATATATAATTGGACATTAGTAATTTAATGCCCAAACTACAACTTTTAAAATCCCAGAAATTCATGTGGCAGGTTTACAGTTGACATATTATTAGTAAATAAATTTCTTCCTGTAGGCAATTTTATAACTTCATGCAATTAATCTGTAAGCACGAGTTCACTAATATTACACACACACACACACACACACACACACACACACACAAATTAGTAACATATTTTGTCTTCTGAAAATAATTTTTATTATAATGTTTTCTAGGCATATAAGTGCAGATTAAACACATTTTTTTCCTTAAGCCACATTTAGTGTCCCCACTCCGCCCCCATATTAAGTCACTATCTCCTGTCTGGATATCATGTGTAAATGCTTTGCTGTAAATGGTCGAGTAGGCAGGGCACTGGCTGACAGCAATGTCCCTTCAGGCACCCCCCAGATAAACCAAGCTGACTAACTCATAGTTTTAAAACTTTAAACGTAATTACAGAACCCACAAATGTAGGCCAAAGTCTGCATGTGAAGCCTAAACAAGAGGACTGCCTGATAAAAGATTTACAAAGAAGTTTTACTCACCCATCAGGACAGACAAAATGTCCAGGAAAGAATAAAAAAAAAATCACCCACCATACTAAGAAACAAAGAAACCAGAACAGACTTGAGGAAAGAAAATCTAGAAATAAATACATATTGGGATTTTGGAAAAGGTTTTTAAAGCAGCTATCATCAATTCAATGCAATTACAAAGTCTCTTAAATAAAATGCAAAAAAAAAATAGAAAAACTCAGCAAAAATTGAAGTTTTTGAATAAGAACCAAAGGAAATTATAGAACTGAAAAATGTCAAAACACCAATTGAAGACCCAGTGGACGCACTTGAGAGCAGGGTGATGATGACACACCACAGAAGCAGAGAACCCAGGGACAAATAGAACTCACCAACACAAACAGTGCAGGGGACGGTAAAGGATGAGTGAAGAGTAGAATTAGCACCAGAAGAGGGTCAGAACCACCTTTATTCCAAAAGCAAAGCACGCACAAACAAAACAAAAACACCACTGCTCAAAAATTCTCATGAATTTAGATGCAAAAATCTTCAACAAAATATGAAGAAATGGAATCCAATTTTGTAAAAGAATTCTGCTCTATCAAAAAGTAGGATGTTTTGACATTCCAATTTTACTGGAACCTACCACACAAACACACTGGAGAGGAGAATCATTTGGTCTCACTGGATCAGAAAAATATTTGATAAGCCAGGCACGGTGGCACATCCTAGAGGCTCAGGAGGCTGAGGTAGGAGGGTCATGAGTTCAAAGCCAGCCTCAGCAAAGGTAAGGCCTGAGCAACTCAGTGAGACTCTGTCTGTAAATAAAATACAAAATAAGGCTGGGGATGTGGCTCAGTGGTCGAGTGCCCCTGAGTTCAATCTCTAGTACAAACACACACACACAAAAGAAAAACATTTGATAAAAAAATCAAATACTCATACCTTAAAAAAAAAAAAAAAAAAACGAAAAATCTTGTAGCAAGACAGTGATGTATTGGAATTGTGTTTACTTAATAAACAGCACTTAACATCACCACAACAAAGTCTACCTCACTTAACATCCTGCTGCAGGGAACAAGATGGGAGCGTTCCTCTAAGACAGGAGCAAGGCAAGGAGGTTAGTTCTCACAGCTTAACACCTGGAGAAGCTCTGGTCATTTCTTCATTGTAAGAAAAAGGAATTAAAGGTATATATGTTGTAAAAGAAGAAATAAAACCATCTCTGTTTGCATTTACAAGACTGTCTACGTAAAAGCTCCCCCCAAATATACACAAAAATCAAAGTCCCTTTTTAAAACATTGCTTAATTACAATTCCTTCTTTTGTTGCTATTTCATATTGGAATCCGTCAAAACCTATTTAATATCTTGTTGACTTTTATGCTCATTCTTTGCCTTGTATTTAATTCATTGTGTTTCCAAAATATGTACTATGTTTAGCTATTAAAATGCATCTCCTTGCTAACTCAGTTGTCAATAAAAATAGTTGACATACTGGAGATGTCCAGGACTATTCCTTATTTTTGATTAGGAGGGAGGAAAAGTGAATCTCTTTCTATCTCTTCCTGTGTGTGTGAGAGAGTCTTTGAAGGCATGTAGAGAAAACTGTTTTAATTTGCAATTTTAAATGGCATTAGATGTATTAAGTATACAGTTGCAGAGAGTTTGCTTAGGACTTATGAAATAATATATATGAATTTTTTAAAACAACAGTGAGTTTTCGTGTATAGCTTTCTCAGTAAAATTCTACAAATTAAAAAAAAATGGACATATACTTCCATTTGAGTGCTAAACACAGCTGCTGGATCTGTGGATTTTATTTAAATATTTATAGTTACTTGTGAATCTCTCACCAGTAAGTTTAGTGTCTTTCTCATGTTTGTAGTGACTTTACTTATAAACAATAATTCAATTAATGTTTCCATGTGCCACAATTCATGAAGAAAAATGTTCAATGAATATTTAAATAATATTTTAATGTAAAAAAGATTGCTATGATTTGTAAGCAAATAGGAATTTTCTGAAACCTAATGTCTTAGTAACACTTCACCTGTAATTTATCAATTAATTGTTCTTTTTATCTTATTAAACTGCTAGATAAAAATGGTTGGCATGTGGAATATAGAGAAAATACATAAACTTTAAAAACATAAATGATCTCCTAATATTTTATTCACGACATAAAAATAAACTGTCTTTTATTTGAATAGTTTGTTTTGATAATAGTTTTTTAAATGGTAATATAAATTTTATCTTTAAACCCTAGTACTTAAATTCCCCATGTAGACATTCATTCATCTGGTATTTATTAATTTTGTAAGCACTTCCTGTATTTCAGATACACAAATTTTTTAAACAGCTATTTTTATGCCATAAATATTGCATGAAACATTTTTATAATAACCAAATATTTTTTATTTATCTAAAATTAAAACTTAACTGGACATTTGAAATTCTGTCTGGCAGATCTACTTTGTATTCTCGTATAACACGCCTCCTTGGGTTCCTTCCTATGGTGATGTCTCTTTCTTTTCCAGTGCATAACGTGTTTTTTCTCTCTCTATCTGACCATAGAGGCCTTGCAAACTTCCCCCTCCTATTGCCACTCAATCACATCCAGTGCTCCCCAATAACATTGCTGCATGAATGTCCATAAGAATAGGATTCTCCCAGGATCTTGGGTCTTCATCTCTGAAGGCCACTGTGTCAAGTAAGACATATTAAATTTGCTATGTTTTCCTCTTGATAAGCTGACATTTGTTACAGGAGTGTCAGCCGTGAACTATGTGGGAGCTGAGAAAAAGATATTACTTTTTCTGCCCTGAAGCAAAATGATATATAATTCCTTGGATCTTTTGCTTTATTCAAATTGCTCACAGACTCCTAGTGCAAGATGATCACTGTTACATATTATCTCCAACTGGAAGCTGCAGGGTATGAGCTAATGTATTTTGAAACTTGTAAAAAGTCGTTTTCTACAAATTAGTTTTGTGTTTAATAATGATCATATTAATGATAGTTTTAACTTTACATATATCTGAGAAGAACTATGATTATAACAATGTGTCTCAAACTATTTTTTCACCTCCCAAATCCTTAGTGGTCATTAGCCCATGAGTAGATTGGTATTTTATTTTATTTTTTTAGTTTTATTGATTTTATTTTTTTTAAATGCATGGCAGTGGAATGCATTACAGTTCTTATTACACATAAAGATTACAATTTTTCATATCTTTGTATATAGAGTATGTTCACGCCAATTCATGCCTTTATACATGTACTTTTTTTCTTTGCTTTACAATTCCTATTACATATACATACCACAATTTTTCATATCTGTTTATATATAAATTATGTTGACACCCAATTCGAGTCTTTTTACAAGTACTTTGGATAATGATGTCCATCACATTCCACCACCCTTGCTAATCCCCTGCCCCCTCCCTTTCCTTCCCACCCCTCTTCCCTATGTAGAATTCATCTAATCCTCCCATGCTCCCCCTCTTAGATTGGCTATTTTAGATAAAGGGAAAAAATAATGATACAAAACATAGCCAACTTTTTTCCTTATTAATTAGATGGATGATGTTGGCTTTATTTTAACAACATATTTTTACTCAGTTTAATAAAGGTAGATTTTAAAATAGGCAGATTTAAACATCTAGATATTTTGTTTATTACACTTACTTTCTTCTAAATTAAATAATTAAAAACAATTGTGTCAGAAATGATCCAATCCATAGTAGAACTATAGCTATACATAACATTGGACTGGAAACCCTCAGATATGAGCTGACATGTTAAAGTTCATAAATCAAAGACTTTTCTACATATTAATGATGGATTTTACAATGGTGATGTTAGTGGAAGCTAATATTTTAAACTCAGGTTACATGAGATATACACACACACATAGGACATATGGATATATATATATATATATTTATATATATTAAATTAAATGATATATATTTTTAAATTTTTATATGTAAATTTAACCCTTTTCCATAACCCTCCTAACTGGGTATTATTTATATTTCAATGTGGAGAAAATAGGACTCAGAGAAGTTACAGGGCAACTTGGGCATCAGCCAGGGCTCTCATCCATAATGAGATGTGGTAATTTGCTGCTCCTCTGGAAGCTTTCAGAATATAAAAGAGAAATTGGAAATCAATACTCTATCAATTAATTAAGCATTACAATTATTCATTTTAAAACAGGGTGTGTGTAGTTTTTCCACCATATGGTCCTTGGAAAGGGCAAATTCCTAATTAATATGAATTTTCATTTTGGTTTGTTCAGGTCAGGTCAGGATGTAAAGCTGTAAATTCTGCTGATGAAAACCAGGCTGAGAGAAGTCCTGGAGCATCTCTGATGGCAAAAACCTCTCTATCCAGACTTCTCATCTTTATGCTTTCTTCACTCTACCTGATCTTATATTGACTAGGCTTCTAACAAAACTGTAAGCTGATAAGACAATTCTTTAATTGGATTTAATGGTCACAATAGTAGAATTCTCTGAATTATAACTTAAAACATAAAGCATTGTTTTAATTATATGTGTATTTTTTGCTCCTATTATCTGAAAATGTCTCATCTGTTCTCCTGCAGAAGGTTGACATGATTCAATGTCATCATAACCTTTGTATGTCCTGGGAATACCTTGAGTGGCTGACCTCATTGCCCATGGTCCATGAAATATTTCTGCCTCTATAGACACTGCTATTCCCACAATTTAATTTACTGGAAGCCCCCAAATGATACTGTGTGGATAAATTAGAAAGAGAATTTCTGGGACTTTGAATTACAGCATGTTTTGCTATATGTGTTTTACCACCCTGACTCTGTGTTCTTACAATGCACAGCATTCAGGAGAAAACCTGTAAGACAATATTCCCTACAATTGGAAACAGCACAGGTGCTTTTTTTTTTTTTTAACATGACCATACATCATAATCTCAGAACTGCCCTGTTTTTTATTTACATATTGCAAGACATATATTCGAATTCACTCCAGTGTAAGCTGATGTAACTGTACTGAAAGGGACTTTACATACTGACAATGTGGCGGGGCAGGGAGGGGGGCATTCTTATGTGTGATTGTTTAAGATTCTCTTATTGAATTAAACTTCAAATGAACCCAGGGTTCCTGGTAGAAGGCCATGCATCTGTACCTGCCTCCTCATCTTAACTTCTGTGCCAATTCAGTGATTCTAAGGTTGGGAAGACTCTGAGCATTTTCTAACAGGCCACCGAATCTCCACTGTGTCAGGGAATTCAGTGCTCAGTGCTGCTGGGAGCCAGGTGACGAATACAGACAGGACTTTATTTAAACAGATCAAGAGTTATGCGTTTAAGGGCAAGCCTCTGACCTCTACATGAGAAAATAGTGCAGAAAGTACCCTCCACGTTGACTTCTTTCTCTTTTTTTCTTTGTTTTTAGCCTATCACACTCAGCACAAGGATCAGTTCACCTCAACACACCACCAGCCTGCTAGGTGGGTGGTCCCGATAAGTACTAGCTGGAGCAAATACCTCCTAGCACCTTTTCATTTCCACAAAACACATTTTCCATGTGGATGCTGTATTTTTGTTGTGCAAAAAATATCATGAACAAAAATGCCTTAGAGTCTGAACACAGTAGATATGTTATTTGCATTGGCCACAAACTGCTTGAACAATATTGATTCTCAAATTGTTTTATTTACCTCTGGATCTGTCTTCAGAGCTGAGCCTAATGTCTGGCACTAGGGAAAAATTAAATATTTATTGAGTGAATGTTGAACAAACTATTCTGTTTCCTTATATTTGAAAGTATTTAAAGAAGTTTTTTTTTCTCTGTATCATGGGCAATTTTGTAATTAACTGTACCGTGACTTAGGACATTAGGTTTTCACATAATATTCTGAGCAAAACAACTCAATGATGCACATTTGAAAATTTACTGTTTGCTCCACTACCTGTGTGCTGATAAGTGGAAAAGAAAAGAATGATTGAAGTTATATCATCGACAAGGGTAAAGTTTGCTTTTATGTTTTCTTACCTTTAACTTTTAATTATTCATGTTAATAGAAGATGTAAGAAAAACATACTACTGAGAACAAATGGCAGCAATGATTCATATCACTCTTCAGAAAGCAGGAAAGTACACACAGGCATGCTAACACACAAATGTTTAGACAATAATAACTGTACTTTGTGATTTACTAGCTTAAATCTACAGGCTTTCCCTAAAACTCACTAAAAAAGAAAATACTGAAATTTCTGGAGCTGAGCCCCTGGCAGGGAATGTGAATTAGATCATATTTCAACAATCAAGTAAACTGAGCAGACGGGGGTGTCCCACGGCAGAGGCTGCTAGCTGTGGACCTGCTTCCTCTCCTCTGTCTTGCTGCCATCTTTGCTTCCTCTCTCTTTGGACATAAAGAGACATGGGGCCATGGTGGAGTGGCAAGTTATAGTTCCTGGAAAAATGTTTTAAAGATCTTCAGAGTTGGCATGCTCATTTTGTTTCTTTCTTCTTTTCCTTTGTCTTGTTTGGAATTTGAATGTGAAAACTGACTGTCTAGAAGCAAGTTTAAAAGCATGAAGATGAGAACCAAAATATAAGAATAACAGAGCCAAGCCCTGGATAAGCCAGGAGTCCTGCTCCTTGGACCTCGACCCAGTGGGGGGCACTCACAGCCTCTGTCCCCTTTTTTTCCAGATCTATGCAAAGGCTTTCTGAATTCAGTACCTAAGTGATATGTTTAGCTTACTTTAAATTCAGTATACACAAATTTAGCTCTTTATGTTTTCCTTTGTATCTCACCTAAACAAGCTTCTACTTCCAAATGGCGTCACAGTACACTACTGATGAATTTTCCTACTCAGTTTTGCAGGGCTACAGTTAACTGAGTTCTTTCTGTTTCTGAGATTCAGGGAGATTAATATAGCTCATAAAAAAATTTCAATACCTCTTTTAAATGATTTCTCCATTCTGTTTTTCATTCCCATTTCTACATGGATCATTGTGATGACTCTGTATCTTGTTACTACAGGAGGAACACCCTTCATTTCTTCCATTTTTCTTTCTTTGTTGCCTCCTTTCTGTTCCCCTCATTCTCTTCATTCCTTTCATTCATGGCCTCTAGTTTTACTTAGTGCCTCCTTTTTTTTAAGTCTTAATCAATTAAAAATCCCAACCCCTACTCCCTAGTCAACATTCCTCTGCAGCTGCCTGTTATCTGCCTTATATGAGGAGTTCACAGCTCTAGTGCCACTTTACCTTTTTGTTTGGAATTAATTTATTTTGGAGGAAAGGAAAGAAAATGTAGAAGTTGACAAATTGCTTTGAGAATTTTGAAATTTTTTAAAAATTGGAAAAAGAGTGTAGGACTGCTGTAACAAAGTAGCAGAAAACTGGTGGCTAAATTGGGGCTGGGATTGTGGCTCAGTGGCAGAGCAATTGCCTAACACCTGTAAGGCCCTGGGTTTGATCCTCAGCACCACATTAAAAAAAAGTTATTAAAAAACAAACCCAAGAGAAATGCATTGTCTTGTGGCTCTGGGAGATGAAGTTCTCTAATCAAGCTGTGAGCAGGGGCAGCTGTCTCCAAAGGCTGAAGCAAGCCTTCTTTGCCTCTCTTCCTCGGCATTTCTTGATTGGCAGGCACATGGCTCCAGTCTCTGTCTCTGAAATCACATGGCCATCTTCTCTCTGTGCCTTTGTAGAAACGTCTCTCTTCTTATAAGGATGGCAGTCAGTGTATGGGAGCCTACCTTAATTATCTCATTTTAGCTTCATTACATCTGCAAAAATCCTATTTGCAAATCAACTCACATTCACCGGTACTAGGGTTAATATTTCAACATATTTTTTGAGGGGACAAAAAACCTGTAATATATGATGTGTTTATTCTTTTGGGAAAAAAAAGATGCAAATTTATACTGCATTTAAATTTTACAGTTTACATTGAAATGTGTTAAAGGATGAGGAATTACTTTCCACTGAACAAAATGATCAAGGTATAAGAGTATTCTTGAATTTTCACATTTTCCCCTAATGACCAAAAGCATTTTGATTCAATGGTTTTATCCCTCCTATTGTTCTGACAAGGTCTTAACAGTAAATGGACTAGTGAAAATCAATCTTGTATCTTTAAGAGCCCCTTACAGTTGGTACAGTCAGAAGGAGGCTGCTTCTGATTGGACTGGAGAATCTGGCCACCTTGCAAGGTGCTGCATCCATCCAGAGTAGAAGGTGCTGTGTGCATCTCAGAGACCTAGGAAATGCTTTGAAACCCAGGCAACTTCACCTCTGCCCTGGTGCACAAGCCATGCAACTGCTGCTAAACATGATAACTGAGCCACAACTTGAAATGAATTATGGCCATCTCTGTGCCTTCAACTACTTCTGGTTCAAGGGCAAGAACATTCAGAATGTGAGTGGTTCCTTTTCCTAAACAGGCTTACTTTGATTGCTAAATACTTAAGAAAAATACAATTGATCCCATTGAAAACTGTGGGTGGGCAAGTGTTGATTGATGTGAGCCTATTTCCAATTATTCTGGAAATGTATGAAGAAGAAAAACATTTCCTGGTTGGTTATAGCAAGAGCATAGAGGAACCCAGAAACTGATGAGTTTTATGGTAATAGGATTACTATTGAGTCCTAGAAAAGTAAAAGTAATGCCTCAGATTTAAGAAAGAAGGCACTACTAGTGAGACCAAGCTTGTTAGTAGAGTTACCGATTGAAATCCAACATTTAAAATTAATCACAAGTTTAGGGGCAGACTGTGAACACATTTTTGAGAAAAAACTAATGGCCCCAGTGTATTAGGAGAAAGAGACTTCACCCCGACATTAGCTGTATGCTAAACTCTGGACTCTTTATGGTCCTCTAGGATTCAAGGTTTCCAATTTGATCGTGCTATGATTTTTTTCCTAATGCTGTTTTCAACCATTGTCCAAAGCATACCCCAAGTATTCTCCCTACATAAATAACTCCTTGTTATCAAAACGAACTGTGTATTTTATTAGCTCCAAACTTAACACATTTCTCACATTGTTTCCCACACCGGAATGCTACCATCTTACATGCCCATTCCTAGCCTGCCTCATGGTAATTATCTTTTATTTTATTTGTAGTTGTAGCTGGACACAACATATTTATTTATTTATTTATTTATTTGTGGTGCTGAGATTCGAACCCAGGGCCCCGTACGTGTGAAGGGAGTGCTCTACCATTGAGCCACAATCCCAGCCCCTATCTTTTAGTTTTATTGGTAACCATTTGGTACTATGCCTGTTCATTGAACTCTTTTATGTATGGATTTTATTTTTCAGCTAAATTACAAATCCCCAGAGCTGTTCTTTGTGTGCCATTTTTTATGTTCTGAGATTTGAGTATTCTATCATTAGAGATAACTATTGATAATAATTAACATAGATATTTACAAAGAAAAAAAACTAAAAACAGATATTAGAAAAATAAATAAAAGCTCCTGACAAATATAACTCTTTCCCCCTTTAATTATGATGTTTATAGACATCGTTGTGAGTTGAATTGTGTCTGTCCAAATCATGTATTCAAGACCTAGGCCCCCGTATGAATTGTGTCTGACCCAAACACATGAATTAAAGTCCAAGCCCCAGATTTTATGACTGCTACCTAATTTGGAAATAGGGTCTTTTGTAGGTGTGAGTGCAAGATGAGGTCGTGTTGTATTAGGATTAGCCTTATAAAGGACATTTGAACAGAATTAGCCCAACACAGAGACAAACACTAATCGATACATCTACACACCAGAGAATGCCAAAGAGTGTAAGTAACCCAGACTCCAGGAGAGACAAAGAAGGATCCTTTCACAGGGCTTCAGAGGGAGCAGAGCCCTGCCCAACCTTGATTTGGAACGACTATCCATAACTTCGGGTCAATAAATTCCTATTGTTGAAGATACAAAATGTGTGGCACCTTGAGACAGCAGTCCTAGGAAAATACTGCAGACACAAACCCATTGACAAAGGGTTTCAGGCAACAGTGGTTGGAGAGAATGAGGAAGCCCTCTGTTCTCTCAGACAGTATAAAGCTAACTGCAATAGATAATGCGAAGCAGAACTTCAACTACAAGCCTTATATACACATGTATGTGTGTAGGCACCACATGTTTATGTACGTAAGTGTACACAGGTACACAGATATGAAATTTGAGTGGGTTTCCTAAACATTAGAGGACAAAATAGTCACTAATTGCCTTTACAAATGTAAATTTCCCAGCCAGACCCTATGATTTACCTCACAGCTTGGAGCGACAGGATAGATAACCACATATTTCCAACTATCCCAGGAAGTTTCTGCTACTGGTAGAAGATCCACAAACCACAGAGATGAAGAACTCATATATAGGCACACCAGGCTACTTAATTTACAAATATAAGTAAAATTTATTGCATACACTATGAATGTGAAAACAATACAATTAATCAAGTATGACATTTATTTTCCTGGGATTTATACACAATGGAAAGTTGACGAGGAGAAATTGGAAACTCAAGCTCAACTCCAGATAAGTAAAAATTCCAAATCTTTTTTGTTGGCTGGGAAAGTTCGTGTGCGAGTATCACTGTTGTTGTTCTGACTAATTATGGCTGTCAGTGGCAGTGGGAATGCTAGCCCTAAAATAGCAGAAGAGAGCTCTCCCCTCCCCTCGCCCTAGAACTAGGGGGGGGGGGATCATGGCAAAACTTAAGAAATGAAAAGAAAACATGCAAATCAGTTTGCTTCTTTTTCTGGCAAATATTATCAATTAGAAACATAACTGTCTTCATTTGTTTGTTCTTGTAGCATTTAGTAAAGAACCAATGATGTCAAAGTGATAAACTAACTCAGTCAGAAATACCATAGAAAACAAACTGTTTAAATTTGCTTTAATTCCACTCCATTCAAAAAAATGCATGACTCTCTTCCACCACATTTTATTTTTGTAAAAGCCTTGTTACATTTCCCAACTGAATTCCAGTGAGCCAGCCAACGTCTTCCTGATATGTAGTGTGTGTTTTGGAATTTGAAGCATGATGTCAGCAGTGGCTTGCTGTGGGGTTAGGGAAAATAAGTTATTTTAGATTAAGACTGTAATTAGATAAAAATCACTAAGAAAATAAGTGATTTGGTAATGTCAGCTAAACTCACAAAAGCTCATATTCATCTTCAAGTCAAAGGTTGTGTGTACAATGGCAAGCTCAGATGAAAAATGGAGTCAATTATTTAGATAATTCAAGTCTAAAATTGCGGCTATTTAGGAAGAGAATATTTAGTGAATGGGTTCATGATTTATGTAAATAAACTATCAACACTGACCAATTAACAACCTTCTCTTTGGCACTGGAAATATATGGTACCTTCTTAATGATTTTCATGGGACTTTCTATGAGAAATCTTCCATGTTAAATAAGAACCATAAAATACTTCGTAAATCAAGCAAAATAAAACTAAGTAACCTAGTGCATCCTTGTTTTGGTTCCTATTCATATAAAAATAGATAAGACCCAACATAGGTGGAATTATGTTGGATTCCAAATATCTGCATATTCTCTGTTTTGTTTTGTTTTTGTCTTGAAAGGACTTCTCATTGCACTACGCATTTGCATTTGTTACAGTAAATTATAAAGCCTTTGATTTTGCCTACTAGTTTTTAAAAGCAACCTTAAAATAATAGAACTCAGGTAAAGCAGATATTACTATATTTTACTCATTTTTAAAAATTTTGGCTTCTTTTTTCCCCACTCATTAATTCCTTTCAAATTTGGTTTAGAGCTGATAAACACCATGTGACATTGTTCCTGAAATATACTGAAACATCAATCATCATACTCAGATATTTGCATTTTATTTATTAGCATTTAGCTACCAAAGTGTTCACTAACATTATGTTTAAAATCCACTTTTGCATTCTCTTCATGATTTTCTAACTTTATTTATTTATTTATTTTTGGTATGGGGCTTGAATCCAGGGGTGCTTAACTGAGGAGCCACAGCCACAGCTCTTTTTATATTTCATTTAGAGACAGGATCTCATTGAGTTGTTTAGCACTCCGCTTTTGCTGAGGCTGGCTTTCAACTTGTAATCCTCCTGCCTCAGCCTCCCAAGCCTCTGGGATTACAGGTGTGGGTCACTGTGTGTGTGTGTGTGTGTGTGTGTGTGTGTGTGTGTATTTGCATGTGCTCGTGGGCTCTCATGCACAACAGGAGATGCATACGCAACCCTGCAGACATGCTGGGCCTAAGTGCCAGCTTCAGGTTGTGAGCCATTTAATTCTTTGTACACGTTTCAGAGCTGCTGTTCACAAACTTGATTATGTAAGAAAGACCTTGGGTAGCTTAATGAAAAGCCAGAGTTTGGCAAAAGAAATCCACATAAAAACTACAGTTTAAGACTATTTCAGGATTCCTAACACTTGGTAGGTGGGGGTGTAAGACCAGATCATATTGCTTTCCAGCCTCAAAGACTTACCCACCTTGCTGCCCTACCAGCTCCTCCTTCCCAATCCACTAGGCTCCTCCAAAAGGCTTTTATATTGATTCATTTTCTCAGACAAGTCCATCCTCTTCCTCAGCACACCCCCCTCTCTTTCTCTTTTCCTGAGATGCTGTCCCCTGATCCCCGCCTGGTGCCTGTGTCTGCCTTGGCCCCCTCCCTCCAGGCTGCGTCCCTCTTCCTGCCTTTTCTGCACCCCCTCCCCCATCACAGGGCACTCCTGATCCTGACCTCTCCTGTGCTGCCCGCCTTCCCCTTCTCCCCAGTCCCTCTCCTCCGCCTCTTTCTTTCTCGCTCTCCCTCTGCCCTCTTTTTCCCATCACCCCTTCCCTTCACGTCTTCTTCTTAGCATAGTCCAACTTTCTGCAAGTGATGAGAGGACGGCTAAAAGAAGCGGTTTCTGGGCTCTTTCCAAAGGGTCATCTGAGGGATGAGGGCCTGCTGGTGGAGGGAAATCCACAGTTCCGCGTGTTGCGCTGCACTGCATCCTTCCCTTCCTGTTGTCTTCTGCTCCTTCCACGTCGGCCACCTCCTTTTCAGGACCTGTTAGTTGGAACAGCAGAGTGTTCACGGAGATTAAGTTAAATTTTTATTATTCTGCCATCAGGAAGTTTACTTCTTAGAAGCAGTGGGCAATAGATGCATTATTTACAGGTTATATAAATTTCACTTTTATAAAATGTTTAGAGCAGGTACTGTACAAGTGCGTGCATCCAGCATTACACAGGACTCTCAACAAGCCAGGCAGAGCAGATAATGTCCCCACAGACAGGCAGTGATGATGAACCACGGCTTAGGACCCAGGGCAGACCAGTACTCAGAGCTTAGCAAGCATCACAGGGCCAAGGGGGTTTCCTCCCTGCCCACACCCCGAGTGTACTAAGCTGAGAGACCCCCAGAGCGCGCCACCTGGACAGATACATCCCACCGACACCTAACTCAGAGTTCAAACTTGGTAGAGTATTTTGCTCTAGGTGGGACGACCGCACCGCCAGACTGTTCTGGAGGTATTTTCTATATCTGAGGACGCTGTGCTCAGAGTGTATTTTATAAGAACTGTCACAACTGTGAGGAAGAATAGCCATGCCTGGGTTGTTGTCCCAGGTCATCAGGGGCTTGTTCCACAGGTGTCCTCGTGCACTGGCCACACACAGTAGCCTTGACAAGTGTATGCAGGACGACTCAGCCCTAATTGCCTTCTCCTTCCTTATGTGGCGACCGGGAACCATTCTGCCCACGGGCCCAGGAGTCTGAGAGTACTAGGGATGGAGGGGCTGTTCCTCACCCATGACTGACAGACCTGGGTGTAAATACCAAGCTCTGTACTTCTGTGGCACGTTGAATGGCAGGCTGCACTCTGGTCACCTGAGCTTACAAGGTTGCACTTGAGATGCCCCCATAGGAAGTAGAGGTCAATTGGTCAAGTGAGCGGTAGCATCAGAAATCTGGTTTTTCCCAGGTTCCCTAGGTGCTTTTCTTCCTTTCTTCCTGTTTTTTTGTCTTCTTGCCCACCTGTCCACCTTCCTTTCTTCCTCCCTTCCTTTCTTCCGCCATCCTTCTCTTTTTTTTCTTTCATTCAATTTCTGGAAAGAAATGCCTTTTCTGGAGCTACTGCTCTCCCAGGACCTCTGTGTGGGAGTGCGTGTGTATGTAATCAGGAGAGGACAGGAGTGACCCTTTAATTTTCAGTTGCGGATCTTCCCACCCTTAGTCCTAATTGTTTGTCCAGAAATGTGTTCACACCCGTGTAATGCATGTTTGTTCCATTGCACTCACTAGATGTGGAGACAACACAGGAGAGGAAAAAATCACCTTTTACAAATATCCCAGCATTCTTTGAGAGCTTTCTTCATGTTTGTGCTGCCTGAAATCTGGTGTGATCTTAATGACTATAAAAGAGTTTTGATCATTCAAAGAATAAAAACATATGCATTAAATAAGCATAAAGTAAAATTATAAAAAGCAAATGCATAATGAAAAGCATCATGCTGCTCTGTTACCGCCTTAATAAGCACACACACACAGGCAGGCATACACACATATGCAGAGCCCTGGCTGTGCAGATTTACAGCTTCCCGATGGAGAACAGATGGAAACAAATGTCACTTTGGTATTAGTTTATATATTTTCAAATCTTATTTGCCCGGATTTTTAAGTCTTTCACTTATTTCTTATTCTTTGCCTTAATGATTGCCTGTTAAGATAAATGGATTAAGCAAATGCCATTTTGTGACTACCATGAAGTATGAAATGTGACTTTCTTCCAAAAGTTAATTGCTAAATTTGCTTCTCAAAGAAAACCAATCAAAAGCAGAATTCATCATTTACCTCCACATTTAGGTCTTCTTTCTAATTTTCCTAGTTCTGTTAACATTTTATTTGCTTGGTAAATTGTTCAAGTTCAAGCTCTCAGGGTAAATATCTTCTGAATATCAGATGCTGCCCTTCTTCTCCAATGCGGTACCTCTCACATCCACTTAGTCTCCGCCTGTGTTACTGACATCCTGCTCTTTAAGAGGTGCTCTGTTCACATACCACTCCAGTTAATTGGATTCCACACAATTTGATTCATTTGAGCATTCTAAAATGTTCAGTCCCACCGGCATGTACTGAGTGGCTAAAATATGCTAGGTCTCGCAGTGTCAGGGAAGAAGGGAAACGAGGACTCCAGAGTTTGTTCAGAGAAATAGAAAAAATATGTGCACATAGAATTAGAGGGAATGATGCAGAGGAGAGGACAGGGACAATTTCGCAGGGACAATGATGTCTGAGGAATTTAAGGGGAAATTCTCCAAACAGATGAGGCACAAATGTACTGGAGAAAACACTCAAGACCCAGAGACATAAAACCAAAGATACGACGGACGGCCAGGTTCTTGACTGAACACTACAGTCATTTTGCAAATTAACAGGTCTGCGGTTCCTCTTGGTGAGGATTACAGTAAAAATTGATTGTACGCTTGAACTTGCTAAGAGAGCAGGTCTTCAAGTGTTTTCATCACAAAAATAAAGCTGGTGAGGTGATGGATGTGTCAACTAATCAGTTTGTGACAATCATTTCACAACACAGGCATATCGAATCATCCTAACACATGCCTTAAATATAAATGGTTTTGTCAATTGTATCTCCATAAAGCTGGAAAAATTTTAAAAAACATAAATGAATAATTAAATTAACGTCTTCCCTGCACCCACTTGATAAATCCAGAAAAGGACAGCACCCAGGCTCAGACTGCTCATTGTCATTCCATTTTTGTGCTTGTTTTTTTCCTAATGATAGCAAGAGGACTGCCCTCCACCCTGTCCTTAACTGGGTAAGAAATAGATGATACTGATGCATGTTCTTTTGTATCTGATTAGTGGAGCATTGGTCACTTGTCACTTCAGGCTGAGATACATGTGGAAAATCTGAGCATTTAGCTTTTATAGACTGACAGTAGAAGCATGCGAGGAGATAGAAGGTCACTAGGGTAGGGACTGCATGGACCAGCCAACCTTCAACCCAATCCCTATAACCACCCACGTGCTCTCTGTACCACAATAAGTTTGTGGAGTCCATAATGTTGTAAAAATGAAATCTGCAATATCTATTCTTCTGTGTCTCTTTTTTCCCACTCAGAATAGTGATATTAACATTCATTTTTGTTGCATGTTTCAATAATTAATTCCTTTTCATTGTTGGATATTATTTCACTGAGGCTACAACATGATTGTGCATGGAAATTTGGTTATTTCCAGTTTCGGGCATAAGATTACTCTGAGCATTTGCATACAAATCTTTGCATGATGATGGTATGTAGGTTTTACCCCTTTAGTTTTCTAGCTATCAATCTGAGTAGAAACACTTCTAATAATTTCATGGGTTTTTTTATTCTTGGTATCATCGTGAATAGAAACTTCTCAGTCATAATTCCTTCAGTGCAAGTTAGACCAGACTTTATTGTAATACCAATTCATAACATTTTCCTCATTTGGGGTAGTAGGAAAAATCCTTTCTTTTTCTCTAAGTTATTAATCAAAATATAGAAAAGACCCTAGCAAGATCTCTAGGCAAATAATTCAACAAATGTAATTTTTCAATTTTTCTCTCTTCAGAAAGATTGTTTAGCATTTGAGGAAAATTACAAAGCATAGTCATTAGTTATACCCTGCCAGTCCATCTGCTTTCCTATTAATATCTATAATTACATGGTAATGTCAAACCACCTCATCATCTTTCATGACATATGGTGTCCTAGACATTTGAGATCTCCTTCCCTTCACCTATCACAATTGTAAGAGTGTACTTTATGTGACTTTAAAAGTATGTTTATCGCCAAAATGTCTTTTCAGTTCATGACTGTGAGAACTGTTTTATTTGCTGCTGAATTCCTCTCTGCCTAGCACAAAGAAGCATCCACAGAAGCTCAGTGTGCAATGAGTGAACAGCTCAGTAAAAGGAACAGAACTATCTGAATATTTTGTTAAAAATGTCTTTATGTAACCACTTCACACACCATAGCAAGTTTCTCTGGTAAAATCCATAGCCTCCCATGATGAAAGTATGTTTTCGATTCATACCTCATCTTAAAGATTGTGTTCCATTAACTCTGTGTTGTGGTGTTTCTTGACCTTTAGGATTCAACATACCATAAATGTATCCCCTGTGTTCTTCATAGCAAACCTTCCTCCAGACAGCAACTAGAATATTTTGCTGTTGATGGAAAATACAGGATAGACACCATGAGAAGGGAAATTTCTAGTGGAGAAATGAGACAAAATACAAAAGAGCCACATGACAAATAGTACCCTGGCCCTCTGCTGACCTCTGCTACCTTTCCCATGCATCACCACTGTGTCCTGTATAAAGGCAGCACAATCCAGCTGTCTCACAATGCTCAGGGAATGACAGACTGCATTGAATTTTCTTGTACAAACTACAGAACTGGAAACAGATTTGCTATCCTTACTTATGTATAGAACAGGTGGGAAGGGAAGGAACTAGTTTGGAAAGAAGGATTGCTGTTATCCTCTAGGCTGCACATAAGAAGGACAAACAATTTATATTTCATTTTGAGGAAACACACAGTAAATGATTTATCATTGTTATAAAAATCATGAATTCATCAGGACCTATTTCTTCAAGTTGTTGGTTTATTTATTTATTTATTTTTCAATTTTACATGTAAAATATAAGTTATGTTTTCTAGCTTAAAAATTTCCCTAAAGACAATAAGAATATAGTTTAATCTCAACTATAGAGAAAGATTGAGAATATCTCATTTCACATATCATGAAAAAATTATTAAATGTTTAGTGCTGTTCTTACCCAAATTAACACTGTATGTACATAAATGAGAAGCAATATGTGCAGTTATGTTTTATGACTGATTTATTGCTACTTTACATTAGACTACGTGTTTAATGTTTTCTTTACATCACAGACACGGTATGCAAACTTTGAAGTCTTTGATGTTTCAGTGCAATTTAAAGTGAAACCAATTCCCACTGTACATAATTTTGAAAACAAGGCCAAAAGCAAGTGTTCATTTATTTTTGTGAAAAGTCACTTTGGTGATTCTCTCAAATGAATGTTGCATGTAATAACTGAAACCCTGCCAATTAGGAGAGGCACAAACATTTACTTTCAACTAGAGATTGCTTTAGAAATTACCACTGGCTCATCTTAGTCTGCAAAATTGCTTCTTCACAGTATTCAAAATGATTATTTTGTAAGAAATATAATTATCTTGGGCTGGGGTTGTGGCTCAGTGGTACGGTGCTTGCCTAGCATGTATGAGGCATTGGTTTCAATCCTCAGCACCACATAAAACTAAATAAATAAAATAAAAAATATTGTGTCCATCTACAACTAAAAACATATTTAAAAATGTTTATCTTCATGTTAATTATAACTTAAAACTGAGACATACAGCAAAAGTAGAAAGTTTTAAAGAATATTATTAAAAATATTAAATTGCCATAATTTGTAGGTAGGACAACTATGTGTTTATTTGATGACTTCTAGAAAACTGAAGAAGAAACATGAAAGTGTAGTTTTAGGCCAAAGAGAATATATTGCTGTATGTCCTAGGAACATTTGATTTTACAAGGTTATTAGAGAGTAGTCATATGTTATTAGGAGATACTGCTAACGTGCTTTAGTTAAAATCTACAGCAAAAAAACAATATTGCCCTCCTAAAATAGATTCTTTAGATCATAGTCTGTGCTTATTTGTAGGGATCAAAAACAACTGCATCTTCAATGAAGTTACTGTTAGACATAAATTATTTTCAAAGTAAACTAGGTAAAATTGTGCATCTCATTCATTTTATACCTTCTAAATTAATATATTAAAAGATTTTATTACTTAGTCCTTTCATTTATTGCTTCAATTGATTTTTCACATAGATATGTGCACTTTGGAAATAGAGCAGTTTGTATGCAATTAAGGGGAAGTAGTTATAGAAAGGTTAATTGACATTCAAATTGATGAAGTCCAGATAATTGTATAAGCTCTGCTGTTCAGTTGAGTCAAATGTGCAATTGTAAATTTCCTAATAGTCACATTTTAAAAAGTAAAAGGAGCAGGTGAAATCATTTGTTTACTTTTACTTTTCTATGACATGTCCAAAAGGTTGTCACTTAAACACATCATCAATACGAAACTTAACATGACATTTTGGATTCCTCTTCCTTTACTCAGTTTTCAAGCTCTGATGAGCATTTTACACCTGCATCTCATTTCAGGCCAATGACATTCAGGTGCCCAATAGCTACAGGTGGGTAGCCCTGCATTGAAAAGCAAGCAGCAAGGGTTTGGTTCAGACCCTCGGAAGTGCTGCCCTCTGCTCTGTGAGCTCCTCTTTCCCTTCAGTTCTCTATCTGTGCAGGTATCTTTGCTGTTTCCTGGTCCTTCCTTTCCACCCACAACCTCAATCAGAAACTCTCACCTTCACCCAATTCCCGTCATTATCTTCCCCAGTGGAGACTCTCTTCCCACTCTCCTTCCGTTTCATATCCTGATTCCCAAAAGACCTCCCTCATTTGTTTATCTGATCCCATGACTCCCTGGTTTCTGAGTTTGTTCCTCCCCATGTTTCCCAGTGTGGAGTCCAGCCATGTCTTACATAATTGTTCTGGGATGTTCCCTGGGTAGTTTTGAGAAGTCTGTCTGACTAGTGTTAGTCGTCCCTTATTCTCCAGGGTCATAGACTGGCTCTAAGTATCATTATTCTCACCTGCCTGAATATCTTGTACCACATGTGGGTTTTGTGATATCAGGTCTGGCCCCAGGAGGACTTACTACACAAAGGCATGTATTTGTTAACAAATTAACTATATTTTTTAAAATGTAATAATTTACTTCACTCTCCAAAATTACTTTAATGAGTTTCTAATTAAAGAGCTGCTAAATGTATCCATGTTAGTTAAAGAATTGCCTAATGTTTCCCCCAATAAAAATAAGAAATAACAGTTTGATTTTTTCCCCTGAAATGAATACAATGATATCATACTAAGAAAATTTGAATGACTCAAGTCTGAATTTCTTATTCTGTTTTCCATGGCTAATAACACAAGATTATGGACTAAGTTATAAAGCATAGAGGTTTGTTGGAGCTGACCTTTCTTGTTCAAGGACAAGTGACTGTGTCTGGTTTTGACCTCTTTTGCTGGGGGTCTTGGGGCAGTGAAGGTCATCACCTAGCAAGAGAGGTGCATGTGGGAAATCTAACCAAACTGGCACTTTCAACAGACTGTCTCTGGAGATAACCTGCTAACCCATTAATCAACTAACTAGTCTATTCATTTGGTTAATTCTTTCATCAGCTCTAAAATGTCCCTCCTGTTCTCACCTCTTAATATCTCATCAAAGAGATGGAATTCGGTCCTGAGTTTCAGAGGGGACAAACCATATTGAAATCATAGCACTGAACTTGATTGATTTCATATTTTGTGTTACATTTAAAGCATAACAATTCAACATAACACAGAAAATGTGATTACTAGAAAAAAGTAAGAGAACTGTAACTTTTTAATAAATTACTATGTTTTATGAAGTTATTTTTTCTGTCCATCTTTTCACCATACATTTTGAATTTCTATTGTTAGAAGCATTTACATTTAGGATTGTTGGGACTTTTTCCCCTTAATTAATTAATTAATTTGTTCCAATTTGTTATACATGACGGCAGAACACATTTCAGTTCATAGTACACAAATGGAGTCCCATTTTTCATTCCTTTGGTTGTACACAAAGCAGAGTCACACCATTCATCAATCCCCAGCACCTCCCTACACACACACAGAAAAAATGAAGAAGAAGAAGAAGAAGGCCTCTTCTCAGAAAAATATTACTATTTTGTAGTGCAAAGCTCTTTTTGCTGTGCTAGGGATCAAACCCGGAATCTCATGCATGTTAGGAAAGTGCCATTCCAAAGCTACCTTCCAGCTCTTTAAAGTGTTTTTGTGATGTATGATGTGGTTATCAATTCGCATCCTAAAACAGTAATATTTATCAGTCTGATATATATTTTATGTGATAAAAGGGTTGCTGACTAGTTTTTTTTTTCTTGGAAAAGTATACATATCTTGCATGCCAATTAGATTATTCTTTGGTAAAAATAAAATAATATTTATCATCTAACAGAAAAATGTGTTTAAAACACACTATTAGTTTTTCAGCTATGATCAAAGTTAAAATAAATAAATGTATCTCTGCAGGCATTAAATGGTATCTTCAAACTGCATACAAAACGAGGCCAACCTTAGGGATTTTTTTTTTCAATGAAAAGACTCCAATAATAGGATAAAAATTGAAATGGATTTTTATATATATTTCCCGAGGCTTTTATTTGATAAGCCTTTATAAAGAATTTAGGAAGATGAAATAAAATGGCAAGATCAAAGCGCACACACATGCAGAAATGAATTTCCTGCTATAAAGCATATACATTGGAATGGTGCAGCTAATGAACAGCTTTCTTCCTGAGAGTCCTTACATGGTTCCTACAGAAAAAAAAGATATTGAACATTTGATTTGATGAATATAGTCCACTAATTCAAGCCTTTCATTTAAACTAGGCAAAGGATTTTAGATCTTCCCTGGAAAACTGCCTTAAAGATTTAGCCCTTTGCTTAGAATTGAGTGGACTTGTGCACACACCAGTGTCAGAAATCACGGAGGGTGTTGGCTTATTGTGCCTGAGGTCACCCCTGCACTTGGTCCCCTGATAATGCTCCCACAACACTGGCAGGTAAGTCCCTCAAATACACCCAGCACGTCATCGTAGGGGCTTGGATTTCTAAAAGAGTTCCTCCCTTCCTCACCGCAGGGCTGTTTCTCACTCTCAGCTCTCAGCTTAACAAATGCTGCTCAAGAAAATCCTCCCTTTATCATCCAAAGGTTGATCTCCTCCTACCATTTCTGCTTTAGTGACCGATTTATTTCTTTTCATGGTTTGTAATGATTTGATTCTTTAACTTAATATTGAACATGAGTTCAATGGCTTTTACTTTCCTGAACACACGTTGTTCATATTAATGTGATTCAGCGTGGCATTTCTGACCTGGCCTGTAGTGTACCTTCATGGTTTCTTTGTTTAGTTTCTCACTTGTTTGTTCTTCCTGATCTATCTTTTTGCCTAAAATTATTCATTAATCATTTCATATTGGTGAATCAAATAGTGTCTGTCACAAAGTTAATGCCCAATAAATAATTTTTGTCTGATGAAAAATTGAGTAAATCATAATGTTAAATTAATTTGATGTTAATCGCATAACTGCATATCAGCTGTTATGGTTTGGAATAAGTGGTGGCCTTCAAAACCTCACATGTGGGACTATGCAAGAATGTTCAGAGGTGAAATGATTAGTTTTTGAGCTATAGCCTAATTGGTGGTTTGACCCATGAATGGGTTAACTGGGCAGGAGCTGCAGGCAGGTGGGGTGTGGTCAGAAGAGGTCATCACTGGGGTTTTTCTTCTGTCCCTGGTGAGCAGAGCTCTGTCTCTGCTTCCTTAGTGCCAGGTCCTGGGCTGCTTTCTTCTGCCCTGCCCTCTGCCATGATGCCTTCCGCCTCATCTCAGGCCCTGAGCAAGAGCCAACTTGTCTTTAGAGAAGAGGAAAGCTTTGTGCACAAACTCATCATTTACCATACTTGATTGGATGATCTTTCTTGATACAAAGTCCAGATTTCTTTGGAAAACAGTATCCTGTTACTGACAGGGAAGCAATGAACATATCTTACGCAGTTGTTCAAGCTTTTGCCTTGTGTAGCGAGCATCATGAGCAAAAACAGGAGCATCTCATTTCAGTTGAAAATGAAATTGGCACAAATCTGACTCCAATTTAGGGTTAGGGAAAAAAGGAAGTTCAAGTTTCACATTAAAGATTAAAGAGCTT
This sequence comes from Ictidomys tridecemlineatus, assembly GCF_052094955.1. Classification (NCBI taxonomy): domain Eukaryota; kingdom Metazoa; phylum Chordata; class Mammalia; order Rodentia; family Sciuridae; genus Ictidomys; species Ictidomys tridecemlineatus. Next base: position 694,966 of record NW_027521049.1, read on the forward strand.
TATCTCAATTTTTTTTTAGTTGTTTAAAATATAGATATTTTTGGGTACTGGTGAGAGAACTCAGGTCTTTGAGCATAGAAACACACTACTACCAAAGTGAATGGCAAACCCTGTGAAGACATGATTGATACAGATGAATACACTGTAGCAGAGCTGTTCTTAGGTGTTGCATATATTTTTTGGCTATATAAGAAATGGATTTGGGGCCGGGGTTGTGTCTCAGCGGTACAGCACTCACCTCCCACATGTGAGACCCTGGGTTTGATCCTCAGCACCGCATACAAAAATAAACAAGTGAAATAAAGATGGTGTGTCCAACTACAACTAAAAAATAAATATTAAAAAAAGAAATGGATTTTAAGCAGTTTACCGCTAGACAATTCATCAGCCTGTAAGATTTTAATGAAAAGGGGATAATGATTTTGTAACTGCTAGACTTCTTTTTGGTTTCCAATCATAATTTAGTGTGAAAACATTGTTCTAAATATCTAATGTGAAATTTGTCTTAGGCTATATGTTCATTCAGTTTGTTTATTTAGTAGTTCTGCTGTTCCAAATCATTTTTTTTAAATATTGCAAAGAGTATCCATTAAAATCAACTTACAACTTTTATTTAAATTAACTATATTAAACTATCTTTTGAACATTAAATTTTGACTTAAGTCAATTATTTAGCCAAAATATATCATTTGCCTTAAGAATTTCTAAAATTTGTAACAGAGAAAAATAGTTTTGTTTTTTGTTTTAAATATATATGGAGAATAAATGTCTTGGTTTTTACTGGAAAATTTACTTAAAATCCATTTTTTTTCTGTTTTAAATCACATACCACATACCACACACCAATAGTATCTTTCACAATTAAAAATTAAAAATTTCTGATGTGGCATTTAGGCCTATTTTAATTAGAAAAAAACATTCAAAAATCTTTTTTTAAAAAAGTATTTAAAACAAACTAAGAAAAGCAAAAATGAAATTTTCTTTTCCTGTAAGTATGAATTTCACTGAAGTTGATGTCCCTGCTAGGATGGTGAATCAGAAAAGTACAGTAACAGTTAAGATATCATAATCTACACAACTTATTGGCCATGCTAAAGTACATAGGTATTATAATTTTATGCAAGGGCAAAATAATACCTGAATGGTTCCTCCAGGTAAAAGTAGTAAAGAAGGCTGGCATTTATTTTAAGTTTCAATAATCTGTTTTTTTAAAAAGAAAAGATTGTTAGAAATCATTTCACTTTAGCAAACAAAGTGGATGGCAAACCCTGTGAAGACATGATCCATACAGATGAATGCATTGTAGCAGAGCTCTTCTTAGGTGTTGCATATCTTTTTTGACCATATAAAAATGGATTTTAAGCAGTTTACAGCTAGACAGTTCATCAGCCTGTAAGATTTTAATGAAAAGGGGATAATCTGGTGTCACAACATGAGGACTCCAGAGTCTCTTTCATCAATAGTAAATCTCTAAGTTAAATAAAAGCACATATGGCATTTTTGATCTATGAAATTAGAGAAAGAAATGCCAGGACACACAGGAATCATATTTGAAAGACAAGTATTGCCTAAGATTTCACAAGGAACAAAAATAAAAACAAAAGAGTCCAGACAGGAAACAGAGGGAGTTGTCTGCAAAGACTGAAGTGTCTGCAGAGAAGTCTCCAGTTTTTCATTACTGCACACTCTCTGTCCGCCAGCACCGCCTCCCAGCCCTCACACAGCCCTCCCAAGGCACAGTGGGAAGCAGTTCCTCATCCCAACCTGAGCCATTGAAAGAATGCCCACGAATCTTTTAGCTCTGAAATAGAGAAGGTGTGTCACTTGTTGAATCAGGCTTGGCTTCATTTTTCAGAGACCAGACTTTTAAAAGTAGGCATAGGATAGTGGCGGTGGGATCATGAAATCCGACCACCATGACTCTGAGAGTAGTACTTGAGGAAGAACCTTCTGGCTAAACTAATACAATTCTGTTGTATGTAGTAAGCACTGATACATGGCATAATCTTAGAAGTTATTTTTACACTGATTATATTTTCTTTTTCTGATAATTAATTTCCTGAAAGTGCTACAGCCTTGGAGCCCTTCCCTCAGCAAGGAAAGTTGTATACTTACACACCCACTCCCTTCCGTTCCTGTGGCTTCACCTCTGTGACTATAAAAATGACCTATTCCTAGTATTTTAGTTTAAATTATAGGCAGAATGGTAGACAAAACTTTTTTCTCAACCACATAGTCCATAAACGTTCTGAAATTGAAATCTCACCTTCCTCTAAATCTCCAAGTATTTGTCTATTTGGTTGACTTTAGTGACTGTCACCTCTGAGAGCTTGCCTCCATCACTGCTGACGATGTGGCTGACAGGGTTCCAGAAGAATAGGAGCAAAGGACTGAGAAGTCCTTAGGAGAAAGGATAAAGGGAATGGACGAAGGGAAAAAAAAAGGAGGTGGGATCTTTGCCATGTTATAGTGAACATCAGCACCAGCTCCTTGCCCTTTAGGATCTCAACAACTCCTCCTCCTCTGATTTCAAATGCTGACCATTATCAGCACCCTGCTGAGTTGGTCACCTGGGCCTCAAGAGGTGTTCTGAACCCTGCATTAAGTCTCGGGCTATCAAATGAGGCCAAGCCCTGTGAGCATGCAGCTCATCATGACAGTGTCTGTGTAATTCTGGAGATCAAATTTCATGATTATGTGTATGTATAAATGTATATACTTACTATCACAATCTGTTAGGATTAGCCCCAATAGTGCCAGGTCCTGTGCTACCACATGCCCACAGGACAGGACTGGTGACTGTATCACATGATCATACCCTGTTCACTCTTAATGCTGAAATAATGAGAATATCCTAAACTCAGTAGACTTACCTACACTGGGAAATAGAGGTGTATATTAAAAACTTTCAAGTAATAATAAAACAGCTCATTTTCAGCCATTTTATTTGGATGTAATTTACCTACCACCATAGGAATTTATTTGAGTGAATAATTAATGGAATTTAGTATATTAACAGTGGTCCAGCTTTCACCAAAATATGGCAGCAGCTTCTTGGCCACACAAAGAAGCCTCATATCTGTCAGCGGCCCCTGCCTATTCCTGAGCTGTTCAAATTTACAGGCAAGCACTAATGGATACCCTTTCTCCACAGGGTTTGTTTCACATGAGTAGAATCACAATAGGTGCTCTATGGGACTTGTGTCTTCTTCCACCGGGCATGCCGTTTGTGAGGTTTATCTGCTGACAGTATATCAGCATTACAACTCTTTTTATTGGTGATATTCCACATATACTGGTAATCCATGCATTTGGATGGATGGGCTGTCATGTACAACGCTAACTATCAGTAAATCTTGAAGAAAGAAATGACAGCACGTTGATAAATTTGCCATGTGTTGCTGACTGTACAGAAAATCTTGTTTCAGTTGTTGTTAGTCCCTGTGGAAATTGTTACCGTGGACATAAATGAAAGTTTTATTAAGATGTACTTAATTATAATCAAGAAATATTTAATTTCCACTTGATGTGATCCATCTACTTTCCCATTTGGTAATATTTGTGGATTAACATTACTTTACAAAGACTTGCTTTCTGTTACTTATTTATTTGTGTGTTTATCTGAGCAGCTGGAGGTTGGACCCAGGACCCACACAGGCTAGGTGAGCGCTATGCCACTGTAGACTTGCTCTTCTTCACCAAATGTGTTGAGATATACTAGAGATCTGAGAGTTCAGTTATTTTGGGCTAGGTCTAACCGTTTTCTGAATCCTAGATTTGACTAAGAGTTTCAAGGTATTCTTTTTGAAAAGTTAAAAGTTACATATAATGTGTCAAACTTGTATTTAACTCATGATCCACGGGAAATGGCACCGGTAAAACTGGTCCCGATGGCATTTTAGTAACTAAGTATTTATGGACATTTAAAAAGGAATGTCAGAATAAGATTTTTATATCAGATACTATGCAAAGGCAATAAAACAATAACCTTTAGGAATGTCTCTCCTATTCAAATTAATAGTTCAGCTTATTTATTTGTTTGGTTTTCAGATTGGTCTTGCATTGCTTGGGCTGGCTCTTTAGCTCTGGGCTGAAGGACCTTCCTGCCTCAGCCTCTGGAGCAGCTGAGTAGGACACTCCCAGCCCAGCTCTTGAGGTCAACCTGTAACTTGATGGTGTCTGACCTCTGGTCAGCAGTAAACAGCAAAGTCTGACGCTGCTCTGAGTGAACATCCGAATTTCCCAGAGCCCAGGACCTTGGTAGTGATGAGAAGATGCTGGTGGTGCTGGCTGGATTGAACCGGGCCTGAGCCCCACTCTGCCCCTTCATTCTCACTTCTGAACAGCCACTCTGACACAGGCGGTGCAGTTGCTCAGGAAGCAGATACTTGTCACCAACAACTAAAGCTTTGTTACTATGGTAGTTACTAAGAATTTCTCATTTTAATATTATTTCTTTAATAATTCTAAACGTAATGATTGTAAATAAACTTTGGACTATATCTAGTGCTAAAACCTGTGGTACTCATGCTTCTAAATAATAATTTCCATTTTTTGCATTTTAATATTTGTGTGCTTTGGTAATCATTGAAACACTAGTTCCATATTACTTCCAGGAGTGCATACCAATGTTATTGTCTAGGTTTCCATGGCTTTTCAACATTTCAAAAATGTATCTTGAAACTTTTAACCAAATCAAGGATTTGAAAAAATTTTTCCAAACTTTGTGTCATGAAAATTTTTCTTTTAATATTCATGTTTAGTTAATATAAACAAGATTTGTTTTATTTGTAGCTAAGCAATAAACCTTAGCTTTAAACACACACACATACACACACACACACACTCATGCACACACACACACTCATGCACACACACACACACTCACACACAGATGCACAATCATTAGGACTAAATTTGATCATGGCACAAGAAAAATCTCAATGTTTATATTTTAGTAGCTCTCTCCATTGTCTAGGTAGGGCATTTTTAAAGGTTCATTCTATTGTGTTTTATCAGAATGAGTATAAAACAAAAGTTAATAATAACTTTTAAAACAAAAATCTCTGGCAACTTTTTTGTTTGTTTCTGTTTTTCTGTGCTTGAGATGGATGGTTGGCTGTGCCAGGCAGGCGCTCCACCATGGAGCCTCATCCCCAGCCCGAGCTGTTTATGAACTCAATGTTCATGTCAGTAGTTACTTTTGTATTTTTTGTGTGCCGTGAGAAATTGGAAGGGATTCAGATGTAATCCTAAAGAAACGTCACTCTGAGTGATTATAGTTCATGGGTCACGTGGAGTCACAGGCAAGTTCATGGCCGGCCCTGGACACTGGTAGTGCCCGCACAGAGGTAGGATTCTCCACCAGGGCTGTCTTCTAAAACTGACAGGAGTAATTCTGATTCGTCCCCTGCTCAAGCTCAAATTAACAAAATCGGGATCAACAGCAATTTGCTCCACTGGCTTCGCTCATCTTCTTTTTTAAAAAAAGACAAAAAAAAAAAAAAATACCTGACAAACTTGGAGGCAGAAACAAAGCTGTTTGGTCTTTTTCAATCCCTCAGCTCTTCTGACAGTGCCAGGTCTGCATTCACTTGTCCACAACCTTCCTTAATGAACCTGAAGAAAGGCCAAATTCCTCAGGAAAAAGAACTACGGAAGACAGAGAGCACAGCACTGACCTGCCCTCATCTACTGTCTACCCAAACCAGTAGACACAGTCCCATTAGCCCCCAAGGAAATAAGAGATTAATTTTACGGCGGCTGCTGAAGTACTATGAAGACTAGACAGTATGAGCCTGCGCTTACAGTAAATGTTATTTCATCACAAGCCACATACTTGACAAGGAGGCACACTGCATCAGAGAATTAAATAGAAGCTATAATTTTATTAATTTACTTTCCCCCCTTTTACAGTGGTTTTGGGGAATTATAATTTCCTTGACTTATTTTTTTCCAAAAAGTAATACATTTATATTAAAAATGGAAAGAGGTGTGAAATTCTGCCTTTCTCTCCACGGTGCAGCATTTGGTGGCCCCAGAGGGATCCTATAGGACATGGCTACTACATGTGATTCAGCCAGGGTCCTTGTGGCCTCCAGCTGCAGAACACGTGTTCTGTTTTCTTTTGAAAACGTTCTCCCTGGAACCCCCACCCCCCACCCCACCCCGTGCTGACCCAGATTCACGCAGGCCTACTGTCCCTCGTAGGACGCTCTGGATTCTGCCCCTGAAGTGGGGACACAGAAGGCAGATGACGAGGCCACAGCCTCATGTCCTAAAGGACACCAGGTTCTACATGGCTGATTAGAGATTCACAGCCAAGTGCCTGTGAAGAGAGCCAGCCACCTGACAGCGACCAGATCATGGCCATCTGGAGACGGCTCTGAGGGGCCTGCTCCTGGCCAGGGCTCCAGAGAGGCTTCAGACATGTTTAACGGCCTCGGCATTGAAGGTGGCATCTTTCACCCCTCAACATCATCAGAGCTTGAGGTCTGATTGAGGGAAGATTAAACTATTTTTAATTTCTGTCCCTCTCTAGGTAAAGTTCATAATTTCCCAGAATAAATGGGAAGGAAGAATAAAGATGCCCTCTAGTCAGAAATCCCTGCAGGTGAGAACAAATAGTTTAGGTTGACACCCTGAAAACAGGAGACTCCATGGTAACAGAAGCCCATTGAGGAAGGAATGCGAGGACACTTGTGCTACTTTCTGATGGAGGTTTTGCAGGAAAGTAGCAGGAAAGAGGATCTGCCTTCCCTGAGCTCTGGACCTCCTTCAAGGAGTCCGAAGGGCTTTGCAGAGGGAAACTGGCATTATTTGAAGGGCACTTCAGGAGTATGACTGCTTGTTTTTCGAGGATGAATAAGACTGTGACAATATTTCAGTAAACGGAGCACTTGTGTGTAAGCAGAGTTATGAACTAACGCAGCCCAGCTGGGTAAACGTCAGTGCTACTAGAAAATGGGGAAAATATTAAAATGATGTGTGTTGATGAAATTTAGAGAAAAGATTAGTCTATCAAAGGAAAAGAGGACTTTCTCAGAGTTCTGATCTAGAGAATGGTTTTAGAATATGCTTCTTCATAGTGTCCCAGATAATCCTGCAATCCCCACGCAGGCTCAGCCTGCACCTGGCTCCTCTGTGCACCTATGCAACCTTTGTCCTGTGTAGACATCTCCTGGGGAGCTGCTCTGGTTAGAATTTGTACCCACACACAAGAGCATCAAGAACACCCAATTCTCCACATCACCTTTACCTTGTTTTCGCATACTAGCAACTGGTAATCATATAAAGTTTAAAGACAATGCCTCTTCAAAGTCACATTTAATTGTTAAACATTTATGCAAGGTGGAAATTGAGTGGGCCACCTGGCAATTTTACAAGGTGAAAAAATGCTCAGTGATGACAGTTTTGCTTCTACTTCTCTGTTGCACAACACACTAATTATTGGCAGCCATGACTTTCACTGAATTAAGAAACTGTCTGGATTTGGATTGTTCTTGTTCATCTTAGGACTTTTGGATTATCCTGAGGTACTCATAATTTTTAACATATTTATTATACTAGAGCAAAAGCTAACTGCATTCATGGGAATATATCTGGGCATTTTTACATGGTAGAGAAAAAAGCTAAAGAAGCATATAAAAGGAAGTCCTTGTGAAGCTAGGTGGACAGTGAGCTGTGAGGAAGTCATCTCAGTGATTCCAAACACATTCACATTTATGAAAGCCTCCGAGAGGCTGAGGAAGTATGACAACATTTTATCAAAAAGAATTTTAAGCCAAAGTTGATTCTTAAAATAGATGAACAATTTCAAACAAAAAGTACACAAGAAACAACATGAATTTTTGGAGGTATTAAAAATGTTGTATATTTCAAGTATGAAGATGGAAAGATTAGGTTGATCTCAGATCATTCCTCTCGTCCCAGGATAATAATTTATAGTTCCTGACTCACTTTCAAAAGCATCCCAGAATGGACAACAAGTTAAATGGGTGAGAAAAGTTTAATAAGAAATAGATTTTTCCAAGATAGAATTATCATCATCTGAAAGAAAAGAAAGCAGACACATTGTCTTTTCATGGTTATTCACATCTAGATAGACAGCAATTTTCACTAGAATTTTCTTTTTCATTCATGAGTTGTTGGAGAATACATTTTAAACCTTCAAGATATATACACTGTACTTGTTTTGTTCCTTTCTAATTTAATTTCCTCACATTAGAGAAATGTCAATGCAATATTTATTCAACAAAAACTTGTCAAAATTTTCTTCATCACCAAAAAGTCAATTTGTTCACAGTTCCACACTTATTGACGTATTGACCTATCAGAAGTGTCCTGATCATTTTGTTGTTAAAAGCTAGTTATTAATGTTTAATAGCAAGCAGGCCTATTATTCAAGCATGAGGGGGAAAAAGGGCACTTCACAAGTAATCAGAGACTGGGAATGTACTTCAGCGACATAGCACTCTCCCAACATGTGAGAGGCCCTGAACAAAAAAAGGAAATGAGGTAAAATTAAATAATCAGAGATCATAGAGAAATACCTCTTAATTACTTTGGAAGACATGATCTTCTGAAACAAGTTTGTGAAGGCAGATAGTGGTAATCCTGGGCAAAGATATTAACTATGGATATATTAATAGTTTAGTGTTAGAAATTAAATTTTGTTTGAAATAAATTGAGCGGATTCTACCAGTTTCAGAGCAAATCTGTTGAACTCTTTCCAGTCTGTGCTTATTGACTTGTCAGATATAGATATACCTTTCTCTGACTTTGCTTTCTTCTTTCAGAAGAAGCTGGGTTAAAATAGTGCAGTGGGGTTATTGAGCTTTATATTCTATTGTCTTATTATCGAGGAGTTGTTCCGTTTTACTCTCAGTTGGGATGACAGGTCTGCTGATGTGAAACTCCTAGTTGGTGTTGGTTTACTCTCATCTCTGTGGAAGCCACAGTTGCTGAAACAAAGCCTGTTGCTTCTTTTCTATTATCAAATTTCTTACTCATCGCATCTCTGCGGTCCTTCACATATGCTCAAATGTGACGCAATGTTGTTGGGTTTCTTTCTTTCTTATTTATTTATTTTTTGTTGATGTTTCTGTTAAATTCTGGGAAGTTGCATTGACTTTTGTATCTCAGGAACTTACATAAATTCCAGAACCACATTGACGATGCCTCTTCAAATATTGATTCTTTATTTTCTTATTCTGACTCTTTCATACCTTTAGTGAGAATTCTAAAGGTTTTTATCATGTGATATTTAATAAATTTCTTAATTATGTCAGTTTGGGGAAAATTTTCATAGGTAGATAGACAAAGTTTATTTTTATTGTAATACAATGTCTCTTTCAGAGATCACTGTTCTATGAAAACATTTCTTATGTGTTAATCTATCCTTTTGTTTATCTATGTCATCGTTATTATTGTAATTATTTTGGTATGGGGGATTGAACCCAGGATGCTTAACAATTGGGCCACATCCCCAGTCCTTTTTTATATTTTATTTAGAATTCACATTTTGCATTTTGTTTACTTTTGTATTTTATTTAGTCTCACTGAGTTGCTTAGGGCCTCACTGGTTGCTCAGGCTGGCTTTGCACTCAAGATCCTCCTGCCTCACCCTCCCAAGTCACTGGATCACGGGTGTGTGTGACCATGCTCAGCTACATTATCATGTATTACTGAGGATTTTTATTTCATACTTACTGTTTTTTAAATCAGTATTTAGCATTTTATTTTCTGAACATCCAAACTTCATTTGATTTGAATTCTTAAACATATTCTAAGATAAATTTTTCCTGGAGCGAATGTTTATTTCATTGCTTGATTCCTTGAATCATTTAGTAAATTCAGATTATGGGCATGTTTTGAATGTGGATGTTTCTGGACTAAGACTTTCCTTTCCACTTTTTCCCCTTGGCATTTTCACTATTTTTCTCCCCTCTGTGGCATCTGTGCAATTTTATGGCTGCTTCCTTCAGACCCATAGGCCTCCACACCAGATGTGGCCATTAAAATGACTCTTTGCACTTTCCATTTCATAAAAATGCCCAGGATGCCACGGATCCAGCCTCAGAGCCAACTGGCCCCTTGGTGTAGCGATGGTCAAGGGGCTGTTTCCTATGCTAGTTTCCTTGAGTCTGTGGCTCTCTATCAAGCTCCATCCAAGTCCAAGGTCAATGATCAATGGGCGCCTTTTGGCATGGTGGAGGAGCATGCCCATGCTTTCCATCCTGACACACTCTGAGACTAACCAGAGACTGACCTAAGAGTGATAGCCGCCTGAGGAAGCCAGCCTCCTGCCGTCACTGCAGTTTCCAATGCCCAGAGTCCAGCAAGCCAGAGGCACACGGCCTCAACAAGTGAATTTCTGAGGACTCATTTTTGATCTATAAAAATGTATGTGTGTGTGTTTATGCATGTGTGTGCACGCACACATATGCATGCATGGTATTTTGGGATGGCTTAGTCAATTTAGGCATCTTTCCCCTAGTAATACACACTCACAGTAATAGAATTAAAGAAAGAAAAAAACTTATTACTCATGAACCCTATTGTGATCATTGCATGATTAATTAGATCTCTAGAAACTGAGAAATAGGTGTTTTATCTATTTTTTTCAAATATTAGTATTGGTATACATGTACATAGTTAAAGGAAATTTATAAGGTAAGAATTTTAGTGAACTTTGAATCATAGAATGTCATGCTGAATTAGAAGTATTAAAAACTTCTAGGTTTTAAACAAGTAATTTTCAAAGTGGTAACTTGTGAGTAGAGTTGACTTCTATTTGCAGAATCTTTGAATTAAATCTATTAGAATAACCCCATAATTCTTACATCATGTTCAATCTAAAAAAAAATCTAATAGAAACAACTACTAATACTTGTTGAGTTCTCCTTCTGTTCCAGGAGGCTACGGTTTCATGATTTCCAGGAAAGGCACTGACAGGTACCTTCTGTTGGCAGAGTAAGGGGGAGTTGGCCCTACCTGGATGGTCTGGCTCCAGAGGAAGCTGTTTTTCAGTCCTGCTCTTTTTACTCCCAGAACAGCGATCATCAGATAGTGTGCGATAATGACTGGTTTTATGTCTCTTTATGGTTATGGAATGAGATGTTTTCCCTCTGCAGTTTTTCCCTCCAAATGGCCTTTCTTCATCCACAATTGCTTAGCTATGTGGTCGTTTTGTAGACATATGAAGACATTTGCTTTTGTATCTGATGTGGTAGTTTTAATAATATATGGCCTTAAACATACTGGTTGTAGATGACTGTGTTAATATACAGAATGTATAATAAATTGCAAATAGTGATATACATTACAGAACAATGTATACACAAAAAAGTAGTCAAACATCTGTCTAATATAATCCTCCTGACTGTTAACTCACCATAAATAAACAGATTCTAATTGGTGACAAAGGTTCCATAAGTATGGGGTGTTTGACCTTGAAGATTTAAAAACCAAAATGGAAATCATTACCAATGTCATCGTCACTAAAATTAAAAGACTCAAAAATAAGACCATCCAATCCAGTTTCTCTTCTAGAACCCAGTATAGTTGGCCTAATATAAGTACTGTGAATTCCTCCATGTGAAGAGAAAAATTCAAATACCACATCCTCAGGATTTTACCAGACGGTCAAGTGTTGCATTCCTATTCATTGTCCCCACTCATTCTGTGAGGGGGACATTCATCCTCATGACACTTGGTGAGGATTTGCTTCTTTGCTCTTGCTGGACTTTATTTAGGTCTGTCTTTGTATAAACAGGTCAGTGATTAATCCACTAATTATATATAGACTTTTAGAGTCAATCTATATAATATCAATTTTTATTTGGAAAAGGGCGAGTATATTCACAAACAAGGTGAGAATGATTCCATGTGGTTATTCAGGTATGGTTGCTGGAAGCTCATACTTTTCGGTATCTAGGAACAAATCTAGTCTTAGAATCTGAATGCATAATTTGGAAGATTTAATTGACTCAGGAAACCCAAATATATCCACTATATAATCTTCCCCAAACTCAGATTTCACACCAGGGAAATCCAGTTAATATTAAAACAGATTCTATTCTCTTGATAAAGATAAAAATGCTAGAGAACAAATGTATGCTGAGGTGTTTTCTAAACTAAACATGCACCAATCATCTTAGTTATCGTAAGAGATGGTCACAAAATGCAAACACTGGAAAATCCCAGTTGAGGGACAGAGTGGGACTGGGAAGCCCTGGCGTGCCACTGAGGTCCCCTGCAGCATCAGGAATGTCAGGTCCTGTGTGGGGTCAGGGCTGGCTACCCTGGGATCCTCCTGCTCAGCAGGAGGCTGAAAGGACCTTTGGCTAAATTCAGTTGTTTCAGTCTGGGAGAGATTCTCAACACCTTACTCCCCCTAAAGCTATTTACATTTTTTCAAAGAACAACTCATTGGCCCTAATTCATGTCTAAATGGTAGAATTTTACGCAATGTGGTAAATGTTACATGAAGAAAACAAAGAAGAGGGAAAAAAAAGTCCTGGGACAGTATGTATGGGAACTGGGGAGATTTGGCAGCTCCTTCTTCCAACTTAGAGAACAGATATTCTTTCAAACCCTTATGTTTTGTTTTGTTTTATTTAATTTCATGGCCATTGTTCTGCTGTTGACAGAGAAACTGGGAATAAAGGTACGCTGGTGCAGTTCTGCTGTGTCCATGCTAAAACACTTTAATAGGTTTTAACAGTTTTAGAAAGTGAGCATTTTGGGGGGTTTTTTTTGCCTTTTTTTTGGTATTATGTAGTTAAAATATTACATATGAAATTAGGGCAAAAACTGTCTAAGTCATGACAGCTCTGATCTAAATTTTTGCCTCCTTTCATTATAGACACAGTTCACCAAACAGATGATTTCCCTCTAGATAAATTAATAAAAGAGCTTCTTTTGCCCAAAATAGAATTTCTAGAACGTGCCACTATACTCTTAAAACACTTCAAAGGTATATACACTCAGAATACTTGCAGACCTACTGAATAGCTTGTAAGGAGCATTTAAAAGCTACACTTAGAACAGCTCAGTAGGAGGTCTGATGCTTTTCTATCTTTTTAATGTGCAAGGTCCTTAGTTGTTAAATTATATATATTCCAGAATTCCCTCAAGTAAATTGTGCCTAGAAATTTGTATTTGATTGATTAGTAAAATATGGATCAAAATGAGATTTCTGATTTACATTAATTAAGCTGGATATTAGAGGTCAAAAATCCTGCCAACTAATTATAAAATTTATGTCAAGAAACATAAGCAATTTTTCAGTGAAATAAATTAAAGTTCTGTATACTGAAAGAATCATGAGAATCATCAATTTTTAATTTAATGAGTTCACCTCTATTAAAAACACACTCTTGCTAATGTTCACTATATTTTATTGTTTAATAGCATCACAGATATTTGAGATCTCTTTACTGTTCCACTGAATGAAGTATTAAAATAAAAGAATGTGATTTTAATTATTCCTAGCTTTACCCATACACAAATAATCTAGTCTAAACCTCAGATGTAACATAAAATGTTTATTTTGCTTTGTTGAGGCAAGGTTTGAAATATCCATGATTCTTTCTTATTCAGAGACAACAGTTAACTTCTGAACATTTAAATGGCACTTTTATTGTCAGAGTGATTTATAATTGCTTTCTTTAATTATTCTCTTGCCATTAGCTATGTTCCTTGGTGCCACAAGCAAAAACAAAACTGAGATATATCTGAAAAGTTACACGCCCTTTTTCCAACATATTTTTTCTTAGTGTCTGTAAAACAAGTCATCACATGATTTATTGTGATTCATTGTTAGCTTATTAGAATTTTAAACATAGAGTTTATGATTTTTGTGTAGATATTTGCAATATGAATATCTGAACATCTAAAATATAAAGTAACAGATGTTAGAATGGTAAAATCTTCAATTATTTGTGTTAAGTGTAAAATAAGCTAAATAAAAATGTGATCCTATGATAAACAAATTTCATGTCTAGACTGGATGTAGACCATCTCCTTTCCTTAGTGATTTGGGTCAGCTTCTTGGGGCATCAAAGAATTTCAAGGGAAGTTTAATTAGTAGAGAGAGCACAGCTAATCCAAGAAGAGGAAATCCAGACAGAAGGTAATTTTGAGTAAGTTTCTTAATGGTAAGGCAGCTTTAAATGACTTCAAGAAAAACAGCAGGCCACCATGGATGTGGCTGACCTAATCAAAGTTAAGGACAGTAAAGAGAGGTGGCAAAAGAGCAAAGATGTCATTGGACACGGTGGGGAGAGGTCACTGGAGGCCAGCTCAGTGCAGGACTGTTGGTGCTCAAGTGAGAGATGATCAGTTTTTGAATCAAGGTGACAGTGAAGCGGGAGGACGGGGACTTTTCCCAGTCCACTGCCACAAATGACCACAAGTGTCCTGGCTTTTACAAACAGGAGTTAATCTTCTCACTGTTCTGGAACCAGAACCAAGGTCAGGAGCTCAGCCACATGCCCTCTGATTGCTCCCGGGGCAGCTCCCCCTGGCGTCAGATCCCGCGCCCTTGGCCTGTAGAAGCAGAATTTCCACCAAGGCTGCCTTGTCTTGTGGCTTTACTGTCCTCTTTCATCAGGAGACTGTCTTTGGGTAAGACCCACAGGAGTCCAGCATGACTTCCTTTCTACCCCTACCATTAATGGCCTCATGAAAACCCTCTTCCTAAATTGTCCCCGCTAGGGTCCTGGTGGATGTGTATTTGAAGAGACGAGGAAGCTCTCTTAAATTCATTGTAGAGAAGTAAAAAAGATTCTTCACAACTCGTGAAAAAAGAATGCTGAAAAAGTGTGCAACACAGTATCACCATGCATGTAAGTCTCAGGGACACCACAGTACAAATGCCACTTTAAGAGGTCCTGAAAGGTGTGAGCCATCACTGATGAGCAGGAATCAGAAATTGACCATCAGGGCAGGAAGACTGGTGCCTCTCATAAAGGTCTCAGTCCAACGTGGCAGAACCGACTTATATATTGGTCTCTCTCTCTCTCTCTCTCTCTCTCTCTCTCTCTCTCTCTCTCTCTCTCTCCTGACCCCAATAAAAGAAGAACAAATATGTAAAAAGTACATATTTCAAAACAGAGAAAATGATAAATACCAACATGATATGACTTTAATAATATAAACACGAACAACTGTAAATAGGGAGGAGAGTTAGTGGGAGTAAGAAAGGTGAATACCGCAGACTCGCAGCTGAGGGTTCTGGTAAGGAGCAAGCCGATTCCCGCTCAGAATCCCAGGAGCTATGGGGCTGGGCAGGGGAAACTACAGACTTCAGAGTGACTGAGGAGAACTAAAACAGTCGTGGATAATTTCTCAAGTTGGAAAATCAGAAAATACAATTAAAAGCACATTATTTAGAAGTGACATAGCAGAAGAAACAGAAAAAAGTATTAAGGAATGTGACTCAAGTACAAGGTTTTGTGAGCGATGTGCTGCTGGTCTTCATGTTGTGCCTATTAGTGGCTGAACTTCCAAACTGGGACTCCTGAATAGTACCAGGAAAGGCTTTTATTAAGGGCATTAAAATAAATACAATAGAAATGAATTACTGTATTAATCAGACATTCACTTGGAGACTGCCACAATGCTAAATATTTTGTTTGTATTACTTTACTTTATATTCACGATGACCCTCAGAGATAGGTAATGGGGATATTATCGTGATCCCAAGTTTACAGATAAGGAGACAACTTAGAATGATTTGTACAGACTGCAGGATTCTGAAGTGGCAAAGATGAGATTCAAACCCGGGGCCTTCTGGTCCCAAATGCTCTTGATTGATGGAGTACCATATAATGTCATGAAACAGACACCTGCCTGAGGCCACTGTCATTGTGTTATGTGGTAAAACAACCCTCAGATAGTGTCTTATCAGCCCTGTGTTGTAAGAGAGCGATGGCACTCCAAAACAAGTAGAGTATTCCCAGTAAACAGGCTATACAAAAGATTTTCAAGTCCTAGAATGCCATATTGTAAAATGTGGGTCGATTTCTGTTTGATTTTGGATCTTTAAAGTTTCAGAGGTGGGGCTTGTAGGCAATGATGAGAGGTGAATCTCTTCAGTGGATCAATTCATTTGATGAGTTAATAACTTGAATGGATACTGATTAGTAACTTTAGTCAGGTTGGTGTGGTTGAAGGAAGTAGGTTGCTGAGGGAGTGCGCTTGGAGATTCCATTCTGTCCCTGGCTTCCCTCCTCCTCCTCCTCCTCCTCCTCCTCCTCCTCCTCCTCCTCCTCCTCCTCTTCCTCCCCCTCCTCCTCCCCTCCCCCTCCCTCCTCCTCCTTCTCCTCCTCCTCCTTCTCCTCCTCCTCATCCTCCCCTCCCCCCCTCCTCCTCCTTCTCCTCCTCCTTCTCCCCTCCCCCTCCTCCTCCCCTCCCCCTCCTCCTTCTCCTCCTCCTCCTCTTCCTCCTCCTCCTTCTCCTCCTCCTTCTCCTCCTCCCCCTCCTCCTCCCCTCCCCCTCCTCCTTCTCCTCCTCCTCCTCCTCCCCTCCCTCCCCCTCCCCCTCCTCCTCCTCCTCCCCTCCCTCCCCCTCCCCCTCCTCCTCCTCCTCCTCCTCCTCCTCTTCCTCCTCCTCCCCCTCCTCCTCACCTCCTCCTCCTCCTCCTCCTCCTCCTCCTCCTCCTCCTCCCTCCTCCTCCTCTCCTCCTCCTCCTCCTCCTCCTCCTCCCCTCCTCCCTCCTCCTCCTCCTTCTTCTTGTTCTTCTTCCTCTCTCTCTCTCTCTCTCTGATTCTCTCTCATCTTCCTCCTTCCATCTCTCCCTTCATCCCTCCCTCCCCATTTCTTAGCCATCCTGAACTGAACAACCTTCTCTGCTTTCCACCATGAAGTTCTGCCTTACTTCCGGCCCAGAGCAATAGAGCCAGCTGACCTTGGGTTAGACCTCTGAAACCATGAACACAGAATAAACTTTCCTTCCTCTAAGTTGTTCTTGTCAGGTATTTTGGCCACAATAATCAATCTTATATATTGAATTCGAGATTATGAAATGCCTAATCATCATTCTTTGCTTTAGAAAAGAGAAACACAGCTAATAAATCTTCTTTCTTTTTATTCTGAAGTGTAATCAATCGGGTGAACTTATTAGGTGTCAATTTTCACAGGTGAGTCCCAGTTTATTCCCCTTATGTGCCACATCTAATAAGAGACAATGTGGATGCCATAGCATGACTACTAATGGTATTCCCACCTACTTTCAGGAATGTCCTAATATAGATGATAACTTATATTGCTCCTCTATAATTTATGGATGGCACAATCATACAAGTAAATACTGGAGTTTATAAATTCTAGAAGCAAGGCACTTGTTCTTTCTAATCCTCCATATAATGTAGAACTTCTCCCTGTTCTGAGAATATTGTGACCTTTTAACTTAAAAGCTTGGTACAAAATGGGACTTGGGGAGGCCCATCAACTCTCCCCTTCTTTTTGGCAGAGGACTTAAAACTTGGGTTCATGCCAGGCATCTTCTTACTCCCGGTCTAATTAGATTTCAAACAGGGGGAACACCTTGGTTCCCCTTACCCTTAAATATTTAAGTACACCCTTGGGTCAGCCAGCAATTTACACCCCAAGCTTCACCGCAGACTTGTAAATCCCTAAACTGTGTGAGATTCTGCTCCCTCCCCTTCCTGTGAGCTTAGCAGCTCCCATAGGGAAAGGGACACTTGTAAGTTCTAAGATTTATAAGTGTGCTGCACTTCTAAGGTTTAAATTGCGAAGGAACTTTGCAGCACCATTAAACATTTACATGTGGTAAGCGTCCTGCCACTTTGTCCTCAGGGGCAGCCTAAACTAAGAGAGGGGAGAGGACAAGGTGTAGCACTTGGCCCCGGTACCGGTACCCTTCACCAAAGCGCGAAGCCCGCGTTGGAGACATCTCGATCCAGCAGCAGAGACAAGCTGGCTCGTGCTTTGATTGCAGTAAGAATTTCAACATGGCCCTTTATTTAACAAAGCCAACACGAGCTTAATTATTAAATAGTTGAA